>NC_089509.1:75808995-76441771 GCF_036850995.1 Saccopteryx leptura | reverse complement strand
TGCTCCAATGGAGCCTTGGATGCGGGAGGGGAAGAGAAAGACAGAGAGGAAGGAGGGGGGGGGGTGGAGAAGCAAATGGGTGCTTCTCCTGTGTGCCCTGGCCAGGAATCGAACCCGGGTCCCCCGCACGCCAGGCCGACGCTCTACCACTGAGCCAACCGGCCAGGGCTAGTATGTTTATTTTTGTGCAACAAATATTGTTGAAGTGGTTATATTAAAAATTATAAGACAGAGATGGAGGGTGACATCAGAGTAATGGTGTCATGAGTGATACTCCTGATCTCTCCTCTTGAAACTTCAACATATTAAACAACATTAATGCAGCAAAGTAACCCCAGCTGAGCTCGCAAGGTTGCCTGAAAGAGCCATACACCAAATGGACTAAAAATGGGATGGGGTGAAAAAGGGGAAGGTAGATAAAACACACTCACAATTGGTTCTGGGAAGGAGACAAACCTGAAGTGACTGAGTATATCTTCTCTGCTGGACTATGGGGAGGAGGGAAGCTCGGGCTCTCCAGATTTAGTCTGATGGGTACAGAAAGGGAACCCTGGAGTGACTGGGTCTGCTCTGCCAGAAAGAGTGATGAGAAAGAGGGGCAGAGTGGGAGATAAACCAAAGTGGCCAGAGTGCAGGGTTACGGCCAGTGTTCCTGCGGTCTCCCTGCAGCTACACTTGGCAGAGACAGAGAAAGCTAAAGTGTGGCCCCAGCCTCTCAGATCCCATGTCCCTCCCTTGTAGTACAGAGAGTGGCAGAGACAACCCCACAGCTAGGTCTCCAGAGCCATACTCTCCCCTGAAGAACAGAAGTGCTCCACATCCAGTCCCCAGTTCTGTTGAGGCATGGGAAGGAGTGCCCGGAAGCCTGAGATCACTACTGCTAGAGCTGTAAAACCAGAAAACTGAAGCCATAAAGCCAAACTGTAAAGCCAGAAAACTGAAGCCATAAAGCCCTCACAACACGCCCCACCCAGGAATGGAACTGTGGCCCCACCTACATCATTCTGACAGCAATATCTCAACAGTGGACAGTCCAGGAATTTCACAGAGCTAAAACTTGTAATACAGCAACACCTAGGGCAAGAAACATCTCAAAGCCAAAATTTATTTTTTCAATTTTCTTCTTATTCTTTTTTTCTCTTTTGAATTTAATTTTCTATAATTTTTATATTTTTCATCTTATTTTTAATAGGTGTTCTGTTTTTGATATTTTTTTGTTTTCAATCTCTGTTTTCTATGGGTTTTCTTTTTGATTTGTCATAATTTTATTGTATTTTAATTTTTTAGTTGTTTTTTTTGTTAGGCTTAACAATACCACTATCAAATTCCATCAAGGAAGAAGAAATTGAATATCACAGCTACACAAAACAGAGACATAGTTCCGAAAGAAAATAAAAAATCTACAGAAAGTAATCTCAATCATACAGAAACCTTGGAGTTAAATGATAGAGAATTCAAAATTGAAGTTCTGAAAATACTCAATGAAATGTGAGAAAACATGGATAGGCAGTTTAATGAGCTCAAAAAACAAATTAGGCCCTGGCCGGTTGGCTCAGCGGTAGAGCGTCGGCCTGGCGTGCGGGGGACCCGGGTTCGATTCCCGGCCAGGGCACATAGGAGAAGCGCCCATTTGCTTTTCCACCCCCACCCCCTCCTTCCTCTCTGTCTCTCTCTTCCCCTCCCGCAGCCAAGGCTCCATTGGAGCAAAGATGGCCCCGGGCGCTGGGGATGGCTCCTTGGCCTCTGCCCCAGGCACTAGAGTGGCTCTGGTCATGGCAGAGCGACGCCCCGGAGGGGCAGAGCATCACCCCCTGGTGGGCAGAGCGTCGCCCCTGGTGGGCGTTCCGGGTGGATCCCGGTCGGGCGCATGCGGGAATCTGTCTGACTGTCTCTCCCCGTTTCCAGCTTCAGAAAAAAAAATACAAAAAAACCCAAAAACAAACAAACAAAAAAAAACAAATTAATGAACGAGATGAGTACTTCACCAAGGAGATTGAAACTTTAAAAACAGAGATGAAAAACTCAATACATGAACTGAAAACTGAGGTAGCAAGTTTAGCTAATAGAACAAGCCAGATAAAGGAAAGAATCAGTGACATCAAACACAGGCAACTAGAGATGCTACAGAGAGAAGAAGAGAGTGACTCATGAGTTAAAAAAAGAGAGCTCTACAAGAATTGCTTGACTCCATCTGAAAGAGCAATATAAGAATAATGGGTATATGAGAAAACGAAGATAGGGAGAAGAGAATGGAGAGCCTAGTCAAACACATAATGGATAAGAATTTACCAAGCCTATGAAAAAGGTTAGCACCTCGGATCCAAGAAGCAAACAGAATGCCAAGTTACCTCAACCAAACAGGCCTGCTAAAAGGTACATTGTAATAAAATTGTCAAAAATCAATGACAAAGAAAGAATAGTCAAGACAGGGAAAAGAAGAACATAACATATAAAGAAAAGCCCATTAGGTTATCATCAAACTTTTCAGCAGAAACTCTACAAGCCAGAAGAGAGTGGACCCAAACATTCAAGGTACTGAAAGAGAGGAATTACCAGCCAAGAATATCCTATCTATCAATGTTATTCTTCAAATATGAAGGAGAAATAAAAACTTATATACAGACATACAGAAGCTGAGGGAATTTATCATCAGAAAACCCTCACTGCAGAAAATACTCAAGTGGGTTATTTGACCAGACACAAAGAACAAAACCTATCAAAACTACAAGTAAAAGCTCCAACAAGGTCACAATAAAAACAAAGATAATCTGTGACAACAATAACATAAAAGGGGAGAGGATAAAGATCTGAAGTAGCAAAAAAGGATGGAGTGCAGAAGTGCTCATAAGACAAAGGACTTATGTTCATATGAACATTTTTCTCTTAATAACCTAATGGTAACCACCCACAGAAAAGTAACTACTGAAATATACAGCTTAAAAAAAGAAGAAACAGGAAGTATGGAATACCACCAAACAAATACAACTTACAGAAACACAAAAGAGAAGAATCAAACAAAGCACAGAGCTACCAGAAAACAAAACAAAATGGCTACAGGAAATCCTTGAGTGTCAATAATTACCTTAAATGTAAATGGACTGAACTCACCAATAAAGAGGCACAGAGTAGCAGATTGGATCTAAAAAAATCCAACCATATGCTGCCTTCAAGAGACACATCTAAGCTGCATGGACAAAAGTAGACTCAAAGTAAAAGGCTGGGAAATGCTTCTCCAAGCAAATAATATCCAAAAAAAAGCAGGTGGAGCCATATCTCATATCTGACAATACTGACATCAAGACAACAAAGGTAACCAGAGACAAAGATGGACATTTCATAATGATAAAGAGCACATTGTATCAAGAAGATGTAACACTTCTCAATATATATGCACTGAACCAGGGAGCACCAAAATATATTAGACATCTACTAACTTATCTAAAATCAGAAGCAGAAAACAACACTATCATACTTGGAAATTTCAACACACCATTGACGGCTTTATATAAGTCATCCAAACAGAAAATCAATAAAGAAATATTGGCCTTAAGCAACACAATGGACCAAATGGATATAATAGACAATTACAGGACATTTCATCCCAAAATGTCAGATTGTACATTCTTCTCCAGTGTGCATGGAACATTCTCAAGGACAGACAATATGTTGGGCCACAAAACTAACACCAACACATTCAGGAAGATTGACATTATACCAAGCATATATTCTGACCATATGGCTTTGAAATTAGAATTCACCTGTAAAAAGGAAGTAAAGAAACCCACAAAAATGTGGAAATTAAACAACATACTTCTAAAAAATGACTGGGTCGAAGAAGAAATAAAAGAGATCAAAAGATATATACAGACAAATGAAAATGACAACATGATGTGTCAAAATTTCTGGGATGCAGCTAAAGCAGTAATAGGAGGAAAGTTAATATCATTACTTATATATCAAGAAAAAAAAGAGATCCCAAGTAAACAACCTAATATTACATCTTAAGGAACTAGATAAAGAAGAACAAAGGCAACCCAAAGTTAGCAGAAGAAAGAAAATACTAAAATATAAGAGCAGAACTAAATGAAATAGAGAACAAAAAAACAACAGAAAAAAATTAATACAACAAAGAGCTGGTTCTTTGAAAAGATCAATAAAATCGACAAACCACTGGCTAAACTCACTAAGGAAAAAAGAAGAAGGACTCATATAAACAAAACCCAAAATAAAAGAGGAGAAATTATGACATACATCAAAGATATACAAAGGATCATAGCAGAATATTATGAAAGATTATATGCCACCAAATTCAACAACCTAGAGGAAATGGATAAATTCCTAGAACTCTACAATCTTCCTAGACTGAGTCATAAAAAAAGTGGAGAACCTAAATAGACCTATAAGTGGGGAGGAAATAGAACAACTATCAAAAAGCTCCCAAAAAACAGAAGTCCAGGATCAGATGGCTACACTAGTGAATATTACCAAACATTCAAAGAATATTTGGTACCTATTCTCAAAGTCTTCCCCCAAAAAAGAAGAAGCAATACCCCCTAACACATTTTATAAGGCCAACATAACCCTCATACAAAAACCTGACAAGGACAACACAAAAAAGGAAAACTACAGACCAATATCTCTAATGAATACAGATGCAAAAATCCTAAACAAATAGTAGCAAATAGAAAAACACAACATATTAAAAAAATATACACCACTATCAAATGGATTCATTCCAGGAGCACAAGGATGGTTCAATATACAGAAGTCGATCAACATAATACACTACCACATCAACAAAACAAAAAACAAAAATCATATGGTCTTATTAATAGATGCAGAAAAGGAATTCAATAAGATATAACATCCCTTTATGTTTAAAATACTCAATAAAATCAGAATAGAAGGAGAGTACCTCAAAATAATAAAGGCTTAAATGACAAACCATTAGCTAATATCATACTAAATGGTGAAAAATGAAGGCTTTTCCTCTAAAATCAGAAACAAAACAAGGTTGTCCAGTCTCTCCACTCTTATTAAACATAATTCTGGAAGTTTTAGCCAGAGCAATCAGGCAAGAGAAAGAAATAAAAAGCATCCATATTGGGAAAGAAGAAGTTAAGGTATCACTTTTTGCAGATGACATAATCCTGTATATAGAAAACCCCAAAGTCTCCAACAACAAATTATTAGAAACAATAAACCAATATAGTAAAATCACAGGATACAAAATCAATACACAAAAGTCTATTGCTGTCCTATATGCCAATGATGAAACTTCAGATAGTGAACTCAAAAACTCAATTCCTTTTACAATCGCAACAAAAAAGATAAAACACCTAGGCATAAACTTAACAAAGGATGTGAAGGACCTATATACTGAAAAATACAAAACATTATTGAAAGAAATAGAAAAAGACATAATAAAATGGAAAAATATTCCATGTTCATGGATTGGAAGTATCAAGATAGTTAAAATGACCATATTACCCAAAGCAATATACAAATTTAATGCAATCCTCATCAAAATCCCAATGTTCATTTTTTAATGAAATAGAACAAAAAATTATCAGGTTTGTATGGAACCATAAAAAAACACAAATAGACAAATCTTGAAGAAAAATAAAGAAGCTGGAGGTATCACGCTACTTGACTTCAAATTACACTACAGAGCCATGATAATCAAAACAGCATGGTACTGGCAGAAAAACAGACATACAGACCAATAGAAGAGAATCGAGAGCTCAGAAATATAATAAAACCACATATATATGGGCAAATCGTCTTTGACAAAGGAGTCAAAAACACACAATGGAGAAAAGAAAGCCTCTTCAATAAATCATGTTGGGAAAATTGAAAAGCTACATGCAAAAGAATGAAACTTTACTACAGTGTGTCCACCTGCACAAAAATTAATTAAAAATGGGTCAAAGATCTAAATATAAGAGCTGAAACAATAAATTACATAGAACATAGGTACTAAACTCATGGACCTTCGCCCTAGAGAACAGTTTATGAATTTGACCCTAAAAGCAAGGGAAGTAAAGGCAAAACTAAATGAATGGGACTATATCAAACTAAAAAGTTTCTGCACAGCAAAAGAAACTGACAACCAAACAGACAGCCAACTAAATGGGAGATGATATTTGCAAACAACAGCTCCAATAAGGGGTTAATATCCAAAATATACAAAGAATGCACAAAGCTCAGCAACAAACAAGCAAACAATCCAATTAAAAAATGGAGAGAGGACCTGAACAGACACTTATCCCAAGAGGACATACAAATAACCAACAAATATATGAAATACTCATTTCACTAACTATTCAAGAAATGCAAATCAAAACTACAATGAGATACCACCTCATACCTGTTAGATTGGCTATTATCAACAAGTCAGGTGGGATATAAAACTGAGACTCCTGGACATAGATAAAAGTGAAGTGGTTACCAGGGGGGAGGGGGACTTAGGAAGGGGGTGGGGATGAGGTTTAAAGAGGGACAAATATACAGTGACAGAAAATGATTTGACTTTGGGTGATCGGTATATACAACATAATCAACAGCTCAAATGCTATAGAAATGTTTAACTGAAACCTGTGTACTCTTATTGATCAACATCACCCTGTTAAATTTAATTTTCTAAATAAAAAATTTAAAAAAAGTTATCTTAAAACAAAAAAGAAAGAAATGTAGGAAAAGTAACAAATATATTGATAAGGATTGAGAAAAAACTAGAAGTAAGGATTAACAGGTTTAAGTCTTCTAGTTTCAGAAACACCTGAGTATTTAACCTTTGGCTTAATCTTCTGTGTAATACTAACTCAGAATTAATATAACTATTTATTAAAAATATGCCTTAATCCAAGATAACTCAGACTCTGGTTGAGGATAATGTGCCAAATTTAGTGCCTGTTCCTCATTATTGGCATTGTTTTTCAAGTAATCAATAATCAGTATTGATTAGATTCAGCTGTGCAAGGGAAGCAAACTAAAAGATAATCAAATGGGAGTACATCAAACTAAAAGGTTTTTGCACAGCAAAGGAAATAATCAACAAAATGAGAAGACAACCCACCAAATGGGAGAACATATTCACCAATGATACATCTGATAAGGGGTTCATATCCAAAATTTATAAAGAACTTAAAGCTCAATACCAAAAAGCAAACATTCCAATTAAAAAATGGTCAAAGGACCTGAATAGATACCTCTTCAAAGAGGATATACACATGGCCAACTGCCCTATGAAAGGATGTTCAATGTCACTAATCATCAGAGAAATGTAAATTAAAACCACAATGAGAGGCCCTGACCAGGTTGCTCAGTGGATAGAGCATTGTCCCATGGGCCAAGGTTTCAGGTTTGATCCCTAGTTAGGGCACATGTGAGAAGCAACCAATGAGTGCACAACTAAATGAAACCACTAAGTAGAAAAAGTTGATGCTTCTCTCTTTCTCTCTCATTCCTCTCTCCCTTTCCCTCTTACTCTCTTAAGTCAATGGAAAAGTTTTTTAAAAGCCACAATGACCTGTCACGTCACACCTATCAGAAAGACTATCATTAATAAATTAACAAACAGTAAGTGTTGGCGAGGAGTGGAGAAAAGGGAATCTTCGTGCCCTGTTGGTAGGAATGCAGCAATATGGAGTGACCTCAAAAAATTAAAAATGAAACTGCCTTATGACCCAGTGATTCCAATTCTGGGAATATATCCAAGGAAACCCGAAACACAGATTCAAAAGAATACGTACACCCCTATGCATTGCAGCGTTATTTACAATAGCCAAAATTTGGAAGTAGCCCATGTTCATCGGTAGATATGTGTATAAAAGGGCTGTGGTACATTTACACAACAGAATGCAGTACTAATCAGCCATAAAAAAATAAGGAAATATTACCCTTTGCAACAGCATGAATGGACCTAGGAGCTAAGTGAATTGAAATAAGACAAAGTACCATATGATTTTGCTTATATATAAAATATAATGAAAAAGGAAACAAACAAAATAGAAACAGATTCATAGATAAAGAAGACTGACTGCTGTCGGTTGTAGGGCTGGGTGAAAAAGGTAAAGGGATTAAGCAAAAAGGAAAAAAAAGGAAAAGAACTCACAGACACATACAAGAGTATGGTGATTACTAGCAGGAAAGGGAAGTAGGTATGGGAGGTCAAAGAGCATTTGGAGGGTAAATGATGATGAAAAGATACTTGACTTAAGGTAATGGACACACAAGACAATCTATAGACAATGTATTATAGAATTGTACACCTATAACCTATATAATTTTATTAACCAATGTCACCCCAATAAGCTCAATAAAAAGTAAAAATAAAAAAGATTCAGCTGCAATTGGAGACTGGGTAGTGGTCATGTTCACTTGAGGATGGCATGTGACTAGCATTATAGAAAAGCTGAAGCAATAGAGCTGATGGCTTTCCTAAATAGAGATTGTCCGTTTCCAGTTAGCCTCCTACCTCATACCTCAAGTATGGAAGGGCATCAGACACTATGTATGGGAGTCATGAAACCTCAGCTCTGTTGTTGCTACATTGTTGTTTCCTGTTCTATAGTTTTCCTTAGAGCTGAGTTAACTTTATGCTGCATGAAGATACGGGTTTTATGGGTGTGACTGTCAATCCAAATCCAAGACTATTGCTTAAAAGAAAATTTGTGCAGGGCAACATTGCAATGAATATATTGAAAATCATTATGTTTCTCCAGGTCTGTGTGAATCACTGAACAGATAAGAATTACGTTATATGCATTCTGCATCCTGGATGCCTAGAAATATAGTTATGGCTTAGAAACATGCTTGCATGCTTGTCTTCCCTAATTAGGACAAAGAAGAGGTAACAAATAAATATGCTATATGAAAGAGAAATGGTCAGGTACAATATTTTGTTATAGGTTATTGTCACAGTAATCTGTATTAAAAATCCATTAATAGGCCCTGGCCGGTTGGCTCAGTGGTAGAGCGTCAGCCTGGCATGCAGAAGTCTCAGGTTCGATTCCCGGCCAAGGCACACAGGAGAAGCGCCCATCTGCTTCTTCACCCCTCCCCCTCTCCTTCCTCTCTGTCTTTCTCTTCCCCTCCCTCAGCGAGGCTCCATTGGAGCAAAGATGGCCCAGGTGCTGGGGATGGCTCCTTGGCCTCTGCCCCAGGCGCTAGAGTGGCTCTGGTTGCAACAGAGCGATGCCCCGGAGGGGCAGTGCATTGCCCCCTGGTGGGCAGAGCGTCGCCCCCTGGTGGGCGTGCCGGGTGGATCCTGGTCGGGCGCATGCGGGAGTCTGTCTGACTGTCTATCCCCGTTTCCTGCTTCAGAAAAATACAAAAAAAAAAAAAAATCCATTAATAAAATGCTCTTATAACATTAAAAAACTTGAAAATTGGCGTTGCATACGTTGCATACCACATAAAAGAGATTAAACATGCAAAAATGTTTGCTAAGTTCAATTACCAGAAGTCCTGACTACAAAAAGATATAAAAGCTTTAGATATAAAAGTGGTAGTAGTATATAAGTAAAACCATAGTTTCCAATTAAGAACATTGTATGTACAGGAATGCTAACAGTTTCTGTCAGCTATACATTCCAGCAACAGTTATTTTCCACCTGTGTTTTGCAATGGTGACATTTTTGCTTGTTTTGGTATGCCCTCTTAAAATGTTATGGTTTTAGCCCTGGCTGATGGCACAGTGGGTAGAACAATGCCCCAGAATGCTGAGGTTGTGGGTTCGAGCCCAGAGTCACTTGATTGATCCTGGGACCACCAGCTTGACCTCAAGATCACTGGTTTGAGCTTGGTTCAGGGCACAAAAAAAGAAGTCAATGGCACAACTAAATGGAATAAGTTGATGCTTTTTCCTTTCTTTCTTTCTCTCTCTCTCTCTCTCTCTCTCTCTCCTGGCTTCCTCTCTCTCAAAAAAAATAAGAAAATGTTATGCCTGACCAGGTGGTGGCGCAGTGGATAGAGCATTGGATTGGGACGTGGAGGACCCAGGTTTGAAACCCCAAGGTCACCGGCTTGAGCACTGGGTGGCTGGCTTGAGGGTGGGATCACAGACATGACCCCATGGTCGCTGGCTTGAGCCCAAAGGTCACTGGCTTGAGCAAGGGGTCACTCGCTCTGCTGTACCCCTCCCCATTCCCCTCCCCAGTCAAGGCACATATGAGAAAGCAATCAATGAACAACTAAGATGCTGCAAAAAGAATTGATGCTTCTCATCTCTCTCCCTTCTTGTGTCTGTCTCTGTCTGTCCCTCTCTCTGACTCTCTCTGTCTCTGTCAAAAAAAAAAAAAAAGTTATTTTGGTGTACTTTAAATATCTTATTTCCCTTAGAAATTTTTATTCAGAAAATCCCAAGTTGCAGCTTGAGAGTTTTATAAGCCACTATTAACCACCACCAGGTAAAATTTTAAAAAGATTGGGAAACAAGCCCTGGCCGGTTGGCTCAGCGGTAGAGCGTCGGCCTGGCGTGCGGGGGACCTGGGTTTGATTCCTGGCCAGGGCACGTGGGGGAGGCGCCCATTTGCTTCTCCACCCTCCCCTCCTTCCTCCCCCCCCCCTTCCTCTCTGTCTCTCTCTTCCCCTCCCGCAGCCAAGGCTCCACTGGAGCAGGGATGGCCCCGGGGCGCTGGGGATGGCTCCATGGCCTCTGCCCCAGGCGCTGGAGTGGCTTGGCTCTGGTCGCAGCAGGGCGACGCCCCGGAGGGGCAGAGCTTTGCTCCTGGTGGGCGTGTCGAGTGGATCCCGTTGGGCGCATGCGGGAGTCTATCTGACTGTCTCTCCCCGTTTCCAGCTTCAGAACAATACAAAAAATAAATAAATAAAAATAAAGAGAGAGAAAAAAAAAAAGATTGGGAAACACTACTCCACCCTAATTATTAGACATGGGAAGCAAAGTGCTGTCAACACTGATTTTAATTCTAGCCTGACTTGTGGTGGCACAGTGGATAAAGCCTCGACCTGGAACGCTGAGGTTGCCGGTTAAAAACCCTGGGCTTGCCCGGTCAAGGCACATATGGGAGTTGATGCTTCCTGCTCTTCCCCCCCTTCTCTCTCTCTCTCTCTCTCTCCCTCTCTCTCTCTCTTCTCTAAAATAAATAAATAAAAATAATTAAAAAAAATAAAACAGGCCTGACTTGTGGTGGCGCAGTGGATAAAGTGTCGACCTGGAACGCTGAGGTCGCCTGTTCAAAACCCTGGGCTTGCCTGGTCAAGGCACATATGGGAGTTGATGCTTCCTGCTCCTCCCTCCCCCCCCTCTCTCCTCTCTAAAAATTAATAAAAGTTAAAAAAAATAAAACGTTATTGAGCAAAACTGATTTTAGTTCTGAACTTGAAACCAAAAAAACAAAAAAACAAAAACAAAAACAAGAAAATCAACAGAGAGAATTTTATTAGCTTCATCCTGAGATTCAAAATACAGGGCGAGGCAAATGTAGGTTTACAGCTGAAAGTAGACAAAACATAGATTTTAATATTTTTATTTTTATTTTTTAGCGAGTGAGTGAGAGAAAGACAAAGACAGAGAGAGAGAGGGACAGACAGACAGGAAGGAAGAGAGATGAGAAGCATCACCTTGTAGTTGCAAGCACCTTGATTATTCACTGATTGCTTTCTCATATGTGCCTTGACCAGGGGGCTACAGCTGAACAAGTGACCCCTTACTCAAGCCAGTGACCACGGGCTTAAGCCAGCGACCTTTGGGCTCAAGCTAGTGAGCATGGGGTCATGTCAGTGATCCCACGCTCAAGCCAGATGAGCCCACACTCAAGCTGGCAACCTTGGGGTTTCGAACCTGGGTCCTCAGCATCCTAGGTCAGCACTCTATCTACTGCGCCACTGCCTGGTCAGGTGAGTTTATTCTTATATTGCTACTTACTAATTATTGTATTATTTTCCATACAACTGTAAACCTACTTTGCCACTTGTTGTATTTTAACATTTATAAGGACACATATCCAGAAAAAGTCCTAATGTAAACCATCTTAATCATTAATAAATGAGAAAGACATTTATTTTTATTAATCACTTTATATAACATAATTATCTTTTAGGAAATTTACAAGATGAAATAGAATAAAACATTTCCCAATTGTTATCAGAAACAGAGATAAAAGGGTAAATACATATGTAATAAATAAGTTTATAACTTTTTCCCATAGGCTTAACTGTCAAAGCATACAGGTATATCCTTTTTTTTTTTTTTTTTTTTTTTTTTTTTTTTTTTTGGACTACCCCAAGTATAGCTTTAAGTTAAATCTGTAATAAGATATTTCACACTAAATTGCATGAGACCAAGCTGCAGTTTCCAAGCAAGTGGTGGATTAGTCCAAACACTTGAAAAGAAATGGTAGCTTATTATACATAAAAAATTAAATGGGCCTGACCTGTGGTGGCACAGTGGATAAAGCGTCCACCTGGAAATGCTGAGGTCGCCGGTTCGAAACCCTGGGCTTTCCTGGTCAAGGCACATATGGGAGTTGATGCTTCCAGCTCCTCCCCCCTGTCTCTCTCTCCTCTCTCTCTCTGTCTCTCTCTCTCTCCTCTCTAAAATGAATAAATAAATAAATAATTTAAAAAAAATTATATAAAAAAAGAATCCTTTCTTCTTAAAAAAAAAATTAAATGTTAACTTTATGGATCATACATAATCCTCTTCATAAGTAAGAAGTAACTTTAAGGGTAGTATAAAAATTGACAGGCCCTGGCCTGTTGGCTCAGTGGTAGAGCGTCAGCCTGGCGTGCAGGAGTCCCAGGTTCGATTCCGGCCAGGGCACACAGGAGAAGCGCCCATCTGCTTCTCCACCCCTCCCCCTCTCCTTCGTCTCTGTCTCTCTCTTCCCCTCCTGCTGCCGCCGAGGCTCAGCTGGAGCAAAGGTGACCCAGGCGCTGGGGAGGCTCCATGGCCTCTGCCTCAGGCGCTAGAATGTCTCTGGTCGCAACAGAGCAACGCCCCAGATGGGCAGAGCATCGCCCCCTGGTGGGCATGCCGGGTGGATCCTGGTCGGGTGCATGCGGGGAGTCTGTCTGACTGCCTCCCCATTTCCAACTTCAGAAAAATACAAAAAAAAAAAAAAAATTTACAAAAGCTTAAAAGTAAAGTAGGTTCTAAATAAGAATGCAAACAATTTCCATTGAAAAAATAAATTCCTCAGCCCAGAGAGGGTTAGAGTATTGTCCCAATATGACAAGGTTGTAGGTTCGATCCCCTTTCGGGGCACATACAGGAATCAACCAAACAATGCATAAATAACTGAAACAACAAATCGATGTTTCTCTGTCTCTTCCTGTTCTTCTCTCTCTAAAAAAAAAAATCAATAGAAAAGAAAATAAACTCTTTCATTGCCTTTATTTTTTCCTTTATGGTCCCTATTTTAAAAAGTAAAAATAGCGTTATCAATCCATAGCAGTTTAGTGAATTATTTTCATCATTAGACTATTGTAACATTGAGCAGGGCTGATCCTTATCAATTTCTTTGGTTTCAAAGCTAGGCATCACAGAAAAGGGGCTAAAAATGTTTTATTCAACATATGGGATGAACGTAAGTGGAATGTTCATACAGTCTTAACCAACTTTTCTTTTTAAGTGAAATATCATTCACACAGTCTGCCAAAGTGGTTATTAAACTTTAACACTAGCTTTAAAATAAGCTTGAAAACTGGAAATCTCTAAAATATACACCTTGATTGTTTATATGTATTGCTCATGGAGGTATTAAATAATCCAGGGACTTTCTGCTCTTTGTGTCTAACAGTATACAAGATTCCGCCAAACCCATGTTAAATATTTTCTCTCAGCTGGCCACACCAGTTATGCACATCCCACAAAACCGCCTTTCAAAATGCAGAGAATCAAAAGCAAGGAGGTAAAGACTTTTCTAAACATAGTTCCATCGTGTTTATTTTATACTCATCTAGTAGGTCGGTAGCGGCAGCCAGGGGCTATGGACTCTCAGAAAGCATCTCTCAAAGCAAAACCCAGGGGCGTTTGACAGCTCCGCCACCTACCTGTTGAACCTGGGCCACTGCCATCGACAACTGTCAGATCGGTTCCTTCGACCTAGAAATGCTGATGATCAATTTTTAAAAAGTGGTTTGCTAATCTTTCTTCCTACTCTCTACTCCTTTCGGGTGGTTGTGGCCGAGGGGGCCACAGGACCCGCGAGCTCCTCTGCCTGGCTGGTTGCAGCAGCAGTGCGCGGTGAGCCGGTCCGGGCGCAGCCTCGCTGCCGCAGACCGAGGTCATCACAGGCCGCGTGGAGAGGCAGAGAGCCCTCCAGGCCCAGATTTACTCACCTGCGGTCCGGAGAGGCGATCGGGACTGTGCTGTCGGCCTCGATCAGGGAGAGATCCGAGGAGAGTTCTGGCGCCGGGGCGAAGGGGCGTAAGGAGGAAATCGTGTGAGCTGAGCCAGGGATGCGGAGCCCAGAAGGAGGCTGCAGCCTTTCCCTTAAGAAACGGAAGGGGCGGGGGAGGAGGAGGAGGAAAATGCGGAGAAAGAAGAGGTGGCGGGGCACCGGAGGCTAGCGGAGGGGCGCCTGGCGGCTGGCCGCAGGCAAGGGGCGGGGAACACGGCGGAGGTCATCGGACAGGAAAGTGAGGCCGGCTGCGCGCTGCCTCGCCGGGCCTGGTTCGCCAGCCTCTGCATCCGCCACGCCACCCCCCTCGCCTCCCCGGACCTGCGTGGAACCGCGTAGTGACGCCTTGAGGCTCCCGGGGCAGGCGAGGGCATCCCACAGCAGCAGGAGCCGGGTGCCTGCGACGTCACAAGTGGAGCGTGATGATTCAGAGGGGAGTGCCGGCAAGACAAGGGCTCCAGAGCCACCTAATCCACTGTTTTTGTTCTTGCAGTGCCCACAAGTTTGCTTTTAAAATCCACCTCGGTTCTTCTGTACTTTTTGAGAGGATTATGGGTTTGACAGAGAGTTGGCAGCTGTTAAGATGGACTTCCTGCCCGTGGCAATCGAGCCCCATTGTTGGAACAGAAACGTCAAGTGGGTTGTTCTTCAAACCAGAGCAATGTCCCCTGGGTGCTTTGCCTTATAAGGCCTGGGCCTAGTGCCACCTGAACAGTACTCACGTCTGGGCAGGAGCTACTCTCTCCTGAACCCTTTAAACTGTGCTATTGAGTATACCCCAGAGATAGTTGTAAGTGGTGGGTGAGGCCAGAAATGGGTGATGATGGGGTAGGGAAAGTAGTAGATATTTTTAAAAGGCAACAAAGTTTTGAGTAGAAGGATCTGACAGCCGGCCCAGCAGGCTGAATGTTGTCTATGAGGACAGGGGCCTTGTGACGCAGTGCTTCATATACCCCACTTCACAGCACACCCAGGGAATGGTAATGTCTGCAAGGCCCAAACCAGGGTACACAGGAGTGGCTGCTCATGGGAGTGACTGTGCCCTCCCAACTGGAGGGCTGGGGAGACCAATATCTACATGCCTGTAACTCTTTCCATGGCATGAATTTGGAAAGCTTTGTTTTAAAGTTCTGGCTGGCAGGTTTTCAGACCTACATTTCCGCATACCACCCAAGACTGCCTCAGAGCAGTGAAGAAACACCGAGGCAGAAGCCTGGGGCGGTACTTGACTTGTCACGCTGTAGGAAATGGTGCTTTAAACTTTACATCTCCTACCCTGACCCATGGTGGTGCAGTGTTTAGAGCATCGAATGGGACTCTGAGCTCCCCGGTCTATGCTCTACGAGGCCCCAAGGTCAAAACCCAGAGGGTGCTGGCTTGAGGGGCGGGCATCCTGCTTGCGTGCAGGGTCACAGGCTTGAGCATGTGATCATCAACATGAAGTCATTGGCTTGATTGAGCCCAAAGGTTGCTGGCTTGAAGCCCAAAGTTGATGACTTTAGCTGGAGGTCACTAGCTTGAGCAAGATGTCACTGGCTCTACTTGAGCAACCCTCCCCCCCAAGGCACGTATGAGAAGCAATCTGTGAACAACTAAAGTGACTCAACAATCAGTCGATGCTTCTCATCTCTCTCTCTCTCTAAAAGAGAGAAAGAAAGAAAACACTTGAAATCTCCTAAAGGGCACTATCTTTTTGCTTCCAGCCTGCTTCTGTGGTCTCTAATTTGGAACAACTCCTCCTCTTCTACCCCTCCCCCATCTTATTCCCAAACTCTCACTCAGTAGCAGTCAGATTGATTCTATCTTCTCTCCCAAATTCATCCATTAGGTCTGTCCCTACCGGTATTGTTTATTAATTAATCTCACAATCATATCTATGATGACAAACTTTAAAAGTTAAAGAAACAGATTAAATGATATTGAGAAGTAAAGAGGCAAATAGAATAGTTAGAAGGCGGAAGACTGCCTGTGGAGAACAGGAATTTGGAGGATGGAGCAGGAGATTGCTGTTATTGCGACACAGCAATATGATTGACATTCTGAATCTGGTCCATTATCCACTTTGTTGCCACAGAGGTCATCCTACACTGCACATTTCAGTGGGTTTCTTGCTTGGTTAAAAGCCCTCATTGGCTCCCAGTCTCTGCTAATATCAAAACCAAGCTCCTGGGCCTGGCCTTCACAGCCCACCTCCCCTCTCATCTGTCACCCTGCCCCTCACGCTTGGCACCTCATTTTACCATTACACATCTAGTTTCCTAAATGCACAACTTGTTTCATACCTTTGTACCTTTATGCACATTATTTCTTTTGCCTGGAGTATTTCCTACTGCCGTAATAACTGCTAATGGCACTGTGCTAAATGCTTTTTGTATTCTAGAACTGTCCATTCTTCCATCAACCCTATGGTAGGTGTTACTGTTATCTCCATTTAATAAAGTATAAAACTGTGACTTACAGAGGTTAAGTAATTTATTCAAATATGTAGCATATAGTGAGGCCAAATTTAAACCCAGCAATACGACTCCAGGACTCACATTATATTACCTATTCATGTTTTAAAAGCTTTTCTCAGACACTAAATTTGAGCAAGATTGAAAGGTTTACATTTTTTAAAATGACTTTAAAGTGCAATGAGAAAATATAAGTGAATTGTTTTTCATCTTAAAGTAAGCATGAACTATTGGGCAAAATTATAAAAGTGGCAGACTTGACTATAAAATTTTTAGCTGCTGTCATCAAAAGCCCTGTTAAATAATATTAAAAGTTAAATAAACATAATCAAAAAATTTGCAATATATACAAAGAATAAAAGGGTGAGCCTGACCAGGCAGTGGTGCAGTGGATAGAGCATCAGATTGGGACACGGAGGACCCAGGTTCAAGACCTCGAGGTCGCCAGCCTGAGCACGGGCTCATCTGGTTTGAGCAAAACTCACCAGCTTGAGCCCAAGATCGCTGGCTCGAGCAAGGGGTCACTCAGTCTGCTGTTCCTCCCCCCCCCCCCCATCAAGGCACCAAGGTACATATGAGAAAGCAATCAATGAACAACTAAGGTGCTGCAACAAAGAATTGATGCTTCTCATCTCTCTCTCTTCCTATCTCTCTGTCCCTATCTGTCCCTCTCTCTGACTCTCTCCATCGCTGTCCCCCCAAAAAAAACGGGTGACATACTTATTTAATAAAGAGATCTTACAAAGAAATATATGCTGGGGGTTTTTTAATGGGAAAAAATGTAAATGAAGTCAAGAAAGAAAATAGCCAAACATATTTTTAAGGGAAGTGAAAACTTAAATTGATAATGCACCATCAAATTGATTGAGAACAAAGAAACATTCAAAGCTAACTGACGTTTTGGGCCAGTGACCCTTGAGGCAGGCTGTATGGCAAATGGCCAAGCTAATGCTGAGAAGGACATAAATTGCTTCAGTGTTTCTGGAGGGCAATTTGGAGAATGAAGTAAAAGCTTCAAAAAATGTTCACACCCTTTGACTCAAAAATATTATTTCTTGGAATTCATAATACAGGGATTGACAAATGTTTTCTACAAAAGCCCAGACAGTAAACACTTTAGGCTTTGCAAGCCACGTTTGTCTCTGTTCTTTTTCTGTGTGTCCTTCTTTTAACCTTTGAAAAATATGAAAGCTATTAGCTTTTCAGGGCTGTAGAAAACATGGTCTGAACCGGCCCGAGGGCAGTTATGTGTGTAGAGAGTAGATGACCCGAAAGCTCGTCATACAGTGCATTTCGTAATTGCTGAGGGAGAGCACAAACCAGGTGACTGAGGACAGAAACTAGTTACCAGACAAGAGGAAACAAGTTTTGTAAAGGTTTTAAATATTTGTAAAAGGTACAGAGTGATGTTTATTGCATCAGAAAGTATTTGTGATTTGAGTGGAAAAATACAGTTTACAAAAGAATGTCTGTGTTGTCATCACAAATACAATATAATTATATGTATATATATGGATAGAACAAGATCTAAAAGATATAAACACAGTAAGATGTTGATAGTGGCCTTGGGGTGGGGGTGAGATTGTAGATAATTGGGTTTTTTTTATTGTGTGAATGTTTCTAGAGTGAATATATAAATATATTGTTTTTGTATATAACAAAAATGCAAGTAACTTTGCTTGGGTGACAACAAAAAGCACCTTAATTTCCAATTTGAGAAAATTTTTCCTGAATCTACTCCCCCAGATGGGCTCCTGGAATGCATAATAGTCTCCTAGGTAACATTATTTACTTAATTGGAACATGATTAATACTATCATTTAGTTAAACATTCCTCTATTATTGGGCATCTGGTTTCCCAATACTGTATTCCACTATTATAAACTTGCTGGCTATTTTCAACTTGCTCTCTGCCAGAACCATTTTCTATACATACATCTCTGCCAGACTGTGCCTCAGAAGGCAGAATGTCTACAGATGATTTTCTCTGGGCTCTCTTGCCAGCTGGCTTTCAGGTTGGCCAATGGGTAAGGTCAACAATATGTTGGAGTGTGGAAAAAAAGAAAAGCTGGGTTATTTCTTCCCTCCTGTTCTCCTGCTTTGGTCCTTTCAGGCTCTTGCAAGGCAGCTTCCCCTTCACTGCTCTGCTAATTTGACTTCCTCACCTTATCCCTTCAGCCCTCCTGGTGGGAACAGCTTCTGTTGTAAGAGACTGAATACTGTCTATGTCTCCTCATCTCCAGGTGGTATTGTTTCCCTTCACCCACCCAAACCCTAATTCACACTGAAATCTCTATAAATAGTCCCTTCAATAAAATCTCTCCTGTTGAAACATCTCAGCGGAAGTTGGTTTCTGTTAAGACTGACTGATATATTAAAGAGCACTGGTGATCGCCATAAAATAGAAATCTTTTATTTATTGTGCAACAGGCCCTAGATAGTTTCAGATTTTGCATCTGAGGTTTTGACTTTTTGCAAGGCAATTCATAGAGTAATTTACAAGTTTCCTGAAGCAGGAATTTGAGTTACTGTGAGACCAATGTTTGGGAATGTAACACGCTATTGTTCATCACTTCTCCAGTAATTTTTGAGAAGTAACACTCCGTTGCATTTTAATGAAGAATTCATATAGTACAGGACAGAGTGGTGTTCAAATTTTTATGCTTTCAGTGGGATCTATAAGAAAATATTCTTATATAGAGCCTAATACATGAATGAGATAAAGGTCACACGCAGGGTTGGGGGAACCTTCTTCCTTATCTTTGAGGCAGACTCTGGTATACCTCTGCAGACCCCGGGACTCCTTGGAACATAATTTAAAAACACCAATTCGGAGGACCCAAGAGTCTAGAGGATATATCCTTCATAAATATTAAGTGTCTATTGTATTTCTTTAGGTTAGACAGGGACAGACAGGAAGGGAGAGAGATGAGAAGCATCAACTTGTTGTGGCACTTTAGTTGTTTATTGATTGCTTTCTTGTATGTGTCTTGACCCGGGGGCTCCAGCAGAACAAGTGACCTCTTGCTCAAGCCAGCAACCTTAGCTCAAACCTGCAACCTTGGGCTTCAAGCCAGCAACTTTTGGGCTCAAGCCAGCAATCACGGGGTCATGTTTATCATCCCACGCTCAAGCCAGCAACCCTGCACGTAAGCTGGTGAGATCATGCTCAGGTCAGATGAGCCCATGCTCAAGCTGGATGAGCCTGCACTCAAGTCAACAACCTCTAGGTTTCAAATCTGGTTCCTCAATGTCCCAGGTCTGCGCTCTATCCACTGCACTACTGCCTCATCAGGCTGTTTCAAAATATTTTTAATCTTTATACTTTCATATGAAATTTATTAACTATATTTAATTGATTTTTCTGATTATAAAAGCGATGCATTATAAAGAAAAGTTTGTGGAAACTTTGCAAAAAATGTGAAAAAACATAAAGAAGGAATCAAAACCCACCCGAAATACTATAACTGTTCACAGTTTGGTGTATAACTTCCCATCTTCTCTGTGTGTGTATATATATATACGTATGTATTTTTAAAATAAACATTGCTAAACATATTGTTTTGTAAACTGTTTTTTGTTTTACAGAGACAGAGAGTCAGAGAGAGGGATAGACAGGGACAGACAGGAATGGAGAGAGATGAGAAGCATCAATCATTAGTTTTTTGTTGGGACACCTTAGTTGTTCATTGATTGCTTTCTCGTATGTGCCTTGACCGTGGGGCTATAGCAGACTGAGTAATCCCTTGCTCTAGCCAGAGACCTTGGGTCCAAGCTGGTGAGCTTTGCTCAAGCCAGATGAGCCTGCGCTCAAGCTGGTGACCTCGGGGTCTCGAACCTGGGTCTTCTGCATCCCAGTCCGACACTCCATCCACTGTGCCACCGCCTGGTCAGGCAAACTGTATTTTAATCATGTAAGAGCATTTCACTATGTATTAAGTATTCTTTTGAAATATGATTTTTAATGACACATTAGCCAAGGCCTCTACAGGGTCAACCATAGCAGTGTCAGTAGTAAGCTCTCAGAGCCTTTCTAGACTCAATTATATCTGTTAGTGTTATATCAAACTAGCATTGAAGTCACCAATTGTCACATAGATCAACACTGCATGGCTGGCACTGACACCAGCTGTTGCAAACTTGAAATTGGTTTTGATTGTATTGTTTAATTACTGGATTAAAATAAGTTTTGTAGCATTTTGCACCTATATCTCTTCTGTTAAGCATATAAAAAAATGACCAGACCCATAGGACATCGGGTAGTTGACAAATAGGGAGAAATATAGGTCACCTACACTGGGACGAGTTTTGAATTGATTTAGTTGTAATAGATCCTAGCACCAGATTGCACAGTCTTGTGTTTCTTTTAAGTCACTAACTAGTATAACTCATTTATACTTACCTTAGAAAAGATTGAATTATTCTCATGAAAACTAAGCATATCTGTGATATTAAAAAAATCTAGGGAAGGAATTGTTAACATTTGTGATAAAATGGTTAAAACGCAAGTTTTTCTTAAAGTGTTAGTTTACTAAATTACATAAACTAGGGGGAGTTGAATATGTTATTGAGGACCACATGTAGCTGAGATATCTAAATCAAAGGAAAAATTTCTAGAACAAGTCATGCAGCTATATTTATAGTTACTTTGCAATGTGTAGAAATATAAGCTTCTCTCTAACAAGGTTTCACTGGACCTAAGTAATTTTTAAAAATTTTATCATACTGTACACATGCATGCGCATGCACACACATCCACACACACAGTGTATATTTGTTAAATTTCATAAAACGCTAGTTGTCTTTTTTTCTCCACTTATCTTTTCACAGAAGTGTCTCTTACTGAATTTCCAGATGTAAAATGTAATACAAGTTTGAAATATATGGATCCTTAGGACCTGACTTTCCCTCTAACTCAAGGGAATTAAAGACTGGAATCTGAGAGCAAAAAGTTCAGCGAAGGGACAAAAAGTTCAGCCTTTCCCTACGCTTCATCTGAACATCCTTGAGTAACTGCCCAGCCTAGTGCCTGCTGATTAGATGTAGAGTTTTGTGCTGTTCAGGACAAAGGTTATCCCCTGGAGCAAGCATATCATCAGTGAGTCATTTCCTTCAATTCTTAAGCTTTCCTGAATATTTTCTTGTTTATTTTAGCTATCTATGGAAGACCCTAAAATCAATTTGTTGTTGGGTCCTCCCTGATAACTCTTTAGTTCGTCAAATCACTTTATTGCAAACTTTGTTATCTCAAATGTTACATCCTGATTGCTTATTGCTTTTGCATAATTTGCTTTGGAATAGTTGCCTTGCTTTATTTTTAGAACCGTCAACAATTTTTTAAATCTATATTTGGGATATTACATGGCCAATATGAAAATGAAATTAATTTCACAGGCAATAGTGTATTAATTTCTTAAGCATTCAAAATAAAAATTTAAGTAGCTTCCTTAAAATTCTACACACAAAATCAAAATTTTTTTCTTAAAACACACTCATTATGTCTCCTCCACACCTCATTCTGGTAAAATCTTAAGCCAACAAGAGAAAGAAAAGGCAAGAGAAGACAAGAAGTAGACTTATCCTATGCTGATTATATGGTTTTTAACTTGTTAGGTGACTTCCTTCTGTGATATATAAAGTGCTTCATTATTTAGGTAATGTTTGGAGATAAATTAAATATATTTGTGCCCATGGCACTGTTACTATTACCCCTACTACTTCACGACTTAGAAATAATTTTAGCTTTTAAAATGCCTTCACATATTGCATCTTTGATCATAAATGCTTTTCACAAGTTTTTTTAAAATAGAATATTCTGACATTGAAATGCTTGCTAATTGTGATTAATCCTGTGTTTCTACAAATTAAATTCTATAAATGGAAAGAAAACATTGGATAATTAGAACATACACTTTTCTCCTGTTCTTTTTTTTTTTGTACTTACTTCACATAGTTTCTTTCTTTGTACACAGTTTTCCACAAGAAAAGTTAAAAATATCTTACTGACATCCACAGTTAAATTTTATTGTGAAAATAGCAACAAATAGAGATCAGGAGATGCTTCTGTTGGGACCAATGAGTTAAATAAAAGTTGCAGATCATTGCTTGCTATTAAGATGAGGAATCACCATTCACTTCTCCACTTTCATTTCTGGTCTCCTCCTCTCCATTCCTTATATGAGTATGGTGGCTTGTCCTCAACATACTCCAGAGCAGGGGTCCCCAAACTTTTTACACAGAGGGCCAGTTCACTGTCCCTCAGACCATTGGAGGGCCGGACTATAAAAAAAACTATGAACAAATTCCTATGCACACTGCACATATCTTATTTTAAAGTAAAAAAACAAAACGGGAACAAATACAATATTTAAAATAAATAACAAGTAAATTTAAATCAACAAACTGACCAATATTTCAATGGGAACTATGCTCCTCTCACTGACCACCAATGAAAGAGATGCCCTTCCAGAAGTGTGGCATGGGCCGGATAAATGGCCTCAGGGGCCACATGTGGCCCGCGGGCCGTAGTTTGGGGACCCCTGCTCCAGAGTCTAGGAGATCAGTATATAGCAGAAGCAGTCTCTAATTTTTTGTTGTTGAAAGCAAAAGTTAAAACTTGACAAAGGAAATCTTTTTCTTTTTTAAAAGATATTATTTATTGACTTTAAAGAGAAGAAAGAGAGAGAGAAGGGTGAGCAAGGAACGGGAAGCATCAACTCATACGTGTCTTGACCAGGCAAGCCTGAGGTTTCAAACCAGTGACCTTAGCATTCCAGGTCAATGCGCCACAGGTTAGGCAACAAAAAAAATCTTTGATGTCGCCATTTACTATAAATCTTTCATCAGTTTTAAATTATTTCCTATTTCTTCTATATTGAATCTAAATAACATACTCTAAACACTGCTTTCACTGACATTTTGCTCTCTCTTTTTCTTTTTTGTATTTTCTGACTCTGTGTGTGTGTGTGTGTGTGTGTGTGTTTCTGAAATGAGAAGCCGGGAGGCAGAGAGACAGACTCCCGCATGTGCCCGACCAGAATCCACCCAGCATACTCACAAGGGGGGGATGCTCTGTCATCTGGGGCATTGCTCCATTGCAACCGGAGCCATTCCAGCGCCTGAAGCGGAGGCCATGGAGCTATCCTCAGCCCCAGGGCCAAATTTGCTTCAATGGAGCCTTGGCTGTGGGAGGGGAAGAGAGAGATAGAGAAAAAGGAGAGGGGGAAGAGTGGAGAAGCACCCATCTGCTTCTCCTATGTGCCCTGACTGGGAATCAAACCCAGGATACCCACATGCCAGGCCAATGCTCTACCACTGAGCCAACTAGACAGGGATACTCTGACTCTTTTGCTCTTAAATATAGGCATGGATTATATAAATATCAACTGATTTTACCACTAATATCATGGGATGAGTCATTTTTCTTTTTCAGTTTCGTGTTTGGAGGCAAGAATCTGAAGGGTTTCTGAGATAGTAGCGGCACAGAATACTGATATTTACAGTTTTCTCTTTCCTTAACCCTTTCTTATCATCCATAGGGAGATAGCATTAAGAACAGTAGAAAACCTCACCAACCAAACACCAGAAAAATATAAAAGTGACTCTGAAAGGACTCAAAGTTTACCCATGAATGAGAAACCATATTATTTTGACATTCATTTGATTTTATTTTTCCTCCTCAAAAGAAAAAGCAAATATTAGGTAATCTAATGTTCATCAGGGGGAATATTTGCCTACTTTAAAAAACTTTTAATCTAATTATATATTATTATTGCACACCCGTGCAAACAACTCTATGGAAACCCAGAAGAGTTTAAAGGTCATAATTATTACAAAAGATCTTCCTCATGGGACTCGCTAACATCACAAGATTGGTAACCCAACTTACCAAACTGGTAGGGCAGGTTGATTTACTCATTTGGGGATGTTTTAGTGGTAATTTAAAATATCTATTGCTAAACTGAGGTGCTCAAGCTGTAGCTGTATAATATGCATATTTTTAAATAATGAAAATTTGACATTGCATATTAGAAATATGCCAATTATTAGAAATATGCAAATAGACATTGTACTATTACTATGTACCAAGGCTTATGTTCTTTGAAAATAATGTCAGAATTATATTTTACATTGTTAAGTGTTATATATGTATATTTATTTCAATTATTGGGGACATCATTTGACAAGCAATATATCAAAATTATAAAGTGTATAAAAGCTTTTTTCTAAGAAATCTGATTTGGAGGGACTACCTTATGGAAAAACATAAGCCTTTCAATGTTCTTTAATATGGCTGACAGAGTCTCCACCTAGTGACAACTCACTAGAAACCCAGTGCAAGTAGTAAAGACAAAACTCATCTGAAAAGTATTTTGGGAATTACATATAAAGAAAAATATAATATGATTTATGCAATATATTTTTCTTTACTTAAATCCACTTTTATTTTTGTTATAAAGCAACTATTCTCAAGAAAAACAATAAAAAATATAAATGATAGAGAAGTACTGAGTTACCCATATTCCCACCATCACCCAAGAATAACCACTGTTAACATTTTGAACATATATTCTTCTAGAATGTTTCTATACATATATATAAACTTTTCTAAAAGAAACCATATTTGTTTTTAAATTTTCTATTTTATTAATGATCTTATCTTTATTGGTGGCTATTTGAATCAACATACTGGGCATGGATACTGGTTGATAATCTGAGAAATAAACCATCATTGTGTGTCAAACCCACATAATCTTGGAACGCATGAACATCCCCCATATCCAAACAGGTGATTAAATTAGGGAATGGCAGACAATCCACAAGTCTGCATGAGATTCCATGTGACCAGGGAAAGAAGGAGATTGAGAAGAAAGGGTACCCAGATGTAGCTCAATTTCTAAGAATTTTCAGATCCAGTTCACTGTCCCTCAGACCATTGGAGGGCCGGACTATAAAAAAAACTATGAACAAATCCCTATGCGCACTGCACATATCTTATTTTAAAGTAAAAAACCAAAACGGGAACAAATACAATATTTAAAATAAAGAACAAGTAAATTTAAATCAACAAACTTACCAGTATTTCTATGGGAACTATGGGCCTGCTTTTGGCTAATGAGATGGTCAATGTCTGGTTCCATATTTGTCACTGCTAGCCGTAACAAGTGATATGACACGCTTCCGGAGCCGTGACACGTGCGTCCCACATCACCGGAAGTAGTACTGTGTGAGCTACATCTGGGTACCCTTTCTTTTCAATCTCCTTCTTTCCCTGGTCACATGGAATCTCATGCAGACTTGTGGATTGTCTGCCATTCCCTAATTTAATCATCTGTTTGGATATAGGGGATGTTCCTGCGTTCCAAGATTATGTGGGTTTGACACACAATGATGGTTTATTTCTCAGATTATCAACCAGTATCCATGCCCAGTATGTTGATTCAAATAGCCACCAATGAAAGAGGTGCCAATTCTGGAAGTTTGGCGGGGGCCGGATAAATGGCCTCAGGGGGCTGCATGCGGCCGGCTGTAGTTTGGGGACCCCTGGCATTTAGGGAAGAAAACAAGGTCCTAGAAACTCCAGAACCAAAAACATTTCTACAATAGAAGCTGATGCTTTTCATTTCATTGAAACAGGAATGGCAAAGTTAGAGGAGCAAGGTCCTGATACAGAGAGGTTCACCAAAGTATACCGTACAATTACCAAAGGCCTGAGATGCTACCTACCGAGCCATTAGTGATGAGGAAAAGAAAAGCGCTGTACAAACCTCCTTTGACGCCTACTTCAAGAAACTGACTCCAGCAGCAGAATCAAACCCTGACTCTAACACCAGTCCCATCTTCTCCAACAAGCCCATCATCTTCTGCATTGTTCAAGATTGTTTAAGGTTGTATTTGAAAATGTTTAAGTATTTATATGCACAGAAAGGTAAAAATAAATACTATGTTTAAGACAAACATCTAAGTTGCATTTAATGGCTAAATGTACCTATTCCAACTTACATACAAATTCAGCTTAATAATAAACCTACAGAACTTATCTCATTTGTAAATGTAACCTGGGACCTGCCTGTACTATTTGATTGCACACAATAATTAGCACAAGTCTACAAAAGGACAAGGGTAATATTCAAATTGTCGAACAGCTGTGATATTTAATATTGAACACAGGGTATGGCAGCCTGCAGCCAACAGTCTCAGCCAAGGGAGGAGCAGGCTCTGGGCCCCAAGCAGATGCATTAGTATGCAAGCAGTATTGCCAGGGTACTATCTCCCCTGAAAGGACCTGGCCCACCATGAACACAAGGGGATGTGGACTAGTGTAGGTACCTCTGGCCTGCTGGCTGGTGAGTACCAGGCTGGTTTCCTGAGCAATGCCCACGTAGGGCTAGAGTGACTGGAGTGGCTGACAGTATGCAGTGGGTGTTTGTTAATTGATTTTTCAATGTCTTAATAACCATAAGACCAAACTATGCTTATTCATGTTGCAAAGGGCTTATGTAATTTGCTTTGATTATTGAGCAAGAGGGCAGGGAAAGATCCATATTTCATTACTCAGTCTTGGCCATCTCCAAAACCCTGGAGTTCATGTCTATAGCACAAGGGAGAAAATGGTAAATGCCTTAAGAAAGGTGCTGCTGGGTCACAGGCCCCACAGCATCAAAACTCTCAACCTTGTTCTACATAACAGATGATGTTGATACACTTTGGGGGGTCTGTAAGTTGGGATTAACATAGTCCGCTAGAGTTATTGGATGTAAGGTCTATTTTCCTCAATTTTTGTTAATAATACTGACTGATGCCTTATTTTGGTCTCCAGTTGGATGACCCAGTTTCATTTTTTGGGAAAGATATTTAGAACTTGCTGCAGGTGTTCTACTTTCCGTTCATCCTGTGGTGCCCTGAAGTCAGCACACACAGCCTTGATGTAGGGACCAGTGAGATAGTTGTAGGTTAGAGTCTTGCCTTGTGGCTTTGGCAAAGAAGAACATAAGTGTCAAACTCTCCTATAAAATACCACTTTGCAAAATTTCGGGAAACTCAAGTGTGAAAAGAAGGTTAAATGAGCGGGTTTCAGCACCCTTCCAACAGATGTGAAGAAAAAAGGTGGAAGAAGATGTGTTGTAGAATTGTGCATGTGAAACTTGTACAATTTTTTTTTTGAAAGAGAGAGAGGGAGAGAGGGAAGGAGAGACAGGGACAGACAGGCTGGAAGGGAGAGAGATGAGAAGCATCAATTCTTTACTGCGGCATCTTAGTTGTTCATTGATTGCTTTCTCATATGTGACTTGACTGGGGACTCCAGCAGAGTGAGTGAACCCTTGTTCAAGCCATTGACCTTGGACTCAAGACATCGACCTTGGGCTTCAAGCCAGTGACCTTTGGGCTCAAGCCAGCAACCATGAGGGTCATGTCTATGATCCCATGCTCCAGCCAGTGACCTCGAGGTTTTGAACCTGGATCCTCAGCATCCCAGGCCAATGCTGTATCCACTGAGACACCATCTGGTCATCAATAAAAAAATATTTTTTACTGCTTCGATTGTTAAATTTAAATTTAAAAAATTCAGTTCTCAGGTACACAAGCTGTACTTCAAGTGTTCAATAGCCACATGTGTCTAGTATTGGACAACATAGCTATAGACAATTGTGGGATTATTTAGCTCCTGAATAATTGGTCTAAAGTTGTATCTTTGGAAGATTTGTTGTCACTGAAGCACAGTGAATCGAAAGATGTGATGGTTGAGAGAGAGCGAGAGAGAGAGAGAAATTCAATTTGGAATGAGTTACATGTGGGTACTAGAATGGTATTGTGGTGTTAGGTGGATAAGGCATGAGAGATGTTTCAAAAGAATTAATTAGTATACATTGATGACTGATTGGCAGTGGGAGAAGGAAAAAAAATTCAAGAGCCATAGCCAGCCTCTCAACAGGCTTCAATGATCCCTGCCTCCTGGTACTCACACCCTCGTGTAGTTCCCTTCCACACTCTAGCAGAGGTGGCCTGCATGACCACTAGAAAAGGCAGTAGTGATGGTTTGTCACATCCAAGGTTAGGTTATAAAAAGTACTATGGCTTCTGTCTTGGTGGTGTTCTCTCTTGATCACTTGGTCTGGAGGAAGCCAGCTGCTACACTGTGAGCAATCCTGTGGTGAGGCTCATAAGTCAAGAAACTGAAGTCTGATGAGCCTGTGAGTGGGTTTGGGAGTGGATCCTCCTGCCCTAGTTGAACATTCAGATGACTGCAGTCCCGGCCAACAGCTTGATTACAACCTTAGGAAAGACCCTGTGCCAGAACCATCCAACGAAGCATCTCTCTTGATTCCTGAGCCTCATAATCTGTCAGAGATAATAAATGTTTGCTCTTTTAAGATGCTAAATTTTGGGGTAATTTGCAACGGCAATTGAATGACTATATCAAGCAATAATAAAATAACCCAATTTAAATGTGGGCAAAAGAATTGAACAGCCACTTTACAAAAAAAGATAATAGCACATGAAAAAATAGTCCATATCATTAGACACCAGGGAAATTAAAATTAAAACATACACCAGTAGGCTAAAGTGAAAAGATTGACAACACAAAATGGTAATGAAGATATGGAGGAACCAGATTTATTTTTCTAAAAATTGAGATATAATTCCATACCAGACACTTCAACCATTTAAAGTATACCATTAATGCTTTTAGGATAACCATAATACATTTTAGAATATATTCATTACTCCAAAAACAAAAAAAGCCCCATACCCTTTAGCTGTTGTCCTCCAATTATCCCAGCATGCCTCCCAAACACTAGGTCACTCACTGTCTTTATACATTTGCTTATTCTAGACACTCATATTCATGGAGTAATACAATATGTGGTCTTTGTGACTGGTTTCTTTCACAAAGCATAGTCTTTTCAAAGTTCATCTATTTCTAGCATGAATCAGTATCTCATTTCTTTTTATTGCCAAATAATATTTCATTGTATGAAATATCACTAAAATTTCATCATTTGTTAGACATTTAGGTTATTTTCACTTTTAGGCTATTATAAACAATACTGTTATAAACATTTGTGTAGATTATGTTTTCCTTTCCTCCTGGGTATATATCCAGGAGTTGAAATGCTAAGTCTTATGGTACTTTATGTTTAACCATTTGATGAACTGCCAGACTTTTTTCTGAACTGGCTGTACCATTTTATACTCTAACCAGCATTGTATCCAATTTCTCCACATGTTCACCAACACTTATTATCTGCCTTTTTTTATTATATCTGTCCTATTGGGTGTGACTTATGATGCATTAAGGTTTTGATTTGCATTTCCCTGATGGCTAAACGTGTTGAACATCTTTTCATATGGTTATTAAACATTTGTATATCTTCTCTGGAGAACAGTCTGTTCAGATCTGTTGTCCATTTATATTTTTGCATTCTTGGGAACTACTAAGTCCTTGTAAGGTTGTCACCCACAGCAGTCAATGTAGTCACCCACAGCAGCACTGATGTCTTTCAGCTCCAGAGCAGGTTCTTGTGGCTACAGATCTATCTGTGGGACTATGTTGCTGGCTCTGGTTTCTTCTTTCAACTCCTTCATGAACACCTTTCCAATGACCACTTAATCATCATTTTTTAAACACCGTGTTGAAGACTGCTGTGACTTTCCTTTTTACTATAGATTCTACATACATGGTCTTATTATCCCTATAATGGATAACTGCCCTGTTCTCTCCTTGTTTGCACTCCTCTTAGAACTGGAAGCATTTCTTATGTCAGCCTGATGCACAATGGGATCCTTGGATGCAGGCAGATTTTCAAGGTGCTGAGGCATTGTATTCTGATTCTTGATTTACCAAGAAACTCCTACACACTCTCTTTAATAACTCATCAGCACCATTTACCTGAAGTTCCTGATCATCACTTTTGTTTTGTCTCTATTTGGATTTGAAATATTATACAGGACCCTATCAAACATCTGCCATTTGTATTAATACAGCTTCTGGTTTGTTTCCGGGGGCTATGTTCTTGAACTTGAACATGTTTCTTCAATGATGTGGCTGTTCTCTAGCAACCCACGTGCTGAGCCACCACCACTGTCTCACTGACCTCATTGTCTTTTTTTTAATTGGGCAATTTGTTTTATTGTTGAGTTGTAATAACTCTTTACATATTTTAGATACAAACTTCTTATCCAATATATCATATGCAAAAATATTTTCCATTCTGTGGGTTATCTGCAGCTAAAAATCTTAGTTCAAAGCGATACAAATACTTTTGAAAAGGTTCTTGGGTTACATTATTTGCCCAGGGTCACTGAAATAAGCATGAGACCTTGTGTGACACAGGTTGCACACACCCAAGTTAGGAGTACAGGAAAGATTTGCATCTTGGACCAAGCTTTTTTCAGTAAAACATGCTAGATTGGATGACTACTTATTGTGTGCAATAAATGAGACATGCTGGCAATGTCAGTTGGTGATATCAAATAGTGATGTCCTATAACCATTTAAAAATTGAATTGCAAATAAAAACAACTACTTGTCCTTTAAAGGCCAAGTAGTAATACTTTCTCCCAAGTTCTTAGATAGAATCTCCACATTATTCAATGAAATTCTTCTTCCTGAAATCATCTTCATAATATTAAAAAATTTTCCCACCTTTGAAATGAGTCAGAGGTGTAAGAATTTATCAAACTTGTTAATATATGTTTTCCTAGAAAATTGCATTGTGGTCTATCTCTCAGCTCATTTGATAGCTGATATTTATCATACGTTGACACCTCAGTGGAAACCTTAAATTTAACAGTCACAGTAATTATCCCAGAGAAAAATAACATCATTATACAAGAGGTTTTTTCCTCACCAGACCACAGGGTAGGACTGTCTCAATCATCCTATTCACTTTATTCAGGTTATCACTCCTATATCTGTCCCAGAAGGACTTTTCCAGTCATTTGCCATTCTACCCCTTTTCAATATCAGATAGAGATAAAGATGGTATCTTATTGTGGAATATAAAGTTCAAAAAGGCAAGGTCATTTACTTTTTGTTCTTTTGGTATCTCTAGCTCCTCACAGTTCCTAGCACAGTTACAAAAAGCAAACAAAACTGAATTGCAGTAAGGAGTTCCTTCTGTGATGTCTGTTGTTTGTCCTCTGTTCAGAGTGTATTTAAGAATTATATTTGACCTAAGTTAGACAAGTAATTTTTCATCAAAAACTTGACAGTATCTTCTTAAATGTCAAGGAGCTAGGAGCTAAGATGAACTCCTTGAATTTCCTTCTCAGTTTTTTTTTCACTGAATTCTTTCCTTCTGATGAATGTCAGTATTTTAGTGGTTATGAAATGTTTGCTGCTGGACATCTGGGTGTATTTGAATGCAGAGGAACGTTTTCCTGAATCAATTTAACAGTGGACCCTAGTGGAGGAGTTATAGCTTGGTTTCATTTAAAAGTAAACTACTTTCTGAATTATTACACTTTCACTGATAACAGTAAAAGTGTAATTATTTAGCTTAGTTGGTGAAGACATATTCGGTACTTTATCACTTTTAATGAGGCAATTCTTGTCTGTAATTGAGGGAAAGTGAAGGAATCTCTATAACTTTTCTCCTAGACTGGAAATATCCCAAACCTAATGTGAAAGTTCTGCTACATTGATTAGGAGTAAACTACATTGATATCCTGTTACCAAGTGCAGTTCATCTGTTTTGAGTCTTCAAAGAGAAGAATATTAAATTTACATTTGGAATGTAAAAAGGTTAAATTTCCAGAAGAGTTTTTCATGTCAGTTTCTGACAGTCAAATTAAACAAGCGAAGCCAACACCACTTGGGTTTTTCCCGACCGAGCTTCAGAAAGAGACTCTCTTTCCGTCCAATCAGCCCGCGTCTGCTCTCTGCCGGCTGCTTCAGTCCTGCCCTCCCCGGCTTTCTACTTACACCCGGGACCCAGACAACGCTCCCTCCCCAACGCAGGCCCCGCCCCGCCCCGTCCCAGGCCCTTCCCCGTCCCAGGCCCCTCCCCGCCCCAGGCCCCTCCCCGTCCCAGGCTTTGCCCTGTCCCAGGCCCCTCCCCGCCCCAGGGCCCGCCCCGCCCAGGCCCCTCCCCGTCCTAGGCCTCGCCCCTCCTCGTCCGAGGCTCCTCCCCGTCCCAGGCCCCGCCCCGTCCCAGGCCCCGCCCCTGCCCGCCCCCGACCAGGCCCCGCCCCGGCCCAGGCCTCGCCCCGGCCCAGGCCCCTTCCCGCCCCAGGGCCCGCCCGCCCAGGCCCCTCCCTATCCCAGGCCCCGCCCCTCCCCGTCCCAGGCTTGCCCCTCCCCGTCCCAGGCCCCTCCTCGTCCCAGGCCTCGCCCCGTCCTAGGCCTCGCCCCGGCCCAGGCCCCGGCCCACCCCCGTTCCCCTGGCTTCAACGTTGTCTCTCCCGCAGTTTTTCGCGCCCCGCCCCTCAGTGCCGCGAAGCGTAAAATCCCGCGGTGAGCAGCTCTGGTCCGGTTTCCGGCGGCGCTTGGCGGCAGTGGGCGGGTCTGGGAGAGACTCGAGCTGTTTGGGCACGCCGCCTCTGCTGTATTGGTTAGCCAGTGTTTTGGCGACTAAGCTGCCGGAGATGTTGGGCTTCCTGTGGAGGTGAGTGAGGGAACGAGCGGGAGGCCTAGAACAGGCTCGTCAGCTGCTCGCCGAGGTGCACAAGTGTCGGGCTGGGGACTGCCTGGCCTCGAAGTTTCGCGTCGTCCTTGGGGACGCGACATTCACACCCGAGTTCTGTCCGGGCCGCAGCGTCCCCGGCCCGCCTTCGTGTTTGGCCCTCACCTCTAACATCTTCTTTGAAGCAACACGTTCGATTTCCGCCGCTCTGGTTCTGACCCCGCAGGAGTTTTCTTTCCTTTGGACCCCAGTTATTTTTTTCCTTAACAGTTGAGTGTGATGTGTGGGACAGTCGGGTTTCCACCTGGAAGAATTTGGTGCAGCTCAAACTCGTGCTTCACTAGTGGTTTGCACCTGTGCTCGTGGCGTGACTTGATTGTTTAACTCGGTGGGACGGTTCCGAGCGTTAAAACAAGTGTCTGGAAAGACTAGCTAGTGTTACGGACACGTAACGTGGGTTGGTGGAGTGTGCGTGCAGACACCGTGATTCACTTCTGAGGGTGCTGCTCTGTGCAGCGGAGCGAGCTGGGGGAACCTGGGAGCAGCCATTGTAGGAAGCGAGGCTGCATATCATCAGTCTTTTTGTGTGTTTTTTTGTTTTTTTTTTGGCAGAGACAGAGAGAGGGACAGACAGAAAGGGAGAGAGATGAGAAACATCAATTCTTCGTTGCGGTTCCTTAGTTGTTGTCCATTGATTGATTTCTCATATGTGCCTTGACTGGGGGGCTCCAGCATACCCAGTGACCCTTTGCTCGAGCCAGTGACCTTGGGTCCAAGCTGGTGACCTTTTGCTCAAACTGGATGAGCCTGCACTCAAGCTGGCGAGCTTGGGGTCTCGAGCCAGGGTCCTCTGCGTCCCAGTCCTACGCTCTATCCACTGCGCCACCGCCTGGTCAGGCTGCATCATCAGTCTTGAAGACTACTGCCTGGCCCCATGCATTACCGGTGGCAGCTGAGATCACTTTAAGGGAGAATCATCTTGTTTCCTCAATAACTGAAATTCCTGGGTTTTTCAGCCTTTGAGTTTGGTGAGGGTGGAGGAGTGGAGGCTGGTAGTGTCTTTTTATTTAGGACGAGTAGTCATTGCTTTATAACGTTGAATCCTGTTTCCGAGTAAATACTTGAAGAGAAATTCAAGAATTGCTTTCTTTCTTTCTTTTTTTTTAATACCTGAAATGAATTGTTCCTGTGCGCCCAAGCAGCTCACAGAGAGACTTGGTGGATACTAAGAAAATCAGTGCATGTCATTCATTGCTGCTGATTTTTGAAATTTCTGGACAAATTCCAAATTATCTGAGAAACAAAGCTGGAAGTCACGTTTATTAACAAAGTTAACTGACTTAGGAAAGAATTTTGTTATTCCCACAGTTCAGGTTGGCTTCATTCCACCCCACATTTCAAGGTGCAGGCTGATTGAGTCCTGGAGTAGTTTGGGGGATTTGATTAGAGATGCCTTTTCCAGGGCAGGCCCTGGAGTGAATAAAAAGCAGAGACCAGAGCCCAAGGTCATTCAGTCAGCAACAGTCTAATCTATTATACAAGTATGTTAAGAAGTAGGGTGGCACAGAGAATGTTGTGTGGGGAAATAAGGTCTCTGTGCTGTGGCTGACGATGTTAGGTCACCCCCCTTGAACTCCAGCCTTCTTGGATCCCCTGGCACGGTCTTGGTTTCCTACTGGCACTCTCCACTGCTTATCTAGCCTTAGTGCCATCACAGCCCTTAAGCTGTTTTTTGTTGATGTTCTTAATCCCAAATAAAGTATCTCTCTTTATATGAGTATATAAAAGAGATATATGAGTATCTCTTTGAGGATTTGCTCATATTTGTGTTTCTAACCTTGATTTACCCTGAGATCTAGTGGTAGTCAGAACCACCTACATGTCTCATTTTACATTTCAAATGTAAATATGCACAAAAGTGCAACCTGTATTCAACCTCTGCAATTTCAACTTGTTGGCACTATCATTCTCCCAGATTCCTAAAGTTAAAAAGTTCTCCCATGTTCCCAAGCAATCCTTACCTCTTCCTGCGGATTAGAATTTGAACTATCCTTTCAAGTTTATCACTAGTTCATTTTTTTAAGAAACTTGATAGGTATGCTTACCTCTTCCCATTTTGAATCTGCATATGACTGCCTTATTAATGCTAAAGATTCTTTGGTGCCTGTTATTCCTCTGCTGAGCAGCTCTTAGAGGTATGTGCACTCCTACCTTTGGAATAAACTGAAACAGTCCCAGCCTGGGTTTCAAGATTTGGCCCCAGTTTACTTTATGAATTCAACAATATTTATTCTTGCTTCTGGGAGGCACTGTTCTAGGTACTGTTGTTAATCCTATAGCTAACCTGGAGTACTTAATGTTTTTTATTTGTTTCTTTTTACATAGAGAGTCAGAAGGACAGCTGGGACAGTCAGACAGGAAGGGAGAGAGATGAGAAGCATTAATTCTTGGTTTCGGCACCTTAGTTATTCATTGATTGCTTTTTCGTATGTGCCTTAAGGGGGTGGTGGAGGCTACAGCAGAGCAAGCGACCCCTTGCTCAAGCCAGCGACCTGGGCTTTAAGTCAGTGACCTTTGGGCTCAAGCCAGTGACCATGGGGTCATGTCTATGATCCCACACTCAAGCTGATGAGCCTGCTCTCAAGCCCTTGACCTCGGGGTTTTGAACCTGGGTCCTCTGCATTTCAGTCTGACACTCTATCCACTGGGCTGACATTAACCACTGAGCAACCCTCTGGTTAGGCATTGTTGTTTCTTTTAGGAGGCCCTTGAAGTCTGAAAGGAGAGCAGATAATGAAACAAATATTGAAACAAACAATACCTAGTTACCAACTCTGATAAGAGTCTTAAAGGAAAAGTACAATTATTAGAGAGCCAGGGTTAGAAAGGAAGACTTAGGTTCAGGGAGCTTCAGAAAGGTTTGTGGGGGAAACAGCCATGTTAGGCTTGCTTGCTGGTTTCCTGGCTGCAAGCACTGTGCATGATTAGCATGTGGCAGAAAGTCACACATGTGTGTATGTGGAAAGCTATGGGTGCTTTGTCTTGGTGACAATTCTTCAAGATTGTTTTCCTGCCGCTGTGAGGTTTAGTTCCCTGATTCTCTCAGCTGCCATCGCGAGGGGCAGTTTTCCTGATCCCTTACACTCTAATGCAGGGGTCCCCAAACTTTTTACACAGGGAGCACTTCACTGTCCCTCAGACTGTTGGAGGGCCGTACTATAAAAAAAACTATGAACAAATCCCTATGCACACTGCACATATCTTATTTTAAAGTAAAAAAACAAAACGGGAACAAATACAATATTTAAAATAAAGAGCAAGTAAATTTAAATCAACAAACTGACCAGTATTTCAATGGGAACTATGCTCCTCTCACTGACCACCAATGAAAGGGGTGCCCCTTCCAGAAGTGCAGCGGGGGCCGGATAAATGGCCTCAGGGGGCTGCATGCGGCCCGCGGGCCTTAGTTTGGGGACCCCTGCTCTAATGTGAAGAATAAGAGTTGTTTTCCTTTGTTTATTTGCTCACATGTTGATACGAGTCCAGTAAACGGGTAATAGCCCTATGCTTCCCAGCTCTGCAGTTCCTCTGCTGTCTGCCCGAATTCACCATGAACCTGCCTGGCCTTGACCACTGGCGTTACAAGGTTGATTTTTAAGTTATACTCATTCCCACCTGACTGGTGGTGGCGCAGTGGATAGAGCATTGACCTGGGATACTGAAGTCCCAGGTTTGAAACCCAGAGGTCGCTGGCTTGAGTGCAGACTCATGTGGCTTGAGTGCTGGCTGAACATCTTGATCATAGAGAGCGTTGCTGGCTTGAGCAAAAAGTCACTGGCTCTGCTGGAGTCCCCCAGTCAAGGTATGTATGAGAAGTAATCACTGAACAACTAAAGCGCCACAACTACAAGTTGATACTCTTCATCACTCTCCCTGTCTCTTGTCTTTCAATGTCACTCTTGCTAAAAAAAAAAAAAAAAAGATTAAAATTGAAAAGGAATACTAATACTCATTCCCTTCTCTGTCTTCCGTTCTGCTGAACTATATTGGTTCTTCTTGGGCTTCCTCCTTCCTTCTGTGTAGTTGTGTCTGAAGACACGGCATTTGACTCTGTCATGTTTTTTCTCTGCTAGGAGTCACCCAAGTGCAGAGGCTAAGAGGGAAGCATTGAGTGATGCTGGCTGGTGGCAGCAACACTCCGTCTAAAGGAACAGCTTCTCAATTCCAGGCATTATTGCCACTGTAAGATGTAGAACCTGGATTTCCCAACTACCTATTTTTTTAATGTTTATAATTTTAAAACACTGCTGACAAACAAAACACATCTGTAGACCCTGGCCGACTGCAGGTGACTAGTTTTGGATTGCAGCTTATTTCTCAGTTGTTCCTCATATAGAGCTGCCTCAGTGATTGCGCATGAGCCTTCCTAACCTTTCTTCTAACTATTCTTTCAAGCTCCAGTCTCTTTTCTTACTTGATGTTGAATATTTTTATTTATGTCAGTACATTCTCAAGAAATTCAAAATGCAATTCATATTTCATCCTATAAACCCACTAGCTCAGTGATCGGCAAACCGCAGCTCGCGAGCCACATGCGGCTCTTTGGCCCCTTGAGTGAGGGTGCAAAGGCCAGTGTAGGAGTACCCTAATTAAGTTAACAACAATGTACCTACCTATGTAGTTTAAGTTTAAAAAATTTGGCTCTCAAAAGAAATTTCAATCGTTGTACTGTTGATATTTGGCTTTGTTGATGAGTTTGCTGACCACTGAGCTAGCTGGTTTCCTTTCCAACCTTTTCAGTGCCTGTATTTTCCTGACTTGAAGTCTGGGAGTTGTTTTTGGCATAATTTTTTTTATTGAGTTTTTACTTTGTAATAACACTTAATAAAATCATTCCTGTTTCCACAGCCATTGTTCACCATCAGTTCATGCTTGAATTGCTTTGCCTTGTAATTTTCTGTTCTATTCACATCTCACATTCTACCTTGCCTACTTCTGCTGCAATAAGCTCCATTAAGCACTATTTTCATTATGTAATCTTCTTAAACAGTTTTCATGCAAAGTTGTTTAATTTTGTGAACTCATGTGTTTTATTGGATAACTAAAAATCTCCTATGATAAGGGTCTCATCCTGCCAAAACAGTTGTTTTTAATTTTAGCATGTATCAGAGTTACCTGAAAGGTTTATTTAATACAGATTTCTGGGCCTCACCCCACACTTTCTGATTCAGTAGGGTTGGGTGGGGCCAGGAATTTGCATTTCTCACAAGTTTACAGGGGATGCTAGTGGTGCTGATCAATAAACCACACTTTGAGAACTACTGCCCTGAGCAGCCAATTTGACCATTACCTGAAAGGAACATGATAAAGTGAATTAGTAAACTAGCAGTAAAAATCTAACAAATAGTAATATTTTAAAAACTGTTACAATACAAAAACACACAGCCAATAAAAATAATTTATTTAAAAATATTTAAATATGGCCCTGGCTGGTTTGCTTAGTGGTAGAGTGTTGGCCCTGTGTGTGGATGTCCCAGGTTTGATTATTGGTCAGGGCACACAGGAGAAGTGATCATCTGCTTCTCCACTCTTCCCCTTCCCCATTCTTCCCATCTCTCTCTTCCCCTCCCACAGCAAGGCTCCACTGGACAAGTTGGCCCGGGTGCCGAGGATGGCACCATGGCCTTGCCTCAGGCGCTAAAATGGCTCCAATTGCAACAGAGCAATGTCCCCAGAGGGGCAGGGCATCTCCTTCTAGTGGGCTTGCTGGGTGGCTTTGGGTCAGGTGCATGTGGGAGTCTGTGTCTCTACCTCCCTGCTTCTCACTTAAGGAAAAAAAAAAGTACAATGTGAAAACATAGTCATGACAAAAGTTACAAAAAGAAAGCAGACTACAAAACAATAAGTACAATACACTTCTAAATTTGTTTTAAGAGTGTTTGTTAGGCTAATAATATAGACACAGCTTGGCAAGAATGGTCAGTCATAACAGAAGTTAGAATATGGGAGGGTGGGGAAGCTGGGAAGGGGCATCCTTGAGGAAATACTGAGTGCTGGAACTTGTCTCTGGTTACGGGATTGTGTACATACATAAGAGTTCACTGAGCTACAGGCTTCAGAATAGCCCGTTAAGAAATTTAAGAACTTCATCATTAAACAAGAAAGTAAAAGCAACACGGGAGAGGGTAGTGCCTGGAAAAGGCATGAGAAGGGCTTCTGGGATGTTGGTACTGTCTTGGTTTTTGATCCAGGTGCCAGTGAAATGAGTATGTTCTGTTTGTAAAACTCGTCAAATTGTATCTTTATGCGTTGGGCATTTTAAAAAAGTTACCCAAAGTACATCATTCTTGCTATTGAGAAACTCAGAGTCCAGTGGAAGAGATGCATACGAAAATACTGTAGTTAGAATATACTGGGATGCCTGCAAACAAGTGAAATTTGACATGTATGGAGAGTGTCCGAGCTGGAATTGGTAGCAGCAGCTTGGTGAGGATTGTGCACTTCTGCAGATACATATACTAGTTGATGGATCTGAAAACATGCGAATGTATTAATTATTCATGGATACCGTGAGATTATTTGAGGGGCAGTAGTTTAGGTGAGGCATTAAAGAAAAAGGGCAGCCTGACCAGGTGGTGGTACAGTGGATAGAGCGAGTGTGGGACTGGGATGTGGAAGATCCAGGTTTGAGACCCCGAAGTCACCAGCTTGAGCGCGGGCTCATCTGGTTTGAGCAAAAGCTCACCAGCTTGGACCCAAGGTCTCTGGCTCGAGCAAGGGGTTACTCGGTCTGCTGTAGCCCCACGGTCAAGGCACATATGAGGAAGCAATCAATGAACAACTAAGGTGTCGCAATGAAAAACAGATGATTGATGCTTCTCATCTCTCTCTGTTCCTGTCTGTCTGTCCCTATCTATCCCTCTCTCTGACTCTCTGTAAATAGAAAAAAAAAATTAAAAATTTTTTTTTTTTTAAATAAGGGCAATGTGACCAATGTTACTATATCTTAGATGACTGGGTTTATAAAAATATTTGTTATCCATCTTACTTTACAGAACTTATATGATTTTCTTTTTACATTACATTTAAATTAATACTACAAAAAAGGGGCAGGGAATCACTATTTTTTAAGTTGGTCACACTTCACATTCCTGAATTAGCATATTTTGAACATGCCTTGACACAAATAAAATATTCTAGTCCAGTGATTCCATAATTTGTATGCACATTAGAATTACCTGGAGACCATGCACATATTCTAAAGCCTGTGTCACATCCAAGACCAATTAAATTAAATCATAAACTCTGGAGGTGGGACACAGGCACAGGTATTTTGTTTGAAGCTGCCTTGAACTATTCCAAAACAAACAAGTCATTAAAATCAGTACTTTACAAACATTAAACTAAAGTGATAGAACCTAGCTTTTTAGGGCTGTTTTCTAAATAGGGTTTTCCTCTAGACTTTTAAAATCTGAACTATACTTACTTTATAGCACCATTTCTAAAGGTTTTTTCAACTTAATTTTATCTTTTTGTATGTTTGAAGTATCAAAAAATGTAAGTGCTAATTTCTTTAAATTAGAATAACTTTGAATTCCTTAAGGAGGTCAGTACCCAAATGCTAGTTCAAGGTTTAAGACCTTGCTGTCAGATTGGCACGTTTTCTGTAACAGTTTAAGTACTATCTGCAACATAATAGTGAGAAACACAGATCTAGCTTTAAGTCTCAGTTTTATTTATGAGACAATTTTATTTTACTCCAAGACAGTTAATAAAAACCTACCAAATGCAAGTGCAAAGCATGAGTATGGGATTCATTGGTCTCGAGTCTCTGGACCAAAACAGAAAACAAGCAAATTAAAGGACAACTAAGTTCCTTGCCAGATTTTATACAACCCTATTGCTTCTATTTGTTCTTATTCATACTCATATTCAAGCATTCAGAGTCCCCAAGTAATTCTAAATTTATGGTCTTTTTTCCTTCCTGTTGACTCCAAAAGTGCCATCTGGTGGAGGGGAAGAGGACGTACACGTCTCAGATTTCATCTGTCAGCCTTGGCATCTCCTAAACCCTGGAGTCCATGTCTGTAGTACAAAGGAGAAAATGGTAAATGCCTTAAGAAAGGTGCTGCTGGGTCATAGGCCCCACAATATTCCCCCCCCCACCTTTTGGAATCTGTAAGTTGAGATCGACATTGTCCTCTAGAGAAGTGGTCCCCAACCCCTGGGCCGCGGACCGGTACCGGTCCGTGGGTCATTTGGTACCAGTCCATAGAGAAAGAATAAATAACTTACATTATTTCCGTTTTATTTATATTTAAGTCTGAACGATGTTTTATTTTTTTAAAAATGACCAGATTCCCTCTGTTACATTCATCTAAGACTCACTCTTGACGCTTGTCTCGGTCACGTGATACATTTATCCGTCCCACCCTAAAGGCCGTCAGTGAAAATATTTTCTAACATTAAACTGGTCCGTGGCCCAAAAATGGTTGGGGACCACTGCTCTAGAGTCACTGAAACAAGTGTTTTCCACACTTCTTGTTAATAATAGTGATTCCTTACTTCTTGGCCTTCAGTTGTATGACCCAGATTTTTTGGTTGGGAAGCTACCTGGGACTCGCTGCAGGTAGTGTCCTCTCCATTCATCCTGTGTGCCCTGCAATCAGCACACTCACAGCCTTAAGGTAGGGACCAGTGAGATAGTTGTAGGTTAGGATCTTGCCTTGTGGCTTTAGCAAAGTTCAAAAAGGCGAGGTTACTTTTTGTTCCTTCTGATATTTCTAGTCCCTCAGAGTTTCTAGCATAAGTTACAAAAAGCAAACAAAACTGAATTACAAGTCAGGAGTTCCTTCTGGGATGCCTGTTGTTTGTTCTTTGTTTGTTGTGTATTTGAAAATTATATATGACATAGATTAGAAAAGTAATTTTTGATCAAAGACTTGACAGTATGTTCTTAAATGTCAAGAAGCTAAGACTAACTCTTTAAACTTCCCTCTCAGATTCTTCACTGAATTCTTTCTGCTGAATGAGTCACTATTTTAGTGGTTATGAAATGTTTGTTGCTGGACATATGGGTGTATCTGGATACAGAGGAACATTTTTCTGAATCATTTTAACTGGGGATCCTAGTGGATGAGTTAGTAGGCTACTTTCTCTACCATTGCAATTATACAGACTAGTTTCACTGCCCTAAAAATCTATGTATTCCACCTATGTTTCCTCTTTCTGACAACCACTGATCTTTTTACTGTCTCCATAGTTTTACCTTTTTTTAGAATGTCCTATAGTGAACTCATATACAGTGTGTTTGTAAAGTCATGGTGCACTTTTGACTGGTCACAGGAAAGCAACAAAAGACGGTAGAAATCTGAGATCTGCACCAAATAAAAGGAAAACTCTCCCAGTTTCATACCTCTTCAGTGTAGTTCAATGTGGGCTCACACAGATATTTTAGAACTCCTTAGGTAGCTATCCCGTATAGCCTCTACAGACTCATCACTGACTGATGGCCTACCAGAACGGGGTTTCTCCACCAAACTGCCAGTTTCCTTTAACTGCTTATCCCACTGAGTAAAGTTACTTCTATGTGGTGGCACTTCATTATAAACGCGCCGATATTCACGTTGCACTTTGGTCATGGATTCGAATTTAGTGAGCCACAGAACACACTGAACTTGCCTCTGTACTGTCCACATCTCGACTGGCATGGCCGTGGGCTGCTCCGCTGTATACACGGTGTTATATCATCATCTGCGCATGTGCACATGCTGCCACAGTATCCTACAGAAACTGGGAGGGTTTTCCTTTTATTTGGTGCAGATTTCAAATTTTTATCGTCTTTTGTTGCTTTCCTGTGACTGGTCAAAAGTGCACCATGACTTTATGGACACACTGTAGCACATTTCCTTTTTAGAATGACTTCTTTAATTTAGCAGTGTGAATTTAAGGTTCCTTTATGTCTTTTGTGGAATGATAGCTGATTTCTTTTTATTGCTGAGTAATATTCCATTGTATAGATATTACCGCAGTTTGTTTATCCTTTTGTCTGTTGAGGGGGCCTCTTGGTTACATGCATGTTTTGGCTATTAGAAATGAAACTACCATAATCATTCATGTTCTGGTTTTATTGTGGAAATAAGTTTTCAACTCATTTGGATAAATATCAGGGAGTGCAATTTCTGGATCATATAGTAGAGTATGTTTAGTTTTGTACGAAACTGCCAAACTTCTTACAAGTGGCTGTACCATTTGATTCTATCAGCAATGAATACTTTTTTAATGAATTTATTGGGGTAACATTGGTTAATAAAATGATATGTTATAGGTGTATAATACTGTAATACATCATTTGTTTATTGTATGGTGTGTTTACCACCCCAAGTCTGGTCCCCTTCCATCACCATTTACCCCATACCTAAACTTCACTTCTACCTAAACAATTTTTTAAACTTTTTGTTTTAATATGTTTTAGAAGAGGCTAAAGGGAGGATAGTCTTTATACATTAAATATGACTACTCACATTACCCATATTCATTGTATTCTACATTTGTTTCAGGTTTAATTCATTCAAAAGGACTAATACTATACTGCAACATTTGGTAAGTTTGGACTTTTTTTGCTGGCAATATTAGATTATGATATGTAACTAAAAATGACATTGGGAAGTAGAGAGATGGCTGGCAGGTGTTGTTGACTTTGGTACACTATGGATCCCAATTTTATTGTGTCAAGACTTGACAAAATTACTTGTAGGAGGTGGCATAAGGTTATGGATAAGAGCATAGATCTTCAAGTTGAAATAGCTGGGTTTACTGGGTCCATTGCTTAATCTTGGGCAGTTTACTTGGTCTCTTTCAGCCTCCTTTTTTACATATATAAAATAGAGATAATGGTATCCCTATTAGAGTGCTTATTAGTAATAAATAAGATACTTGATTTAAAACTCTAGGCTGTTTCCATGTCTTGGCCACTTTGAACAATGCTGCAATGAACATGGGGCTGCATGTGTCTTTATATACCAATGTTTTTGAGTTTTGAGGGTATATGCCCAGTAGAGGGATTGCTGGGTTATATGGTAGTTCTATTTTTAGTTTTTTGAGGAATCACCATACTTTCTTCCATAATGGTTATACTACTTTACATTCCCACCAACAGTGGATGAGGGTTTCTTTTTCTCCACAGCCTCTCCAACATTTGTATATTTTGAATATTAGGCCCTTATCTGAGCTGTTGTTTGAGAATATCATTTCCCATTTAGTTGGCTGTCTTGTTTGTTTTGTTGTCAGTTTCTCTTACTGAGCAAAAACTTCTTAGTCTGATGTGGTCCCGTTCATTTATCTTTGCCTTCTCTTCCCTTGCCTTTGGAGTCAAATTCATAAAGTGCTCTTTATAACCAAGATCCATGAGTTTAGTACCTATGTTTTTTTCTGTGTACTTTATTGTTTCAGGTCTTATATTTAGGTCTTTGATCCATTTTGAATTAATTTTAGTACAAGGGGATAAACTGTAGTCCAGTTTTCATTCTTTTGCATGTGACTTTCCAGTTTCCAACCAAAAAGCCATTCCATAGATGACTGGATAAAGAAGATGTGGTACATATATACTATGGAATACTACTCAGCCATAAGAAATGATGACAACGGGTCATTTACAACAACATGGATGGACCTTGATAACATTATACTGAGTGTGAAATAAGTAAATCAGAAAGAAAACTAAGAACTGTATGATTCCATACATAGGTGGGACATAAAAATGAGACTAAGAGACATGGTGTGGTGGTTAGGGGAGGGAAAGGGAGGGGGTGGGGGGAGGGGAGGAGCACAAAGAAAACCAGATGGAAGGTGATGGAAGACAATTTGACTTGGGTGATGGGTATGCAACATAATTAAATGTCAAAATAACCTGGAGATATTTTCTCTGAACATATGTACCCTGATTTAATAATGTCACCCCACTAAAATTAATAAAAAAAAGAATAAAAAAACAACTCTAGGCTAGTGCTTAGCATATAATAATTTTATACACATTAGCTACTATTATACTAATAGTTCCTTTCCAGAGCTTAGATGTTTTTATCACATTGCAAGGAAAATAATTTTTATTTTTGTATCTCACTCTTTATAGAGACTGAATATTTGTGTTGCCCCAGATTCATGTTGAAATCTATCCCCAGTGTGATGGTAATTCCTGGATATGGGGGCCTTTGAGTGGAGGGTGGAGCTCTCATGAATGGTATCAGTGTCCTTACAAAAGAGACTCTTGAGAGCTTCCTTACCTTTCCTGCCTTGTGAAGGAGAACACAGTGAGAAGACAGACATATGTGAACCAGGAAGTGAGACTTCAGCAGACACTGAATCTTTAGGAGCCTTACCTTAGACTTTCCAGTTTCTATAACTGTGAGAAATAAATGTTTTGTTGTGTAAGCCAACCAATTCATGGTACTTTTGTTATAGCAGCCCGAACAGAATAAGACACCTTTATACAGCCTGAGAAGTACCTTGCATATAAAAATGGCAAGTTACTCTGTATAGTACTTACTATATGTCAGGTGCTATTCTAAGTACTTGATATGTGTTAGCTCAGTTGATTCTCATGTCCTGTGGAGTAGATACTGTGTATCTTTTATTTGCACTTCTGAAACCTAAAAACCAAAAGTTTGTGATGAATGCATTTGGTGGCAAAATATGACTTGACTGTACTGTACTTGAAGCTCTTTTTTTTTTTTATCCTAACTAGTACAAATATTTATGGTTTGTTGCAGAAGTGTTAAATTATTTGATTAAAATGTACTGACCCAACCTGACCAGGTGTTGGCGCACTGGATAGAGTATCGGACTGGGACACAGAGGGCCCAGGTTCAAAACCCCAAGGTCACCGCTTGAGTGCTGGCTCATCTGGCTTGAGCGCGGGGTTGCTGGCTTGAGTGTGGGATCATAGACATAACCGCATGGTCACTGGCTTGAGCCCAGAGGTTGCTGGCGTGAGCCAGGGGTCACTCTGATGTAGCCTCCTAGTCAAGGCACATAGGAGAAAGCAATCAATGAACAACTAAGGAGCCACAGTGACGAATTGATGCTTCTCATCTCTCCCCTTTCCTTTCTGTCCCTATATGTCCCTTTCTGTGTTTATCTCTCTGTTTCTGTCACAAAAATAAAAAAATTAACAAAAAAAAAAAAACTGTTCTGACCCAGACTCCTGCTTTATGTAATATCTAATGTGTACTTTGTTGCCTTTCCAAAATCTAGAAAATTTTCTGAATTCTGAAACGCATCTGGAAACAAGGGGTTTCGATTAAAGGATTATGGCTTTTCCCCCCTATTTAATGGATCAGAAAAAGAGACAGAGAGGCTAAAGAATATGCTCTAATGTCACACAGCCAATAAGTAGGTAAAATTTGAGTTCAGGCTCTCTGGCTTTATAAATTTAATCTACTGCATTCTACAGCCTCTGGCAGAATGACTGTTGCAGAGTGCTTCTCAGTGAAGGCCAGTGGAGATGGGTATATGAAGACTGGACTATCCCTTCCTACCCTTGTTTATTTTAGTCAGCTGATACAGAACAATGTCTATGATTCTTATTTAGACAGATACATACAGAAAATAGAAAGATGGGACAGAATCTGGATTCATGGGGGAATGGTGACCTGGGCCATAACCACATTGAGAAAAGGAAGATAAATTAGACTCTCATCAGCGCCTGAGGGCTGAAAGGCTATAGGTCCCAATGTGTCTTTTACATGCATTTCAGAGATAGAGAGGCTGTATTCCAAGTAGTTTTTTGGGATCCTTTTAATACAATCAATAATGAAAGTAAGACCTTTTTTTATTTCATAGTAGAGTGATGGAAATATGCCACTGACAGTAGTATGAGAAGTGGACAGGACCGGAGCGACAAATTTGTTGGAGAGAGATTTGTTGGTAAATTTGATTTTTAACAGGTCTAATTTGGGGTGCCATGTAGTTAACTCCTGTGATAAGAAAATCCTGTGTAGCAGGCGTATACTTGTAAATAAGGGCCTGGGCATCTGGAGCAGTAAAGATACAGGTGCAGATTTGATCGTCTACTTAGAGGTTATATTAATACTTGTAGAGGGAAAATAGCCTCACAAAAGGTGAGAGGGTAGAGTACAACCAAGGATGATTTGAGGGGCTCTAACCTGTTGACATTGTGGAGGAATTTTCTTACTCAGTTTGAAATTACTCAAATGAAGCATGAGTAATCAGCATTTATTAAATGTGTTTTGAGACTAAGAATTGTGGTTGTATTGTGCTTTAAGTCATATTCGTATTATAATAACTTTTTTTTAAACTTTTTAATTTTTTTAAAATTTATTTATTTTTTATAGAGACAGAGAGTGAGTCAGAGAGAGGATAGACAGGGACAGACAGGAACGGAGAGAGATGAGAAGCATCAATCATTAGTTTTTCATTGTGCGTTGCAACACCTTAGTTGTTCATTGATTGCTTTCTTATATGTGTCTTGACCGCGGGCCTTCAGCAGACCTAGTAACCCCTTGCTGGAGCCAGCGACCTTGGGTTCAAGCTGGTGGAATTTTTGCTCAAACCAGATGAACCCGTGCTCAAGCTGGCGACCTCAGGGTCTCGAACCTGGGTCCTCTGCATCCCAGTCCGACGCTCTATCTACTGCGCCACCGCCTGGTCAGGCCGTATTATAATAATTTAAATGGCATTCTTCAATGTTGGCTGGAAATTAGTGAAAATCTTCGGAATGGGAAGGATATGAGACTGGATCAGGAAGAACGTCAGCAAGGTATATCAACAGAATCATGTTCTGCTAATGGTAGACTTTCCCTGGGTATGTCTTTGAGATGCAATGCTATTCAATGTCAGTGAATGCTACTTATAGTGAAAGGTGTATGCTTAAGATAGGGATGTGGGTATCCACAATTTGAAGCTTGTCCTAGGCCGTTGTTAAGTAGAACTGCATCAGTAGAATAATAGATTATCCATTCAACTTACTGAACATTTTGTGATACCTGCTATGTGTCTGGCACTGGACTTTCCTCAGATGAAAGGTTCATTTCTCAGAATGTTTATGAATGCTTTCAGGTTTTTCCAAAATGTAGCCTGCAAAATATGTCCCAGGAGATAGTGCATGGAAAAAAAAGCCTTTAATCCGGCAAGAAATTTGTTGTTCCTTGTATTTTAAAAGTTTGCATTGTGTATTTGCGTATTAAAGACTGAAAAGTCTTAGAGACATGAAACTTGTTTATATTGACTTAAGCTTTTTCCAAACTGATTTGACCACAGGCCATTTTCTTCTTCCTCACAGCAGCAGTAAACATCCCTTTTGCACACTTAGGAAATGTTGCTGCTGTGGATTTTGCCAGAGAAGTTCCGTGTTCCTGCAGAGTAGACATTCCAAGTTATGTGTGTCTCATGGATTTTACCTGGGCAGACTTCACTCATTCAGTTTAGTACAGAGCTGTGTGTTTATGGTATCCAGACATTTTAGCAACTTTCACATTTTCTTTTGAATGGATGGAAACCATGGGTCACTCAGTCATTGCAGGAGTAAAAAGATTTTTGGAGTGGGTTAAAGTGGGTGGGATGATATATTTTGAAGAAGATGATTGGGAAAGTCAGTTTGGGAATCATAATGCTTAGAGCATTGGCTTTGGGATGAAATAAAGCGAAGTTTGAACCCTGACCTGTCCCACAGCTGTGTATCTAGGCAAGTAATCTAACATTTCTGGGTCTGAGTTGGCTTATCTTGGAAAGGAAATCCTAGTACTTCTAGGGTTGTTTTGAGGATTAAGTAAAAAGTTTCTGTATCAACTGCTTAGCATAGTGCCCACGAAAAACCTTAAGTGATAAGTTAAAATAAGGAACAGTTTATTCTAATTGCTTAAAAAAATATTTGAAAATATAAGTAAATAAGATCCTGTGTTCTTTCCTGAATATACAATAAAGATTTAAGAAAATCTTAATTTTCTACCTTAAATCTCTGTTCCTCCTTTAGACTATAATGGCTCTGGCTAGAAACATTTCTTTTCTCCCTTCTCCTTACCCTCTGTCCCTCCCCTCCAACCCCCAACACTTTGGGTTGTATGAAAAGTTCTTTTCTGACTGCAGTCTCTATAATCTTTCCTAATGTGATGAATTTTCTTAATAGAAACTTTATCTGGCTTTTAGTTAAAAGTTTGTGATGTTTTCTGAAAAGATACTTAATTTTTTTCTATAGACTTAATTAACATATATAAATGACACTTATAGTGGAGATTTCCATCTTTTTCCCTTCTGCTTTTTTGCATGAATGAAAATGATTAATGAACCAGTAGTTGTTTTTAGGTTTTTAGAAGGGCATGAATTTTTCAAGTAGGAAAAAAATCTGTTTATTCATTCATTTACATTATTCTGGTGGCATTAACAGTAGAAGATCCTATAGTATTCTATGCTTCTGTAAATGTCCTGCAAAAATGCTTGATCTAAGTACTTTAAGATCCATGTTGAAAGATATTCCTGCATTGTTGTAATAGCAAAACATGGAAATTACCCCGCCCTTATCAGTAGGGGACTGATAAATTGATATGTAAGAATGCATAGCTGTTAAAAATAAATAGGTATCAGATGTAGCAAAATCCATACCAGGAAAATTTACAGATTAAATGGCCTATTTCTTTTATTTGTTTGTTTTATAAACAAATTGTAAGGAAAATAAAAGGATAGAGGGAGAACCTATAGATGAAAAGACTTGAAAGATATATCCAGTTTTAAAAAATGGACAGCTCATATTTATGAATGGATACTTTGCATTTATTATAAAAACCAGGACCATAGTTGCTTTTGTAGAGAGGGAAAGGTCTGTGACTGGTATGGGAAAGGTGGAGGGCTTTTGGGATAGCTGGACAACATTGGGTCTGGGGTTTGATTTTACCCCAATTACAATCATATAGTTAGCCTGCTATTATTTTAATGGATGCTGGCAGAAGACATGAAACTCTTGAATTTGAGACAAAGGACTTTGCTATTAGTGACACAATGAGCAGCATTGATTATCATGGTGTTCCTGGCTCTGCATGTCCTCCGAGTCTCCGGGTTAACTTAGAGGTTGCAGATGGATGTCTGCATATGCAGTGGGTTGTATTAAAGGACTGTAATACTGAATTTGAGGAACCTGCTTGTTTATAGCAAGCTATAAGCAAGCCTCCACCCTTTTCCAGAGGAAGACTGTAAGGCCAGTTGCCATGGCCACCATCACAGCCGCCTGGCCAGTGCAGATTCTCATTAGATTCGGACAGACGGTAATGAAACAATGGAGCCAAGAACTGGTGGGCCATTACCTTTAATCCTAGCTTGCACCCGGTGGGCAGTAAAAACACATTGGGCTCCAAAACCCACTGTTCACTAGCCTTATTCACCTCTGTTCCCCATCTCCTTTTCTCTGCACAAACTGGCTTCTCCTTTTTCACTTCACCATCTTGGCTACTTCTCCTCTCCTCCACGTGGCCTTTATCTGCTCTCCTTTCTCTGCTCTCCCTCTAATGCTAATCTCAGGAACCGAGAGAGAGCAAGCTCCCGGTCTGCCCCACTTTATAGTGTAGAAACCAAAACCTTTAATCCAATATACAAAGAAGGAAGTCTCTGATACAAAGTCACTTATCTGAGGCATAATGGGATTCCTCATGAGCAGGGGTAGTCAACCTTTTTATACCTACTGCCCACTTTTGTATCTCTGTTAGTAGTAAAATTTTCTAACCGCCCACCGGTTCCACAGTAATGGTGATTTATAAAGTAGGGAAGTAACTTTACTTTATAAAATTTATAAAGCAGAGTTATAGCAAGTTAAAGCATATAATAGTAATTATTTACCAAGTACTTTATGTCAGATTTTCACTAAGTTTGGCAGAATAAATCTTTATAAAACAACTTACTATAGTTAAATCTATTTTATTATTTATACTTTGGTTGCTCCACTACCGCCCACCATGAAAGCTGGAATGCCCGCTAGTGGGTGGTAGGGACCAGGTTGACTACCACTGCTCATGAGAGTGCACCACCCACATCAAAAAGGGTGGGAAAGGCTTAGTCCCAAAACCAAGCCCCAGGCTACAAGGATCCTGCCTGCCCACAGCCCGCCCCCTATACATTAATATAATCACGCCCATCCCAAGCAAGAAGGGCAACCAATACCATCACCTGGGCGACGGCTTCCATGTGGGCAGCGCCATCTTTAATAAAGTGAGCATAATATATTTTATCTGCCCAAAAAAGACATTAACTTTCCCTCCAAATTGCTTGAGCAAATACAACCCTGAAAAATGATCCAAGCAAAGAGTGGTGAGGCCCTTGGGTTTGTGGCATTTCTAGCAATGAAGTATATAGGGTAACCTCAGGGTAAGAAAATGAAAAATATATTTTTCTAAGGCATATAACTCAGATCTTTTAAACCTAATCTATCACTTTGAAAATTATTTAAAATATTTTTTGTAGGTAGTAAATATATTAATATATGGTACAAAATTCAAAAAGTACAAAGGGCCATTGCAGTAAAGTCTTCCTACCTCTCTCTCTCAGATGCCCAATTCCCTTTCCTGGAAGCAACCATTTTCTATAGATATGTATTCATCTAGAGATATAGTCTTTATATAAATTTGTATGCATACATGTGCACAGTGGGTGGGTCGCGTGTCTGCACTTGAGATTGTTCTGTAACGGCGCATGGAGAGATAGTTGTCTCATTTTTTTTACCTCCCCCAAGGTGTAAATTTTCTTTTTTTAAAAATTGATTTTATTGGGGTGACATGGTTAATGTAATTACACGGGTTTCAGGTGTCCAGTTCTACAGCACACCTTTTTACACCATATTGTCTTATTCTTTTTTAAAGTTTCCATTTAAAAGCGTGCATTTGTATGAATGACTATAATTTATTTAGTCTTCCACTGATCATTTCTAGTCTTTTCCCATTGCAAATGACACTGCAGTGACTATCCTGTGTACTTTGTTTTGCCTGTGCAAAAATATATCTGTAGGGTAAATTTCTGGAACAAGAATTACTGTGTAAGTGTGCATGCTTAAAAGAAGTGTGTTGTCAGATTGTTTTTTCTAGGCTGTAGTAGTTTATGCTCCCACAGTATGTCTGCTTCTTCAGACTCTAGACATCACACGATATCAAACTTTTTGGTAGTTGTCAATTTGTTTGAAAATATATCTTAACATAATTATACTTTTAAGTTTTAATTTGAATTGAAACAGTATAATTGTTTTTTGTTTTTTAATAGCCTTTCTTGTAACCCTTTTAAGTGAATATAAATTAAGTTTTTATCTGATAATGAATTTCAATAAAATTAACTCCAGCATTAAGTATATAACATGATTTTATAAACATTGTGTAGAAATGTTGCTTAATGCTGTCAAAATACAGTCTTAATAGATTTTTGTTATTACATATGTGTTTTCCAGTTAACGTTAACCCTTTGAGTAGTCTTTTTCATGCTCGCTGAACCCCGGGAGTGAGTTTTTTTTCAAAAAATAAAATTAGTTCCAGTTACAGTTTTATTAACTTAAAATCATGTTTGTTTGATAACCAATTTATGGAAACAAGAAGAACATACATTTGCCTTCTTTTAATGTTGCTTTACACATTTTTAAAATAAATCGATCATACTTTGGATGGTCAGGAGGCACGAGGACGTACATGAATGTTCATACTACTCAAAGGGTTAAAAATTTAAGCTGATTTTCAATTTTACATTGTGCACTGTTCCCTTGTGAAGTTTAAATATTGTCCTAAGGAATGTATTAAGTAGATGGTACCATTGGCACTGATAGTTGTGTTTAGCAGAGACTTGGGAAATTGCTATGTAGTTTAAAACACTTTGCCTCTGGGTATTGTATTAGTCAGTACTATATTACAGTATATGAGCAGTGAGACCTGATGGTTAAGTTTTGGTGTGTGAGGCCCTTATAAGCATATAGGCAAATTCTTCACAACTGTATGACATGTAAATCTGTCATTTTATAATCTAGCTTCACACTACTTATTTTTCCTATTTTTCCATAACTCCTTTCTTCATCCAGCCTTTATGCCACTCAGGTTTAATGTCTTAATTTTTACAAATATGTATTGCAATGTTTCTGCATATATCATTCTCTAGGATTCTTCCCCCGCTTTGCTTTTTCTTGGCAAACATGAAGGCCCAGCTCACTTTTTTTCCCCCAAGTTGTTGATAGCTTTTCTAGTCTGAATTATTTGTTCTCTCTATTCATCTTTGTCTTCTAAGTACCCAATATATTGCTTGGTATGCAGTAACTAATGAAAAGATTTCAGAGTATTTTATAGCCCAAGTTGAACCAGTTCACTTAGACATAGGATTTCAAAGATTTAAGTGATATGTATAGTTTGTTTTGGAATCTAAACTTTAGAATCTTTGTGATATGTGCTTAGGTATCCATTTGATTAGTTACTGTTAACATTGCATGAAAGATTTGTAGTTGATGTATATGCTTCAATATTGGCTTGAGACAAAAACTTAATGAATTTTATTGTAAAGTTATTTGTTTACGCAGAGACTGTCCAGCCACACAGATGCTGCAGAAGTTCTGTTGGAAAGAAAAGGTTGTGCAGGAGTGGTAACACTAAACAGACCAAAGGCGCTGAATGCATTGACTCTTAATATGATTCGGCAGATTTATCCACAGCTAAAGGTTTGTAATTTTCTTAAAGCAATTACATGGATTATTTTTAAAGTATACTGCTCTCAAAAATTAGGTGATATTTTATCACTTCATATTCATTTTGAAATATCCCCTAATTTTTGTGAGCAGTATATATCATAATAATACATTTCTGGCATTCTCTCCCATAGACTTATTGGACTTTGGTGATCAGTGTGCAAGCCCCATTGATTCTTGAATCTTTAGTGCTTTCCCTATGTGGTTAACCTGAAGCACACTTAGTGACAAGGGAGTCCATTGTCTCATAGATAGCCCACTCCACTTTTCATAGTTCTGAGTTCCTTCTTGTTTTGCCATTCTTCATTTCTCTGACATTTTAACCAGTGATGCAGGTGCTACCTCTTGGATGTGATTGTACAAATCTAATCTGCTTCCACATGACAGCTTTTTAATTTGAAGGCAACTTTTTTTAACTGCTTGGCCAGCTTTTATTGGTAAAGGTCAGAAGTTTTTCTGTTCTGGCCCTGGCTGGGTTGCTCAGTGGACAGTGTGTCATCCCAGTGCACTGAAGTCATGGGTTTGATCCCTGGTCAGGGCATGTAAAAGAAGCAATCAATGAGTGTACAACTAAATGGAACAACTGAGTGGAACAATGAGTTGATGCTTCTCTCTCTCCCCTCCCTTCTACCCTCCCTTCCTCCCTCCTTTTCCCCCTCCCTTCCCCCCTCCCTTCCCCCCTCCCTTCTAACCTCTTCCCCCCCTCATCCCCTCCTTCCTTATTCCCCTCCCTCTTCCCCTCTTTCCCTTTTTCTCTCAAATCAATGGAAAAACTAAAAATAAAAAAAAAAGAACCAACAAAGCCTTTACTACTAATTGAACTGCAGGTGCAGTGGAAAATCATAACTTAAAGTCAGACTATTTGTGTTTGAAACTTGGGTTTCTATTCTTAATTTTATATTTGGAATGCTAATCACTTTGTGTCTCACTTGCCTTATCTGTGGAATAGGGATGATAATATTTCATAGGATTGTTGTGAAGATGAAGTAAAATAGTGTACCTAATACGGTCAGCCACATAGGTGTTACAAAAATACTAATTCTCCCCTAGTTACCTATTTCTTAATTCTTCATTTGATGAGTCTCTCTTCCCTTTTGCTGTGTCTGTTTGAAATACTTTATACAGTATGTCCTTAAACATACTGTATGTGATAACAGAGGAATAAACTAAGTGTTCCAGATTAGAGCTGGACTAGAGGGGAAAAAGAAGAAACTTCCATGTTAGAATGCTGTATTTCTACTAATATATTGTCCAGTATTGCATTAACCTTTTGGACAACCACAGCTGTCCAGCTACATTTCTTCCTTGTGCATTTATATTTTTATTCTTTTTTTTACAGAGACAGAGAGAGGGATAGATAGGGACAGACAGACAGGAATGGAGAGAGATGAGAAGCATCAATCAGCAGTTTCTCGTTGTGGCACTTTAGTTGTTCATTGATTGCTTTCTCATATGTGCCTTGACCAGGGGCCTTCAGCAGACCGAGTAACCCCTTGCTCGAGCCAGCGACCTTGGGTCCAAGCTGGTGATCCTTGCTCGAACCAGATGAGCCTGCACTCAAGCTGGCAACCTCGGGGTCTCGAACCTGGGTCGTCCGCATCCCAGTTCGACACTCTATCCACTGAGCCACCACCTGATCAGGCCATTTATTTTTTTTTTAATTGAGAGGTGGGGAGGCTGAGAGACAGACTCCCACATGCACCCCTACTGGATCCACCTGGTAAGCCCACTAGGGGGCGATGCTCTGCTCATCTGGGGCCACTGCTCTGTTGCTTGGCAACTGAGCCATTTCACCTGAAGCAAGGCTATGGAGCCATCCTCAGCTCCAGGGGCCAACTTGCTCCAGCTGAACCATGGTTGTGAGAAAGGGAGAGGGAGGGAGGGAGGTAGAGAAGCAGATGGTGAGCCCTGACAGGGAATCAAACCCAGGACTTCCACACACCAGACTGATGCTCTACTGCTGAGCCAACCAGCCAGGGCTATATTTTTATTCTCAAGTGTAGAATTTATAGAGCCTCTTAATTTTTCTGTCTTTCTCAACCCCACATCACCTCCAGATTTGATCTCTGTGTTTTCACTGTTACTTACAAATTTGCCAGTAGGACAGAGCCCTATGTCACCACAGTAGAAAGGTTATTGCTGTGTTTTTCAACAATCTTTGGATTGATTTGTTCACCAGATTTCTAAGCATATGTAACATATAGTACTATTAAGCCCATAATTTCTTTGTTACCTTGCTCAAAATTTGTCATGGCAAAGATTTCAGATGCCATAATGAAATTTGGATCACAAAATATATTCATCTGCAACTTTATTGGAATAGCCTTTAATTTATGTCAAAAAAAATGAAGTTGGGATCCATTCTCCTGGATGTGCTTCATAAAGCCTATGCTTTAATATATATGGATATATATACAGGTGGGGCAAAAGTAGTATATCTATATAGTGTACTATGTCTGTCTGTACATAATACGTATGTAGTATATGTGTGTGTCTGTGTAAGTTTGAAGTTGTAATATGCTTATCCCATTTTCTTTTTAGAAGTGGGAACAAGATTCTGAAACTTTCCTGATCATTATAAAGGGAGCTGGTGAAAAGGCTTTCTGTGCTGGGGGTGATATCGTAGGTAAAAACTTTTTTTCCTCTCACCTAAATGCTTTTTCTCCTCAATAGAGCTGATAAAAGCATTGACAAATTTTTGCAGTCCTTCATAATTTGTTAATTTTTAGAGTGTTTTTCTTTTGAAGTTATTATATTCTTGTGTAGTTAACTTAGAAAAAGACAAAATTTAGAGACTTGCCTTTTTTAGGTAATATTAGAAAGAATGAGAATAGTTAATTTAAAAAAAAACCCATACAAAACAGACTCAGAGCTACAGAGGACATATGAATGGTTGCCAGGTAGGATGGGAGTTGGGGAGTTGGTTGGAAAGGTGAAGGGATTAAGAAGTATGAATTGGTTGTTACAGAATAGTCACGGGGATATAAAGTATAGCATAGGGAATACAGTCAATATTTTAATGCCTGTGTACGGTGTCAGATGGTTATGAGATTTATAGGGATGATCACCTTAGTAAGTTATCTAATGTTTAATCACTAGGTGTTTAAACATAGTATTGTATGCCAACTGTAACTGAAAAATAAAAAAAATTTTAAATAATAATTAGGTATATGCCCTTCAGATATCTTGTCTGTTTCCCTGAATTATTCCATACAGAATATCCTGTTGTATGTGAGTCTATTTCCTATTTTAGAATAGCTGATATTAAGGAGTTCAGTTTGTCATATAATCTGACAATCTAGCCATGTTGAGTGACTTGCTGTTCTCCAAATATGACATGCTCTCACTTATTTCCATGACTTTACCTGTGCTTTCCCACTGTTCATGATTCTAAATTCAGAATGTACTTAATTATAATATTCGATTGTAGTGTTATATGCTGAGATAAATAAAAAGATTCTCCTTATCCAGTGGTGAGATTCAACTGGTTCGCACTAGTTCGGTGGAACCGATACCTAATTTTTTGTTGAATTTGGCAAACTGGTTGTTAAAATAGCACTTGTAATTAGGGTTCTCTTTAAGGTGGGTGCCTGGGCAGCCACTCAATGTGGAAATCACAGATTAACATTCTTTACTCTTTTTTTAAAAAGTTCATCTGTGCAACAGCGTATTCTAAGTGCCCATAGTAATGTTCATTCCATCCATAGGTGAAAAAAATTATAAGTGAGGATGCTAATCAAGAAGCAATATGGAAATATCTTAAATAATAATTTTATTGTTTTTTGTCAGGTATTTGTTTTTTATTAATATTTTAAAACTTTTTCATAGGACATAATCTGGTTTTGCTTACCTCTTTTATTCTTATTTAAGAATTAAATGCATGAAATAATAAGCTACCTTTTGATATATAATTTTTTTATACTTAAAACAGTCACTAAAGCAGAGAACCATTGTTAAATTATTTGAATCCCACCTCTGTCCTTATCTTTCTAATTGTTAAGGTCAGTCTGCCTTATACATTTTACTAAGCGAAGAAATGTTTGCTCTCAGGATCAATGTTATCCCTACTTGGTTGTCAATATTTTATATATACTGAGAACTGTTTTTACATTTTGTATTTTGTTTCTTATGGGATTGATAGTGTGCCGGTGTGGTTTTTCCTTGTTTTTTATTTTGTATATATATGATTTATGCTGTGGTAAGACAGTCATGTTTGGGTTGATCTATTTACTAAACTTACAAGTTTATGTAAACCATGACATTTGGAATAGAAAGAAACAAGATTGATTCAGGACATAATTTCTAATACCTATTTAAAGAAAAAATAAAGTCTTAAAATTACAGTTTAAATTTTTATGTAGCTTAGATTGCTTTGTTAACTGAATTGTTTTTGAATTTGTTTTGCCCACAAAATGAATATTTTTAAAACACTGTATTTCAGCCTGGAATTAACCTTTCCTCTGGAGTATGATCTTATCAATTTAAAGACAGGCAGAGCCTTACAAATTGATTTTAGCTTTTTCTGACTATGAGCTATTTTTGCGTAAAGGCCTAACTTTATATTGATGTTTGGAAATACAGTTACAAATTCTGAAATTATTCTGGTTTACATGAAATAAAGCAATGGATTTCAATTCCAGGAAATGTCATTTCTTCTTCTTCTTCTTCTTCTTTTTTTTTTACTGTTAATTTTAGAGAGAGGAGAGAAAGTCAGGGGGAGGACTGGGGAGCATCAGCTTGCAGTAGTTACTCCCGCATGTACCTTGACTGGGCAAGCCCGGGGTTTTGAACTGGCAACCTCAGCATTCTGGGTCCACAATTTATCCACTGTGCCACCACAGGTCAGGCAGGAAATGTATTTTTTCTTTCTTTTTCCAATTGAGAGGAGGGGAGATAGAGAGATAGACTCCCATATGCACCCTGACCTGAATCCACCCGGCAACCCCCATCTGGGGCTGATGCTCTGCCCAGCTGGGACCATGCTCACAACTGAGCTATTTTTAGTGCCTGAGGCAGAGACTTCACGGAGCCATCCTCAGAGCCCATGGCTGATGTGTTTGAACCAGTCAAGCTATGACTGCAGTAGGGGGAGAGACAGAGAGAGAGAGAAAGAGGGAGAGAGGGAGGAGGGGAGGAAGTCGGAGAAGCAGATGGTCACTTCTCTTGTGTGCCCTGACTGGGAATCGAACTGGGACATCCACAAGCCTGGCCAATGCCCTACCACTGAGCAAACTGGCCAGGGCAGGAAATTTATTTATTTAAAAATTTTAGTTGAAGACAATTAGTGGGTACTCAGGAAAAAGATTTTTAATGATATGATGTATGTCATTTAATTTTACTTTATATGCAAATAATTGGTTAGCATAAGATTAGAAGGAAATCTAAGATCTTTGATGTAAAAGAGCTTCAACATGCAATACAGTTTATACTCTTTTCCTTTTAGAATTGGTAAGTAATGAGAAGGACTGAATAAAAGACAATGAATGAGAGTTTTTTGGGAGGTATATATCAGGGAAAACTTCAGAATGATAAAAGAGGTTAAATCTTTCTTTTAAAAACCAGGAAAAGAGGTCAACATTTGGAACATTTTAAAAGAAGATATCAGAGTGCTAGAGTTAGTCTAAAACTCTATAAAAAAAAGTCAATAATTTTTATGTAACTCCTATAAAAGAAGAAACATGTATATTATATATTTAATTTGTATTTTAGTAGATACTTTTTATAGGACTTAAAGACAGGAAAAGGCATATGAACTTGCAGTGTATATATGGAAGAGAATGGCCTGATAGCAGTGTTGACATCGACTACAGTAAGAATGCAGTAGATAGAAACTTTGGATAATATAATTGCAATAGAAATGAAACCATTTGCTAGTATTTATAATTCAGATTATTTACTGAGCACCTTTTTATTAAGCCAGGCAGTAGCATGCTGTAGCAACATCTTTGAGAAGATATATTTCCTTTTACTTTATTGATAAATAAAGATATTACTATCTCATTTACCTCTCTAGCCTCACTTTTTACTGGTCTTTTCAGTCTTTTAAAACTACTTATTTTTTTATTTTCTTTTCTTACCTATTGGCCTTGGTAGGTACTCCTTTCTCTATTCAAAACTTTCCCCTCTTCACTTTCTAGGAAGTCACTATTCAGACTTGGCTCAGACTATGTCTTCTGGGAAGCCTTCTAATTATATCTCTCCTGCTCCCATCCCACAGCGCTCAACCTTAGAGTGAGCATAGCACTAAGACTGTGTTTTAGTAATCTTCTTTCTCATTAGTCTGAACTTTAGGGCTGCCATCTTATATTGCTGTCTTGTTATTTACAGAACGTGAAACAGATCATTATACTTAGTAGATGCTAAATAAGTGTTTCATGGTGAAATGAATGTGGCAGAAATATTAACTAGATGGAATATATATTTCTTTGTGTATGGGTATATATATTATATATTATATATGTATATGCATACATATAATATATATTATATGTGTATAAATATATATAAATATATAAAATATTTTTTGTATTAAGATATATTACTATAGGAAATGTATATCTCAAATATTTATTCAGGTGCTACAGAAAACAGTCAAAAGAAGATGCACTTTGTAGCAATATATAACTTCTAATTTAAGTAACACTTTGTAAGAAGTTCTTAAGAATTTTTGCCTTAAAGTTTTGACATTGGACTACAGATCTAGGATTAACTATAATATGTCTGTGGCATGGACAGTTTCAAACGTTAACAAATCATTCTAGAGTTTCTTCTGGTACTATCACAATATTTTAAATGTATTAGACTGTACTGACTAGAAAACTTTTTTTTGATTTGTAATACTTGTTTTCTTCTTTTTTTTTTTTTTTTGCTAATGATCTCAGAAGTTGCAAAGGGAAACCAGAAGTTAACTCAGGCTTTCTTCAGAGAAGAATATATGCTAAACAATGCCATTGGTATGTATGCTGTGTTGAAAGCTTTGAAAATGGAATCAAGAAAAGCAGCTCAGTATGAATTATTAAGAATATAATCAGCCTGACCAGGCAGTTTTGCAGTGGATAGAACATCAGCCTGGGACATTGAGGACCCAGGTTTGAAACCCCAAGGTTGCTGGCTTGAGCACAGGCTCATCCGGCTTGGGCACAGGCTTACCAGCTTGAGTGCAGGGTTACTGGCTTGAGTAAGGGGTCACTGGCTTGGCTGGAGCCCACTGGTTAAGGCACATAAAAGAAAGCGATCAATGAACAACTAAGGTGCCGCAACTATGAGTTAATGCTTCTCATCTCTCTCCTTTCCTGTCTGTCACTCTTTCTCTCTCTCTTGCTAAAAAACTAGAATATAATCAATATACACTCTTAATTAACATTTTTATATACTGTGTGCAGGCATAAATAAATTTGATTAAACTCGTTTAACTGCCCATTTCTAAACAATTTGCACTTTTATATTAGTAGGCTGCACTTACCTACCATTTGTCTTTGAATCAATATGAAAACAATTCTGATCACCTGGTTGGCTTTCTTGGAAAACAAAAAATGTGGGTCTTGGGTTTTTTGTTTTGTTTTGTTTTGTTTTTGTATAAAGAGATATCATTTCCTAATTCTTGAGGAACTTTGGGATGAAGTGAATTAGTTTTATCAAGCATGTGTTTCAAATGTTAAAATACAAGGAATAATACTGTAAGTACCCACCAGCCCAGAATGAATAGGTATCAGTGTTTTATTTTTGCTTGTTGTTTTACAATTTATATAAAAGAAATAAAATTCTAGGTTTTAAAATTCTACTTCAGCCTACTTTTTAACCTTCCTCAGTGCCATTTCTTTTTCTCCCCAGAAGCAATTATTGTCATTAATTTGTAGTTACCCTGCTAGATGATATTCTATATTTTTACTACTTATTTATGCGCAAAAATAGCGTTACTTTGTGGTTTTGAAATTTACATAAATAGTAGTCTTTATGAATTATGTCTTCAGTTTTGAATAAACGGACTGTACTGTTCCTTAGTATTCAGTATTATGAATATATTCTACATTATTCTGCATTAGTGGATATTTTAGATTTAAAATTTTTTACTGGCCCTCACCAGTGGCTCAGTGGAGAGTGTCGGCCTGGCGTATGGACGTCCCAGGTTTGATTCCAGGTCAGAACACAGGAGAAGTGACCATCTGCTTCTCCCCTCCACCCTCTCCCCCTCTCTCCCTCTTCCCCTCCTGCAGCCAGTGGCTCAGTTGGTTGGAGTATAGCCCCGGGCACTGAAGATGGCTTGATTGGTCTGAGTGGTCAGTCACAGATGCTAAAAATAGCTCAGTACTTGAGCATCAGCCCCACATGGGGTTGCTGTGAGTGGATCCTAGTTGGGGCACATGTGGGAGTCTCACTGTCTCCCTCTCACCTAAAAAGAGAAATGAAAGAAAAAAATTATTTTACTAGTACAGATTGTGGTTCCTTTATATGTATCCCCCCCCCCCCTTCATGTCCAGGTGCAAAAGTTTCCTAGAAAATAATAGAAGAAGAATGGATGTACCATAGTTTATACATCTTGAGTTTCTAAAGTCTTTTTTTTTTAATTGATTGATTTTATTGAAGAAGAGGCAGAGAGGCATTCATTTTGTTCTGCTACTTGTACATTTATTGGTCGCTTCCTGTATGTGTCCTGCCTGGAAATCAAACTCTCAACCTTGATGTTTGGGACCACACTTTGACTGAGCTAATCAGCCAGGGCCTCCAAATTCTTCTCTAAAGTCCAAGACTTTATTTTCTACCCATTCTTTCTATCATGTTATTGTTACTAACTTACATGTTCAGTATTTTATTGTGGCTTTAGTTTGTATTTCATTGAACAATGGGAAAGTAGATAGTGTTTTCTTATGTTAATTAAGCATTTAGATTTTATTTTCAGTTTTATCCTCTGTTCATCCTTCTGTTGGATTTTTTGTCTTTCTGACTTTGTAGGTCTTATTGTATTCTGGATTCTTCACTTTTGTAGATTATACCTATGACAAGTCCATTTCTCTCAGTTTGTTGTGTTATCTTTCAGTATACAGGTTTTTATTTGATGGGATGAAATGTATCCAGTCTTTTTTTTTCTTTGTGATTTCTGCTTTTTTTGCTTTGAAGAAAAAACACTTAAGGTTATTAAGATGTTCTCATTTTCTTGTAATCATTTGAATATATTGTTTCTTTATACTCGCTAAGTCTTGAAATTTTTTTGTACATGACATCTAACTTTTATATTCCAGCTAGAAAGTCAGATGTGGCCATACTCCTTATTAAAAAATATATGTTTTCCTCACTGATTTTAATGATACCTCTGTTACATATCAAGTTCTTATATATGACCAGGTCTATTTCTGGGCTACTTTATTTATCAATCTATTTGTGCTTATGTTGAAACTACAGTGTCAAAATTATTAGAGCTTTAATATATGTCTCTATATGCTAGGACAATTTGTCCTTGTTTTCTTTTATAATTGCCTTGACTGCTCTTGGACTCTTGATCTTCAATATGAATTGTAGAGTTATTTTGTCCTGTTCCACAAAAGATTTTATTGAGATTTTGATTGGAATGATAATGAATTTTAGATTAATTTTGGAGGAATTAACATTTCTGATATTGAGTCTTCCCATCCATGAATGTGGCATATCACTTTGTATATTCATGCAGAAGACTTAAAAATTTATGAATTACAATTTATACACTATAAAGTTCACCATTTTAGGTGTATAGTTCAATAATTCTTAGTAAACTTGTGCAAGTATCACCATAAACCAGTTAGAACATTTTTAGAAGTTTGCCTTTCATTTCCTTTCATAAGTTTTATAATTTTCTCCATGAGGAGCTTCCTTTTGTAAAATTTTTTATTCTTAGTATCAATAGCTTATGTTTTTTTGTTACTACATTTAAAGGTAATATTCCTGTTACATTTGTGATTGGCCATTTCTGGCATATAGAAATGCTTTTGATTTTAATATTTTGTTATTATAGCCAGCAACCCTGCTGAAATTTATTTATTCTAATGATATTTATATAGCCTCTCTCAGCTTTTCTACTAGGCAGTTCTATCATCCGCACATAATTTTTTTCTCATCTTTTTTTCTAATCCTCAAATTTATGAGTTTTCTTATATTTTGACTAGGAGTTCTATTATACTGTTGAATAATTATAGTGATATCTTATTTTTGATGTGCATGGGAATGCATTTAAAATTTTATTTGTTAGCACGCCCACCAGGGGGCGATGCTCTGCCCATCTGGGGCGTTGCGCTGTTGCAACCAGAGCCATTCTAGCACCTGAGGCAGAGGCCACAGAGCCATCCTCAGCGCCCGGGCCAACTTTGCTCCAATGGAGCCTCGCTGCGGGAGGGGAAGAGAGAGACAGAGAGGAAGGAGAGAGGGAGGGGTGGAGAAGCAGATGGGCGCTTCTCCTGTGTGCCCTGGCCGGGAATCGAACCCGGGACTCCTGCATGCCAGGCTGACGCTCTACCACTGAGCCAACCGGCCAGGGCTAGTATAATCTTTTTGTAGACACTTTTAACCAGGTTACAGGTGTTACTCCTATTACAGATTTGTTAGGGATGCTTTGTTCTGTTTGTTTTGTTGTACTGGTGGTGGTAGTTATGCAGTGCTTGAACATCTGTTTTCTCTGACTTCTCTCTTCTCCTGGCAGGAATTTAAATGAGTTGCTGGATTAGCAGATAGAGTTTTTCAGTCATATTTTACGTATTGAATAGCTCTTCCTAACATGAGGCTCTGTGTAGGTAGCCCATTGTGAAAGATAATGTGGTCCAGAATTCCAAACTGAAAACAAATACATACATATTCACACATAATCTTTGACTGTCACTTCCACTCAGTAATTGACTCGAGTTTCTTATTTATTTCTGGTTTGAAGATTTCCTTTGTTTAGTTTTGAACTTAGATATCCATTAAAATTTATCTTTTTTAGAATTTCTATGTCTTTGAAGTAGGCAGGGGGAATGAGGCTATTTTCCATTTTATCTCAGCGAGCCAAGTTGAATGGACATGTCTCACTTCTTTAAGTCTAAAATTGTACATATCAAATTTACTTAGAATGTTTTCTTCATTCTAAAAATTTGTACCAGCACTGTTCATTAGGATTTTCTACAGTGATTAAAATATTCTATATCTGTGTTGTCCAATATGATACCCACTAGCCACATGTAGCTAATGGACACTGGAAGTGAGGCTAGTCAATAGCCGCTAGTGTGATCAAGAAACTGAACTTGAAATTTTATATTATCATAAGTAATTTAAATAGCTGCATTTAGCTTCAGGTTACTATTTAGGACAGTGTAGTTCTATACTAAATAAAAGGAGATGGAAAACCAGAGTTCTAGGTAGTTTGAAAAGAGTTTGGTAAAATGTTAATATATAGAGAGAAAGCCTTCAAGTTATATTTCTGCACATTGTAATTGCATTTTAGTCAGTAAGGAACTTGAGAAATTCTGGCTTTATGTCCTGCATCAATTAGCTTCTAATATTTTATATCTAAACTATATCTATAACTGAGATGGTATGTGTGTATATATCTCCATTTTGATCAATAGAGAAAATATTTTCCGTAGTTTCTAGGGAAGTATAGTTCAAAATTGAAGGCTGTGGAAATCCTTATGAATGTGAAATTATGGCTTTGTGCTTTGGTGGCCTGTTTAGCAAATTAAGGTTATTTATGGAATTGCTAGATGGATCAAAACTGTAGTTTTATATCGGTCTTTGTAAAGAGTGTAATACTGGCAGCAGACTAACAGAAGTTCAGTAATTTACATTTTTGTTATCTTGCCAGCAATTCCCTCTCCTAGAGGAAAGGAACAGAGTAAAAGTTCACAGGATTTTTCAGGTGGAAGGAACTTCTAAGGCCATATATTGTCTTGTCATGTAATAGATGAGGAAACTTAGCTATATATTGTTTATATGATACACACGTATATGACATGCATGTAACTTGTGTGTGTATATATACACACATAAATATGTGCATTTATGCCTAATGCCAGTATATCTATTAAATATAGTTGAATTGCCAGTGAATGCCAAAACCAAGGATACAATCTGGATCTTCCAACTTCCAGTCCGTGCTGTTTCCTTTGTGCTACACTTCTCTTTGTGTCCCGTTACTACTTTAGAGGTATAGAAAACCAGTTACATTATCTAGAATACAGCTGTGTGTATAAACATCAGTGGCTTGTAAGGCAGTTATTATATTTCTCAATAGCTGAATTAAAACAAGGCTTTTATTTGTTTCAAACTGACACGCAGTTTTTGGAAAGCACCACAGACTTTGTGTGTGCCCAGTGCCTACAATCACGGGTGTGGCACATGTCGGAAACGGCCCTGCTCCCATTCTTGGTCGTAGCCCCTATCTCAGCTCCTTCCCCCCAGACTCTCCTCTTCTCCTGGCTTGGCTCTGAGACAAAGCCTGTGCCAACTGTGCCTCTCTCCCTCAGGTCTGGGAGGAAAGAGAAAGACTCAGTCCTCTGGCTGCTTTTTTTCTTCTGTGAGCAGATTCTAGCTTTGGCCCGCCTTCTTGCCCAGTCCTACCTTTGTCTTTCTGGTGTGTGTATATTTCAGGTTCATCTCTGTGAACATATCAGGGTATAGTTGTAGAATTTGTTGAAATTTCAAGGGAAAAGATCGGGAGTATCTCTTCACGCTGCCATTTCTCTGACGTCACTCATTTGTTTCAAATTGAAGTATTGAGTTGTTAAATGACAATGAGCAGATGATTAGGATTGTTAATGGATTGACATTTTTAAACAAACATTTTACAAGCTATACATTTAGTCTACCTTGATATCTCTTGTAAAAATTTCCTTCGGAAAATACTCAGAGTTCAGGTGAGCAATTTTGGGGGAAAACTGAGTAAACATCGCAACTAAATATAGCTCTTTTTCTTTTAGGTTCCTTCCAGAAACCATTTGTTGCACTTATTCATGGAATTACAATGGGTGGGGTAAGAAGACTCTTCTAATCGTTAATATGTTAATTATATTAGAAATAAGTTTATTAAATGGAAGAGAAGCAATTCATATAATACAATAAAATTTGTTGGAACAAAATTATGTTTCAATTTTAGAACCTTGTAGATTTGGAATACAATTTTTACTTATAGCACTTTTAGACTATCTCCACCCAAAGAAAATGTTCTTAATTATGTTAGGTGCTTCTTGAATTAACAAGTTTTTTAACCAGTAGAACTCATTGAATCTTTTTTTTTTTTTTTTTTTAATGAAGAGCCCCTTTTCTACTTATAAGTAAACTGATTGCTTCCAACAGCTTCAGAAGAGAAACTGAAAATTGAGTGTTTTTTGCACTCTGAATAGTGGGGATATGGTTGCCTAAATTGTATCTATTGCACAAAATCTTACCTTAGTGAAAATGTTTGGCTGTTTTAGGAAGTTCTCTGAAACTACATTTCTATCAGTTCACAAAATTATTTTGAGTCTGTGCTATTACAAAGAAGTCTTAAATGTCACTGGCCTTGACTAACTTGATATGGAGTCAGAAAAAACATGAAATAATTACAGACAAGTGGTAAATTATATGACATTGAGTATAACAAAGACAGACCTTTAAAGAAGTGAGAAGTCAGAGTGAGTCTTCATGGCAGGAAAAGGTAGGATTTAGCTAGGTAATATGAGGCCAAAGGGTAGAATTTAAAACTTTCACTTGTTCCAGTGTTTCAGAGATTTAGTCAGTGGAAATAGAAGAAGTCCCCTCGCTTCCTAGTGGAACTGGACTAGAAGAAGCCTGTTGGTCAGTGGGAATTGGAGCTGGCACATCATTTTGTGGATTCCACTAGCAGCTCTGGTTAGAAAGCAGGATCAAGGACAGTCTGTGCTTCTCTTCTTGGTGACAATATGGAGCATGAGTTGATTGTGCCTTTTTTTTTGGTCAAGAAAGTGTTAACATGGGGAAAATTAAGAGCTCACTGAAAAAATATTGAAGAACAAGGGTAAGGAAAATGATCTGAAGCATTGAAGGAGGAGCTGCTCTGAGTGTAAAAGGAACCAGGGGGAAAAGTAAAAGCAAAAAACATTGGGCATACTTATTGACATGTGAAAAGATGTGACCCTAACAAAATAGGAAAAACAACCCACAAGGAGACAACACGCTCACATCAGAGGTTAACAGGTCGAAAGGTGGACCAGATAACATAAGGAAAGATGACTGGAAACTAAGTGCAATAGCAGAACTGACATTCCACTTCGAAAGCAATCGATTAGAAAGAGTCAAACTTAATATATATATGAAGTTAAATCTGTGGAGGACAAACTTGAGAAGCTCTCACCAAAAAAAGATCAACGTAAAAATGATGAGAACAAACATCTGTGAAGTAATGAATGTGAAAGATCCAGGGAACCTAACAAAAGAATGATAAATACTCTGTAGAAAGTAAATTAGGATAGTTGGTACAGAAATGATGGTCAGGTATAATTAAAGATGATTTTATTTAATTAAAAACCAAAAACTCTCAAACCTGAAGTATGTATACTTAAAGGACACACAGCATTCCAGATAAAATCAGTGAAAAGAGATCCATACCTAGATAAAAGCTCACTTAAAAAAAATTTTTTTTAATTACAAGTTTTAAGGAAAATTAACTGTTCAGGCCAAGGAATGGCAGTGGAGGGGTGGTTAGTAAATATAGGGTGTGTATAAAGGAACATAAATCAGCTGGTTTTAGACTGTTATACTAAGTGCCAGGAATCAGTGGGTTGAGGAAGTTGTAAAATAAAGTAGTTCTGACCCAAGAGTTTTCTACCCATCAAGTTGTCATTTAGTATAAATATAAAGGAAAAATATTCTCAGAAATGAAAGGACTTGGAAAATATATTGCTAACATACCATTATTGAAAATATTTCATTAAATATTTGGTCATTGACAAAGAGATCACTCATATTTAACAACACAGACTGGTTTTGATATGAAAGGATTGGTGAAACCACCCTTTGGTACTATTAGTAGACAGAACTTCTGTCTTTTTATAGGAGCCTGAGAAGAATTATTTCTCTAGCATGCCACATTTGAATGAATGGCCATGCCTTTTGACCTCCATGACATGTATAGGTTGGTACAGTGTTTGCATACATTCCTATGTACGGTATGTTACAGTGAAGAATACTCCATTTATTTCTAAAGAGAAAACTAGTAAAGAAAACAAGGTTGTCATGAATGGAGTAAGAGTGATGCTGCTTTTACCTACTGGTCTTTGTTTTCTATGTTTACTTTAAAGAGTATGAATAGGCTTTTATTTTTTTGCAAGAGAGACAGCAAGAGCTAGAGCCAGAGAGAGGGAGAGACAGGAAGGGAGAGAGATGAGAAGCATCAACTCATAGCTGTGGCCCCTACTTGTTCATTGATTGCTTTCTCCTACATGCGTCAACTGGGGGACTTCAGCTGAGCCAGTGACCCTTTGTTCAAACCAGCGACCTTGGGCTCAAGCCAGCAACCTTGGGCTCAAGCCAGTGAACATGGTCACGTCTATGATCCCAGGCTCAAGCCAGCAACCCTATGCTCAAGCTGTGAGACACGCTCAAGCTGGATGAGCCTGTGCTTAAAGCCAGTGACCTTGGGGTTTTGAACCTGGGTCCTCAGCGTCCAGGCCGATGCTCCATCCATTACTCCAATGCCTGGTCAGACAAGTATGAATAGATTTTCAAAATGATAATGAAAATACACCTTATATTGGCTTTTCTTAACCAGAATACCACTAGAGAATTAAGTCTTGAAAATATATTGCTAATGTGCCATTGTTGAAAATATTTCATTAAACATTTGATCTAGTTTACCAAGAGATTACTCAAATTTAGTAACACAGACTGGTTTTGATATGAAAGATTGGTGAACTATTTTCAAGGTGTTATTTCTATACCAGCAGTATCTACTGCACTTAGGAATTTGTTAAAAATACATATTCTTGCGCCCTACGCCAGAGTCAAACTGTAGTGGTGGAGCTCAGCGGTCTCTGTGTTAATAAGCCTTCCTTGAGTCATGGGAAGTGAGAGCCAGTGACCCAGGGCATCCATTATATATATTGGGTTGAGGAATAAGTTCGTAGCGTTTTTATATTTTCTTCTTTTATAACGATTTGTTTGCTGTTTGGCAAAGGGTAAGTATTCATTCGATAAAACTCTTTCTGCTCTACAAAACTATGTTAATTGTATTTTTGAGTTATTTAATTTTTTATTAGTTTTGAGGCTTAGAAATGGAATACCCAGGAGGCAAAAATCAACATTTTCGACACCTGCTCTTCTTTGCTTTTCATCGAGGTCAAAAAGCTGCCGAAGCAGCCTGGGACATTTGCGACATGTATGGAGAAGGTGTCATAGGCGAGTCTACAGCACGGAAATGGTTTGCAAAGTTCAAAAATGGCGACTTTGACGTCGATGACACGTCCCGCAGCAGAAGGCCTTCTGAATTCGATGAAGAACATCTCAAGTCACTTTTGAAGGAGAACGGTTGCCAAACCAGTCGTGAATTGGCAGAAAAAATGAACTGCAATCATAAAACAATTCTCAATCACCTTCATTCAATGGGATTTACCGAAAAATTGGGAGCCTGGGTGCCTCACGAGCTCAACGAAAAAAACAAAGAAAGTCGCCTTCAAATTGCTTCTCAGCATCTCGCCCGCCATCGAGCAACACGCGGTCATAAACAGCGCTTTTTGTACCGAATCGTCACGGGAGATGAGAAATGGTGCCTATACATCAATATGAAGCAAAGAAAGGAGTGGGTGGCTCCAGGAGATATGCCAAAGCCGAGAGTCAAGCCGGACCTTCATCCAAAGAAGATCATGATATGTGTTTGGTGGGACTGGGAGGGCATGGTGCACTGGGAAATGCTCGAAAAGAATGCCACGGTCAACAAGGAGCTCTACATTGCCCAGCTACACCACATGAATGAGGCTATTCGACTGAAAAGACCTGATCGACATGGTCAAACCATACTCCTTCACGACAACGCCAGGCCCCATGTTGCACAAGTCATCAAAGCCGCACTCTAAGAGCTCGAATGGGAGGTCCTTCAGCCGTATTCTCCGGACCTTGCACCGACCCACCGATTACCATCTTTTCCGCTCCCTGTCAAACCATATGAAGGGCGTTACCTTCGATAACAAAGAGGTCCTTAAAAACTGGCTCAACAAGTTCTTTGACACCAGACCAGGCGATTTTTGGCGGAACGGCATCAACAAATTGGTCGAGAGGTGGGAAGAGGTTGTAAACAGCAACGGCGAATATATAATTGATTAACTTATTGATATAATTATTGTTTTTTGTTTAAATAAAAGTCTTCGGTAAAAACGCTACGAACTTATTCCCCAACCCAATATAATGAATTACCTTTTCTTCTGTATCTGTCCTGTGCTTCAAGAATGTACCAGTTATGGATCGTCCTTGGGAAAACTGAGAAAATAGTCATTTTCAGTGACATGTAGTTCAGATGAGGGACCATTTAATGAGAAAGGTTCTCTGTCTTGTATATTATCAGTTCTCCCTGAAAACAAAACAAAAAACCCCAAAGATCTTTGTGTCTTTTCTCCCTTGAGATCTGCCTACCTACATGTTCTATATACACTCTATTTCTAATTGATCCTTAAAGACCAAAGTTCTATCCTGTTTTTGATAGTCTTAACTGTCACTTTGAGTACATGTGATTTCTTTCTCCACTGACTCAGTACATTCAATTTGCACTTCAAATTGGCATTTATACTTGATTGTTAGTTATGAAATATGCCCAAGTATTTCTATGGTCTGTAAGGGCAAGGACTACCATGTCTTTTTTTTTTTTTTTAACTTTCCCGTAACAACTAGGAATGCACATATTTAATACAATAAATTGCTTAAAAAGCTCTACTCTAAATAATAATACATATCTTGCATAGCCTTGAAAGAAAAAATTTACAGACTGGCATTGAACCGGTTACTTTACTTTATTTATTCTTGTAATGGGATTTTGTATGTGTCTTCGTTTTGAAGGCTAAATTTTCATATCTCATTTACAAACCTTGCTCAATGTGAGACTGGTAGTGAACTCCAGCTTTTGAAAATAATCCTCTAGATCAGGGGTCTCAAACACACGGCCCGCCCACCAATTTTGTGCGGCCCGCAGACTAATCCACGAAGTTTGATTAGTCTGCGGGCCGCACAAAATTGGTGGACGGGCCGCGAGTTTGAGACCCCTGCTCTAGATAGTGGCTCTCAAACTTTGCTGTATTTTAGAGTCACTTGGAAGTCTTTAAAAATCCCAATGCCCAGAAATCACCCACCTTCCAGAACCATTAAGTCCAATATTGGAGTGGGACCCAGGCATTTTTAAAACTCCTTGGTGATCCCATTGTGAAGTTAAGATTATGAACTACTGATCTACTAGCAATTCTTAACCAGATTGTGGTTCAGTGTTACTGGATCTTTTTCAAAATTCTCCTAGGACAGTGGTTTCTACAGGTTAGCGTCTGTCAGAAGCATTTGGAAGGCTTGTTCAGACATGGAGTCTTCCTATCCCCGTTTCCATTTTAGTCATCTGGAAGTGTGGCCTGTGAATTTGCATTTCTAACACGTTCCCAGATGATGCTGATGATAGTGGAGCTCCTTACTTTAGGAACCACTACCATAAGATGTTGAGAACATGGAGTTTGTTATTCAAAAGACCTTTATTTTCAGGATTTTAAGAAGAATTTTATTATACATAGTATTTTTAAATACTTCATTACTATTATTTTAAAATATAGTTAATTATAATTTAATTTTTTTAAATAATATGGAAGTATGAGAATAAGATAGGCAAATATGATTTCAGAAAAGGATACTGGCCTGGCCTGTGGTGTCACAGCGGATAAAGCATTGACCTGGAACGCTGAGGTCGCCGGTTCAAAACCCTGGGCTTGCCAGGTCAAGGCATATATGGGAGTTGATGCTTCCTGCTCCTCCCCCCCTTATCTCTCTCTCTCTGTCTCTCTATCTCTCTCTCTATTTCACTCTCTGTCTACTCTAAAATGAATAAAATTTTTTTTTTTTAAAAAGGATACAATTGTAATTGTCTTTATCATGATTCTGATCAAGCAGTCCCAAGTTATGAATTAGGTTCTGTAGGTTTGTTTTCAAGTTGAATTTGTATATAAGTTGGAACAGGTACATTTACCTATAAATGCAACGTTGATGTTTGTTTTAACATAGTATTTATTTTTACCTTTGTATACATAAATGCTTAAACATTTTCAAACACAACCTTAATCAATCTTGGATAATGCAGAAGATGATAGGCTTGTTGGAGAAGATGGGACTGGTGTTAGAGAGTCAGGGTTTGATTCTGCTGCTGGAGTCAGTTTCTTGAAGTAGGTGTCAAAGGAGGTTTGTACAGAGCTTTTCTTTTCCTCATCATTAATGGCCCTGTAGCATCTCAGGCTTTCAGTAACTGTACGGTAAACTTTAAACTTTGGTGAACCTCTCTGTATCAGGATCTTGCACCTCTAACTTTTCATTTGCATTTCAATGAGATTAATAGCATCAGCTAACTCTTTTGTAGAACACATTTTTGGTTATGGAGTTTCTAGGTCTCTTTTCTTTCCTAAATGCTATCATCTGCTACTCTAGTTCCATAAGATCTTCGTTGGAGGGTTCTTTGCCATGGGAGTCAAGTAACTTTGATATCATTTTCACTGATGTACAATTGCAGTTGCTTACCAATATCCTTTATGGCACTCTGTTTGTAAGTATGCGTTGTACATAAATTGGATGTTTGTAATTTGGGGGCTTACTGTAAATTGTTTCTTATAATATAAGAAAGAATTTTAAGAAAACTTGAACAGTCCAAAAGATGGCACCATTGAGCTTGATTTTTTTCTTTTCCTTTTACTATAGAAAATGTTTTTTTCCAGCAAGGAAGATGACAGTTTTACCGTTTGTTTTCTACCATGAAAAGGACCATAGCACTTAGTAGAAGGGATGGCTAATTCTGTTGTATTTCAGATTTCAGAAATGCAAAAAATTTACTCAATATTTTGATGTACAGTAAAATAAAAATAAATGTTTCTGAGTACTTCTTCACTTGGTTGGTCAAAATTGTGTAAGATGTCATTCCAATTTTTTTATGAATAGCAATTTGAAAGAATAGTTGATTCTGTTCCCTAGGAAGACAAATTTTTAAATTTCTTTACCCTTTATTTTAAATATCTGAAGTTATATTTTTTGAAGTTACATATTAACAGAAATGCAAATTTGCTTTAAAAATTAAGTATTTATAGAACAGAGAAAATTCCTTAAATATTACCAACATTTCCCTCTCAATTGAATTGGATTTAAAGAACTTTTGAAGTTTTTTTTTTCTTCTCTCTTTCTCTCTCCTTTCCTTTTTTCTCCTTCCAATGCATTTTACAATAGAAACAAAGTTAGTTCCCCAAGCCAATTCAAATTATGGGTGCAATATGGTATTATTTTTATGGTTTTCAAAGTATTCTTAGATGCCATTAGCAAAAGAGTTTTGTGATCAATATAATGGAAAATTAAAAGTTTTAAGGTGTATTTAGAAAGGGTATAGTCTAATGATTAGAGAAGTGGGAATTGGAATGGAAACAATGAGCATATACAATACCCAAATGATATTGGGACACAAACCAGCCACCTGGAAAATTGACTAGGGCTCAATGCTCAATTAAGTGGGAGCTACTGAATCAGAATAAGATTAGTCACTGATTGAGACATGGCCTTTTCTTATGAAAAGAATAAACAGTCCTCAAAGATTGAATTATGTTAATACAATGCAAAGGTCTGTAAGACATAAGAAGTATATCTTTATTCATTTTTAAAAGGTATTCTGTTTGTTTTTATTCTGTTGCTGTAACAGTTGAATAGATGACATTTTAAGAAATCATTCTTTATTACAATAAAAGCTGTTTTTCTTAACAATATTTAATTACTTGATAGAACTTGATAGTTTATGAAAGAACAGATGAAATTTATTACTGAAGTAAGATTTTTAAAGAAACTTTTGAGTTCAGCTTACTTTAGTACAGACGGTGTGGTAGTTCTGTTTTTAATTGCTTAAGGAACCTCCGTACTATTTTTGATAGTATCTTTACCAGTTTACATTCTTACCAAGAGTGTACAGGGTTTCCTTTTCTTCTCATTCTTGCCAACATTTGTTGTCTCTTGTTTTCTTGATAATAGACATTGTAACAGGTGTGAAGTAGTACCTTATTGTGTTGATTTGCCTTTTCCTTATAATTATTAACATCTTTTTGTGTACTTCTTGACCATTTTTTATGTCCTCTTTGGAATAATGTCTCTTTAGATACTTTGCTCACTTTTTAATCAGATTTTGTTGTTGTAATTGAGTTGTATGAGTACCTTGAATATTTTGAGTATTAACCCCTTATTGGAGATATGGTATGCAAACCTTTTCCCCATTCCCTAGGTTGTCTTTTCATTGTTGATAATTCCTTTGCTGTGCAGAAGCTTTCAGTTTTATGTAGTTTACTTGTTTTTGCTCTTTTGCCTTTGTTTTTGCTGTCACACCCCCAAAAACTATTGCCAACATCAAGGAACTTACTCTGTGTTCTTTTCTAGGATTTTTATGGTTTCAGGGCTTGCATTCAAGTCTTTAATTCATTTTGAGTTGATTTTGGTTTATGGTGTGAAATAGGGGTCCAGTTTTATTTTATTCCATGTGGATGTGAAATTTTCCCAACACAATTTAGTGAAGAGACTGTTCATTCTGCAGTCTATATTCTTGACTTCTTTGATGAAAATTAATTGAATGTGTATGTTTGGATTTCTATACTCTGTTCAATTGATCTGTTTTTATTGTCAGTTTTGTAGTGTTTTAATTACTATAGCTTTGTAATAAAGTTTGAGATCAGGAAGTGTGATGCCTCTAGCTTTGTTCCTTTTCAAGATTGCTTTGGGTATTTGGGATATTCTATGGTTTCTTACAAAGTTTAAGGTGGTTCTGTTAATGTGTAAAATGCCACTGGATTTTTGATAGGTATTTCACTGACTCTGTACATTGCTTTGGATAGTATGGACATTTTAACAATATTTTTCTAACCATAAGCACATAATATCTTTTTATTTATTTCGGTCTTTTTTAGTTCTTTCATCAATACCTTATTCAATGTATAGATCTTCTTCCTCTTTGGTTAAATTTATTCCTAGGTATTTTATTCTTTTGTATGCAATTGTTAATGGATTGCTTTTTAAATTTCTTTTTCTTTTTTTTTTTTTTACAGAGACAGAGTCAGAGAGAGGTATAGATAGGGACAGACAGGAACAGAGAGAGATGAGAAGCATCAATCATTAGCTTTTGTTGTGACACCTTAGTTGTTCATTGATTGCTTTCTCATATGTGTCTTGACCGGGGGCTACAGCAGACTGAGTAACCCCTTGCTCAAGCCAGCGACCTTGGGTCCAAGCTGGTGAGCTTTGCTCAAACCAGATGAGCCCGCACTCAAGTTGGTGACCTCGGGGTCTTGACCTGGGTCCTCCGCATCCCAGTCCGACGCTCTATCCACTGTGCCATCGCTTGGTCAGGCTAAATTACTATTTCTGAAAGCTTGTTATTATATCGAAGCACAACTGATTTTTGTGTATTGATTTTGTATCCTGTAATTTTACTGAATTTGCTTATTCTAACAATCTTCAGGATTTTATATATATAATATGTCATGTTAAACAGAGACAATTTACTTTTTCCCTTTATATTTAGATGCCTTTTCTATCTTGCCTAATTGCTCTGGCTAGGATTCCTAGTGGCCATCCTTATTCTTTTTTTTTTTTCAGAGACAGAAAGAGAGTCAGAGAGAGAGTGATAGATAGGGACAGACAGGAACGGAGAGAGATGAGAAACATCAATCATCAGTTTTTTGTTGCGACACCTTAGTTGTTCATTGATTGCTTTCTCATATGTGCCTTGACCGTGGGGCTACAGCAGGCCAAGTAACCCCTTGCTTGAGCCAGTGACCTTGGGTCCAAGCTGGTGAGCTTTTTGCTCAAGCCAGATGAGCCCGTGCTCAAGCTGGCGACCTCAGGGTCTCGAACCTGGGTTGTCCACATCCCAGTCCGACGCTCTATCCACTGCGCCACCACCTGGTCAGGCCCTTATTCTTGATATTAGAGGAAAGGCTTAATTTTACCCTAATGATTATGATGTTAGCTATGGGCTTGTCATATGTGGACTCTATTATGCTGAGTTACATTCAATCTACAGTCATATGCTGCTTAAAGATAGGGATACATTCTGAGAAATATGTTGTTAGGCAATTTCCTTATTAAGTGAACATCATAGCATGTACTTAAAAAAACCTAAGCGGTATAACCTACTGTCCACCTAGGCTATATGATATAGCTAATTGCTCCTGTATAGCACACTGAAAACAAAACAAAACAAAAAACCATGAGATTAAATCAAGCACAAGAGAAAATGATGCAGTCAAGAAATGCAGCAAGCATGAGATATATATGAGGCTGCTGCCAGTAGGATACAGTCTAATGTTTTACGACAAACTTTTTATAAATAGAGTATACTCCAAAATAATGATAAAAAGTATAGTGTAGTGTAGTATAGTATAATAAATACATAAATGAGTAGCATAGTCATTATCAATTGTTACATACTGTGCATAATTGTATGTGCTATACTTTCATACAACTGTAGGTTTGTTACAACATCACCACAAACACATAAGTAGTTGTGCTACAACATCACTAGACAGGAAATATTCAGTTCCATTATAATCTATGGGATCATAGTGGTATATGCAGTCCATCATTGGCTGAAATGTCGTTATGTGGTGCATGACTATATACCTAATTTGTTTAGTGTTTTTATTATAAAAAGATATTGAATTTTGTTGGATGCTTTTTTGTGTATTGAGATTATATAATTTTTATTCATTTTGTTAATGTAGTGTATCACATTGATTTGCATATGTTAAATCATTCTTGCTGATTTGCATATGTTAAATCATCCTTGCATCACAGGAATAAATCCCACTTGATCATGGTACATGATCTTTTTAATGCATTGTTGAATGTAGTTTGCTAATTTTTTATTATTATTATTATTAAATGAAAGGCAGGGAGGCAGAGAGACAGACTCCTGCATCTGCCCTGACTGATACACCCAGCAAGCCCCCTACTGGGTGATGCTCTGCCCATTTGGGGCTGTTGCTCTGTTGCTTACAACCAACCTATATATTAGCACCTGAGGTGAGGCCATGGAGCCATCTTCAGTGCCCAGGGCCATGTGAGGGATAAAAGGGAGAAGGAGGCAAGGATTACTTCCATGTTTCTAGATTAGGAGGTAAAATTCATATTTCTATTCCTGGGTTTTTGTTTGTTTGTTTCTTTTTTTGTATTTTTCTGAAGTGAGAGGCAGGGAGGCAGAGATACAGACTTCTGCATGTGCCCAACCGGGATCCACCTGGCAAGTACACCGGGGGTGATGTTCTGCCCATCTGGGGCTTTGCTCCATTATAACCGGAGCCATTCTAGCACCTGGGGTGGAGGCCATGGAGCCATCCTCAGCGCCCGGGCCAACTCTGCTCAAATGGAGCCTTTGCTGCAGGAGGGGAAGAGAGAGAAAGAGAGGAAGGAGAGGGGGAGAAGCAGATGGACGCTTCTCCTGTGTGCCCTGGCCGGGAATAGAAACCAGGACTTCCACATGCCGGCTGATGCTCTACCACTGAGCCAGTTGTTCAGGGCCTCCCCTGGGTTATTTTAATTGAGATATAATTGACACATAACATTGTATTACTTTTAAGTATACAACGTAATGATTTGATATATGTATATATTATGAAATGATTACCACAGTAAGTTTAGTTAACATCTATCACCACACATAGTTAACAAATTGTTTTCCTTGTAATGAAAACTTTTAAGATTTACTCTAAGTACTTTCAAATATCTGCCTAGTTCTTTAATTTGAAGTAAAGCTATACCTTAAAGAATGATAGACTCTTATATATAAATATTTCTGCCTTTTTTCTGTTGAATACAATTTTCATCCAAAATAATGTGAATTATATGCATTTAAAGCAGGATTAAACATGCGTTGGCTGATGACATGTTTATTAATATATGAAAATATATTAATATTTATATAATCAATATGCTAACATTAATATGCAGTATTAGCCTATTAATATTAATGGGGTATAATAAAAAGTCTTTGTCTTTACTGTGGAGCCTATAGATTAGACTGCTAGCATCCCAGAAATACATTATTAAATTTATAGCTCTATAATATTAAATTTTATAGTACAGTGAAATAAAGTATGATGAAAAATCTATTTGAATTTGTAACAGTGGTATATATCCATATCAAAGCACTATTTATAATCCTAAGTGATTATAAATAGTGGGGAAAGACACATAATCTCTGATACTGATGCAGTGTTTATTCTGGGCAGCAGCTTACGCATTTTCTGATTAGAATTTAAATCCATGACTCTTTGTGTGAGCACTCATCACATTGCCCCATTGTATGCCTTTCTGAGTTTGTTGTTTTCTTAACTGTGGTTGTTGGCGCTTTTCACTTTGGAACATTTATTTTTAATTTTTAAAAACTTTTTTTTGTGAAACAATTTCAAACTTACAGAAAAGATGCAAGAACAGTGCAAAGAACTATTTCCTCTTCTCCTTTTCCACAATTGTTTTTTTCTCTCTTCCTCTTCCCACATCTATCGATGAATAATTTTTTCCTGAAGTATTTGAGAGGAAGTTGAAGACCTTAGAATCCTTTATTGCCAAAATTTTCAGTGTGTATTGTCTAAGAATAAGGACATAAAAATCAGGAAATTTAACACTGATACAATACTATTATCTGGACATTTCTTATTCAAGCACCAAATTAAATTGTTATACGTGTTCTTGTGTGTGTGTTTGGGGATCTAATCTTGCCATTAATGTAAATCATAGAGTGGATGACTGTATCTCAAATTACTTTTAAATATCCTTATAATGATCAATTTCAAAAAATTATTGTTGCTTTTTATGTAGAATAGTTATATGGAAATAATAAAAGTGAATGCTTATTTGTAGTTACTGGTTGACATATTTGCATTTTAATGGCTTTATTGTGCTTTTAAAATAATTAGATCTTCTTTAAAAGTCTTAAATAAAGCTATGCCAGGTTATTCCCCCCCCCCCCCCCCATTGAACATTGAATAGTCTGGAAACTCATCTAGCTATGTCTCCTATATAAAAAATAAAAGTCTGAGCTTGCCTAAGTTTTGGCTTTAGGAGATGCCAAAATTTAAATAAGTACATTGTTACTCTTGTGACAGAGGATGAGTTTGACTACATTTCTACATTTATTTATTGTTTTTGTTCAGTTATTTATACTTGTCCGCATTAGCTGTCTTTATAATAGATTATAAATATTGTTCAAATTCATTTTACTTTATATGCACAATGTCAGCACAGAACTGCAATGATGATTCTAATACAGGTTCAAAAGAAGTTCAGAGTGCTTGGGAAATCATATATATAAGGAATGGAAGGGTTAAATGTAAAAGGGTAGAAAAAGAATACAATATCAACACTAAAAGACAACTGATAGAGATATTTTAGTATCAGGGTACATTTGTAGCAAAAACTTTACTTGATACAGAAGAACATTTGCTAGTTATAAAATGGTTAGATACAACAAATCTACGTTTATATGTGTTATGAATCTGTTTCTATTGTGTATTGTTTCTCTTTGGTTTTAGTCGTGGTCTTATGTGATGGATTATTTCTAATTGAATACTGGTTATTTCTGAGTTATTTCTACTTGAGTGTTATTTGAGCCCTAGAATGTATTATCTTTTTCTAAGATGTACTTTTGTTTCTAGTAGTTGTAGACTAAGGGCACTAGCAATTCCAGATCACCCCAGTCCAGTCAGGAGTGGGAGGATTTGAAGCTGAGCTTCGCTCCAAGTGAGGGCTGGTCTGAATCCACATCACACTTGTCTACGGCCGAACCACCCTGAATGCGCTCGATCTCATCTGAATCCACATCACTCTTGTCTACGGCCGAACCACCCTGAATGCGCACGATCTCATCTGAATCCACTTCACACTTGTCTACGGCCGAACCACCCTGAATGCGCTCGATCTCATCTGAATCCACTTCACGCTAACTCTTAGGGGCCCAATTTGGAAAACCCTAAATTCCAATGTTTCTTTCTTTAGTAGGTAGGGTTTAGCTTAATATGTTGTAACTTTGTTAAGCTTCTCACTGTTTGAAGATCACTAAGGTCAGATTCTGAAAATAATTTTATTGATTATAACCAGCTATAGAAAGATATTTTAGAATGACTTGTGTAAAACTCTCAGTTTATAACTAAATATGAAGCTGGACTGAAATTGAACAACTAAGTAATCATTGATCGACTAAGGTGAAGCAACTATGAGTTGATACATCTTGTACCCCCCTTCTATCAATAAAATAAATAAAATCTTAGAAAAAGAATTAGTTATAACATTTAAAAAGATTAATATTACAGGCTAGGTTCTCTGGCCCTGGTGGAGTTAAAGTAGCAATCAAAAACAGAAAGCTAACTAGAAAATCCTGAATGTTTGGAACATAGCTTATGCTATGCGTTGAGGGTAGGAAGGATTACTTAAATAATACACTAAATACACTATAAGCAAAAATAAGACTATTAAAATTACAAACTTCTATCCAAGAAGACAATATTAAGACATCATTAGTAGAGTGAAAGGCATGCAACAGACTGACAAAAGGTATTTGGAATGAATATATATCTAGATATATATATATATACATCTAGATATATATTTTTTAAGGGACTGGTAATATATATAATATAAAATATTACATATATATCTAGATATACATATTATATACATATAGATGTATATTTGACATATATATGACAAAGGAACTGTATCCAAAATGTATAAAGAATTTCTACCAATTAATAAAGAAAATCCAATGGGAAAATGTGAGCAATAGGTTAGAATAGGTATTTTACAAAGAGGCTCTCCATATAGCCAATAAATGTGACAAAGCACTCAACTGTATTAATCAGGGGTCCCCAAACTGCAGGCCGTGGGCCACATGCGGCCCCCTGAGGTCATTTATCCGGCCCCCACCACACTTCTGGAAGGGGCACCTCTTTCTTTTCTTCTTTTGTTTTTTTTCTGAAGTTGGAAACGGGGAGGCAGTCAGACAGACAGACTCCCGCATGTGCCCGACCAGGATCCACCCAGCATATCCACCAGGGGGCGATGCTCCGCCCATCTTGGGGCATCGCTCTGCCACAATCAGAGCCATTCTAGCATCTGAGGCAGAGGCCACAGAGCCATCCTCAGCGCCCAGGCAAACTTTGCTCCAGTGGAGCCTTGGCTGCGGGAGGGGAAGAGAGAGACAGAAAGGAAGGAGAGGGGGAGGGGTGGAGAAGCAGATGGGCACTTCTCCTGTGTACCTTGGCCGGGAATCGAACCCCGGGACTCCCGCATGCCAGGCCGACGCTCTACCACTGAGCCAACCAGCCAGGGCCTGGGGGCACCTCTTTCATTGGTGGTCAGTGAGAGGAGCACAGGAACAGGATGCAGATCCGCATCCTGTGCTCCTGGAGTACTGTATGTGGTGGTGCCGCAAAGCATGGTGTTGCTCACATACGGTACTACCGGTGACACTGGGTATACGCCTCACGGCTCCAGAAGCGTGTCATATCACTTGTTACGGCTAGCAGAGACAAATATGGAACCGGACATTGACCATATCATTAGCCACAAGCAGGCCCGTAGTTCCCATTGAAATACTGGTCAGTTTGTTGATTTAAATTTACTTGTTCTTTATTTTAAATATTGTATTTGTTCCTGTTTTGTTTTTTTACTTTACAGTAAGATATGTGCAGTGTGCATAGGGATTTGTTCATAGTTTTTTTTATAGTCCGGCCCTCCATCAGTCTGAGGGACAGTGAACTGGCCCCCTGTGTAAACTAATCGTCAAGGAAATGTAAATTGAAAGCATAATGAAATACTAACATTCACTTACTAGAATGGCTAAAATGTGAAAGACAATTTCAAGTTATTGGTGAGTGTTCCAGAAAGTAAAATGGGAATGGCTAGTCAGGAAGAGCAGTGTTAGGAGAAAAAAGCAGAGTGGTATTGGAATGAATATGTTCTAGAGGTTAAAGGAATAAAGAGGCTTATGTTGTGTGATGCTGAAGCGTGCCAAGATATAGGTCTGGTCCTAATTGAAAATGTGGTGAGAAACTTTTTAAATTGAAAATAACAGAACCCCACTCACACAAGTGTAAGGATCAAACGGGAACCCAGAGATGACAGCCACAGCATAGCTTGTCTTCCTGAAAATTTGGACTACAAGTGTAGATTTAAGGCAGATTTGTTTGTCTCTCTTCCCTCTTTTCAGTTATCTCTGCTGTTTTTTTATATGTTTGTTCTCTGTATTGTATGAGCTATATGCAGCCTTCTCAGTTTTATTTTTGGTGGTTACCCCACATAATTTCAGCTTTCCTTTGGGGGTCATGTCTTCTTCAGCTCAAATTTCAAATGACCTTTAAGTTGCTTAAGCTGTTATCAACTCACAGCTGCCACTGACTTTTAGTTTAATACCTAGGAGTGAGAATCTTTTTTACTGCACTTTTCTTTTCCCTTTGCTGCTCAGGCCCTAGAATTCCATGTAGCCTCGGTAGACTGCCCTTGGGTCCAGTGCCTATCCCTCGTTCAGTCATTATGCCCCTGGGGAGAGAGAGGAGACTGGGATTGGAGGTTGTGATCAGATTTTACCTTATATATCAGTATTTAATAGAGGGAGATAGAGTCATATGCTGCTTTTGGGATTCAAAATTAATTAAAAGAGGTAGAGGGCAATAACCTAAGGAGTGTGGTTGAGGCAGGGTCAGTCAGGGAAGCCTGGAGATCTTCCCAGATGTGCAGACCCAGATGGAGGCAGCTCTTCAGAGCCCTAGGGCTCAAAAGAACATAGGCTGAAAACTGCAGACCCAGTCCAACTCTCTCTAAACCAGGGGTCTCAAACTCGTGGCCCGCAGGCCGCATGCGGCCCGCCGAACAATTTTGTGTGGCCCGCAGACTAATCCACGGGCTTACTTAATTTTATCCAAAATATTTTGAACTTCGTGGATTAGTCTGCGGGCCGCACAAAATTGTTCGGCGGGCCTCGAGTTTGAGACCCCTGCTTAGCAAACATTTCCGAACATAACTTTCAATTAGAATCTGATAAACTAAAAGTGAAGAATAGAATGTGAGGCAAAGGCTCTTAAAATGATACAAAAATTATTTTTTAAAACTAGCAATGTTTTTATTAAAATTTGTAAAATTTTATATAATCTTGAAGTATATATACTCTAATTTGGTTAATAATATCAGTTGACTGTGTCTTGTGTGTGTATGTGTGTGTTTTAAAATTTAAATCATTTTTTTCAACTACAGTTGATGTATGTACTCAACCACAATCACTGCTGGTTTTTACAGCCAGGAGTTATGTGTACTTCTCTTCTAGACACTTGAACCCTGGGCTGCTGGGGGTGCTGGTGTGGGGCTGGGAGTCCTTGCTTCTCAAGGAGGACCTTCGCAGCTGAGATAACCCTCTCAATTTTTATTGGCCACTCATGGGTATGGGTCCAACCTGTTTTGCATCTTCACCCCTCCTATCAGTCTTGATGTGGCTTCTTTAAAACCCTAGTTGTAGGATTTCCATTCAGTTAGGTTTCAGGTGGTTCTGAATGAAAGTTGTTCTGTAGTTTGGATATCTGACTGTGTCTTTTTTTTTTTTTTTTTTTGTATTTTTCCGAAGCTGGAAACAGGGAGAGACAGTCAGACAGACTCCCGCATGCGCCCGACCAGGATCCACCCGGCACGCCCACCAGGGGGCGACACTCTGCCCACCAGGGGGTGATGCTCTGCCCCTCCGGGGCGTCGCTCTGTTGCGACCAGAGCCACTCTAGCGCCTGGGGCAGAGGCCAAGGAGCCATCCCCAGCTCCCGGGCCATCTTTGCTCCAATGGAGCCTTGCTGCGGGAGGGGAAGAGAGAGACAGAGAGGAAGGAGAGGGGAAGGGGTAGAAAAGCAGATGGGCGCCTCTCCTGTGTGCCCTGGCCAGGAATCGAACCCGGGGCCCCTTGCACGCCAGGCCGATGCTCTACCACTGAGCCAACCGGCCAGGGCCTGACTGTGTCTTAATAGAGTACCTATAACATGGTATTTGTCTTTTCAGAGAGTGTCAAACATTGTGGATTTAAATTGACACCAAAGAATAATATCGGTATTGAATGAAGAATTTTATTCATTTCTATGGCCTACAATACATACATTTATAAGAAATTGCTTGTATTTTTGAATATTTTCTCAAAAAGGTTTAAAGTTTTAAGAACTTTTAAATAGCTGAACTTAGTTGAAATCACATGAAGGACTTGAGGAAATTTAATGAAAAATTAGAATTATCAGATAGAAATGAGGCCCTTTCTATTGAGCTCACACTTACAGAACTCTTAAGTGCCTAACATTGTTTCAGATATTTTACATTTTTTAACTCATTTAACTCGGCATTATTAAAGATAAAGTACACAGGTTAGAAAGGATTAAGAATGAGAACTAAATCTTGTAGAAGTTCTCAACAACGTGAAAAGGACATATCATAGGAAATGGATGTTACATTGTGACCACTGACATAAATTTGGATACTTTATCATCATGTGTGTATCTCTTACTTATTTTATTCAAATGTCTCTTTTTTTCAAATATGTTTATTTAAAGATGACTATATCAACTTTGCCTTTTTCAGTGACATTCAACAAGTCAGTGATAGAGACTTTCAGCCAGTCTTTATTTTCTAAAGCTTGTGTTTTAGTAACCATTTTTAAAGAGTTATATGGTTGGCCCATTGTATCTGAAAAAATGATGTTGCTTATTTTATTTGATGAAATGTATGAATAAATAAAATATGTTAATATTCTACTTAAAGCTACTGAAATTTGCTAGAGTAGCTTGGTTGTGCTTTTTTAATGATTGGTTCCACTAATACACTCAATGGTTCTGAGAAGTCAATATTCTATAATGCTGCATCTAGTTTGAAATGAGAAGGATCTGGGGAAGAGGACAAGAAGCGTAACACGGAATACTGAGTGAAAACATCTTAGCTAAAACAAATCTATTCCCAATGCTGAGGACACCCATGTGTTTTTTTTCCCCGTAAGCTTTTATGGAATTTTGTGGTTTGGTGTTTGCCTTCAGTTTATCCTCCTGAAAGAAATTCCTGTGGAATATAAACATAATTCCACAGCCGTCAGAGGAGCAGGGGTTGGGGTACTGAAAGAAAGTTGAAGGAATTAAGCAAAAACAAAAGATATATATACATATATGTATATGTATATGTATATGTATATATGTATGTATGTATATAAAGCACGTAGACAACAGTGTGGTGATAGCTAGAGGGAAAGGGGGATGAAGGGTAAGTGGAGGTGGGGAACGGGGGGGGGGATGGGAACAGAAAGACACTTAGCTCTGGGCGATGGGTGCACGATGCTGTGAGCAGATGATGCTTTATTGAGTTGTACACTTGAAATCTGTACCCCAATAAAATAAAGAGAATTTACTTGGTGTATTTATTTTTTACAGTATTTTAAAATATTTTTTTCCTATTTCCCTAGGGAGTTGGAGTATCAGTTCATGGGCATTTCCGGGTGGCTACTGAAAAGTCTCTTTTTGCAATGCCAGAAACTGCAATAGGTAAACATAAATAAATCATAATTACTTTTAGAATCATCTTATTTTGATAGATTTCAGATTCTACTGTTGTTAAAGAAACTGATGGAATCTTGTGTGAGATACAGCAATGAAAGAACTTTTTTTTTTTTTTTTGTATTTTTTTTTTTTCTGAAGCTGAAAACGGGGAGAGACAGTCAGACAGACTCCCGCATGCGCCCGACCGGGATCCACCCGGCACGCCCACCAGGGGCCATGCTCTACCCACCAGGGGGCGGTGCTCTGCCCCTCTGGGGCGTCGCTCTGCTGCGACCAGAGCCTCTCTAGCGCCTGGGGCAGAGGCCAAGGAGCCATCCCCAGCGCCCGGGCCATCTTTGCTCCAATGGAGCCTTGGCTGCGGGAGGGGAAGAGAGAGACAGAGAGGAAGGAGGGGGGTGGTGGAGAAGCAAATGGGTGCTTCTCCTATGTGCCCTGGCCGGGAATCGAACCCGGGTCCCCTGCACGCCAGGCCGATGCTCTACCACTGAGCCAACTGGCCAGGGCCTGAGAGAACTTTTAAAAAAGAAATTAAAATAGCAAGATACCTAAAAGTTTATATTATTAGTTCAATAAGTATATCTGAAAACACAGAAGCAAGAATATTTAACTGGAAACACTGACACACTAGTTAATTTTAGATAAAAGATTATTAGGGGAAAATATTTTTGCATTCAGATCTGTAATCTGTTTTGAATTATTTTTTGTATATACTCTGAGGTATGGATCAAAGATACAGACCAAAGTTTACTATTTCATATATAGAGATATAATTGTTCCCACATCATTTTTTGAAAAAGCTTGTTTCTTCACTAATTGCCTTTGCACTTTTCTCTATGTGACCTTGGTGCCAATACCACACTGTCTTAGTTGCTGTTGCTTTATAGTAAGTCTTGAAATCAGACAGTAATAATTTTCCGGTTTTGTTCTTTTCCCCAAGTTGTTTTGGCTGTACAGATGTTTTGTATTTCTCCGTCAATTTTAGAGTGTTTGCCAATTAAAACCTCCTAGGATTTTGATTTGGATTATCTAGAATCTATCAATTTAGAGAGAATTGACTTATTACAATATTATTGAGTCTTCAGACTTGTGAGCAAGTTATATTTCTCTTTTTAGGTCTTCTTTAATTTCTTTTAAACCAACTTTTGTAGTTTTCAGTGTGTAGGCTTTACACATCCGTTGTCAGATTTATGTTTAAGTATTTCATATTGTTTGATACTGTTGTAAATGATATTTTAAAAATTTAGTTCTGATTGTTATCTATATATATAAATACAGTTGATTTTTGTATTTGTATCCTGTTAACTGGCTAGCTTATTAGTTTCAGTAGATTTTTACTACATTACGTTGGATTTCCTAAATCAATAATTGTGTCATTTACAAATAAAGTCAGCTTTACTTTTTTTTTCCATTATGGATTCCTTTTTTCTTGCCTTATTACATTGGGTTAAATCTCTAAATCAGTGTTGACTAGAACTATTGTAAGTGGACATTCTTGTCTTGTTCTTGATCTTAGGGGAAAATATTCAGTTCTTCTCCATTTACTTATGATGTCAGGTATAGGTTTTTCATAGATGTCCTGATAGGTTGAGGAAGTTTCCTTCTATTCCTAGATTGCTGAGAGTTTTTATTTGGAGTGGATTTTGAATTTTATATTTTTTTCTGCAGCTAATGAGATAACCTTTGGTTTTCTTGTTTTAGCTTGTTAATGATGAATTACTTTGATTGGTTTTCCAACATTAAATTAACCCTGCATTGCTAGGACAGATCTCATTCTGGTATGATGTGTTACCCTTTTTATATGTTGTTGGATTGGATATGCTAAAATTTTACTTGGAATTTTTGCATCTGTTTTATGAAGGAATAATCATCTGTGGTTTTCTTAAAATGTCCTTGCTTTATTTTGGTATCAGGGTAATACTGGCTCCATTTTCTGGAAGAGTTTGTATAGAATTGGTTTTTTTTTTTTCTTTTCTATTTTTTAGAATTCACCATTGAAACCATCGAGTCCTAGAGGTATTTTGTTTTTTTTGTTTGTTTGTTTGTTTGTTTTTGTGGGTAGATTTTTACAGATTCAGAGTCTTTAATAGGCATAGGGCTAGTCAAGTTAGCTGTTTCTTTTTTGCACAAGCTTTGGTAGTTTGGGTCTTTTAAGGAATTTGTCTAATTTGTTAGCATAAAGTTGTTCATAATATTCCCATATCTTTTTAGTTTCTGTAGCATCTGTAGTGATGTCTGGCCTTCTCATTCTTGATGTTATTGATTTGTGTCTTCTCTTTTTCAGAGCAGTCTAATTAGAGGTTTATTAATTTTATTGACCTTTAAAGAAATCACTTGGTTTTGTTTTTATTTATTTCTGCTCCGATATTTATTACTTCCTTTCTTCTATTTACTTTAGGTTTTATCTCCTTTTCTTTCTCTAGTTTCCTAAGGTGAAAGTTGAGGTCAGTGATGAGATCTGCACTTAGCATTCTGTTCTATTCTGATTTTTAGATTTCAGTACTTTAAAGTTGTTGCCACACTGTTTTCTCATTTACTTGGTTTCTCATGAGAAATCTGCTTCATCCTTATTTTTAGTATTCTGTAAGTATCTTTTTATTTTCTCTGGCTGCTCTTAAGGTTTTCTTATCACTTGTTTTTTTTTTTGTTTTTTTTTGTTTTTTTTTACAGAGGTAGAGATAGACAGGGACAGACAGACAGGAACGGAGAGAGATGAGAAGCATCAATCATCAGTTACTCGTTGCGCGTTGCGACTTCTTAGTTGTTCATTGATTGCTTTCTCACATGTGCCTTGACCATGGGCCTTCAGCAGACCGAGTAACCCCCTGCTGGAGCCAGCGACCTTGGGTCCAAGCTGGTGAGCTCTTTGCTCAAGCCAGATGAGCCCGCGCTCAAGCTGGCGACCTCGGGGTCTCGAACCTGGGTTCTTCCGCATCCCAGTCCGACGCTCTATCCACTGCGCCACCACCTGGTCAGGCCTTATCACTTGATTTGAGTTATATGATTATGATGTGCCTCAGTGTAGTTTTCTTCATATTTCTTATGCTTGTGTTTATTGAGCTACTTAGGTTTATAGTTCTTGTCAAGTTTTTCCAAATTATTATTTCATATACTTTTCTGTCCCCACTCCCTTTTCAGGAACTCTATTTAAACTTTTATTAGGCTCACTCAGGCATTGTTTGTTTTTTTGTTTTTTTTTTTAATTTTTATTTTAAATTTATTTATTTGTTTTTTAAGTGAGAGGAGGGGAAACAGACTCCCGCATGCTCCCTGACAGGGATCCACCCAGCAAGCCCCCTACCAGGGATGCTTTTCCCAAATGGGGCCGTTGCTGGGCAACCAAGCTATTTTAGCACTCGAGGTCAGAGGTTCCATGGAGTCATGGGGGTCGGAGATGATGACTCACTTGAACCAACTGAGCTATGGCAGTGGGAAGAGAAGAGGGAGAGAGGAGGGGGAAGATAGAGAAGTGGATGGTTCCTTCTCCTGTCTGCCCTAATCTGGAATTGAACCCAGGACATCCATATACTGGGCCAGCACTCTACCATTTAGCCAACCAGACAGGACCATTACATTTTTTTTTTCCATTTTAGATAGTTTCTATTCCAGTGTCCTTAAGTACAGTAATCTTTTCTTTTGCAAAATCTAATCTGTCTTTAATCCCATTCAGATATTTTCAGTTTATACATTCATCTTAGTTTTCATCTATAGCAATGTCATTTGAGTCTTTTTTTAAATGTATGTACCTTCTTTGTTTGTACTTTTTGAACATATAAGATATAGTTATTATAAGTGTTAATGTCCTTGTTTGCTAATTATTGTCAATTCTGAGTCAATTTTTTTTTTTTTTTGAGAGAGAGAGAGAGAGGAAGGGAGAGGAGGAAGAAAGACATGAAAAGCATCAACACCTCATTGTTTCACTTTTAGTTGTTTATTGATTGCTTCTCATACATGCCTTGACTGGGGGCTGAAGCTGAGCCAGTGACCCCTTGCTCAAGCCAGTAACCTTTGGGCTTCAAGCCAGCAACCTTTGGGCTCAAGTCAGCAATCTTAGGATCATGTTGATAATCCTGTGCTCAAGTTGGCAAGCCTGTGTTCAAGCCTACAAGCCCACGCTTTAGCTGGCATCCTCAGGGTTTCAAACTGGGGCCCTCAGAGTCCTGGGCTGACAGTCAATTCACAGCACCACCACCGGCCAGTCTAGGTCGATTTTGATTAATTTATTTTCTACTTTTTAAATGCTTGGCAATTTTTGATTAGATTCTATACATTGTAAATTTTACCTTGTTTGTTAGATATTATGCATTCTTATAAATATTCTTGAGCTTCTGAGATGAAGTTAAGTCATTTGGAAACAAACTGAGCTTTTTAAGTCTTGTAAGGTTGTGAATTTTTTAAAATGCAGGATTGGAACAGTTTCTCAGGCTAGCTAATTATTTTTTTTCTTTGTATTCTACTTAGTGCTCCATGAATCATGAGTTTTCTGGTCTGACTGGTGGGAACAGGCAATGTTCCCAGCTTTGTGTGGGCCCCTAGTACTGTTCTCTGTAATCCTTTTTTATGGTTCTTGCCTTAGTCTCAGGTAGTTAGTTGCCTTGTACACATGTATTGCTTAATACCAATCTGATCTAAAGTAAACAAAGTTATATTCATTTCTTTCATTTAAATCATTGCTATCTCTTTTTGTTATTTAATTATAGGATTATTCCCTGATGTGGGTGGAGGTTATTTCTTGCCACGACTTCAAGGGAAGCTTGGTTACTTCCTTGCATTAACAGGATTCAGGCTGAAAGGAAGAGATGTGTACAGAGCAGGAATTGCTACGCACTTTGTAGATTTTGAAAAGGTAATTACTTGAATCATTGCATTTTATGTTGTTAGAATAAGTCATCTTGCAAAGGAGACAGTATGAGTGGTTGAGATGATAGGGTTTTGGTAGATATGGCTCTGAATCCTGGATCTGCTACTTAGAGCTCCGTGACCTTAGGGACATTTCTGAAGCTCTCCACACTTCCGTTTTCAGCTTCCCCATACACAAGATGGAGGTACCTATATCTGGATTCAGAGCTGTTTTGCCTGCCACCTTCAGTGAATATTTTTTAATGAATAATTACATTCTGTTAAAGAAAAAAAACCTACTTTAAGACAGTCTAATATATAAAATTCTAAAGTTATATATAAAACGATAGGCTTTTATTTTATAAAAACATTTTGGAATGGTTCTCCTGGTTATTAGATACTCTGAAGCACTTAAAAGTTACATTTGTAAAATACTGGTTGGAAAAGCTTTCCTAAAGGACTGCTGAAAGGGACAATGTTACTTTATCTTTTTTAAAACAGAGTTGTCAGTTTTCTTAGCACAGAGGCAAAGAATGTGTAACCAGCCAGCCTGGGTTTAAATCTTAAATTGCACGTAGCCTTTTTAGGCACCCTCCTTCCCCCCACCCGTTTTCCCAGCTCCAAACTGAGGGTAGCAGTTTTACCATATAGTTGAAACTACTTACGTTAAATGTAACAGAAAACTCAGTTCGAAGGTGGTTTTGCCTCAATTTCCAGCAAGTGAATTGAATTTATTCTACTTTTACTGGCTTAGCTCATTCTGATTAGACTGTTTTCTATCACCCCTCAACCATGAGGGTATTGAATACACTGTATAGCATATCCTAGCTAATGAGCTCCATCCCTGGAACTGTGGGGAGAACTCAGCTTCTCAGGAAGCATATCTAGATCTCCAAATGAATGTCTGATCTTGAGGGAGGGGTGTTTTGTTATAGGGGAACGGATGTTATAAAAATGAGGTATATAAGGTTGAAGGTTATCCCCTATACACTTCTATGAGGGCCTTCCATCATGTTTGCTTGAAGTTTCGGATCTATCTCCATGTGATGGCATCCTCAGTCACATTGAGTAAGTAGTGTCTCATCCTCCCCTTGAGCTTTGTAACATGAAACAAACATGGGCACTCCATTTTCTACTCTGGGGGGACACATTTGATGAGAGTGGAGTTTAATGAAGGATGGCAGAGAAAGCTGATCTCAGCCGCCTCCCTTCTTTGTTAGTGTGCCCAGGCGTCGTGTCTTCAGTGAGTAGATTGCCATTCACTGCCTGTGGAGGAGAACAGAAATGAGTCATATACACGCGGATGGGGCTGGATGAAGGTGGGTTCAAAGTATAAATAACCATCTGTCTCATCTGACAGAGTCAAATATAATAAGTGTGAAAACAATAAAAGCAAGTACTCAATGGATTGAGAGGAAGAAGGGCTTACTTATAAGAAAAGATTAAAAGTTTTCTTACAGAGTTGTAGTTCAGCTGGATTATAAGATGAATATGGTCAGGAAAAAGGACACCAGCTCAACCTCGAGGTCACCAGTCAGAGCCCGGTCAGGGCACGTATGAGAAGCAATCAATGGGTGCACAACTAATTGGAGTAACAAGACAATGCCTTCCTCCCCCTCCCTCCCTCCTTTCCTCCTTTCTTCCTTTCCCCTCTTTCTCCCTTCCTCCCTTCCTCCCTCTCAAAAAAAAAAAAAAAAAAGAATATAAGTTTTCTAAAAAATGTTTCTATGGTGTTTTAAATCTGTTTCCCCGCTGCTTTTTTTTTTCTTTTTTACCTTTAGTTGGGCATGTTAGAAGATGATTTGTTAGCCCTGAAATCGCCTTCAAAAGAAAATATTGCAGATGTCTTAGAAACTTACCATAAAAAGGTAATCTTGTCAGTATTCTAATCTCAGATTTTAATTCATGGGGAAGGGTGATTGAAAAATAGCAGTTGATGAACAGTATAGTTTGTGGATATAAATAAATATATTATAAATAAATATATTGGGATTTATTTACTTAAGAGCTTGATAGGAAGATCAGTGCTTCACAGTTGTTACAGTAGCCATCTAAAAAGATGACTTCTTTACTGTGCAGCTGCTCAGCTTGTACCTCCTAGCTTGTGAATTTCAGTGCATAGCCTTGTGATTGGCCCTTGCAAGGGCTTTTTACAACACTGATATTTCTGTAATGGAGGTTCAATGTTGACATTGTTTGTGGAGATGCCAAAGTGAAACTGGTATATAACTAAATATAATATACTATATTGTAGTGTTTACTTTTAACTCCTTACTTAGGTTGTCTAATTTAAATTTACTTTTAAGAGCCAACAGTCTATTAAAATGCTACATGAGTTCCAGTTAAACATGATGGATTGAATACATGCTCCCTCCTAAATACCCACTAAATTAATAATAAGAAATAAAAAAGGCACAAACCTGCAATGACAGAAGAGGAGACGATGGCAGGCATGAGATGGAATCTTGAAAGATGAAGGATGAGGGCAGCTACTTCAGACTGAGATAGTGAAATCTTTTCCTTCAGTCGGGGAAGCCAATAAGAAGCAAGCCAGTTGTGGCTGTAGACCCTTTGAAAGGTACCAGTTGCTCTGAAGTCAGGGCTGTGGAATAGGTAGAGAAATAGGAAGATCTCTGCAAATTTTTATAAGTAGCAGGTAGACTCCAAAAGTCCTCCTTCTGTAGGAGCAGCTACCCTATAGCTTGGCAGGAGATTAGAGACTTAAAGAGACCAAATCAGACAGACCTCGCTGACTGAGGGCAGTGGTAGGTGAGGTGCTCTACTGAAAAGAGGCAGCACCTACTGAATGGGAAGACCTCTATCCTCTTTCCTTAGTGGCTTCCAGAATCATTACTTGCTATCTATCTTACTCAGTTTGGACAGCTATAACAAAATACCATAGCCTAGGTAACTTAAACAACAGAAATTTATTTCTCACAGTTCTGAAGGCTGGGAAGTCAAGATCAAGATGCCAACCAATTAGATTCCTGGTGAGGACCCTCTTCCTGGCTTGCAAATAGAAGTTAACCTTGCTTCTATTTGCCCTCATACAGCAGGGAGAGAAAAAGTGACCTTTCTTAATGATAATGTATCATATGTAATGATATGAAAATAAAAATATGAAAACATTTTAGGCTTTTAACACTTTAAGTGCTAGACTGGAATAATGCATGCTGTCTAAATTTTGAACATACGGCGGTATTTATGAGACTGAAAGCAATCTATCAAAAAGTGTTATCATTGCCTGACCAGGCGGTAGCGCAGAGGATAGAGCGTCAGACTGGGATGCAGAGGACCCAGGTTCGAGACCCCAAGGTCGTCAGCTTCGCAGGCTCATCTGGTTTGAGCAAAGCTTGCCAGCTTGGACCCAAGGTTGCTGGCTTGAGCAAGGGGTTACTCAGTCTATTGTAGCCCCATGGTCAAGGTACATGAGAAAGCAATCAATGAACAACTAAGGTGTCGCAACGAAAAACTGATGTCTTTCTGTTTCTGTCTGTCTATCCCTCTCTCTGACTCTTTCTCTGTCTCTGTAAAAAAAAAAATGTTATCATTAAATGTGAAATTATTAAGGATTTTTAAAAGATTTGAGCTACTTCAAATTAAAGATTTTTCTTTTCAAACAGTCCAAGGTTGATCAAGGCAAGCCTTTCATACTTGAGGAACACATGGACAAAATAAACAGGTAATTAAAGAGAGATCTCAATTACATCTGTTCCTTTGGAAATCCTATATTAAATGGAGTTTGCTAACATTGTAATTGATAATGTACCTAATTCTGAGATCAGATAGCATAGTGTTTTTATTCTCACTTACCTTTGAAAACAGCTTCTTGTCCACTTTGTTCTTGGGAAATAAATCTATTATATTGAAATAATCTTGTCATGCTGGCTCATTTTAGTGAAAAGCACCTTTTTTTTTTTTTTTTAAGTGGGGAAGAAAGGCTAGAAAGTAATTGAATGGTCTTTTTATCTTTGTAAAGTCACCTTCCCTGAAGCTCCTATCAAGCCCATCAGCAGATGGTTTTGCGCAGTGATTTGAAGGACTGGCTTAAGGGACAGAGAAGGAGGAAAACTACTGGATGACGACAATTATCTCTACATTTTAGGAGCATTAATTTTTCACAGTTAAAATATAATTTATTTAGATAATAGATGCAAGAAAGCAAAAGAGAAAATTTAATTTTAGTTTGCATTAGCAAAGGTAAACTGAAAACACCCAGGGAAGCGATGTTAGTTTATCATCCTGTAAAATAGGTTGGGAAAGTTTTCATTTTTGAAAGGGGTTTGGGGGAAGTCTGTGTTTAGGTTCCTTGCTATCTCGGAAAAAAGAAGTCTTACATTGGTGAAATCATGTGTTTCCTTTCTTATAGTTGGTTCTCTGCCAATACTGTGGAACAGATTATTGAAAATTTACGCCAGGATGGGTCATCTTTTGCCCTAGAGCAGTTGAAGGTAATATACGGATCATTTCTGCCCTGGACATGGTGAATTCTTGTGATAGGGAGGCCTCACTGAGGGGTGTCAGAGCTCCGAGGGGGACATAGCCCACTGGTTTTGTTGTTGTTTCTTTGTTTTTGTTTATTTCTGAACTCAGTTGGGACTTAGTAAGCCATTCCCCAAGCCCTACCAAAACCCAAGTGCCTTGTCTACCTGCTGGATGCTGAAGGTGATGGTAAGCTGTTTTTAGGTCCTTTAACTGTAACAGAGAAGGACTTCAGTAAGCGTGCTTCATCTCCAGTAGCCCTCCTTGTCCTGTGGGAGAAGCATTTAGGGACATTTTTATTAGAAGCATTAGGTAACTGGAGAATAGTCACCTTGCAATATATTGCTATTGTGACATTAATCTTTAAGTTCTATTTAATGTGCAGCAACTCAATATATGGTCTTTCTAAGCAGTAGGTTTAATTAAAATAATAATAATAATAATAATAGTTTTTAAACTAACAAGAAGCTCCGTCTGCAGCCATAGCTGAGTCTTAAGCAGTATTTGTTAGTGTTAGGTGCATTTTGATCTCCATGACTCAACTGGTAACAGCAGGAGAAAAGCCTGATTTGTATAAATGAGTGCACACTGGGTAATGACATGCTTAGAACTATCATATGGTTAAAACAGAGTTTTTCAGACTTCTAGAAAAAGGAAAGAAAAAAGCATGTATCCTTACACTTAATAGGAAAGGTGTTTTAGCTTGTCTTTTTCTGATAATATTTTTCATTTTATTGGTATTATTATAGCCTTTCTGTTGACAGGAAACTCAACAAAAAATTTAGATAAGTTGTTTCCTGTGAAGGTGAAAATGTTTCCCCATTGTTACTTTATTCTTAAGAGGAAATCCTAAGTTACTGTGTCTCTGGGATATTGTTCAGTATTAGAATTCTATTAACTCTCAAGGATAGGCGTAAGCTAGAGTAGGTAGAACAGCTATATATTTTCCTAATTTACGAAAATAAGTAATGTTATTAACTTTTAGGAATGTTTACATAAATGTCGATCATTTTATATTTCAAGGACTATAATTTTAAATTGAGTTTCTTGTTTTCAGAGGAATATAAAAACTAGTATTCCTGTTTGGTTTTTTTTTTTTTTCCAGCAGTATAGCTCAATTAAGTACGCACTTAGCAATTCCATTTGAAAATAGTCATGCATGCTCGCTTCGCTTCGGGAGCACATATACTGAAAATAGTCATGTGGCACTTTATCTCATAGGCTATCTGATGTCACTTTTAAGCATTATAGATATGCAACTAACCATATGATTTTAAAAACATTGGCCTACCCAAAACTGAGAGAGAGGACTCAGGTTGTCTTTCAGTTTTCCTTCCATTCCTCTGGTAATGTGATTATTTTTTACTCAGAAGAAGGTACTTGGCAAGCCACCATCACAGCTGGGATCATAAACACTCATTAGAAGGACAGAGTTTCATTTTTATAGTTCACCTATAGCTCCGGTGAATGAACATGGCTCTAAAATATTAGTATCTGCTGGGAGTAACATGATGTGGAGATCAGAAAATTCCCACTGAGGTTTCCTTTGACAGAGCTTAAATACAGGAGGACTCCTTTTAATTATGCCAACGAGATACACACCGAAAAACAACCCTGAAGGAGAATATAGTTGTTAGTGCTTAGGTCAACGGCTTGCAGATGAAAGAATTGTTTGAAAAGAAATTTAAGAAAATTCCAATACTTGTTTCAGAGCCTGTAGGGCTGCTAACTCCTGTGGGGCTCTTCAGAGATTCTTTTTTCTTTCTGTAGGTCCCAAGGATTTGGTCTACGTTTATGTTCCAAGTTGCAGCCATATACTCTTATGTTTTATGTGTTCCTTTCTCTCCAGGATTATCTGGGGGGAAAGACAGAATTGTTTTCAACATACTTGCTAATCATTAATTAAAAGAATTCTCTTTTATCCTTTCTTTAAATTTTTAAAGTTTTTATTGCTAATCACTATAGGACAGGGGTTGGGAACCTTTGGCTCGTGAGCCAGATGTGACTCTTGATGGCTGCATCTGGCTTGCAGACAAATCTTTAATAAAAAAAATAATAACGTTAAAAATATAAAACGTTCTCATGTATTACAATCCATTCATTTCCTATCGCTCATGTTCATGGTGGCTGGAGCCAGTCACAGCTGTCCTCCGGGACAACACCAAATTTTTATTGGATAATGCTTAACGTACACGGGTTGTTGTATGGCTCTCACGGAAATACATTTTAAAATATGTGGCATTCATGGTTCTCTCAGCCAAAAAGGTTCCGACCCTTGCTATAGGATAACAAGGGGTTAAACATGTGAAGTTATAAATTATTTATAATTGATGGAATTTTCATAGCACTTTATGGTTTTTTGTATCCTTTTGAATATTTTCTTCCAGACTGATATATTCATACAGTGGAGTACTACTCCACTATAGGAAGGGATGAGCTATTGATACGTGAAACAACATGGATAAATCTCAGAAGCAAGTGAAAGAAGGCAGACACAGACTACTTACTGTATGGTTTTATTTTTATGGAATTCTAGAAAAGGTAAAACTATAGGGACAGAAAGCAGACCAGTTGCCCAGGGGTAGAGTTGAGGGAAGGAGAACTCTTGTTCTGTATCTTGATTGTGAAGGTAGTTGCACAATTGTATTCAGTTGTCAAAATTTATAGAACTATTCATTTAAAAGAGTAAATTTTATCATATGTAATTTATAACTCAGTAAGGCTAATTATTAAATAAAATGGCATATCAAATTATGCTGAACAGTTTGATATTTGCTGAAGGTACCCATTATACTATGCTGTTTATTGCTATTAATAAGTAATTTAATGGTAATGTTGATGGACACATTGTGCCTTTGTGGGAAGAGTACAGTAAATTTTAAGGGAAACTGCATCAGTTTATGTCTATAGGCAGAGAAAACAGTTTTCTAATCCACTGATGGATTTTAGTGAACTTTAAGCACTGTCATGACCATTTAGGATATCATGAAATAGCTGTACTTCTCTAGATACTATTCTTTCATTTTATTTAAATTGTTAATGCTTTTAAGAAATTACTAGAAAAGTCTTAAGATATGGTTGCAAAAAGCACTCTTCTTAGACCGGCTCTAAGCCTTTTACTCTAGATAAGAAAAAAGAAATGCTAGGGCTCATTTCTTTAAGTTCTGTTTGTTTTTTATATAGTAATATGACCCTTAGAATGAAAATATTTTTTTAAATATTTCTGTGAAACTGCAGTATTCAGTGAAGTACACTGAATGTTTATTGCTATAGGTTTTCTGTGGATATTCTTTATTAAGGATAAGAAAGTTTTCTTCTATTCCTTCTTGGCTAAGAGACTCATGTAATTATTTTGAATGAGTGTTGGATTTTATCATAAGCATTTTTCTTGCATCTTTTGAGATGATCATATGATTTTTCTTTTACTTTTATTAATGGGGTATGTTAAAATTATTAATATTTGATGATCAAAAGTTTTTCCTTAAAATAAGTCTTATTTTCTCTTTCATAAGTATATTCTATGTCCTAGGAAGCCTTTACCTGTTCCCAAGTTCAAAAATATCCTCCTGTGCTTTCTTCTAAAAGCTTTTAGTTTTTGCTTGTTTGTTTAGGTCTAGATCCATTTCAAATTTATTTGTTTTTTAAAAAAACAAACTCTGGGGTCCTGGTTAATTTTTTTAAGAGGTATTCTTTATTATTATTTTTTTTGTGAGAGAGACAGAGAGAAAGACAGATAGGGACAGACAGGGAGAGAGATGAGAAGCATCAATTCTTTATTGTGGCACCTTAGTTGTTCATTGATTGCTTTCTTATATGTGCCTTGACTGAGAGGCTACAGCAGACCGAGTGTCCCTTGCTCAAGCCAGCAACCTTGGGTCGCTGGTGAGCCTTGCTCAAACCAAATGAGCCCGTGCTCAAACTGGTGACCTTGGGGTATCGAACCTGGGTCCTTTGTGTCCCAGTCCGACGCTCAGGCCTGGTTAATTTTTTACATAGTGTTAAACAGCTGTTCCAGCAAATTTGTTGAAAACTCTTCTTTCACGTTGGGTTGTATTGGTGCCTTTTATCGAAGATCAAATGATCATACTGAGAGGAAAATGATAATTTTTGAATACTGAATTTTGCATTCCTGCAATAAACCCTATTAGGTCATGATGTAGTACCCTTTTTATATGTAGCTGGATTTGACTTACTAGTATTTGTTTAGAATTTTTGCATTATGTTTGTAAGGGAGATTGATCTATAATTTTTCTTCTAATTTCCATGTCAGATTTTGATAATTAGGTTATCTAAATTAGACTAAATCAAGTTGGGAAGTGTTCCCCTTTTTCTATTTTTTGGAAGCATTTCTGTTAATTTGTTTTTATCAGTGAAGTTATCTGGACCTGGAGTTTTCTTTGTGAGGAGATTTGTAATTATGGATTAAATGTCCTTAATGGATATAGGACTACTCAGATGTGTTTGATTCTTGTGTCAGTTTTGGCCATATGTATCTTTCAAAGCATATGACACTTTCATTTAAATTGTCAAATTTATTTGAACATTGTTCATGATCTTTTCTAATATTGTACCTATATATAGTGATTGCTTTCTAACTAGTGCCACTACTTTTTCTTTCTCTGATGCACCATTCTCACGTACAGGGGGTCCTTGAGTTACAACACAGTTCCGTTTCTACAACAGTGACGTAACCTAAATTTTAGTGTAAGTCGAAACACACCCCAGCCTAAGTGACTTACCTTTCCTAACACAGTTGTAAATTCATAATCTAGAACATGAAAACACAATTAAACCACAGAAAAAGGAAAAGACTATAAATGTACTGTACGCTGTACTGCATACTCTGCTGCTGCACACAACCAAACTAATTTGTTCACATAGTCTGTAAGTATGATGCTAACGGCATAAGCTGAAACGCTCAGGTCTCAATTTTTTAAAGTTTTTTTGGGAGTGAGTGTCATAAATTTGAAACGTCATATAAAGAGACTGTTGTACCCTGAGGATGCCCTGTACTTTATTTTTCCTTCTTTATATTTTCAGGCTCTTTACTGGTCAGAATTCTTATTGTGGAAAACAGAGTTCAGTCTTGATATTCTGAGGAGAAATAAATTTATTAAGGGGAACTGTAGTTCACATTACCTTTGGGATACCTAGACAGAAAATGTATATTTTATCTTTCAGATAAATAAAATTATATTGAATTATCTCTTTAATGTAAATTAAAGGGAACTGTCAAATTCTGAAGAAAGTATCCAGAAGATTGGGGGCAACCAAAATGAGAGATTTTATAAACTCTTTACATTAACCAACTATCATATAATGTAGAACAGGGATTTGTTATTTTGGATTTTTGATATCTATTCATTTAACTGTTAATGTTTTTATGGTCTTTTAAAAATGTGATTGGATAAACTATTTTAGATTTTTCTCTAGAAAATAAATCCAGTGCTATAATGTATTTCTGTCTGTAACATCCCTCAGTTTATTTTCTAAGCACCATTTTCCCTTGTGGAAAACATTGTTTCTACTCAAAATGTCTTCTATACTCTTCCAGGTGTTTGTTTTGACCTGTTTTACACTGATTTATTTCTCTTATGCCTTGCAAGTATTTTAGAATATCTGCTATTCAAGTTAAGCAATTTTTTGTAGTGTAATATGAACAAATAATTTTTTCCTCTGACTTACATAAATGTGGAAACTATATTGAGAACTTAAGTGCCTACAGTGTGGCTTGCTTAAACTTTTTGTTCAGTGGCTTTTTTTTTTTTTTGCAGGGACAGAGAGTCAGAGAGAGGGATAGACAGGGATAGACAAGAATGGAGAGAGAGCATCAATCATTAGTTTCTTGTTGCGACACCTTAGTTGTTCATTGATTGCTTTCTCATATGTGCCTTGACCGGGGGGCTACAGCAGACCGAGTGACCCCTGGCTCGAGCCAGTGACCTTGGGTCCAAGCTGGTGAGTTTTGCTCAAACCAGATGAGCCCGTGCTCAAGCTGGCGACCTCGGGGTCTCGAACCTGGGTCCTCCGCATCCCAGTCCGATGCTCTATCCACTGTGCCACCGCCTGGTCAGGCTTCAGTGGCAGTTTTAGCAGTTCAAAGAAAGTTTTTAGAAACAGTAAATTTTTTTTTCTTAGATTTTTTATTCAATTTTAGAGAGAGAGAAAGAGGAGGAGAGAGAGATGGGGGAAGGAGCAGGAAGCATCAACTCCCATATGTGCCTTGACCAGGCATGCCCAGGGCTTCAAACCGTTGACCTCAGTGTCCCAGGTTGACACTTTATCCACTGCACCACCACAGGTCAGGCGAATTTGGGTTGTTTTTTTTTAATAGCAGTATTAGAAAGTTTATCTCATAGCATGTTAGCAGAACTGAACTGTACTGTACTGTAGCCTTTCTTCAGAGGAGAGCAAAATTATACTCAGTTATACTGCTCACAAAAATTAGGGGTCAGGGAACGTGCAGATACTCCAATACTTTCAGCCTTTTGTATAAATATATAGTGCATTTTCACCAATGAAATAAAAGTTAGTTTTGCATCTCATTTGCATAATCAACTTTCTTTAACTTGTTTGCTTTTCTGATGTTCTTGTTTAATAAAAAAAGAAATTAAATGCTTTTTATTGCCTCAGATTCATTTTGAAATATCCCCTAATTTTTGTGATCAGTATATATTTACCCTGTACCTTTATGTATTATTACTTATTAGGAAAAAACAAGCCAATTTGTTTCTTTTAGTTAGCTTCTTAAGCTCTCATTTTCTGTTTATTGTTTCTACTGTCTCTTTAATGTAAGCCAGTATTAGCTCCATTTCTTAATACACTTTTAAAAAGTAAAATGATCTGGGGGTAATTAAATCTGGCAGAGCCTCGACTTTTAGAGAATGTTATAAATGACATCTTTTTTTAAAACGGAAAATAAGATCGTTTTCTAAGATTACATAGTGAATCGCAGAAATGGTTGGGGCTTATCTGTCTCTATAGCCCTTCAGTCAGCCCCTTGTGTACTTGATAGAATTCTATCAGTAGACTTGTTGAATATTCTTCTAATTATATCAGTAGACTAGTTCAATATTATTTTTTTAATTGTATCTTTAGCCTTGTTGAATATTGTTTTTCTCTTGATAATGCAAGTCAGACTGTGTATTATTGGGTGTTCAGGTAGATTCCTGAGGTGAGGAGCGTAGGCCGTATCAGTGATAGGATTCAAATAATTTAACAACCAGTTGTGTGACCTAATGACTGTTTTAAGTATAAAAAAAGATATACCGAAAGGTAGTTTTATTATTTCATGCATTTAATACTTAAATAAGAACAATAGAAGAGGTACACAAAACGAGATTATGTTTTAAGAGTTTTAAAATATTAATGAAAATATATGTATTTAAGATATTTCTATATTGCTTCTTGACTGGTGTCCTCACTTGCATTTTCTTTGCTTTTATTCGAGCATCATTGGCTGTGTGATTTATCCTTAACTATCTTTTCACTGTAGGAGTAGGATCCCATTCTTTTACAGGTAGGCCGATTAGACTAGTAGTCATTGTGTTTGATATGTTAGAAACAATTAAATATTACAAGCATAGTTCCGTCAAGTTGTTTTTTTACCTGTGGACGGAATGAACATTACTGTGGGCGCTTAGCATATGCTGTTGCGCACATGAACATTAAGAAAGAGTAAGGAATGTAACTTTGTGATTTCCACGTTGGGTAGCTATCTGGGCACCCACCTTAGAGAAAACCCTGATTACAAGTGCCCTTTTAACAACCGGTTCACTGAACTCAAGAAAAAATTAGATATCTGTTCTGCCGAACTGGTGTGAACCGGCTGAATCTCCCACTGCTGGCCAGTATCCTGAGTTTTCCTTTTGTTGGAATTGCTCTTTGAGTGCAGTGACCATGATGTCTTTGTTATTGTCTCCCCTGAAGTGTCTAATGCATAATAGATGCTCAGTAATATTATTGAATAGAGACTGTGAATCATTTTATAAAAATTAAGGAAAAAAGTTGTTTTTTTGACATGTGAGAGACCACTAAAATTTATTTATTTGTTTATTTATTTATTTTTTTGTATTTTTCTGAAGTTAGAAATGGGGAGGCAGTCAGACAGATTCCCGCATGCGCCCGACTGGGATCCACCCGGCATGCCCACCAGGGGGCGATGCTCTGCCCATCTGGGGTGTTGCTCTGTTGCAACCAGAGCCATGGAGCCATGAGGCAGAGGCCATGGAGCCATCCTCAGCACCCGGGGCCAACTTTGCTCCAATGGAGCCTTGGCTGTGGGAGGGGAAGAGAGAAAGAGAGGAAGGAGAGGGGGAGGGGTGGAGAAGCAGATGGGCGCTTCTCCTGTGTGCCCTGGCCGGGAATCAAACCCGGGACTCCTGCACGCCAGGCCGACGCTCTACCACTGAGCCAACCGGCCAGGGCCGAGACCAGAATTGTGTTTACTAGATTGTTTGGGTGCAGGATTATATCAAAATACATTCTATCAAAGCTCAAGATTCAAGCCTTAATCATTTATCAAAAATTTCAGAATAGTCTGTTTTCTTTTTAATGAGTGAAGCTATATATTTGAGCTCCTTTAACTCTCTTCCATTATCTCCTCTTTGATTCCTCTAACCTGCTTCTCACTTTCTTACCAAGTGAAGCATCCCCTTCTGTGCTTATTCCAGGCTTTCCTGCCTCTTCGAGGAACCAATTGAATCAGCATCTTCAGTTCTACCTTCTGGAGTTAGTGGCACATTAGTGTTATATTCAGACCTTTTCTACCTTTATAGAAAAACCTTCCCTTGACTCTTTTTTTCAGGCTGTCATCCTTAGCCTTCTGCCTTGGCATCAAAATTACACAAGAAAGTATATTTATTATTTATTTATTTATTTATTTATTTATTTTAATTTATTGGGGTGACATTGGTTAATAAAATTATATAGGTTTCAGGGGTATAATCCTATCATACATCATCTATACTGTATTTGTGTTCACCACCCCAACTCAAGTTTCCTTCCACCACGATTTACCCCCCTAGACCCTCTCCAACCACCTTTCTCTCTGGTAATCACCATACTATTCCATTGTCTGTCTATGAGGTGGTTGTGTGTTTTTTTTTGTTTGTTTGTTGGTTGGTTTATTTTTTGCTTAATCCCTTTATTAAGCAGAATTTTCATTGAGCCTCCTCCCCCCTTCCCTCTGACAGCTGTCAGTCTGTTTTTTGTATCTATGATGAGCCTGTTTCTAATTTGTTAGTTTATTTTGTTAAGTAGAGTCCACATATGAGTCAAATCATATGTTATCTGTATTTCTCTGACTGACTTATTTCACTTAGCATAATATTCTTCAGGTCAACTGATGCTGTCCAAAACATAAGATTTATTCTTCTTTATAGCTGAGCAGTATTCCATTGTGTAAATGTACCACAGCTTTTTTATCCACTCATCTACTAATAGGCATTTGGAAAAGGTTTTTGCACAGCAAAGGAAACCATCAACAAAATGAAAAGACAACCCACTAAATGGAGTAAATACTTGCCAATGAGATATCTGATAAGAGGTTAATATCCAAAATTTATTAAGAACTTAAAAAACTCGAGACCAGAAAAACTATACAATTAGAAAATGGGCAAAAGGCCTAAATAGGTATTCTCCAAAGTCTACAGATAATCAATAGAAATATGAAAAGATGTTCAATGCCACTAATATCAGAACAATGCAAATTATAACCACAATGAGGTATCTGATCACATCTGTCAGAATGGCTATTATCTTCAATAAATCAACAAACAACAAGTGTTGATGAGCATGTGGCGAAAAGGGAGCTCTTGTGCACTGTTGGTGGGGGTGCAGATCACTGCAGCCTCTGTGGAAAACAGTGTGGAGTTTCCTCAAAAAATTAAATTTGGAACTGCCTTTGACCCAGTGAGTCCATTTCTAGGAATATATCTGAAGAAATGTAAAACACTAATTTGAAAGAATATATGCACCCTATGTTCAGTGCAGCATTATTTATAATACACAAGCAAGTTTTTATTCACTTTTTTATCACATAACACAGTTTCCTCTTTTTATCTTTTTTGACTTCAGTCTTTGACATTCTTGGCTACTTTTATAGCATCATACATAGTAAAAGGAGGTAGGTTTTGGTATAGGCAGGTTTGGATTTGGATTCCTGTGCGGTGTGACCTTGGACAAATTCATGTCAGAGTCTGGTTTCCTCATTTGTAAATGCAGAATTCACATACATGTGAATGTACTTTCCTTAGAGCTAAGGGAATTATGCTCGATAAATGTTCTTCCCCTTTCTTGTTTTGCTTGGCTTCTGACACATTGCACTGTCCTATATTGCCATGTCATTTATCAGGTGAGTATTATTGTTATTTTCATTTAACAACTGAGGAAACTGAGATCATGTAGGAGGTGGCGGTGCTGACATTCTGCCCCAGTTCTATCTGAGTCTAGAGTCTAAACCCCAAGTCTCTGTGCCGTTACCAGCATAGTTAGAGTTGTTGGCAACTGTAGTTCCTTGGGTTGTTAGTGTAGTAGTTTCTTCTTAAACAAGGTAGGGCAAAAGCACTGTTGGAAAGGAATTGTAGCTGCATTGACCGAAGATGATGAGGGATAAATGGTGGCTATGTCACTCCCTTAAGTACACCTTTTTGTATTGTGAATGAAGTACCGCCAGGAGTTCATCTGTGATAGTATAGGAATCTCTCTGGCAGCAAAATGGACCCATTGTCCTACTTGCCTGTGGAAAGGAAGGGCCTTCTAGCACAGAATGCAAACATACTGAATGAGTTCCTATGAAGATGAACCAGATTCATAAAAGCCATAAGCATATTCTTTCTTCATCTTCTCTTCATTAGCATTGTGGCTGTAGGGTAGGGTACTGATCCCACCTGAAATTTCTCTGTACAGTAGTTCTTTATTTAAGCTTTGGCAACTGCTAGGTAAGATGCTGCCCTATCCATTCAATGTCCCCTGAATCTGTGTGCCAGGCTTAAGGATGCTACAAAGAACCTGGAATCTTGAAGTGGGGGAATTCTTTGAATTCAATAGTGTGGTGATTGTGTGGGGTGGGGGTGAGTGGAGGAGGGTGTAGGGGGAATAATTGCTGATGGACAAAGACTTGACTTGGGAGGCTGAACACACAACATGGTGTCCAGAGTTGTGTTGTAGAATTGAGCACCTGAAACCTGTATAATTATGTTAACCGATGTCATCTCAATAAAATTCAATTAAATATAAAGTAAAATTTATACTTTTGAGACAGTCATTCAACAATATGCCTGAAAACTGTCTATTACAATGATAAAGGTAAGGCAAACATCAGGTTTACACAGCATGTAATGGACCCCTTGCAGCAGCTGTTGTGGTCTCAAACACATGTCTTGGAACACTGGTCACAGCATCTTTAAATTCCAAAGGAAGTGATGTAGATAGCCTCATAGCCAAGGACTTAAACCTATGATCCTTATTTTACTAAATATTTAAATACTATAGAAGCCTTTCTCATGGTACCTTGAGTAGTTTTCTCTTACTTCCAAGATAAATATTTTGTTATTTAACTTATAGGTGCAGAATTTATTCCACTGGTGGAGTGGTCTGTTCTCTTATTGTAATGGATTAGGAAACTTTTGTTTGGTACTTTGGCAGGATGAGCTGAAGGCCTAATCTCACTTTTATAGTACTTTGTCATACTTTTATAGTACTTTGTCATATAAAAGTACTGTTGAGCAAATTTGAATACTATTTATATCAAAATTCAGCTAGTTTATTATAGACACTAAAGGGACTAATCTAAAACTGGTAAAACATTTTTTTTTCTCTAATAGGTAATTAATAAAATGTCTCCAACATCTCTAAAGATCACATTAAGGCAGCTCACTGAGGGGTCTTCAAAGACCTTGCAAGAAGTGTTAACTATGGAATACCGGCTGAGTCAAGCTTGCATGGTAAGACTTTTTAAAAAAGTATTATCACTTTAGTATTATGAATGTAATACATGGTCATTGTAGAACATGTAGAATACAGAAAACTGTAAGAAAATTAAAACTACCTGTAAATGTACTCTATGCAAATACAATGGGCCAGTTAGCTTAAGGTGTGTGGAGCTATTCCTCCTAGGTTGTTACTGTTTAGGAAACAACGATTATATTAGTATGTAAGAGTAAGGCCTCTAACCTTACACAGAATTCAAAGTAGAAATTAACCATTTTTCAGGCATGGTCTCTGACTTTGGGCAAAGAGGATAAACTCTAAATCTGAATTCCATCATTAGTAAATGGAGAGAGAGAATAATAAATGACAAATGGAAATTATTCATCTGTTACGTTTTAATTAATAGATTAGCATTGAGAGTTGCATTGTAAGTACACTTAAAATAGGTAGTAATCACTTAGCATATTACTGATTTCATGAAACATTTCAGAGTCATAGTGATTTCTCACAGATGATAAACTCTTCAAAAGCAGAATCCTCTCTTTTATGTTATATGTATGAGGCACTCAGATTAATACACAGCCTAATAGAAATATTTAGTTTAAAAACTAGAAGAAAGACATTCCTAATGGACTTTCATGTCTTGAAATAGTTATTAAGATATTCAAAGCAGTTCCTCCACCCATAAATACAGTTCTGTTAGTCACATCTTAATGTCAGTCCTGACATTTAAGGTCTGATGTTATGAGTAGGTACTATTCCAGGTACTCTACATGCATTCTCTCCATTAAATCCTACATGATCTATAGGAGGGTGGGTACTTTTATTGTCTCCATTTTACAGATGAGAAAACTGTGACAATGGGGAGAGAACCTATCTAAAGTGGTGCAGAGACAGTGGTGTGTGAAACCACGTGGTTTCACTCCAGGGTTGCACTCATGACCACTGAATGGTTTGTGTCACACAGCCCATGTGTTCACTGTGCTTCCAGTGCAGTGCCTAGATTCAGGGGTTCCCTCCTTTCTTTGTTCTCTCAGCAAGTAAGTTAGCTGTGTGCCAGGGACCGTCGTAAGGGTTGTCGTTGGAAGAATGATACTGGCCTTGTTCTTAGGTAATTTATAGTCTACTGAGACTATCAAGAAGTAAGTAAACAGAGTAATTACAAATCGTGGTAAGTGCTCTAAGAGAAATGTACTGGGTTGGTGATAGGGGAGAATGATGTGGGGACAGGACGGGGAGATAGAGGGAACCTGCTTTAAATCAGTAGGTCGGGGAAACAGCTTTGGGATGTCAGCTGATCTGTGACCTGAGGGGTGAGAAGTGGTAATGTGCCTCTTGGGGTTCAGCAGGTGGTGATTTGTTTTAGTTTGTAAGGTAATTATGCTGCTAAATGGAGATGGCGTTGGAGAGCTTCAAGAGTGGACATTGAGACCAGGTAGGAGTTTATTGCTGTAGTCCAGGTGCAGAGTAGTGGCTTAGAGGCTGAGGCAGTGGAGAGAGTCAATGGATTTGAGCACATGTGGGAGATAAGATTGATAGGCCTTGTGATGGATGTGAGGAAAGAATGCCTTTGGGAACTGGAGCATAAAGGTGTGGCTTAGAGAGTTAAATCTGAAAGACACCAACACCAGTTTTTAAAAAGCTGCAGAGATTTATTTATTCACTTAACAAATAAGAGTGCTTACCACATGCTAGGCACTGTTTGAGGCACCAGTAGCATTAGGTAAACAAAACATACAAAATCCCAGACCTCTTGGAACTCAACTTTGTCATAGGGAAGATAGTTGTAAACAGGTAAGTTTGTAAAATATACTGATTATAAGTATTAAGGAGAAAAAGTGGAAAGGAGGATATGGCTTATAGGGGTAGAGGGGGTTTGAACTTGTAGCTGGGTTCACCAGAGAAGACCTCACTGAGCTGTTCTTTGAGAAACAACCTGAAAGAAGGTAGGGCATGAACTGTGCACGAATCTGGAGGAAGAGCATCCAGGCAGAGGGCACCGCGAGTGAGACCAGATGTGGTGTGCCTGCCTCTTCAGGAACCCAGGGAGGCCTTGCGGACGCGGTGGGGTAGGAGGTGGGTGGTGAGAAATGGGTGAGGTCAGAGCTAACGGCAGGGACGGGCTGCCTAGCGTATATGGCCTTGAAGGCCTTTACAAGACATTGGCTTTTCTGAGTAAAATGGGAAGCCACTGGATGTTTTTGAACAGAGAAGTGACATGATCTTATATTTTAACAGAATTGATCACTTAGCTGCTGATGTGCTGAGTATTGACTGGGTAAGATCCTAGAGAAGGAAAAGGAGAGCTCTGATCTGAGGAGCTCCAACATTCTGGAGTGGGCTCGGGTAGAAAGCCGTGGGAGAGGACCAGGAGGGCGCTGTGCTGAGGCAGGAGAGGCGTGGCTCAAGGGGGCGGGACTGCCGAGTCCTCTGGTAGACACGGCAAAGGCACCCTCATCTCCTGAAGTTGGGGGTGATCTGAGCAAGCTGTTCCAGGGGTGTTGGGGCAGAAGTTAAAGTGTGATAACTTGGAGAGGAATAAGTAAATGGGTTATGAAGAAGTGGAGACTGTATTCAACTCTCCTTCAAACAGAAATAGGGTAGAAGCTGGGACTGTGAAATCAAGTGAGGTTCCTTTATCTTGCAAGGTGAAAGATACCAGAACATGTTTATAAATGATTGAAAATGGTCCAATAGAGAATACAGATTATGTTGATGATACTAATAACATTTACTTACCACTTACTAGGTGTCAGACACTGGTGGGATGTGGATCAAGATAACCTTATGATGGATATATTTATTGATAGTGCCATTTCTGGAAATTGGGAGTTAGGGAAATTACTGTCCCAGGTCACATAGTTACTGTGTAGTGGAGACGAGGTGAACCCTGACTTTTGAACTGCATGCACCTAGCCACTAATTTATACTGCCTACATTGATGATGCCAGGAAAGGAGAGATGGGGACCTTCTCAGGCAGAGTCTTTGAGAAGGTAGGAGGGAATGGGAAAGGGAATTCGGGGGAGGGAGGACTGGCCTTTGAAAGGGGATGGTCTCTTCCATCACCAGGGAAGGAAAGTCGTGTCTGTACGTAGTTGGGCTGCAGGTGTTTTAGTGGCAGGAAGAAGAGAATTGCATGTCTTAGGGCTTTTTATTTTTATTTTTTTTAAGAAAGTAGAAAATTGTCATTAGCTGAGAGCAAACAGAGTGGTTTGCAAGGGGTGGAGTTTGAAGAGACAGAAGACAACTGAAATCATCATCTTGGGGAACGGGGAAGGAAACGTGGGCTGTTGAGCAGTTTTCTGTGCCTTTTTGAGACTTGTGAATAGAAATTTTAAATGAAACAAATTAGAGTTTGGTTTTACTGCAGCAAGGTTTGGCTGCTCAAATGTAGGGTTCAGCTGGTGCTGGGAATAAAAGGGAGAGAAGGACGTTTTTAAGGAAAAGTGACCACGTTAATAGACTGGGGAAACTGGGATGGATAAAGAACGAACTGAAGCCAGAACAAATGGTGAGAAAGTTGTAGGATCGGTGGAGCTCTCAGTAAGATCAGGGGTTTGTAGCAGTGGAGACGCTTGGGCGAATAAAGATGGGTTGGAGATCAGAGAGTGAGTTACCAGAGGTGGTCAAGTCTCTGCTGTCGTGGTTTGGGTTGTGGCTGTGGGAGATTAATGTGGGTGTAGAGAGAGATCACCAGGAATAAGGATGCTCAGAGATGCTCCATTTCATCTTGATTTTCTTTCAGGCGGGCCCGGACTTTCGAGAGGGCGTTAGGGCACGTAAGTAACCATTTCCTTCCTGGCCATTATGGAAATAGAGTTTATGAGCATATACTGTTAATCAAAGATGATAGTTGTTTTATTAGTGAAATTAGACTTATAAAGATTGCAAAATGTTTTTAAAAAACATTCCCAACTGGCATATAAGGGAAGATAAATCTTTGCATCCAATATTGAAAAAATTTATATAACCTGGTCTCTGCTTCCTAGTTTATATGTAAGAGGTAATCCTGCTTCTACAGTCACATGCAGAGGCAGCGTGAGCTTGTAAACTCATTTTGCTGCTAAAGCCTTTGAAAGGTACATTTCTTCCCTCGCAGAAAGCCCTCGTGTCCCCTACCCTTCCTTTCTCTTTGTACTGGACTGCCCACGTCTCAGCAGTGCCCAGCCTCCCAGCCGCCTCCTTGCCTGTACCTGAGCATTAACATTGACACTGAGAAAACCATGTGATATCATTAGTAAATTCTGCTAATGTTTTTATTTCTGTTTTTGCTTATCATCAAAGTCAGCATATTTAGAAAAAGCAAGTGAAGTGGTTATTTTTGTTCCTAGCAAATATGCAATAATTTCTTATGTCTAGGCCCATATCCCTGAAAAGAATATTCAGTAGCTGTTCTTTCTGTTGTGTGGGTTTTAGCCCACATGTACTTTTCATCTCTTTTCTTCACATTTCCATTGATATCTTTGATACAGAACAGACTCTGGATATTTTATCTGAATAGAAGGTTATGTTCTCTGAGCTGTAAGCTTGATAAACACTGCTCACTGTAGAATTGTGTTAATTTATGGCATGATAGAATACCAGAAATAAGGAGAGGGTTCAAATCCTTTTAGAGGACACATGGAGTTAAATCAGAGGAGGTACCTTACATTTTACAAAATCCATGTAAAATATGCATTTTCCCCACTAATTTCTAGCAAATTCTTGCTCTGTGTGGATCAGAGTCTAGAATTCTGATTTTAGGAGGATCTGTGTGGTACTTGGATTATGTTGCTAAAGTGTTCATTATATGTTAGAGCACCATTCTTAAACTTAAAAACAAAGGATATTGTTTTTAGATATATTGTTGGTGATTTAAAAATAAAAGTTGAAATTGAGCAGCATCAAAGTTCTGATTTATAAATTCAGGATTTTTTAATTATTATTATTCAATAAGAAGAGGAGAGGCAGAGAGACAGACTCCAGCATGTGCCCCGACTGGGATCCATCCAGCATGCCCACTAGAGGGCAATGCTCCGTCTGTTTCTCAGCAACTGAGCTCTTAGTGCCTGAGGCAGAGTCCATGGAGCCATCCGCAGCACCCAGGGCCAACTTGCTCTAATGGAGCCATGGCTGCAGGAGAAGAAGAGAGAGAGAGAGAGAGACAGAGAGAGAAAGAAGTGAGAGGGGGAGAGGTGGAGAAGCAGATGGGCACTTCTCCTGTGTGCCCTTACCGGGAATCGAACCTGAGACATCCACATGTTGGGCCAACACTCGACCACTGAGCCAACCAGCCAGGGCCTATAATGCAGGTTCTCATCAAGCTACTCTTAAATAAAGTACATTGCCTTGTTTTTCAGCATAACCTTTTTATTCAGAAAGCAGTATCTATTCTGGGTAAAACTGTTTGGTGTTTTTACATAACCAAATATTTGCTTCAGTTTGCTAATTATAAAATATGTTAGCAAATCAGATGAAATAAACTAGCAAATTAGGGAAATGGTTGTCAAAAATTTTTACTCATAACATCTAGAACCAACTTCTTCCTGGTTTTACGAGAAAATAAAACTAGATTTTCTTAGCAGAGCTAGAAAGCTACCAAAGGGAATTTGAGTGGATGTCTCATGAGATCTGAAAAACCTGAGCTTTGTACTTGGCACGAACTTGAGATATTTGTGCTAGGTAAAAATTTGTTAGTTTGAAATAAAGTAACACCCATATTTTATTATTCTCTTTCCTTTTGCCCTTCAGTGGACTGTCAAGGAGGTAGATAGCATTGGCTGGAGGGCTTAAAAGGGATCCTTGTACAGAGAAATGTTCCAGGAGTGTTTTTATTTACAGTGTCTAGGGAATGGAAAACTTCCAAACTGGCAGGGATTATAACATCAGTGCTCGGTGTTACACTGAAGCCGTGCCCCTGGATTGCCGAAGTTAGGCAGCCAAGCCTCAGAACCCTCAGTGCCCACACTTAATTATGCATGAAGCTCTCTCCCCCTGGAGGCAGCCTGCTTCCCTGGTTCCCAGATTGCTTCTTTAATTATTTAGCCTTTATTGCTAAATGCGGTTTTTTAGGTTCACTCTAGAGTTTGTATGTTTAAATATTTTCATTCTTCACAAGAACTATGCACATATTAAGTATGGTTAGAATTCCCTACCACGACCATACTAAATATAACCCCTTCCCTTAAAATTTTTTTTTGAGAGAACTGTAGATTCACATGCAGTTCTAAGAATTACTGTAGAGCAGTGATTTTCAACCGGTGTGCCGCAAGAATTTTTAGAACATGAAATGCCTATTTAGTCGGGGGCACTGACCTCTTTTCCCTTAGATTCTGAAGATAAAAATGTAACAACCACCAACACAATAGTTGACTGGTGTGAATGAATGAAAATTATGTCTATTTTTGTGTGTGTCAGATCAGAAAAAAAAAAAAAAAAAAGGTTTTTTTTTTTAGTTTTATGTGTACTATGAGATGAAAAAGGTTGAAATTACCTGCAATAGAGACATCCTGCCTTCCCTCTTCCAGTTTCCCAATGGTGACATTTGTGTCTTACTATAGACACCATCACAACCAGGAAATTGACATCCTTCTCTGTTTTTAAAGAAGAGTTTGCAGATTGCCTCGTACTTATTATAATCCTGTGGGGATACTATATAGCTTCACTAAATGATGACTACATTGAAATAGAAGTAGGATTTATCATGATGACTTGAAGACAATCTGGTATTTTAATTCAGAGCTATGTGAACTAGAGGACTCAGCAAAATGGCAGTATTCACATTTAATTATGCATAAAGCCCCCTTTTCTCTACCTGAAATCATTTTCCTCTTAGCTCATTGTGAAGGAGGTTAGGAGGCAGGTCTGGGCCCTTCCCCCTCTCCTGCCTTCCCTTTAAACCACACCAACTCTGGTTTTAGCTGTTCTATAACAGGGAGATTTCATTTGACAAAGAAAAGAGTTCTAAGCCTTAAACCACTGGATTTGTTCAGTAGGCTCTAGTCAGGCTAGAGGCATCGGGCTGAGTGAGTTAGAAAAGAACCCCGCGGTCATCATCATACATTGCTATCCCTCCAAAATCTGTGGGGGCTTAATTAGTAAGAAAAACAGGATACATACAAAAACTTCAAACTTTGCAGAAAAAAAATGTGCTGTTGAAAAATATGCCTAGTATAAGATAGTTTGTCAGTTCAGTAAATAAAATCTGTTAATACCAGAAAGAAATTAACATTTTTTATGTCTTCATTTGACAGTTTTAATAGAAAAAGACCAGAGTCCAAAGTGGAAACCAGCGAACCTAAAAGAAGTCACTGGTGAAGTTGTGAATAATTACTTTAAATCTCTGGGAAGCAATGATTTAAAATTTTGAAGTGACTGGATTTTGCAGCAGAGGTTGGCAAACTATGGCACATGGCCCAAATCTAGCCTGCTGCCTGTTTTCTGTGTCCTGCAAGCTGGGAATGGCCTCTGCATTTTTAAGTGGTTGGGGAAAGAAATCAAAGATTACTATTTCATGGCCTGTGAGAATTGCATGAAATTCAAATATCAATGTCCATAAATAAAACTTTTTTGTAACATAACTACTCATCTGTTTACATATTATTTACGGCTGCTTTGGGTAATTGCAACAGAGATTTATAAAACCTGTAAAGCCTGAAATATTTACTATCCAGTCCCTCTCAGAAAAAGTTTACCAGTTTCTGTTTTAGAAGATGGGAAATTTAAAGGTCTGTAGAGATGGTCAAGTTAGTCTATCTAATTGTAATGGGAACTTCATGTTTTGACTTTGGGTAGTGGTTTATATATTGATAAATAAACATATAGATTATAAAAAATAAAAACCATGAAATATTTTTGGATAATGTGTTAATGCTTCATGGAATTTTCTTCATATACAATCTATTTAAACATAATTATGAGTTACTATAGCAGAAGTGTTCCTTTAATAACATTAGAAATCTCAGGCAAAGAGAAAAGGTTTTTATGAAGTTGTCTTCACTATTATGAACTCAGTTTTGGCATTTCCTAAAGTTAACCTCAATCCCTTCCTATGGTGAAAGTGAAAGCATCATTTTTTGTTGTTTGCCATATTCGCTAATTTGGCAGAATGAAGATTTAGGGAATTCTAATCTCCAAGATAGAGAAATTCTGCTTTCTGCAATTTACATCAAACTTGTGTGTGATAACTGTTATTTGTCTTTACACAGTTCACATCAGGAGGAAAGAAATGAATAGAACTTTCATTTAAAATAAAAATACTTTCAATAATTGGTACTGTTAACAAAACAATTTTTTTTAAGGTACATAAGAAATCTCAAGGTGTTCAAGACTTGGAACCTTATTATCTAGGTAAGAATAATTTAAAGATCAGATTGTCATTTATTTTATTACTTGGTATAGTTTTTCTTTCACCTTGAACCACTCAGAAAAGTAAGAGAATTTCAGGTTCCTGAGAACAAAAGGCAGCAGAACGGAAATGACATCACCGATTTTCTACAGTGCCCTTCTCATAGGTGCAGTCCAGAGGCTGCTTAACTTGTGATCTTACTATGTTACACTGCAAGGATTTCCCCCCAAAATTTTAGGAACATATTTAGAATAAAGATGCTATGATAATGGGCATGCTTACATTGAAGCTTCTAAATTGGAATGATCCAAAAAATTACTTGCATACTGGATTTTTATTCACTTTGTATTTGTTAGAAATGCAGAAAATGTTAAGTCCTCTATGTTAAAAAGTTTGAAAGTACACAGTGTTGAAAAGTATTGGCTTACTGAAAAATTAAGAACTCACAGCTACAATGTAACTAGATTTTTATTGTGGTTGCAAAAAAAACTATTTTCACAAAAATATTTGGAAAAAAACACACCACTTCATAGCTAACTCTTATGGGGAAGAGAAATTGCTAATAAAACTTGAGTTTCGGCAAAGTAAATTTAGGGAGTGCATCTGAGTTTGTGCACAGTGCCTGAGCAAGACATGTCGTATGTGGTCACACAAATACAGGATGAGGGCATATGATTAAGCAAACAATATTATTTGTTAGAACTTTGTAAATTACTTTTTGCTGAAATTATTTGTAATGTGTAACTTTTGATTTCTAAAACTAGAATACAAAAGTACAGTTCCTCCATTTCCTAAAATGCCAGTGATATTGGGTAGGATATAGGAGTATCATACTTTATTCATTCAGTGTGTCTCTTTTTAATACTAATAAGGCAATTTGACAAATTATTCCTTTGGGACTGTGATTATTTTTATCCCCTAATAACCCTAGGTAGTTTGCAAAGAACAGGTAAGGCAACTGAAAGTGGAGAAGTCGCATCACAGGCCTGTAAGGGAAAGGTAACAGTGCACCAGAGACACGGAGTGGGGCAGGAGTGGTGAAGCACATTTGTGCGGTTCTGTCGATCTTTGTAAATGAGGAATTGGCACATTTCCTCTGACTGTCTGCTGCTTCTACAGCTACCACTTGTAGGTTCTCTTTTGCGCTTGTAGCAGCTCATCTGCTCCTACACTGGGTCCAGTGGTTGGGTGTGTGTCAGTGTGGTAAAGAAAGTAACTTGCTAGTGTGTCCCTGCCCGCTGTTGAAAACATTGGAAACTTGTTTTTCCAGTGTGTCCTCTGATAGTTTGGCATTAGTGGGGTTTCTTGGGCTTTTTCCTTCTTTCCGTTTCCTTACTGTTTGGCCATGATTCTTATTTTATCTGTTTGTGGTACAAGTTAGAACAAATGTTTCCCTTTCCAATAGCTAATAATTCTTTCAGTCTTTTGTTTTATATGTCTTCTCCCTCAAACAGTCCCTCTACACTCTTATTGTTCAGGCAAGACCTGTAAAATGAAGTGAGTCCAATATTTAAATATGAAGGTAGGAAAGAAGCCGAATTACCCTATTTAAGATGTTGTTCTCTGTCTTGTCATCAAGGCTGGACTAGATCTTCATGCCTACCGCACACAGTGACATTGTCTATCCGCTTTCTCCCGCCTTGGTGTCTCCTCTGGTACGCTGATTAAGCAAGCCTGTAGTCTTTGTTCGTGGTTTGACGTATAGTATAGCACACATTTCTAAGATAAGTCTCCGTATGTCGTAGGAACAAGGGGGTGGTGCTTGGTGACAAAACTGTGTCACAGAAGGTGGCAACAGAGTTGACACTTCTCGCCAGAAAAGGATCTGTTGGCATCGCTGTTACACCCTAGGAAATGGGGACCCAGGGCAGGAGGAGCCTGAGGTCAAATATTCAGCTAAAACCAAAACCCAGTAGCCTAAGTCCCTATGTGTGCTGAAAACTTTAAGTAATGTGGTGTTTTTATATGGCTTTGTGTTCTCACCATAATGTATATTATTTTATATACCTAACATCTTTCAGCAAATGACCTTGCAGCAGAAGTGCCCTGATGTGAGATAAAATGAATGAGAAACAGTAACATCTAGGCCAGGGGTCCCCAAACTTTTTATACAGGGGGCCAGTTCACTGTCCCTCAGACTGTTGGAGGGCCGGACTATAAAAAAAACTATGAACAAATCCCTATGCACACTGCACATATCTCATTTTAAAGTGAAAAAACAAAACGGGAACAAATACAATATTTAAAATAAAGAACAAGTAAATTTAAATCAACAAACTGACCAGTATTTCAATGGGAACTATGCTCCTCTCACTGACCACCAATGAAAGAGGTGCCCCTTCCAGAAGTGCAGCAGGGGCCGGATAAATGGCCTCAGTGGGCCGTAGTTTGGGGACCCCTGATCTAGGCCTTTGTATGAGTCAGTATAAATACTCAGAATCCTACATTTTTTTTCGTGAGCTGAAAATAGGTTTTGCTGTTTTAAGAAACTTTCTTTTTTGAGCCTTATGACTTCAGATCCTTGGGTAAACCTGGTTGTAGTTTCTGTATTTCCGGAGTTGCTAGGATGTCCTGGGAGTAGGTGAAATGCAAGTGGGATGACCAGATGTGCAGAGACGACTGAAAGATGGCACATCACTCCAAAGAACTCTGCCCAGGTAGCTTAGAATTCACTCTTCTTGGTTGTGGATTTCTGAGTATAATTGTTAAAATTAGAGGTAGTATTTCTGTCTGCTTATAAGATCAAATATTTCATTAAAGAAGTCACAAGCCTTTCTTAGCCTTCCTTTAGATTTCAGTGACAAAAATCTGTCACTGAAAAGAATCTAACACACATGGGCTTAAATAATTCCCTTTTCAGTTAAACTCTGTGTAGCAAATCTGGATGAAAAGATAATTCTAGATTCTCAGTTCTAATCTTTCTACAAGTTATGTCTTAGTATCTTCTCTCTCTCCTAACTTTTGTCACCAGTGATCTCAAACAGTACTGAATTCTTTAAAAAAAAAAAAAAAAGCTTCCTAAAAAATGCCAACTTTATGAAAATAGTATAGTATATAGCCATAAATACCCTATGGCAGTAGTCAGCAAACTCATTAGTCAACAGAACCAAATATCAACAGTACAACGATTGAAATTTCTTTTGAGAGCCAAATTTTTTAAACTTAAAAACTAGTATAGGTAGGTACATTCCTTATTGAGGTAGCAACCGCACATGGTATTTTGTGGAAGAGCCACACTCAAGGGGCCAAAGAGCCGCAAGTGGCTCACGAGCCACACAGTTTGCTGACCACTGCCCTATGGGCATTGTTACCATTAAAAAAAAAAAATGCCCTGATGGGTGGCTCAGTGGAAAAGACATCAGGCCGGGCATACATACATCCCTGGTTTGATTCCTGGTCAGGGCACACAAGAGAAGTGACCATCTGCTTCTCTCCCCTTCTTCTTCCCCTTCACTCCTGCAGTCAGTGGCTCGATTGTTTTGAGCATGGCCCCAGGTGCTAAGGATTGCTCAGTTGGTCCAAGGGCATTGGCCTCAGGTGCTAAAAATAGTTTGGTTTATTTGAGCATCAGCCTTAGGGGTTGCTGGGTGGATTCCTCTCAGGGTGCATGCAGGAGTCTGTTTCACTATCTCCCTCCTCTCACTTAAAAAACAAACAAAAAATCACATTTGTGAGACAGCAAAGCTTAATACTCATTTAGCACTGACACAAAATGATTCTTTTTACTTTGCCAACTAGGCTTCTGTTGTTTTAAAATTTACTGGATTGCTGTTTTTAAAGGTACCCAAACTTCTTGTAGTCATATACCACTGGGCTTAATTCAGTACAATAAATATTAATGCCATGGCTTCTATAAAGTAAGTGTCTGAGGTATCTAATAACAGCTGTACTTAGGGCCCTAAGGTTGGAGGTAATACTTTTGTAGATGAAAAGCATAACTTATCTTTTTTTGTGACAGAGAGAGGAACAGACAGGCTAAAAGGGAGAGAGATGAGAAGCATCAACTCTTCGTTGTGGCACCTTAGTTGTTCATTGACTGCTTTCTCATATTTCTTGACGGGGGAGGGGGGGCGCTACAGCAGAGAGAGACCCCTTGCTCAAGCCAGCAACCTTGGGCTTCAGGCCAGCAACCTTTGGGTTTAAGCCAGCAACCATGGGGTGTCATGTCTACGATCCCACACTCAAGCCATCGACCCTGCACTCAAGCTGGTGAGCCCACACTCAAGCTGGATGAGCTCATGCTCAAGTTGGCGACCTTGGGGTTTCGAACCTGGGTCTTCTGCATCCCAGTTCGTCACTCTGTCCACTGTGCCACCACCTGGTCAGGCATAAGTTATCTTCTTAAGGTCAGAGTGCAAGGTAGATCTCTTCTACATGGGTTACTTTCTAACAGTGCTTGATCATTTATGTTAAGAAATCGGTATCCTTGTGCCCGACCTGTAGTTGCACAGTAGATACGGCGTCGACCTGGAACACTGAAATCGCCTGTTCGAAACCCTGGGCTAGCCCGGTCAAGGCACATATGGGAGATGGTGTTTCCTGCTCCTCCTCCCTTCTCTCTTCTCTAAAATGAATAAAGTCTTAAAAAAAAATCAGAATCCTTTACCCAAATGGTTTTGACAAACAAAACTTACTGCTAACTACAATGGCTTGAGTGCCATTCATTGCCAAGACATTTCAATAAAAATCTTTTTTATATCTTGGGGGAGACTTTGGTGTAAATTAACAAATAACCAGTTATTTTAAAGGAGTGTGTTTAAACCATTTGGAGACCTGGGGCACTTTTTAACTTGTATTTCTTTGGTGATGCTATATTGTCTCAAGAAGAAAGGGGTGTGACATACAGCTGACTACTCTGGCACCACAGGACCTATATTTAGCCCTATAAGTGACTGAAGTTCAAGACCAAGTAGCTGTAATAGCTATTACCACAGAACTACTTAAAACACATTTCATTTTAGGTACTCCTATACTCTTGAGATTATCATAGACTGATTTTTACATTCAGATGGAATCAACTTGTATTTATTCGTACAACCTTTTGCTTTTGTTTCATATATTTAAACTAGCACCACCAGATCCACAGTTCAGGAAACTCATAATTCCATAATGTCAAGGCCCCTCACTCTCAATGAATGGGATGTCACAGTACTTGTTGTTACTGTCTGCCCACTGCTGCAAGGCATCACTCAGGATTTCCTGGGACAGGCGGTTTGCAAAGTCAACCACAATTGCGGGCCCTGTGGGTCCCTTCAGTTCCTCACTGACAGCTGGAGAAGGCATCTGAGGTTGAATTCGCTGTTCCGACTTAAAGCTCTCTGCACTTGCATTCCGCCTGTCACACTCAATTGTGGTAGGAAATGGGAAAGTTTGCTTTGACTTCATGCAGCCCATGTTATGAAGAACTTTGAGTGAACAAAGCAGCAGGAAAGACTACTTCAGCAGCATCTTCGGAAACTGTGTCCAGGGATCTTGACAGTGGTTTTCCTCTCCAAGCCACTTCGGAAATCCCTGTTCCTTTTATTACTCTATCACTCTTCACATGCAGTGTTTATCTGTGGAGAGAAGAGAAGTTTCATTGTGAAGGTGTGCAACGCAGACTGCTATATGATCTCGTAGCATGGGAAACGGTCCTTTTTGACGCTGGTCACACGGAGGAAATATGAGGTAACAATTTATCAATAGAAAGAAAGGATAATCAGTAAAAATGGCAAACATTTTTATATACAAAAAAAAAATCTTTTTTTTCGAGAGACTGAAGTTCATAAAACCAAAAAGTTAACTTTTGTTAGCTCAGGTTTATGTTCACCAGGGACCAACAAAGTTTAGGCTTTGGGCCAGGTCTGAGCTGCCTGTTCTGTAAAGAAGTTTATTGGAACACAGCCATGCCCATTTGTTTACATACCTATGGCTACCTTTTTTGTGAGTGCTGGGTGGGGTTTGTTTTTTTTAACTTTCTCACTGTGTAGGGTTCTTACACAGCTGGCTACAGGTCAGGGGGTCAGACATAAACAGCAAAACCTGGACCCCTTAACAGCAGAACGTGGAGACTGAAGAGCACGGCCCCGCCCACACTGGGTGGGAGCAGAGTGATGGCCACAGATGACAGGACAGGCGAGAAGCAGAGTGACAGCCATGTGACTGATGCAAACTCGATCCTGGCATGGCCCAAGCCCCCGAGGCTGCAGGGGCAGAGGTGCCGGGAGCTACAGCAAAGGCCCGCGGGCTACACTCAGAAGCTAGCCAGAGTGGGCCAGGCAGCACGTCCTCCTCTGGCGTGGGTCCTGGGGCAGTGGCCTACCTGCATGGCCCCACACCTCCCTCCCCAGGCTCTCCTCAGTCAGGGGGCAGCTACGGTCGCTCTTTTCAAGCTGAAATTGGACCAGTCGATGGATAGTCTTCAGTTATGTTGGGCAGAATTCAACCAGAATCTTTTTGAGATACTCCACTTCTGTCTCATCCACATCTGAACTGTCTAGGTTGAGATCTTTAGGCAGAAAGACATCACAGAGTGAGCTGCTGGCTCGCTTCCTCCCGTTTCTCTTGCCCTGGCCCCTGAGCTGAGGAGTCGGCCAGCACCAGACTTCTGCTGTGTGTGCTTGACGGGGCAGGTGGGCTCCACGGGCCAGGCTTGCCTCTCCCTCCTTGACACGGTTCAGCTGCTGTTGCCTGATGTTACTGTGTGTGGCTTTTCTCTCACCGAGGGAAGTGCGTCAAGCACTGTAGACTGTGGCTTAGTCTGGGGCTGGCAACAAGCTCCATGGGCCTCCTGCCCCACTTGTCACCAGCCTTCCTGGCCTGTTGCAGCTTCTGCTGGCCAGGGCCCTCCTCGTGGGGACGTATAATGTTCAGGAAGAAGCACTTCCCACTGACCTCCTTCGGCAGGAGGCGCTGGGAGTTCTTGGAGTCCGCAGTGTCCCCACCTGACCCGGGCTCTGGGTGGGCGGTGTGTCTGGAGGGGGAGTGAGGTGAGGTTCCCGGGCTTCAGTCTGCTCGAGGGAGCTGTGCGTTTGCATGGAGTCATGCACAGACTTGCTGCCTGGAAAGTCCCAGAAGCATGTCCAGCTTGAGACAATCTTCATGTGGTCTCGTCTTTTTCACAGGTTGGAGCTCCTGCAGCCACGGGAACTCCTCTGATCTACAGCTGCTCTCATGGAACAGTGGCTGAGTTGAGTAGTGACAGGCCATGAGGTTTGCAAAACCTGAAATGTTTACTTTCTGGGCTTTGATGTTGGCCAGACTGGCCTCAGGGAAACAAGGATATCACAATTTGCTCCTGCCTCAGACCTCATGAACCTACATATCTGGGCTTTGTCCCCTGGTCAGATGCTTACAACTCAAAGAGTGGGACAGAATGATGGCCTCTGCTCCAGAGCCAACAACTCTAAGAAATACAAATTAGACATGCAGAGCCACCATTTTTCTACTGAATCAGATATTCCCTGTGAAAAGCTCAGATTAATTTTTTAAAAAGTTAACGGTTTCTCATTCTGTTTTATTCTTACCCTTTTTTAGATATGCTGACAGAAAAGGGTGCTCTAATAAACCGTAAATTCATAACTGCTAAGGTAAGATGAGTAGTCACGCCCCAGGCCTAAAATGTCCTTGTTGAAAGGGTTTTAGGCCAGCCCTCTCCACTGATCTTGTGCATCTAGGTCAACACTCCTTTGCAATGCCAGAAGTACTGCCCTTCGAAGGCGTAGACTCCCTTAAGAAAGGTCATAATCTTGTAACCCAGACCCTGCTTTCTGCCATCATCATATAACCTTACATTCCTTTCTTAATTTCAGATGCATAAATGAAATTGCAAACTGTAACCTCTCTGGAGAATTTTAATTTCTAAAAGAAATTGATTGATTTTATAGAAAGGAAGCGAGAGAGCAGCAGAAACATCAGTCTGTTTCTGTATGTGCCCTGACTGAGGATCAAACCAGCAACCTTTGCATATCAGGGTGGTGGTCTAACTAACTGAGCTGTTCGGCCAGGGCATGGAATTAGATCTTATTTTCTGGCAATTGTCCTCAGCTTTGCTCAAATAAACTTATAAAAACCCTCTCTGGTTTGGATGTTTCTTTCTCAGAGTAACTGGGCTACAGTGCTTGTGAAGTGTCTTCTAAGCTTCCCAACTGGCTGTTATCACTGCATTAATTTCTTTTAAGATAGGACATAGGCTACCTAATACACTAGAGCAACTTGACAGGAGAGAGATTTAGCCATAAGAAAGCACAAAGGCTATATGAATGAGATTATGGTCCATAGTATATCTTAGTTTTGAGGTTGAAGACATAGCTCTAAAAATTCATAAAATAAAACTCAGTTGACTCATTTCTGAAACCACTCATCTTAAGAATGTAAAAATTAGTATGCATTAAGTTCATTTTTTAATAGTTGGCAATTAAAGTCCAGAAGAGGTGACTTTGCCCAGATGTTAACTGCTATACATTTTTTAGGGTTCTCTAAGTTCTACCTGATATGGATACTACATTGTTTCCCCTTCTACCCCCAATAAGGACGATATGGGGAGAAGGAAGGAAATCTAGCCTTTTGCTTTTAATGACCTTCTAGGTTCTATATACCCTGCTACTGCTCCAGAGACTATTTTAAAAATGGAACAAGGAAGTGTAATGTTTGCTGGTTTACTAGACTGAACTTGAAGATAAGAACTGTCCTGGTTGTATATCGGCAACAGGTAATGACTTAAGTAGTATCTCTTTTGCACTTTGAGGGAAGATTAAGGCAATTGGGCATAGTTAACCTGAAAATGATTACTTAGGAAAATCAGTGAGTGTCAAATATATACATAAAAGGCCATGAGTAGAATCTTTTCTGAGATCTTTGATTTTGCAAAAGTAGTTTTACCATAACAAAGGAACAAGTGCCAGATTTTTCCTCTCACCAAAAACAGCTGTAAGCCTGGACAGACTTTATGTGGGCATTGTTGTTAGGCAGGATAGACAGTTGTTAGGGCAGGAAAAGGGTAAAGAGGGGGTTTATCTCATTGAATGAGGGAGTCAGCAGTCCTGGGGCCGGACAAAACAAGATAATCTGGTGTCCCAACAGTTGCAAGAGAAACTACAAAGGAGAACCTTGAAACCCTGTCTATTGGCTCTGATAACAGGAAAGCAAACTTTTGAAGCTGGGAGTATATAACTCCTAAGATCCCAACAGGCGCTCAGACTAGCTGAGTTTGCTTGCTTGTGCCAAGTGGATAACTTTTTAATAAACTGCTTGCTTGCTTTGCTTGAATGCTGTACCCTGCCTCTCCCCTGAATTCTTTCTTACAATCATGATAAAAACCAAGGAAGGATAGCCCCCTTGGACTTGGGTCTTCTCCGGTGAGAGTGTCACCACAAGAAATGTCCAAACCTATGGAGAATTTGTATGAGTCTATTTGAGCCAAACTGATGACATGTGCTACGGAGCAAGATCTTAAATGCTCCAGAGAGTAACAGTTTTGCAGTTTATTTTATGCATTTGAAATTAAGGAGGAAACACGAGGGTGGGAGAAATTAAGGCAAGGATTGGATAAACTCTTACACGCTTTAGAAGGAAGGGTGAAAAAGGCATTTCAAAAGTGTGTCAACTTAGATGCACAAAAACGACAGGGCTTGCTTAAAGCACAGATGAGCCTTTTAGTAAAGATGCTATAAGTCTGGGGCATGAAGAACCACAGTGATCAGACCACCCTGTGGGGCTGCTCTCCGTAGAACCCATTTTTTTCCATCCACAGCAGATATTTTGAGGCATTGCACAACAGGCAGCACAGGAGTGATCCCAAGAGAAAGTGGACATAGAATGTTAAAGGCCACAATTGATTGTCCTCTGAGTTTTTGCCTGGGGGCATCTTCCAGCAATACCATGATGAGACTGAACCCAAGCAGAATGGCAGTTCGGAAGTTGGCTTCAGTTCAGTAGAAAAGGGAGCTGTGGGGAGGGAATCGGAAGTTTGCATGTGGTCTCATCAAGAGCACTTATTTGAAGTCTAGGATGTGCATGTACAGGAAAAGAATGTATCTCTGACATTGTTTTTCAACTGCTGGTCCACAGGCTAGTCCGCCAGAAATTTCATGATGGTCAGTTAAGTTAACCACCCTGATGTCGTATGAAGATTACAGAGCCAGTAACCTTAGTCACATTCGCTTATGCTCAGGGTGATTTCTGCCTTACTGGTCTCTGAAGTAAATTTTCCTATTTTCACCAGTCCCCAAGTGTAAAAAAGATTGAAAAGCAATGATCTGTAAGACCTAGAAAAAGATTACTTGCTCAGGAACTTAAAATTGAACAGTGACACCAGAAGTTAGTGCTGGGGAATCCTTGGACTTGCAACCCTGCCCAAGCCTGAGAAGCCTGACTAAACACGCCAGGTATTCAGCTTCTATTCTAGAAATGTGGCACTCTGGGAGTCAGAAGCGTCCTGGCAGGGGTTGGAAACTTAAAGGGCTACATATTACATAATTTAGGTTTGTGAGCTGTATGATCTGTTATATAATAACTACTGGGCTCTGCTGTTTTTTTAGAAGCAATCACAGTATGTAAACAAGTGAGCAATGGCTATGTTCTAATAACACTTCATTTACGAAAACAGGCAGTCAGCCCATAGGCCATACTGGCCTAAGTTTAGACAAAGTCCCAGTCTAACAAAGAATACAATTCAGTATCATTTAAGGGAAGATGACATATCCAGACTCCTACAGAGTATTATCCACAATGTCCTTCATACAATAAATTTACTAGCCAAGCAAAGAAGCAGAAAAATGTGCCCCGTGATGAAGAAAAGCAGTCATTAGAAACAGACCACAAAATGTACCGTTTGGTAATTAATAGAACTTTAAAGCAGCTACTTAAATATATTGATATTTAAGGGCATAGAGGAAAAATGCTCATAAGGCATGAACAAATCTCATTAGAGAAATGGAAATTGTAAAACAAAAACCAAAAAAAAATAAATTCAGCCTGACCAGGCAGTGGTACAGTGGATAGAGGGTCGGACTGGGATGTGGAGGACCCAGGTTCAAAACCCCAAGGTTGCCGGCTTGAACGTAGGGTCACTGACTTGAGCGTGGAATCATAGACATGATCCCATGGTTGCTGGCTTGAGCAAGGGGTAACTCTCTGCTGTAGCCTCCTGGTCAAGGCATATATAAGAAAGCAATGAACAACTAAAGCAGGGGTCCCCAAACTTTTTACACAGGAGGCCAGTTCACTGTCTCTCAGACGGTTGGAGGGCCAGACTATAAAAAAAAAACAACAACTATTAACAAATCTCTGTGCACACTGCACATATCTTATTTTAAAGTAAAAAAACAAAACGGGAACAAATACAATATTTAAAATAAAGAACAAGTAAATTTAAACATGAAGTTCTACATGGTTTTTACTGATTAAAAATCAGGCAGCAGAACTGAAGAGATACCTCACCAAAGGTGTCAGATAAGCAGATGAAAAAATAATTGACCTTATATATCATTAGGGAACTGCATATTGAAACAGCTACCATTACATGCTATTGGAATGGTGAGACTCCATTAAAACAATACTAAATACTCATGAGGATATGGAATGACAGAACTCCCATTCACGGCTATTGAGAATGCAAAATGGTAGTCACTTTGGAAGACAAGTTCGACAATTTTTTACATAACTACATTCTCTTACCTTACAATCCAGCAATCGTGCTCCTGGTGTTTACCCAAGTGAACTGAAAATTTATATCCACTAAAAACTTCCACATGGGTTTTCTAGCAGTTTTATTACATAACTGCTAAACTTGGAAGCAACCAAAGTGTTCTTCAATGTGGTACATTCAGACAATGGAATATTACTTAGTGCTAAAAAGAATGAGTTACCAAGCCATGAAAAAGGAAAAAAATGGGGGTTCTACATGGTTTTTACTAAGTTTTAAAAGCCAAATCTTTCCAACTATATGACATTCTGGGAAAGGTAAACCCTGGATAGTAGAAAGCCCAGTGGTTGTCAGGGACTAGAAAGGGGGGGGGGTTGAATAAAGTACAGAGGACTTAGGGGGCAGGGAATTAACTATGACACTATAATGGTGGAAGCATGTCATACAATTGTCACAACCCATAGAGTATGACACCAAGAGTGAATCCTAATGGAAACTATGGACTTTGACCATGATATGTCAGTGCAGGTTCACTGACTGTAACAATGTAGCACTCTGGAGTGGGATATTGGTGGGAGGGATGGGATAACTACTTCCTGCTCAGTTTTGCTGTGAACCTAAACTGCTCTAAGAAAGTCTAGTTAAAAATTCAATTATATAGTACCTATTAAAGAGGCACTTTAAATACAGATACACAGTTTACAACCAAGAGGATTGGAAAGGATACACCACGCAAGCAGGAAGCATAAAAAGATTGCTATGGTTATATGAATATCAGAAAAGGGAAAATTCAAGACCAGGCTTATTACCAGAAATAAAGAGGGGCATTTTGTCAATAAGGAGACATGACAGGCAAATGTGTATGTAATTAATGACTGAGCTTCAAAATCCATGAAGGAAAAACTGATATAACTAAAGGGAGAGATAAGCATTACTCTATCAGGAAAAGATAGAATATCCAAAGGAAAAAATAAGGAATTTAAAATTTGAACAACACTATGATTCAATTGGAGATAAATGACATTATAGAAGACTATATACCCAACAATTTTTTTTTATTTTTATTTTTGTATTTTTCTGAAGCTGGAAACGGGGAGGCAGTCAGACAGACTCCCACATGCGCCCGACCGGGATCCACCCGGCATGCCCACCAGGGAGCAATGCTCTGCCCATCCAGGGCATCGCTCTGTTGCGACCAGAGCCACTCTAGCGCCTGGGGCAGAGGCCAAGGAACCATCCCCAGCGCCCGGGCCATCTTTGCTCCAATGGAGCCTTGGCTGCGGGAAGGGAAGAGAGAGACAGAGAGGAAGGAGAGGGGGAGGGGTGGAGAAGCAGATGGGCGCCTCTCCTGTGTGCCCTGGCCGGGAATCGAACCCGGGACTTCCGCACGCCAGGCCGACGCTCTACCACTGAGCCAACCGGCCAGAGCCTAGGATGTATATTCTTGTCAAGCTCATACAGAACATTCACTAAGATAGACTACATGATGGTCTCCAAATTTCAAAGGCTTGAAATCTTAAAGTATACGTATTTTCCAACCACCACAAAATTATAAATGATAATAAAACATCCAGAAAATTCTCAAATACTTGGAAACTATCATATTTCTAAACAATCCATTGGAGCAAAGAAGAAAGTACAAGAAAATTAAAATACATGAAAACGTAGTTGGATATTTATAGATTTAAGTGCTTGTAAAAGAAAAGAAGAAAGGTTATCTAATCTTTCATCTTAAGCCAGGAAAAGAAAAGTAAATTAGACCCAAAGTAAGAAGGAAGGAAGGTACCTTAGATAAGAGTAAAAACCAATGAAGCAAAGAGAAAAGACTAACAATAGAGAAAGTCAATGGAACAAATGTTGGTTCTATATATATAATAGATATAATCAAACAGTTAAGTCCCCATCTAGTCTGAACAAAAATGAGAGGACACACATTAGCAAAAGATGTGTAAAAAATAAACATTACAATAGATCCTATATGTATTAAAAGACTAACAAAGGAATAGTATTAAAAACTTTATACCAATACCAAATTATCAAAACTGGCACAAGACAACAATAGAAAGCTAATTCTATCTCAAAGAATGGAGTTTTTAACAAAGCTTTCCAGGAAAAAAAACCCAAAACAAACTCCTGGTAGAAATGGCTACACTGGAGTTCTAAATTCAGACACTTCAGGAAAATATAATACCAATCTTACCCAAACTCTTCAGAAAATAAGGAGGAAACATTTCAGATTTATTCTATACGAGGTCAGAATTACCCTGTTACAACAAACACAGTTCTTCAAAGAAAACATGTTCAACATAATTGAATGACAAGATAACCTGGAGACAGTTCAAGAAAACAAGCCAATATCCCTCATGAACACAGACCCATAAATCATTTTTTAAAATGTCAAATTAACCTGGTATATGGTGATAGAACATTGACCTGGAATGCTGAGGCTGCTGGTTTGAAACCCTGGGCTTGCCTGGTCAAAGCACATACGACAAGCAATCAATGAGGAACTCAAGTGAAGCTATGAGTTGATACTTCTCGTACCCCCACCTCCACCCCTGCCATACTTTCTCTGTGAAATCAAGATAAAAATATTTAAAAATAAAATGTCAAATCCAGCAACATAAAGTGGTTACTACATCATGACCAAGTAGGATTTATACAAGGAATTCAAGAAATGCAATGTAACATTCAAAAGTCAATAAATATAATTCACTATATTAACAAAGAAAACAGAAGATGTTGCTATATGCAGAAAAAGCATCTGATAAAAAAATTCATGATAAAAATTTTCAGTAAACTAGCAATAGGAGGGACTTCCTCAAACTGATGTTAATGGTGAAAGAACTTTTTCCCTAGGCTAGGAACAGGGCAACAGTGTTCATTCTCACTATTCCTATTTAATATTGTACTGGAAGGAGGGAAATACAGCATAAAGGTTATCAGAAAGAAAAAGAAAACTGCCTTTATTTGCAGATGGCCTGATTTTATATATAGAAAATTCTAAGGCTTATATAAATTAATAGAATTAGTAATTTTAGCAAGGTCTCAAGATATAAAATTGATGTACAAAAATCAATTTTACTTCTATATACTTAGGCTGTAATTGAAAGGTGAAATTAATTTCATTTGCAATAACAAAAATGAACATGTAGGGATAAATTTAATGAAATATATGAACGAAAATCACATTGTATATTTTATGTATAGTATTTGAGTACTTGTTACTGAGAAAAAGTAACCTAATTAGATAAGCAGTGTTCATGATCTGGGAGACAATATTGTTAAGATGTCAGCTCTCCCCAGATTGATACAGAAATTCAGCACAATTCTAGGAGGCTTTTTTGTAGATACTCACTGATTCTAAAATTCCAATAAAAATCCCAGGAGGGTTTGTAATCGATACAGATATGCTAATTCTCAGTTTAGTATAGAAATTTATAAAGAATTTGACTATACACCAAAAAAATCCAATTAAAAATGGGTAAAGGACCTGAATGGACACTTCTCCAAAGAGGACATACAAATGGCCAATAGACATCACTAATTATCAGAGAAATTCAAATAAAAACCACAACGAGGCCCTGGCTGGTTAGCTCAATTGGTTAGAGCAGGGGTAGTCAACCTTTTTATACCTACCGCCCACTTTTGTATCTCTGTTAGTAGTAAAATTTTCTAACCACCCACCAGTTCCACAGTAATGGTGATTTATAAAGTAGGGAAGTCACTTTACTTTATAAAATTTATAAAGCAGAGTTACAGCAAGTTAAAGCATATAATAGTAATTACTTACCAAGTACTTTATGTCGAATTTTTGCTGTTTGGCAGAATAAATCTTTATAAAACAACTGACTATAGTTAAATCTATCTTTTTATTTATACTTTGGTTGCTCTGCTACCGCCCACCATGAAATCTGGAACGCCCACTAGTGGGCGATAGGGACCAGGTTGACTACCACTGGGTTAGAGTATCGTCTTATATGCCAAGGTTGTGGGTTCAATCCCCAGTCAAGGCACACACAAGAATCACCAATGAGTACATAACTAAGTGGAACAACAATTTGACATTTTTCTCTCCCCTGCCCTTCCTCTAATAAAAAGAAAAAATCAGTAAGTACCTTTTTAAAACCCTCAATGAGCCTGACCAGGCAGTGGCAGAGAGGATAGAGCATTGACCTGGGATGCCGAGGACCCAGGTTTGAAACTCCAAGATCTCTCTGGCTTGAGCACGAGCTCATCCAGCTTGAGCGTGGGCTCACCATCTTGAGTGTGAAATTGCTGGCTTGAGCAAGAGGTCACTTGCTCTGCTATAGCCCCCTGGTCAAGGGACATAGGAGAAAGCAGTCAATGAACAACTAAGGTGCTGCAACGAAGAATTGATGTTTATCTCTCTCCCTTCCTGTCTGTCCCTGCCTGTCTCTCACTAAAATAACAATAAGACCCACAATGAGCTATCACCTCACACCCATTAGAATAACTATTATCAATAGTCAACAGACAAGTGTTGGCAAGAGTGTGGAGGAAAAGGAACCCTAGTGCACTGTTTGTGGGAATGCAGATGGGTGCAGCCAGTATGGAAAGCAGTATGCAGTTTCCTCAAAATATCAAAAATGGAACTTCCTTATGATTTATTGATTCCACTTCTGGGAATATATCCAAAGAAACATGAAACACTAATTTAGCAGGATATATGTACCCTGTGCTCACTGAAGCCTTATTTACAAAAGCCAAGATTTGGAAGTAACTCCAGTCCCCATAAGTAGATGAATGGATAAAAAAAATCTGTGGTGCATTTACACAATGCAATAGTACTTGGTCATAAAAAAAAAATTTTACCTTTTGCAACAGCATAGGTGGACCTGGAGACTAGTATGCTAAGTGAAATAAGTCAGTCAGAGAAAGACAGGTGCCATATGATTTCTCTTATATGTGGAATCTAATGAACAAAATAAACAAGCTAGAAACAGACTCATAGATACAGAGAACAGACTGACAGCTGTTGGAGAAGAGGGGGTGGGGGACTGGGTGAAATAGGAAAATATTAAGCAAAAGAAAAGAAACCTCACAAACACAGATGACAGTATGGTGAGTACTAGAGGGACCAGTATGGCAGTAGAAAGTAAATGGATGAATTGTGACAGGTGACCTGACTTCGGGTGGTGAACACACAAGACAATATGCAGATGATATATTACAGAATTGTACACCTAAAACCTATATAATTTTATTAACCAATATAGCACAAATAAATTCAATAAAAATAAATTGTAAAAGGAAAAGCAAATAAACTAATAGTCAAAACAATTTTGAGAATAAAGTTGAAAGACTTGCATTACTGAATGTTAAGAATGATTTATAAAGCTACAGTAATCCAGATAGTGCTATATTGGCGAAAGGCTAGACACATAAATCTATGGAATAGAAGAGGGTCCAGAAATAGACCTGCAAAAATATGGTAAACGAATTTTTGACAAATGTTCAAAAATCAATGCAAAAAGGATAGTCTTTACAACAAAAGGGATTGGAACAATTGGACATACATATACTACCTCCTAATATGCTTTATTCCTTCCTCTTTATACAAAAATATGCTTTATTCCTTCTTCTCTTCAAAAATTAACTCAAAACAATCATAGGTATATGTAAAATATAAAACTGTAAGACTTACATGGTGATAGAAAATAGTCATCACAGGTTAGGTGAAAGGTTCTTAGGTATGACACCAAAAAGAAGTGAACCATAAAGAAGTGAGAAATTGGACTAGTTCAAAATTGAAAACTTTTGTTCTGAGAAGAACACAATAAAGGAAATGAAAAAAAACAGCCCTAGATCAGGAGAAAATATTTGCAAATCATTTATCAAAAAAATGACTTCATTTATATATGCCTTTCAAAACTGAACAGTAAGGAAAAAAATCCAATCTTTAAAATGAACAAAACATTTGTACAGACTTTTTACACAAGGTCACCTATGGACGGAAAGTACTGTATTTCTTCATGTACAAGACACACCCTTTCCGAAAAATTCGGGGTCTAAAAACTGTATGTGTCTTCTACAATGGTTGTGGCATTTCAAATGCCATAGATGGAACTGAGGATGAGGCAATATATGAAGACAGTGATTTGTAATCAGAAACAGATGAGGACAAGTTTAATGGAAGGGAGTTTTGACAGTGATGTATGAATTTTAAGATGAATAAAAGTTGAGTTCAATAACTTTATGTAATACATTTTTCAAATTTCGGGCCCCCAAATTAAGGTGTGTCTTATACATGGGTGAATATGGTAAGGATGTGGAAAGATACTTAACATCACTAGCCATTAGAGCAGTGGTTCTCAAAGTGTGCACCAGGGCACACTGGTGCACCCTAGAAGATTTCCAGGTGCATTCTATGGTATTCCAGAGAAACATGTGCCTGTTAGGGACCAAAAAACCACAGGGTTTTTGGAGTTTAGATTTTTGGGAGACAGAGAGGTGGGGAATTGGCTGTAAGCTGACAGTCTGCCCAACCCCACACCTCACTTGCCTGATTAGGTTGCAAAAGGCTGTTAAGCTGTGGTGCTGGATTGTTTACACTACCCCCATGTTCCCTGGAAAGACTGGAGGCAAGTTTCTTCTATCCTTTGTTTGGTGTAAAGTTAAGATGATATGTATGGTGAGGGTTTTCTGCACTCAACACAATTAAGAGTAAAAAGAGAGGAATTCTTCAATGTATTGACGAGGAAATGAGAGTTTGCCTTTCAAATATATGCCCAAACATTGAAAAAATTGCTAGGACACATCAGGCTCATGTTTCTCATAAACACAAGAATGAAAAAACTTAATACATTTCGTGCCAGGACCTGCTGAATTTACTAAATCTTACTAAGAATGTATCCAAATATATAAAAAGATAACATTTTTGTCATTTTTTAATTTTTTAACCCTTTTTTACAAATTCTGAAAAGGATAACTCAAAAAATATAACAAAAATGTTTCTTAATGTCAGAATAAATTTAATTTTGTCATATTTATTTTGTTTAATTATCATAAAAGCATGCTTGGACTTTATATATTTTTTCTTTAATATTTGACTTAATTATTATAACATATTTCTCAGAAATTTGTATATAGTGTGCCTACAACTATTTGTACACTTTTAAATGTGCCCTGACTTCAAAAAGTTTGAGAACCACTGCATTAGAGAAATGCAAATTAAAACAATGGTAAAATATCTCTCTATACCTATTAGAATAAGCAAAATAAAAACAATGCCAGTGCTGATAAATACGCAGAGCAACTGCAACTTTCATACTTGCCAGGGGGAATGCAGAATGCCACAGACCCTCTGAAGAAACAGTTTAGTGGTTGACATCCACTTACAGTATGACCCAGCAATCTCAATCCCCGGTATTCATCCTAAAGAAATGCGATTTGTGTGCACATAACAACCTTTACACATGTTTATTGCAGTTTTCTAACTGCTAAAAGTTGAAAACAACAAAGATACTGATTTCAATATACTACAGATAACTCAAAGGCATTATGCTGACTGAAAGAGGCTAGTTTCAAAAATTTACAAACTGCATAATTCTATGTATATGACATTCTGGAAAAGGCAAAATTATAGGTAGGGATAGACAACAGATGTGGCTACCAGGGGTTAGGGGTACGAGAAGATTATGACTACCAAAGGGCAGAGCAGGAGGGAACTCTTTTAGGTGATAGGACTTTTCTGTGTCCTGACTGTGGTGGTGGCTAGATGAATCTATAACATATTAAAACTCTAATATTCAAAATAGAGTTCTAATATTCAAAATAAAGTCAGTTTGTAAATTAAAAATTAAAAAGGTATTTTGAAAACCACAATGCAATTTCACTGCACACCCACTAGGATTGCTAAAATTAAAAAGCCCAACATTGCCGAGTGTTGGTGAGGATGTGGATTACACATATTGCTGGTAGCAGTGGAAAATGATTCAACTACTTTAAAGAATTTATTTGGCAATGTCTTACAAAGGTAGCCATGCACTGACCCTGTGAACCAGCCGTTTTATTTTTAGGTATTTACTTATCTAAGACAAATGGAAACATGTCTGCAAACACATACCAATGTCCATAGAAGCTTTCTTCAGAATAGCCAAAGCTGGAAACAGTCCAAATGTCCATTAGTTGGCAAATGGATAAACAAACTGAGGAGACCCATAAAATGGAATACTACTCAACACTGAAAAGGAATGGATTGTTGACACATGAACAATGTAGAGGAATCTCAGAAATATGAACCAGATACAAAAGACTGATCATATTTATATGAATTTCAAGTATGGATGGTATTTACCCCATGAATAGAAATAATAACAATGGTTGTCTTTGGGAGGTTGTAAGGACTTTTTGAAAAGGGACATGAAAGAACTTTCTGGGTAATGGAAATGTTCTATATCTTGACTGGTATGTTGATTACATGGATGTATACATTTGTCAAAACTTGTCAAATTGTACCCTTAACATCTGTGCATTTCACTGTAATTTTTACCTCAATAAAACAGTTTTTGAGAACATTCTGGGAGACCTAAAAAGGGCAGCCTACTTGAATGTCATATCAAAACTTAAAATCAGCCCTTGCCGGTTGGCTCAGTGGTAGAGCGTCGGCCTGGCGTGCAGGAGTCCCAGGTTCGATTCCCGGCCAGGGCACACAGGAGAGGCGCCCATCTGCTTCTCCACCCCTCCCCCTCTCCTTCCTCTCTGTCTCTCTCTTCCCCTCCCACAGCCAAGGCTCCGTTGGAGCAAAAAGTTGGCCCGGGCACTGAGGATGGCTCCGTGGCCTCTGCCTCAGGCACTAGAATGGCCCTGGTTGCAACAGAGCAACACCCCAGATGGGCAGTGCATCGCCCCCTGGTGGGCAAGCCAGGTGGATCCCGGTCAGGTGCATGCGGGAGTCTGTCTGACTGCCTCCCCATTTCCAACTTCAGAAAAATGCAAAGAAAAAAAACACAAAACTTAAAATCAACCTATAATTCCAGCTCTTAAAGTGACTGGACAGCATCCAGAGCACAGACCTGCTCACAGTGCTGGAAGCCTCCTGTGATAGCTATGCTGTTTCCCAGGGGTCCCCAAACTTTTTACACAGGGGGCCAGTTCACTGTCCCTCAGACCGTTGGAGGGCCAGACTATAAAAAAAACTATGAACAAATCCCTATGCACACTGCACATATCTTATTTTAAAGTAAAATCAAAACGGGAACAAATACAATATTTAAAATAAAGAACAAGTACATTTAAATCAACAAACTGACCAGTATTTCAATGGGAACTATGGGCCTGCTTTTGGCTAATGAGATGGTCAATGAGCTCCTCTCACTGACCACCAATGAAAGAGGTGCCCCTTCAGGAAGTGCGGCGGGATCGGATAAATGGCCTCAGGGGGCCGCATGCAGCCTGCAGGCCTTAGTTTGGGGACTCCTGTTGTTTCCAGTTCTTATACTGGCCTGCAATCAGCCCAAACTCGGTGGTCATATTCTTCTGGGCCTACAGAAGAGCAAAAAGCCTCCTGCTACTTCTAACTACCAGGTCAAGGAAGGGCTTTAACAATTTCTCACTTCCTTAGGAAACTTATAGAGTGTTTTGATTTCAAATGGCAATAAAAGAGAAATCAATTTGGAAATTAAATGTGAGAGTCCTTTGCTCTTAACAGTATTGTTGTTGAACACAAGTTCAGCTAAGGCGGGGTGGGGGGTGGAGAGAGGGATGTATATAATCTTCCCCAAAAAGCTAGATTAGTAATACTCCATCCCCCACACACTTTGGGCACATCTCTCAATTGTAGAACTTCAAAGTACCTGCATGGTAAAATATTTATGCTGTCAACTAGTTTAGCCATAGTGCTTCTATCAAGAATAGACTACTGTTCTGTAGTTGCTCATCACTTCAGCTTAGTAATTTACATTATGTTTACCATCGCCATCTTTCCAACAAATAGATGAAATAGGCCGATAGGCCTGGCCATTTCCACTAGCAGAGGCAACTGACCCAGAGAGGTCACGTGGCCACCAAGCACGGAACTCCCACTCCTACTACCAGCCTCTTCCAGAGATAGCAACCGTTTCAACAATACTTTATCTAATCATAGCTGAAGTTTTTAAGTGTTAAAAATCCCCTCTCTTAAATTTATAAAAACTCCCTTCCACTCCTACTTGTAAAGTTAAAGTTTACAATAAAGACCAGAGTAGCTCCTTCCCAGGGCCTTTTGCTACTCTCTGCTCATTGTCCCAGTCCCTGAGCTGGTCTTCAGCAGCAGGGACGTTATGACGCAAAGATCCCAGGCTCTCAATCAAGCACACCACTGTCCCAGGACTAGCTGTCCGCTCTGGCCTGCAGGCCCCATCTGGGGTAAAGTGACACTGATATATTCATGCCATTAGGTAATCAGCCAGTCTAACAAAATTGCTTCCACGTGCTCAGAGAAGATGCAGTTGCCCTGAACAAACGGGACTGGTAAACTGCCCCATGTTTTTGTTAATCAGATTTCAGGTCTGGTTGCTACCCTACAGGAACCTTCTGAGATTTATGTAAGGGAGTGTGGTCCTTGAAGAAAAGTCAGAACCGAAATCAAAGTTTATGCTGCTACTTCCTGTTCACAGTAGCAGCTATTCAGATACCTGACAGACACGTTCAAAGGCAATTATAGTCGCAACCTGAACATTCTCCCCTAATGAGATAGTTGATTCATAATGAGGAAATAAAGTTTCAACAGCAGTCATTGTTTAAGATTATATGATTCGACTTTTCAGGATAACACACTTAGTTGTACTGAGTTAGCTCTTAGACTGTATTGTTCATCTGTTGGGTTGGGAAACTACTACGGCTTTCAGCTGAAGGCATAAAACAGTAAAGCTGGATGTTAACCAAGGAAAGTCGTTTGGCTCACTTGTCATTTTAACTGGCTGAATGTAGAAATATAAAATGTTTAAAAATACAGTTTTCAAAAATAATGAAAATTAATTTTGTTTATACTTTGTAATCTTAAAATATACTGTATTTCCCCAGGTATAAGATGCTCCCATGTATAAGACACACCTTAATTTTGGGGCCTGAAATTTGACAAAAAATGTATTATATGAAGCACTGAACTCAAGTTTTATTTATCATAAAATTCAGACAACTCTTCATCACTTCCCATAAAGTGGGAAATGTAGGTAAAAAAATCTACAACCACTGTATAAGATGCACCCATTATTTAGACCCCAGATTTTTTGGAAAAGAGTGTGTCTTATACACGGGGAATACAGTATAAAGAGCTATCAGTGACATTCCTTCACTATCCAGCCAATCTTTACTGAGTCTCTACTATGTGTTCAAGACCAACGTCTATCAGTGTAATTTCCAAACTTATTTGACAAAATAAAACCAAAGGGAGATAGAGTGAAAATGAGATGACAACTTATTCAGGCTGTAAGTATTACAGGTGTCACTGCCAGCCCAAAATAGTAAAAATGTGAGGGTGCCTTCCCCCCACCCTCCTTGTTCCTCTTTCTCTAAATCCCAACAAAGCACTCAGAAATGGTCTAGCAACTACTGGGTCTTCTTTTGGGGCCTTCAAACTGCAGCCTATTCTGTATTGTTCGCTTTGGAGCTGTGGTCCTTAATCCTGGATACAGTGTCATCGGATTGAACCTGGTGAGCCAGGGAAAGCGTCGCAAAAAAAGCCACAACTTGAATGAGTTGGGCCTAAACACACAAAGCTCTAACAAAAAATGTGGGGGGGAGGACTAAATCTAGAAATAAACAGGCTACTAAGTTCTTGAATTCTAGCTTAAATACCAGATAAACAAAAATGGTTATTACTGTTGTCCTACTTTATACCATATTCTAAGCCAGGGGTTGGGAACCTATGGCTTGTGAGCCAGATGTTGCTTTTTTGATGGCTGCATCTGGCTCGCAGACAAATCTTTAATAAAAAAAAAATAACGTTAAAAATATAAAACATTCTCATGTATTACAATGCATTCATTTCCACCGCTCATGTTCATGGTTGCGGGTGGCTGGAGCCAATCACAGCTGTCCTCCGGGACAACACCAAATTTTTATTGGATAATGTGTAACATACACGGGTTGTTGTGAGGTCAGGAAGTAAACTTCCCTCCTTTTAATCAAGTACTCAGCTAGCTAATTGCAGAAACTTGTGACAAAGAAGATGGCTAAAAGAAAAAAAGATGAGGAGTATCGTACTTTTCAGCAGGAATGGACCGAGGAATTTGCCTTTGTGTAGAGAGCAGGTTCTGCGGTGTGTCTAATATGCAATGATAAAATTGCATCGATGAAACAGTCATATATAAAGCAGCACTTCGACACATGCCATACTACATTTGTATTGAAATATCCAGTGGGGGACAGCAGGAAGAAAGCATGTCAAGAGCTACTATGCAGAGTGCAAGCTAGTCAGCAGCAACTCCGTGTTTGGACCCAACAAGGTGACTGGAATTTGGCTAGCTTTGCTGGTGCTTTAGCAATTGTGAGAAATGGAAAGCCATTCACAGATGGGGAGTATGCCAAAACATTCATGCTTGATGTTGCCAATGAACTTTTTGATGACTTTTCGGATAAAGACAAGATAATCAAATGAATAAAAGACATGCCTCTGTCAGCAACTGTTCACGATCGTACCATAATGATGGCAAATCAAATTGAGGCAACACAAGTGAAGGACATAAATGCAGCACCATTCTTTTCTCTCAATTTGGATGAGCCAACAGACGTAAGCCATTTATCCCAGTTCAGCGTGATTGCAAGGTATGCTGTTGGTGACACACTACGTGAGGAAAGTCTTGCTGTTTTGCCTATGAAAGAGAAAACAAGAGGGGAGGATTTATTCAAGTCTTTCACTGAGTTCGCTAAAGAAAAAAACCTACCGATGGATAAACTTATTTCGGTGTGTACTGATGGTGCTCCGTGCATGGTGGGGAAAAACAGAGGATTCATAGCGCTTCTTTGTGAACATGAAAGAGACCCATCCTAAATTTTCACTGCATCCTACATCAGGAGGTGCTTTGTGCTCAGATGTGTGGCGAGCAGCTTGGTGAGGTGATGTCGCTGGTCATTCAGGTGGTCAACTTTATCGTTGCCCGAGCTTTAAATGATCACCAGTTTAAAACACTGCTGGATGAAGTTGGGAATAATTATCCTGGTCTGCTTCTGCACAGCAATGTGCGTTGGTTGTCAAGAGGGAAGGTGCTCAGCCATTTCATGGCTTGTCTGAGTGAAATCTGGACTTTTCTTGAAATGAAAAATGTCGAGCATCCTGAGTTAGCTAACACTGAGTGGCTTGAAGTTCTGCCTTGTGGACATGACTGAACATCTGAACCAGCTCAATGTGAAAATGCAAGGCGTTGGAAATAGTCTTATCCCTTCAACAAGCAGTGTTTGCATTTGAAAAGAAGCTGGAACTCTTCATCCCCGACATTGAAACAGGTCATTTACTACACTTTGAAAAACTGGGAGAGTTTAAAGATGCATGCACAGCAAGTGACCCTGCTCAACATCTTGATCTCCAGCAGCTAGCGGGCTTCACAACTAATCTCCTGCAGTCATTCAAAGCGCGCTTTGGAGAATTTCGTGAGCGCACTCGTCTTTTTAAGTTCATGGCTTTCTCAACCAAAAATGTTCCTGACCCCTGTTCTAAGCTTTTAATGGGTTTCTGTTGTTTTATATCTCAAGTTATGGTTTAAAATGGACCCTCGCCCCAAATTAATGCAAATCTCTATATAATGAATACCATATCATAGTCTTTTTTTTTAAAAAAAGTCTTATGTACACACACCATATTTCCCCATATATAAGACTCACCCTTTTTCGAAAAATTTGGGGTCTAAAAAACTGGGTGCATCTTATACAGTGGTTGTGGCATTTCAAATGTCATAGATGGAACTGAGGACGAGGCAATATATGAAGACAGTGATTTGTCATCAGACACAGATGAGGACAAGCTAATGGATGGGAGTTTTGACAGTGATGAGGAGTTGTATGAATTTTATGATGAATAAAATTTGAGTTCAATAACTTTATGTAATACATTTTTTTCAAATTTTGGGCCCCAACATTAAGGTGCATCTTATACATGGGAGCGTCTTATACATGGGGGAATATGGGGTACATATTATCTTTCAAATCTCAATGTAGATGCAATTCATAAAATGCCAGTTCAGTAAAATATATAACCGAGTTCCTTAAAACAAAGTAACAGTTCTGGCTCTGACCAGTGACGCAGTGGGTAGGGCGTGGTCCAGGAGCACCAAGGACACCGGCTATCCAGGGAGCGCCAGTTGCGCCTGGTCAGGGCGCACTGGAGAAGCAATCAATGGCACTGCTAAAGTGTAGCAACGAGTTGATGCTTCTTCCCCCCCTTCTTCTAAAAAAAAAGGCCAAAACAAAACAAAAAAAGCCAAAACAAAACAGTTTTGGCTCTGGCCGCTCAGCTGGTTAGAGTGTCATTGGAAATCCCAAGGATGTCTGGTCAGGGCACATACAGGAAGCGACCAACGAATGCACAATTAAGTGGGACAACGAAGGCTTCTGTCCCTCTAAAATCAATAAAATAAATACAGTTCTAATAGCATGTATATCATTATTTGTACTCTAATAATGGAATTTAAGGATGTATTTTCTTCTGGGGGGGGCAAGTAGTGAGGTTTTGGTACTGGTAATACTGAGAATCAGTGATTTAGACTACGGTTTCAAAACATGATCAAATAACAAATTTAAATTTAACACTCTCACCAAAAAGTAAAAGCTAGAAAATGCAGTAAATATGATTTGGTGAGTCGAAGGTCACCTAAAGAGCACTAGTGCCCAGCCTTTGGGAACTGAGTGACAGTTCCTTCTTCCTCAGGCACAGAGAACAGATGGCTCTCAGGCTCACCGAGGGGCTGGCCTCCGGATGACACTTCATGAGGTCACACGGGGTAGAGTTTCTCAACGAAGAGGCAGAAAAGAAAACATTGAATGAAGGGTTGATGTTTGAAAGCCTAGTAATGAGTAGAGCTGTGTGGTATGACTTCATCCGTACACTAGGAATTTGCCTGAGGCGTCCATCAACATAATTGAGTCCTATGTGTATCTAGAACACCTTGGAACGTGGAAGGTGTTCCGTATTATTTCCTTTCCTTTGCTTAGCTTGTCCCCTAGTAGCATCGAATCATTAATTACTTTAAGTGCTTTAGTTATAATATTTTACAATTATAATTAAGGAAAGAGAATTATACTCTAAGAATTTTGCAGAATCAGGTGACAGAGCTACGTCAGGTGTCAGTGTTTCCTCTCATTTACCAGGCCCTCATGGTAGAAGAGAAAGAAGCAGGCATTTCTCTCAGACCTCCTGGGCTTTACTCTGGGTACATGTCTGGCTTCACCTGACCACTCCTTTTCATGACTACGAGTTCTGAACTTCAGTCTTCAGTGAGGAAGATGAAGAGTAGCTTCTGACCAAATAGTTAAGAGGGAAAAAAACTGGTTGAAGCAGACCTGACTCAGATCACCACTAAGATTATAAAACAATAAACCTTTATATCCTGACCCGGCAGTGGCGCAGTAGATAGAGCATCAGACTGGGACACAGAGGATCCAGGTTCAAAACCCCAAGGTTGCTGGCTTGAGCATGGGCTCATCTGGTTTGAGCATAGCTCACCAGCTTGAATTCAAGGTCTCTGACTTGAGCAAGGGGTTACTCGGTCTGCTGTAGCCCCCCAGTCAAGGCACATATGAGAAAGCAATCAATGAACAACTAAGGTACCACAACGAAGAATTGATACTTCTCATTTCTCTCCCTTCCTGTCTGTCCTTATCTGTCCCTTTCTCTATCTCTGTCACAAAAAAAAAACAACCCACAAACAACTTTATATCCTATACTCATAGCCTTGCCATGTCCTAGCTAAGAGACACAGCTGTACTTGTGACATAGGAATTAAGCACTGTACAATTCTGAAGCCAGTTCCTCAAGCAACTGTTGTTAAATGGAGGGTGTGTGTGTGTGTGGGGGGGGGGGGGGGGGGGAGCTGGTGACAATGTCAGAATATTGTCTTTAGTTTGTTACAACTGAACTATTCTTTAGATCCTGCGGCTGAAACTAGGAATCTGAGCTTAAATCAGAACATGAAACCAGAACTAATGCAAAAATGAATGCTGAGTCCTCAACTCACTGCAATCTAAAAATCATGATCCAATCATCCTTATATGCTGACAAGTCTTTATTCCATAGACTCCTACCTCATAAAATGCTTTGACGTTTTAAATGGCTTCCTTATACTCCCCCCTACCCAATATTCATACAGATTTCTCCTCATTCAAAATTTACCCATTCTTAAGTGTCCATCTCAAGCACGCTTCCTGTGCAAAGGCCTTCTCACTACATAACATTACTTTGTCACTCCCTTGGGTTTTCATAACATATTTATCTCCATCACCGTACTTTTTCTATTCTGCCTTGTTTACAAGTCTGTGCCCATACACTTAAGTTCTTTCTTAAAAAAAAAATAAATAAAAGACGGGTAATAGTTGTTATTCATCTTTGTAATCTCACTTCTATATACTTCGCACAATGAAGGGCCTCAGTAAATGCTAATTTATTTAAATAACTTGTTTAGACAATTTGAAAGAAATTCCTATATTCTTACAAAGAGAACAACAGCGCGTGTCTGTATTAACCATAAGGTACAAATGGTAATCAAGGGTGAGAGCTTTCAGAGTAAAGGAATCTATCTCTGTTTCTATTGAGCACATCTCATTTCCGGTTTTCCTTATCCTCGTTCCCTGATGTCTAATCATTATTTTACACAACGAGAAGGATCGTTTCTCCTGACCTTACAACGTCCACTGTGGTGTGACCGCACACTCAAACAGGTTAGGTATCCTGCCTGAGGAACACGGGGCCTTGACGCCGGGTGAGGGACAGCTGCACTTCCCGCTCTGGCCCGAGGAACACGGGGCCTTGACGCCGGGTGAGGGACAGCTGCACTTCCTGCTCTGGCCCGAGGAACACGGGGCCTTGACGCCGGGTGAGGGACAGCTGCACTTCCCGCTCTGGCCCGAGGAACACGGGGCCTTGACGCCGGGTGAGGGACAGCTGCACTTCCCGCTCTGGCCCGAGGAACACGGGGCCTTGACGCCGGGTGAGGGAGGGACAGCTGCACTTCCTGCTCTGGCCCGAGGAACATGTGGCCTTGACACCGGGTGAGGGACAACGGCACTTCCTGCTCTGGCCCGAGGAACACGTGGCCTTGACGCCGGGTGAGGGACAGCTGCACTTCCTGGTCTGGCCCGAGGAACACGGGGCCTTGACGCCGGGTGAGGGACAACGGCACTTCCTGCTCTGGGACCCGCGTCTTTTGGTTTCTCTCCACCTTCACATCTTTTGATTCTGGTTGCAGGAATCTTGCCACTATATCATGTTATCACCCTTTCCTATTTCGTGACATCTACTGATTCAAATAAACTACCTAATTTTGGAACAATCTGTTTTATAAATCCATTATTCAAAAGAATTGTCTCATAGGGAATGGGGTGCAATGACCTCTCAGACACAGATGTTAGTAGTATAATATCAGTTGGTTCAGCAGTAGTATAACAGTTCATGTCAAAAAGCCTTATTCCAAATATTCCTAAAGAAATGGTCAATTGCAGACAAAAATTTACCATATATATAGAAATTTTCATGAAAGTCTTATAATAAATTGGAAATAATTTAAAAGTTTAACAATAATATTTATGATGTGTTTATACCCTATGGAACTGTTAAATTACTGTGGTAGATAACCTCTAAAATGGCCTGCAATGATCCCTGCCTCCTGCAATTCCCACCCCTTGTTTAATTCCCTCTTCTTAAATGTAGAACTAATGAACCACTTCTACAATAGAATATAGCAAAAATGATGGGATGACACTTCCAAGAAATTGGGACTTCTGTCTTGCATTCTTTCTCTCACTCCGATAGACGCTAACTACTGTGCTGTGAGCAGCCCTATGGAGAAGTCCATGAGGCAGGGAATTGAGGGAAGCCTCTGTCCAACAGTGTGCAAGGAACTACACTGAACCCAGTTAAGCCTTCAGATAAGATCACAGCCCCAACTGACAACTGAGTGTAGAAGCTTTCAGCACAGGCACTCAGCTAAGCTGTGCCCGGATTCCTGATTCACAGCAACTCTGAAGTTAATATACTTGTTATTTTAATCCACTGAGCTTTAGGCAGTTCATAATAAAAAAGAAAAAATAACTTTTAAAAGAATATTTAGTAAAATGAGGAAATGCTCATATGTTAACTTTTTAAAGTTTCTGGTTAAATGGTTTATTTATCTATATCAAAACAAACAAAAACTCAGTCTTTTATTAACAAAAATATTGTTTAAAAACATATACCATATACTCAGTATTGGTTATTTGAACTAATAATTTCCTACAACATTTCCATTCACTAAAAATATTTTCAAGACTGTTAGCAGTCTGCCTTGTAATATCATTTAATATTAAGTATATCATTAGCTAAAGAAATTACACCATTGAAAATATTACAATTTCCACCTAAAAAATAGTAAAAAAATTTACAATGATTAGACGGTTTATCCCCTTCTTCAGAATTCCAGTTAATGTTTAGAAACTTTTAAAAACTATAATATAAATGGATGATTCCAATTTTTAAAATACATATGCTTTAAGAAGAGTAAAATACAGGAAAACATCAAAAGAGATTCTCTTTAGACGGTGGGCTTATAGATAACTTTAATTTCCTCTCTATGCTTTTCTCTGTTTCCCAAATATTTCCAAATACAAATATTTTATCATCAGAGAAATGTCTTTTTAAAAAAGCCAAACTGGTGATTTGATGCGATACATAGCTGCCTCAAACCCAGGTTAAAGGCTAATATGAGACTTTCATTTCATGGGAAGCACAGCTCCAGGTCCATATCAAAATCTAGGTAATATTAATAGCACTCACTAGCAAGTAAAAATAGTCAATAGGACTATAGTATATCTAAATTAAAAAAATAAAGTGTCATGCTAAGTCAGCTGAGAGGGTTAAACTAACACAGGCTTCTGTCAGAACCAAGAACAGATTTACCAGGGGATATATATGGTAGATGCCCCCCCCCCCCCATGCATTGGTTCCAAAAGGTCAGGGTTTACAAATGAAGTAGGATATTAAAAAGCTGCACAACTCCTGCATCTCCTATGAAGTCACCATTTGTCATCTTTGATTTACCTAAATATTCATGAATCTTACATTCTAGTCTGAATCCACTTTGGGGACAGGGTTTTCTATAGCAGTGTAGCATGCTTTTTCTTCATCCTAAAGCTATATGTACAGGAAGACGGGGAAGGTGGTTTTAGATTCTAGGATTTGGTAAAATTATGTTTTTGTCAAGTCATTTCTCAGTTCAGTGCAGACTGGTCATTCATCCAAGTTCCTAACCAAGGTTCTTATAAAAAAAATGACACCTTGATATAAAATATCAAGCTTAAAAGACTTCATGAAACAAAATGACTTTATACTCAAAATCACTGCATGAAATCTTTTTCTCACAGGGTATTATTTAAACTTCATTGAGTCACTGGAGAGAAGTAAGTACAGCAAACTTATGTCATTTAGAAACAGCTTTTGACTAGATAAGGGTAGAGGAATTTAATTAGCCATGTGACCATAGGCCTTACTCAAGCCAGAACTCTAGTAAGTAGTTTCTAATTCAAGGTTGGTTCCGAATACCTAAATCGTAGTCATTATACTTGATCAAATTATCTTAACTGACATTTTTCTGAGTCACTAAATTTCATCTCAAATGTCATTAAGGACTTTGAAGGGGATCAGGGAGTCTGCCACCCCAAACTATGCCGTATTGGCACAGGGGCTGTTTTGAGCTGAAGGCAACCCTCTGCTTTCCCCCTTTCTGTCCAAAATCAGGGCATACATTTTCCCTTGAAGAGGTGTCTCCCTCTCCCACATCAGGAAGAGAAGTACTCCAGAGACAACTCTTCCCACCTGAGACAAAACTTACTCAACAGCCCTATTATACGTTTCCTAGTCACCTTGCCATAACCTACCCCAACCCCAGGAGTCCCAAATCCCTCTTCCTAGCATCTTACACATTTGATCAGCATTTATTAAGATGATATGTAAGTCCCCAGTTCTGTCTCCTTGAATCATATTTCTTTGTGAACTCTCATGCATAAATAGGTAATTAAAAAATTTTTTTTGCCCTGTTAATCTATTATCAGTTTGATCAGCAGGCCCAGCCAATGAGTCTAAAAGGGTAGAGGAAGGGACTTTTCCTTTTCCCACAAATTCAAGTTCAGTCTTTATGTTATATAGTGAAACTGCTTCAGATATTTTAGAACAAGCAGGAGGCATAAATAATAAATGAAAAGTGTTATTAAGTACTATGCACTGAATTAAATTCCAGGGAGTAGTATATATAATTTTGAATACCTAAAAGAACCATTGTTCTTATATGAAGACATGAGAAAACACAGTGTTCAAATTCACTTAGACTCTAGTACAAAAGGCCAAGAATTCAGAAAGCTTTGCTATTTGAAGTTTAATATTTCTTTCGTGATACATATGCCATACTCCTAAGAGTAATTACAACAGAGTTCCTTTTCTCTGTGGCTGATGGGACAGTATTTTGGGCATTGAGGGAGAGCAGAGGTACACTTAATTTTTTACAGCCCTGTTTTTTTACCTATTAGGTTTCTCACTAATCCAAAAAGTTATAAACCTTAGCACACACACCCAGGTTTGTCCTCTCCTCACGGCCTTCCCGAATGCGGAACACTCCGCCTCCCCTTCCTCCACCAGCGCCCATTCCCTTCTTCCCGGCCGCGGCCAGATCTGTCACTTTCCAGGCGAGGGTAAGCCCATCTTCTTCGTGCATTCTTCCTGGAATTCTCCCAGACCTTCCTCAAAGTTCTTTTCTTGAACTGATGTCCAGTCTAACTTATAGACGCTGTCTCCCCAAATGACGTTAAACACTCCTCAGGGGCAGCAGTCATGTCTCCTCTTTTGCACAGAGCTGTTCTCCACATTGAAGCCTTTAATGAATGCTAATTAAGGTTTGGCTATTTACCAAATACCCATGTACTTCACAGGGGTTAGATACTGGGAATAAAACTGGAATACACATAGTTTGACCTCTTTCAGGCACTTAGAGCAAAGGCCACAAATTCACAGCAGTGTTTGAGCCCGTGTTTTGTTTGACCAGTGCAAGGTTTAAACTTCTGAATCAGACTTGTTCCAAGCTGGGCGTTCACGCTCTAGTTCACAGGACTCCATCACTCTCTTGTGTCTGGCACTCATCGCGCTTCACTAATTTGTTACCTTCAGCCCCTGTGCGACGTCCGTATTTCACAACTCTTAATGCATAAGGGATAAACTGAATTCTTAAGGTTCAGGCTCTTCCCGTATCAGATACTCATGGAGCTACTACCCCCTAGCCTTCCACATTATCGTGCCGTGGTTGGCTGTATTTCTCCATCTCTGACTTGCTGCATGCTGTTCACAGTACACCTTACTATGGAAGACAGACTCCAGTTAAAAAAAAAAAATCCCAAATGCAAGAACAGATGCTATACTAATTAATTAGAGAAAGAAAACAGAACTGCTCAGCAACTGTTTTGCGTTCCTAAAAGCAGATGATGTCTAAGAGAAAGGACAGAAGAGACCTCGTTAAGAGAGAAGCAAGGCGCCAGCAGAGGAGGTCACTAAAATAATTCACGTCTTCACATTCCAGTGAATTATATCCCGAGAATAACCCGCAGATGTGAGCACAGAAACATTCTGATGACCTTTGGAAAAACATGGAGAAGGAGGGTGGTCTCAGGAGACTAGAAACTCAAACACACTCCCCCCCCAAAAAAAATTGTACACCTGAGACCAATACAAAGTAATAATGAAGGTGAACTGTAATTGAAAAATAAAAATTTAAAGAAATTCTGGGTCAATAAAAAATCAATTACTTTTCTTTGAAAACTGAAGGACACAATTAGAATTCACAGGCTGTTAGTTTAATACCAATCTCTGGCAAAATTCGAGTCAATCAGTAAAAATAGGGAACGTCTGGGGGGGGGGAGGTAGATTGGGGATGTCCAGGAACTAGCAGTGCACTAAGAAATAGTCATTTTAAAATTAATGCCATTTAGTTTTGTGATAGATCGTGGAATGCTCAGGATCTTTTAGCAAGGCATTTGATTACAATCTTCCTTATGAAGACTGATCTATGGGCTGGAACATTTGAAAAAGAAGCACCTGCTGAGTTCAGCTGATTCGTTCATTTGCCTCAGCGGTATCTACTGAGCCAACCGGATTCCCAGCCGGGACTGTGGTTGGCACTTTCAGCACACTGACTACTAACAAAGACCCTGAGAGGTAGATGTTACTAACCTCACTTCATTAACATGGGACAGAAGTTTCTCAAGGGCACAAAGTAAGTAGGTGTGAGGGCCAGGCTCCAAAACGAGGCTCCAAAAGCCCAGGATAATTTCGACTGTGCCACGGGCTTCCCGATGTGCCACCACCGCAAAGGGACCTGTTCCACATACTGTCAATGACTTGAATGTCTGGTCAACAAATTCACCAAATGTGCAGCTGACACAAAACCAGAAGGTAGAATTAACATGATGAATGCCACAATCAAGATGAAAACAGATCTAACAAACTGGAAATTGGAGGCTTAAATACAAGAGAAAAAAATGTTCCCATTCAAGAAAATTTTAATTGCATAATTGTTAGATAATTTGTTTTGAAGACAGAAACTCATTGCATTCTACACTGTCCAGATTAGATCGAATTATTGAATTCTATTTGGGGTTAAGGATCTTTAGGAATGAAGGAAATAAAACCGATTACTGTTTACTGAAGATAACTAACATTTGACTTCTAGGCAACTATACCAAGTACTTCATGAAGATTACCTCATTTCATCTTCACAGTGAACCTATGGGCAGGAAGAGTATATTATCTTTCCTGTTTTACAGATGAAAAGCTGAGAAGCTTAGGGATTTGAAAGGTTCTTTCTTAAGTGAAGAAGACAAAAGTCTTGCTTTGTAGCACTTCAGACCTTTTCTTTCTTAATTATGTTTTGTCGTGGACTCTTTAGGGAGTTAGAGCTCAGCTGAAAAAAAAAAGTCCATATAATCACACAGATTGGGTGGGTGGGGGAAGATTGACAAAGGCAGGACTGATGAGAAACAAGTGGAGGAAGCCCTTGTGAGTTCTGTGTAAACAAGGATTTGCTAACAATAACAGAAAGGAGGGACCCCTCAAACTGCAGTGAGTTCCCTGTTGCTGAAGTCTCCAGAAAAATGTGGCTCATCTGTCAGGGGTTTTATAGAGATATTGATGGATTGGAGGTTGGTATGATTTTAAAGTACCCTTTTGCTATAAGATTGTGGGTCTTACTAAGTAAATAATTTTGTTTGATGGCAAAACAAGGAAGTTAAAAACCGAAGTTACTGTTGTTCCAGACCCGTCTGCTGAATATGTCAAGCAGAATACCTAAATGATATTATTACACATCTGTGTATGATGGCTATATCAGGTACTCAGAAACCACCGCATCTAAAGAAAAAAGCTATAGTGAAGTGATCTTGATGAGATTTATACTTTGTCATAATAAAAATAAATTACTTATTCCTCTGAATCATTAATTAAAATTTCCCTAAGGTAAATAACCTATGTACCAGATCCTAAGATGGATGGAGTCTGATGAGAACCTTTCCGAGTTTGTAATTTTACAGTAACTTACTTCCATTAAGGAAGAGGAGTGGACGGCTGGGAAGCCGAAGAGAACTCCGATTGTTCTGCTTTGCTTCAGAACCCTTTGCTAATGGCTGAGGGGCTGCGCCCGTCTATTCCGATTCACTTTCCATTTGCATCATAATTCCCCTCCAAATTCAGCCTCCCACGGCTCTAACACTTTGCACATCACATGCCATTCAGAGCACAAGCCTGACAGCTTAGCATACAAATTAAATGCTCATAAGCAAATCTTTACCTGAAAATCTTCATTCAGTCCTCAGGTAGGAAGGAGGAAGGAGGGTGAGACTGCAACTCAGAACGCCTTCATCTAAGGCTCAGAGCCAGGTGGAGGGGCGGAGACGTGAGGCTCCAGCCCGGGCAGCTGGCCCACAAGGGATTGCTGGAATCCAAGGCTCCAGGAAACTCACAGGTGTCTACCATTGAAAAATCCAGCCAGCAGAGCGGAAGAGCAGAGACCGACAGTCCCACACAGCGGTAGCGCGTCTCCCAGATGTCCACTTACGCGACACATGGCCGGGACGGGACAGCTGCGCGCGTCGAAGCGGCGTCGGGCGGGCTCCCTGCCGCGCGGCCCCCGGGGCTCTCGGCGCCGGCTCCGCTCGGGCGCTGGCTGGCGGCCCGGCGGGCTGGAGCCAAGGGCAGTCCAGCGGCAAGGGCAGCGGCGGCGCCTCCTTCTCGCCAGCGCCAGGCTCAGTCCAGGGGCAGTTGGTGGAGGACGGGGCGTCCTTCGGCCACTCTCCAGGCCCCTCCTCCCGCCACCATCGCCGCTGCCGCGCCCGCCGCGCCCGCCGCGCCCGCCGCGCGCGCCTCGCGGGCTCGTGTCTGCACCCGCCGGATGGGTCCCGCAGGTGACAGGCGGGGGGCGCTCGCGAGTAGCAGGAGCCGGGCCGGAGCGAGGTGGGGCGGAGCTGGGCGGCGGGACTGGGCGGACGGCCCCCGCCCCCGCCCCCGCGCCCATCCCCCAAACACTCTCCTGGGTGCTGCCGCCTCCCCACCAGAAAAGAGACCCCCCGAAATACCGAATGAAACAGAGCGAACAGTCATTTCACTACCCGGGCCCTGTCCCTCGTCTGGGCCACCGTGGGCTGCTCCCTCTCCCGGGCTCCGCTCAATTCAGACTGGGGGCTGTCGGCCCGCTAGGCCGGCCCCGCCTGCCGGGAAGAACAGGTGCTCGCCGCCGCCGCGCAGGTGAACTCGCACAGCCTCGCTGCGCCCTGCCCAGCTAAGTACGGGTTCTGGCGTTCGGATCCAGGCTTAGCAGCCAAACCTGCTTTGACCTCAAACCCCACATTTCGCAAGGCTAGGCCAGGGCCTCTGCCCATCCTAACCAGCTTGCACCGTGAGTGTGCAGTACAAAAGCGCTTGAAGTACCTAAACATTGATTTAAGAGGACACACCCATTTTGTACTTCTCTATCCAGAAATACTCAAGAACATTTTTCAGGCTTGTTTCTCCTTAAAACATTTCTAAAGGCCCTTTTTCTCAAAACATGGGCATTATTCAGTTGTGCTTCTCTGCACTTTCCATGTGATGCCTTCGTCTGCCAAGTGTGCTTCCTAGGAATAGTAAAGGCTCCAAACAACAAACAAACACAAAACAAAACAGAAACAAAACAACACACCTACAAAACAACCATTATTTCCATTATTTTAGTAGCGTTCCACAATGGATTAGCATACAAAATCCATGCTTAAAGGGACCTTAGTGGGAGATAACTTCACATGACTCCACAAAAGAGGACACTGAGGCCCAGAGCCCAGCAGCAAAACTGTGAAGAAGAAAGACTGGACCCTAGAAAGCTCACAGACTGTAGACTCACATGAGACTCACCTCTCTAAAGGTATATAGCACAGTAAAAGTTTACCTAGATTGCAGAGAAGTCAGAAAGTATAAATTACACAAAATTTAGCTCATCCCTTCAGATTTTAAATGAATTAAAGATTCTTTTCTTTACTGTGATTAACTTAACTAAGGTAACATATACAAATACAATAGTCCAGAATATAATTTTTCTTCATGATAATTTGATTAATGGAATTGGAGTAGGTACATTCTGTCTATCATAGATTGTAGATACACTTATATTGATTTGTCTGATAAGTATCATTTTTAATGTATACAAATTGACTATACAAGGTAAAAAAAATATTTAGTTTTACATATTTCAGGCATATCAAGCTAAATGATTATGATTAAATGCAAGGCTCCACCTTTAAGCCTAATTCTTCACTTATGGTAAGTACGTCCTTTGCCCCTCTCCCTTCCCCAGCTGTATGGGCTCACTGATCTGGTCCTGTAATAATCCACAAGAGACCTCTCTGGGTTTCACACTGGGCCATCAGTGTCGGTCCTTGATAAGCTCAAGACAAGAAAGGAGAAACTTAGAAATCTTAGTATTTTTTACTTCCCAGTTGCCAGGGCAGAAGTGGATGAGGAAAAAGTGTCCTCCAACCTCCAGCAGCAGAGAAATCGCTTGCATTAGTACACATTCCTGCTTTTACTCAAAGATACACTGTCTCATCTGTGCCAAGTGTTAGTTCCCCTCTGCCCCTCAGTCTAAAGAATTTAGGAGCTGTTGGGGATGTGAGGCCTAAATGTAGGCCAATGCAGTTCTGCTGGGCCCCTTACTGGGTACACTGCTCCCACCAGATCCAGCTCAGGCCCTCCCTCCATCATCCTGGGGTGAGCCATGGGGAAGAAAAGCTGTGTAGATCAGCCCTCTCTCCTCTCCCGATGGGCCTCCCACAGGGCCTGGCCTCCGGCTTAGCGACCAGAGTTTAAGGCAGTCCCTGTGGCCAGGCTGCAGGAGAGGCCAGGCTTCCCTATGGCCTCCTTGGGCCTCCTTGGGCCCTGCACCTGCTGTGGCCTCTGGAGCAGCTGATCCTTCACATGCCTTTGAGAGGCTGCAGTCAGCCTCAGGAAGTCAGCGGCCAGCAGGGCTTGAAATCCCCTCAGGACTGCAGGTCCCGCTTCTCTGGTCCAGAGGGAAGATGCCTCCAGGCAGATGGTGGCCTCTGCTGCTGGGGCGAAGAAAGGGCTGGCTTTCCTCAGAGCCCCCAGCCTGGGCCTGGGAGTCCAAGTCCCACATGCCTGCCCTCCTATCTCCTCTCACCCTGGCGCACACAAGATGAGAAGGAAGTGGAAACCCCCAGCTCCCTAACCTGGTGGTTGCAGAGACCCACTGTAAGAATTTGAAAGTGTGCTGCATTCAACTTTTAAACTAAAATGTGGTTAGGGTGAGGGTGTCTGGGCTACACTAAGTGTTCAGCAGGTTTTCTTTTGGCCAGAAGGGCACGGAAAGTAACAATAATAAAAACAATAATGAGGCCCTGGCTGGTTGGCTCAGTGGTAGAGCGTCGGCCTGGCATGCAAGGGGTCCCAGGTTCGATTCCCGGCCAGGGCACACAGGAGAAGCACCCATCTGCTTCTCCACCCCTCCCCCTCTCCTTCCTCTCTGTCTCTCTCTTCCCCTTCCGCAGCGAGGCTCCATTGGAGCAAAGATGGCCCGGGCGCTGGGGATGGCTCCTTGGCCTCTGCCCCAGGCGCTAGAGTGGCTCTGGTCGCCGCAGAGCGACGCCCCCTGGTGGGCAGAGCTTCGCCCCCTGGTGGGCGTGCCGGGTGGATCCCGGTCGGGCGCATGCGGGAGTCTGTCTGGCTGTCTCTCCCCGTTTCAAGCTTCGGAAAACAAACAAACAAACAAAAAACCAATAATGATAAAATATTAGAATATGAATAGAAGCAATCTGACCTCTGAGCCTATACTGTTGACAGGGAAGAGTTACTAAACTGGATTGAGGAATGCATACCAAATAGTAAACTTGCAATGAACAGAATTAAATCAAGGCACCCCATACCCTTCTCCCTTATAAAGATACCGCATTTCCAATCCCAGCTCCCCAAAACTCCCACTTCCACTCCAGACATGTTAGAGAGAGGGAGGCAGCAGACCCCCTCCACTGGTTTCCTTCCTCCAAGACTGAGCACCTCTAACACCTGAAGCTTCTGCTTCAGGCTGACAGGTCAGCGCTTGCCCCTCGGGGAAGTAAGGGAGAGCGTGCCAATGAGGCAGAAGGAGCCGCCTCCAGGAGGGACACGGGCACTGGGACTCACCTACTGAAGTCTTCATTTGTTTCCTGACAACCAAGTGTTGAGGACGAGGTCTGTAGATGGAATAGTTTGAGTGTTCACATTGGAGGACAGACCATGCATATATATTACAAAATGCACAGAAAAGATTTATAATGAATAGAAAATGACTAAGGAGACAAAAAAAAAAAAATAACCACAATGATATACCATTCTGGACTATAAACCCTGACAGAGTAGCACATATTATCTATGAGAAAATTCATTTTGACATTTTGACTTTGATAATGATAAAGCTATGTTAAGATAGAGAAATAATTTTGTTTCATGTACACAAAAATTGAAATTTTACCTCCTCGTTTCTCATATACTAGGCTACTAGTTGAGGGGGAAAAACACCGTTTAGTAGTTACTAGAAAACATGGCTATTTTCCATATATATTTTTCAGTAATCCAGGTTTTAGGTGCTATTTTTTTTATATATGTTTAGACTAAAATGATGTCTTCAAACCAGTGAAATTACCTTGTATGTGTTAAGATTTTATTTAGATTTGGCTGAAAGACCCAGATATCTCCTGAGTAGACAGACACACTTTCATGTCAGCTCATAGACCAGAGTGTTAGGATGCAAAGCTTAAACAATTCAGCAACAGAACTGGCATATTTATTCTTTAACACTTAACTCTTGTAAACATGCTTCCTGATGAAGAAATAGCTATAGCTATGAACATGGTATCAACCCAATCTGGAAACTTTTCCTGCTCCCTTTATACGACTGCCAGTGGCTCCTGGGCTGTGTGTAACAGGCTTCAAATCTTGTTGGAAACTTCCCACTGCTGTGAAAGACCTCTGTGCATTTACCATTTTCCCAGAATCAAAGAGCGAATCATAGATCACCTTACCAGCCAAACAGGTGAGAATGTAGACTTACCATGAGTTTCCTGTTTTGATATTTTAATATATATCAGGATATTTTTAAAAGTTCAGCCTTGGCCAATTTGCTCCATGGTAGAGCGTTGGCCAGGAGTTTGGATGTCCTGGGTTTGATTCCCAGTCAGGGCACACAGGAGAAGCACCCATCTGCTTCTCCACCTCTCCATCTCTTGCTTCTCTCTTTCTCTCTCTCTCTCTCTCTCTTCTCCTACCCTCCTGCAGCCATGGCTCAATTAGAGCGAGTTGGCCCCGATTGCTGAGGATGGCTCCATTGCCTCCGCCTCAGATGCTAAAATGTCTCCAGTTGCAATGGAGCAAGGGCTGCAGATGGGTAGAGCTTTGCCCCCTAGTGGGCTTGCCAGGTGGATCTTGGTTGGGTGCATGCAGGAGTTTGTTTCTCTGCCTCTCCCCCCTCACTAAAATAAAAATAAATAAATAAATAATAAAAGTTCATAAATTTTCAAAGCTGTACTTTAAGCTATTCTAGTCTTATTATGTCACTAAAACAAGAAGTGATTTACATCATCTTTCTTATATGGAAGACAAGAATTAAATTACTCCTCAAACCTTCTCTTTCTAGGGAAAATGTGTTTTAAGTTTTTCTCACAGGATTTCTTTCTTTTCTTTAAAAATATTTTTAACTTTTCAATTACAGTTGATGTAAAACATTATATTAGTTTCAGCCGTATACTCTAGAGATTAGACATTTACATTCATAGGATTTCTTTTTCTCACATTGTCAGGCCTCTCTAGAGTCATTCTGGTACTCCAAATGTAATTAATTAAAAAAATTTAAACATATGTACCCTGATTTATCAATGTCACCCCATTAAAATTAATAATAAATAAATAAATAAATAAATAAAAAGGAAAAAAATTTAAATTATTACTAGAGAGAGGCAGGAAGAGAGAGAGAGAGAGAGAGACAGGCACAGCAAGCTGTTCCAGTATGTGCCCTGACCGGCAACCTCTGTGCTTGGAGACAACTCTCCAAATGTAATTAAATGCCTGGCAACACAAACTAGGTAGAAGTTCCAAACAAGAGTTTAACACCCCCTGGTGTCAGTTCCTGCACATACAGGCCTGGTCTGCACTTTCTTCTTTTGTGGCGGGTGCACTTGGGAGTGTGTTCTTTCTTGTGAAGCCACTACAAATTTATATTTGTTATTTAAATTTAGCATGTCTAGGTGCTTGGAGAATAATGAGCTGTGTTCAGCCCTCATTCTGCTAGAGCTAGAAGTCCCCATTTGCTCCTCAGAATACCCCCCCCCTTTGAAGATGCCTGTCCTTGTCAAAGTCGCTAGTGTTTTCTGTGTTGTCAAATTCAGTGGATGTTTCTTAGTCCACAGCTCAATTCTGAGTGCATTCATGAGAGCTGACCAGTCCCTTCATCCTGTAGCACCTCTAGCTTATGTGACATTCGTTTTCTTCCCATGTCTCTAGCTGCTCCTACTTCTGTTTAATCCCTAAATGTTGCGACCCCCCCGCCCAGGGCCTAATATAGGTTCCCTTCTTTGTCTACCATATTTCATCAACTGAGCTTATCCTTTCACACTGCTTTAATAGCATCCGAAGCCAGAAACTCCAAATGCGCATGTGCTGCCTTACTTCATTTGACCTTTCCACTTGGATGCTAACAGGCACCTCAGACTTAACCTGTCAGAAACAGAGCTCTTGATGCCCATTCTCCAAATATGTTCCTCCTTTGGCCTTTTCCAATTCAGTAAATGGTAACTTGTGGCTAAAGTCAGAAACCTGTATTGTTCACAGTTCTCCAATTTGTATTTCTCTTCCTCCCACTTTATATAGTTCACTAGTTGTTACCTGGACTGCCTCTTCAATCTCATCTGATACAATGAGCTCCTCTCCCACTAAGTCCTAGCCACCTTCACCTCTTCTCCACCTCAGGGCCTTCACACTTTCTGTTTTCTTGGCTTTTCCTGGTTTTCACTTGGCTGTTTCCTTCACATCTTTCATGTCTCCTTCAAATGCCACCCCTTAGGGCAGTGGTCTCCAACCCCCAGGCCACAGACCGCTGCTGGTCCGTGGGCCATTTGGTACCGGTCCACAGAGAAAGAATAAATAACTTACATTATTTCCGTTTTATTTATATTTAAGTCTGAATGATGTTTTATTTTTTAAAAATGACCAGATTCTCTCTGTTACATCCGTTTAAGACTCACTCTTGACGCTTGTCTCGTAAGTTCGACAATTATATTTTTAAAATACTACAGTTTTTACACCGGTCACATAATTTTATTTTGTGCATTTATCCATCCCACCCTAAAGGCCGGTCCGTGAAAATATTTTCTGACATTAAACCGGTCCGTGGCCCAAAAAAGATTGGGGACCACTGCCTTAGGGAAAGACTTTTCTGACTATCTTAAAGTAGCTTTTCCTCTATAACCAACCTCTCTTTTACACATGATACTGTTTATCTCCTTCATAGCCTTTATCACTACTTGAAGTTAACTTATTTGTTTCTATGCTGTCTGGCTTCTCTAGAATGTGAGCTCCATAAAGAGACTAACCTTATACACTATTTACCTACTAGTTTGTGGAATAATATGAATACAGTAGGCATTAAAATACTTTTTGAACAAATAAATAACAAGATACCTTCACTTCGAATGATAGCAGATTATTTTATATTAAACCAGCTCTCCCAATGAGAACAATTGGAAAATTTGATAGAAAAAATAATCAGTCTGAAAATACTTAAGAACAATCAAAGCAGCCAAGACTCCTGGATCATGATTAGAATGGACGCGATGAGAAGTAAGCCTGATATTTTGTGCAGAATATCCACTTTAGGCCTTTATCAATTTGTAAGCAACAGCCAAGAAGCAGAGAAGCTGAATAGTGCCTTCAGTTATCTTATAGAGTCTTGGAGAAACAATTAGTTCAGGATACATCAAAGTGGAGGGGCCCAAGCAAATGCTCTTGACTTTCAGATAAAACTGCTGAGGAGAAACACTCTAAGAATAACCAGAATAAATCAGGTATAAACTAGAAATACATCAACTCTCATTAAGACTAAATCTAGCTTTTGATTAGTTCAACCCATTATATAACAGGCTATAAAAGCATAATCCAGAGTCTCCAATTATTTTTAGAATTTGCAATTCAAAATTATCACATATATTTTAAATACAAAAGACCAAATACTAAGAGAAAATGGAAAAAAAAAATAAATCTACAAGAGGTTCAGCTACAAACTATAAAATAACTACAATTATTTAATATGGCCCCCCCAAAATAGAAAACCACATAGAATCTATTTTTTTAAAAACAATCAAATGGAAACTTGGGAACTGAAATGATCAGAACTAAATTAAGAACTCAAACAGATAGATTGAATGCAGACTAGACACAACTAATGAGAAGAATGATGAAGATGAAATTTGAACAACAGATAATATCCAGATTGAACCATGAAACTTTAAAAAGATGAGAAGTGAGCCTGACCTGCGGTGGTGCAGTGGGTAAAAGCGTTGACCTGGAACGTTGAGGTCACTGGTTCAAAACCCTGGGCTTGCCTGGTCAAGGCACATATGAGAGTTGATGCTTTCTGCTCCTCCCCCTTCTCTCTCTCTGTCTCTCTCTCTCTGTCTCCTCTCTCTAAAAATAAATAAATAAATAATATAAAAACAAAAAAAATTTTTTTAATTTAAAAAGATGAAAAATGTAAGAGGATTAGGGGGCAATATGAAAATGTTTATCATAGGTAAAATTAGAGTTTCCAGAAACAGGAGAGAGAGAATAGGACAGAAGTAGTAATGAAGAAATTTCCAAAATTGAGGAAAAATATCAAACCACAGATTCTAGATCTATGAACATCTAGCTGAATAAATTCTAATAAAATGAGATCTAAGCACATTATAGTAAAACTGCTGAAATATGAAAATAATTAGAAAATTTCAGAGCAACAGAGGAAAAAGAGACACATCATCTTCAAATAACAACAGTATGAATAGCTGCCTTTCAACAGAATTGATGAAGGCTAAGAGACTACAGAACAGCAGCAGCAAACTACTGCAATAAAATCTGTCAACATATTAGTTTGGTTTTTTTTATTCATGAGCCTGGATAGGCAAATGTTTCTTAAACATAACACAAAAAGCATATCCATTATAAAACTGAGACTCATGGACATAGATAAAAGTGAAGTGGCTACCAGGGGGAGGGATGGGGTAAGGAGAAAAAAGAACAAATATTTATATATGGTAATGGACAATGATCTGACTTTGAGTGATGGGCACACAATACAATCAACAGTTCAAGTGCTATAGAGATATTTACCTGAAACCTATGTACTCTTATTGATCAATGTGACCACATTAAATTTAATGTCTAAATTTTAAAAAGCATATCTATAAGAAAAAGATTGATGAATGATATTATATTAAAAAGAATATAATGATATGATACCATTAAGAATTAAAATGCATAAACTATCACAGGAAGAGGTATTTGCAATAAAGTTATCTTGTACAGGACTCATGTATAAAATAAAAATAACTCCTGCAAGAAAAGGAAAGATAACCCAGTTTTTAAAAATGGGCTAAAAATTTGCAAAGGAGGATATTTAAATGCCTAATAAATATATGAAAAGGCACTCAACTTTATTAGTCACTACAGAAGTGCAAAATAAGACCACAATAAGATGCCACTATATGCCCATTAGAGACACTGAAACACCAAGTGTTGGTTAGGATGATGAACAACTGGAGTTCTTTTGGAAATTCTTGGCATTATCACCTCAAGCTAAATATGTGCACCAAGAGGCAAGAGTATTCACAGCATCATTATTTATGCTAGCTCCAAAATTGCAAATGCTCATTAGGATTAGAACTACATCGGGTAATTATAGTGTACTCAATGAATATAAGTTTTATTATTATTCTTTTTAGCCTATGAAAGTCTGTTCATATTTTATAGATTCGAAAAACCTGCTCAGCTGAGAACCAATAACATTAACTCAGAAATATATAATTAAATAGAATAATTAAAAGTGCCTAAATAATTCTTACCTCAAGGATTGTTAAAAACTTATTGTAGATTTAACCACTGTCCTTTTCTTTTCTTTTTTAACTTTTAAGTACCAGAGTTCTAAAAGACATTAGTTAGATTCAATGTTTTCTGTGTGCTTTTTTTTTCTGTGCTGTTGTTGATTTGTTTGTTGAGAGAGAGAGAGAGGGACAGACAGGAAGGGAGAGAAATGAGAAGCATTAACTCGTAGTTGCATCACTTTAGTTGTTCATTGATTGCTTCTTATACGTGCCTTGAAGCCAAGCCAGTGACCCCTTGGGATCACATTGATGATCCCACACTCAAGCTGGCAACCCTGCACTTAAGCCAGATGAGCCCACGTTCAAGCCAGCAACCTCAAGGTTTTGAACCTGGGACCTCAGGTTCCAGGTCGACATTCTTTCCACTGCGCCACCACTGGTCAGGCACATTCATTGTTATTTTTAAGAGGTATATACTCTATTACACTGAAATAAAGCATCTTCTTCTCATTGAATTGCAGAACTAAGTTTTTCAAATAAAATCTTGCAAGGAGACAAAGTTAGTTTTCTTATTTATAATTTCACTTTGAATTGTCAATTAACCTTTCTGTCTCATAGAGATTAAAGTTGAAAAAAATAATTTGAAGTTATTAGGTTCACTAAACTGTTCTCGTTCAGTAGTTGTGAACACAACTATGTTTCTGTGCAGATCTCAGAGCCTTGCATTTTCAAAGCCTCTATTGCTCCCATTCTAAGTAATGGCTGAAAACATTTAATAGACATAATTCTAATCCCCAAAAGCATTGCTTCAAAAAAAATTTGGGGTATAAAATACAAACCAGAATTTAGTATAATGTTATTGCTTAAAATTCTTTTTCTTTCTTAAAATGGTAACACAAGAGTTTAGTTAGTTAGAGGCAAAGAACCTTCTAATGGCCCTGGTCTATTGGCTCAGTGGTAGAGCATCAGCTGGTGTGTGGATGTCCCTGGTTCAATTCCCAGTCAGGGCACACAGGAGAAGTGCCCATCTGCTTCTCCATCTCTCTCTCTCACTTCTCTTTCTCTCTCTCTTCTTCTCCTGCAACCATGGCTCGATTGGAGCAAGTTGACCCCAGGCGCTGAAGATGGCTCCATGGCCTCCACCCCAGGTGCTAAGAAAAGCTCAGTTGCTGAGCAATGGAGCAATGCCTCTACTCGGCTTGCTGGGTGGATCCCAGTTGGAGCACATGCTGGAGTCTGTCTCTCTGCCTCCCCTCTTCTCAGTGAATTAAAAAAAGAAAAAGAAAAAAAAGAACCTACTCATAATCTAATTAACTGATTTAATCTTGAGATCTTTCTCTTATTTTCCCATTACTTTTTATATATGTGTTCATAACAACAAATACTTAACTGTAATGAATGTATCCTTACTGAAATGGTGGAAATGATGTCTTTTCATTTAAGTACCCCAATTCCTAGTTGAGTTCTTGTCACTTGGTAGGAACTCAAGATATGTCAAATAGATGAAAACTAAAAGAAGTCGTAAACACATTACAGAGAACTGTGAATTCCAGACCAAGATCCAAATTGTAAATCACAGGGCAAGACTCAGTTTTAAAAGACTTGATAGCATTTGGATAACTTAATAATAGTAAAAAAACACACCACCTGGATGATGTTTACCTCAAGATGATCCAGTCATCTGTTTCAACCATGAAACAGACTTACTCATATTATAATGTACTCTTCTGCTTATTTTTAACAGTATTTGCCTGAATAAGAACCTTAATTTAATACTTTCTAGTGGAATAAAAAAATTAATTCACTCCAAATATCTAGACAAATATACAGTGTGTCTGTAAAGTCATGGTACACTTTTGACCGGTCACAGGAAAGCAACAAAAGACGATAGAAATCTGAAATCTGCACCAAATAAAAGGAAAACTCTCCCAGTTTCATACCTATTCAGTGCAGTTTGATGTGGGCTCACGCACAGATTTTTTAGGGCTCCTTAGGTAGCTATCCCGTATAGCCTCTACAGACTCATCACTGACTGATGGCCTACCAGAACAGGGTTTCTCCACCAAACGCCGGTTTCCTTCAACTGCTTATCCCACCGAGTAATGTTATTCCTATGTGGTGGCGCTTCGTTATAAGCGCGCCGATATTCACATTGCACTTTGGTCATGGATTCGAATTTAGCAAGCCACAGAACACACTGAACTTGCCTCTATACCGTCCACATCTCGACTGGTATGGCCGTGGGCTGCTCCGCTGTATACAGTGTTATGTCACCATCTGCGCATGCGCACATGCTGCCACATCATCCTACAGAAACTGGGAGGGTTTTCCTTTTATTTGGTGCAGATTTCACATTTCTATCATCTTTTGTTGCTTTCCTGTGACCGGTCAAAAGTGCACCATGACTTTACGGACACACTGTATAACTACTCAAAATTATAAATTTATCATTTTTGTTTTCTAGACAAGAAATATCTTCATTGAAATGTCTTAAAAATTGCTTCCATGTGCCCAACATCTCAAGTAATCAAACTCCAAAGTACTATAGTATCAGAACTTAAGTTTGGATAGTTTTTATTATCAATAAAACTTAAACAAGGCTATTAAATAGTCAGCCTGGTTTTTTTCCTGGTATTTTATAAACTTGGGGATATTATTCTAATTTTACTGATGGAAAAAACAAAAGATACATAAAGCTTTACTGCCTTACCTCAGTAGTCATAAACGTCCTTGTAGAGGCGACAGTAGAAATTGTTTCTCTAAGATGTTGCCTTTGTGGCTATATAAGCAATTCTGTTTTCTTTTCCCAAACTTCTCTTCATAGCACTTTAATCCAAGTCTCTCTTCTGTATATGTTCCATATTTAGGGTTTGGTTTTCTTTAAAATTTTTTCACTCCATTTTTTCCCCCAACTGTTTTATTGTCTAGGGTGGTTGAGGAAAATATTCTTCTTAAACAGAAAGTTATCATAAAACCAATATATGCACCATCAATTTACCAATTAAAAATTTATTATATTAGAATAGAAGACTTACTTCTATCACTACTTAAATTTTTAAAGAAAATAACCTATTTCCTACAATCTATGCTGATTAATCTTCACCCCACTAGGTAGCAGGTGTAGGGGAGGTGAGGGTGGGATTTGGGGAGGAAACATGAATGCTCATTTAGCCAGCTTAATCCAGACACTTCTCTGGATTTAAATCTCATGTCTTCTGCACCAGGAGGAAGCATCCTAGGTAGCAATGAGTTTCAGAAAACTTGAATAATAGGGCTATCAACTACAAACCGGGTGAGAAGTCTGCTTAATGAAGACCTTGGTTTTGGAATAATTGAGCTGAAATAATTTTCTTTTTTTTCCAGAGTGATTATAGGGTAGAACCAATAGTCTTCTAAGGTCACTTCTGGTTCTGGGTAATAAACTCATACCACCTGATTATGGTTTTTTTTCTTTTTGATGGATGAGAGAAAAATAAATATAACCTGTTTATGCAAAAGTAAGTCCAAAATCATTCTAATTTAAATGTACTTGCAAATATTTTCTTACGCAACAAGAGAGTATGTACGTTGCTTAGTCCCTGCTTCTGCAAAGTATTTGTAATGGGTTCTACATTGAACTGCTGCATTTTATCTCATATCTGATTCCTGTTCCAGGAGTCAAAGGCCAGTGAAAATGTAACAAAAATAAAAACAAATGATCTACTTCATACTGAGTCTAACAGATCTCTCCACAGGATAATGTGACCATAAAAGAAAAAAAAAAAAAAAAGGAGTGGTTATGCCTAGAGTCCAATTACTACTTGTTTAGAATCTGGGCCTAATAAGCCCAGATGTGTTGTTTATGGAAAGTAAGTCTAGTATAATTTAAGATGGAATGTCTATTAAATAATAAGTGTGTCACTTGTATAGAGTAAAGTAATGCCTTTTAAAGACTGGTACATACTACATTCTGTGTTCAACCATGTCGACTGCCCATGTGCGGCTGATAAAGGTAAACAAAATGACTAGTTAATGTCACCATAGGGAATGTCACTGATCATTGCTGGAGGGCAGGATTTCTTCATGTAAGCACAGCACCATCACTGAAATCAGTGGACACCTCTTCACTAGAGCAGCTTAAATCCCGCTTCTCCTGCACAGCCAATTCCCTGCTGTCAGAGCAGCTGACAACACTGGCAGACAACTTTGGATATCTGGCTGTTCCCTCAACAGCTTTAGGAAGAATGAAAAAAGCAAGGCATGAGCCCTAAGTGAGAATTATCCTCAACTACAAGGAGCAGCATTAGATACCCTTCCTATAATAAAAGGTGGTCTGAGACCTCCCTCTTCATATGTACCTTCACTTTTCACCATGTATTGATATATATATGGTTTATTTATTCATTTTAGAGAGGAGAGAGAGAGAGAAAGACAGAGAGAGAGAGAGAGAGAGAGAGAGAGAGGAGGAGGAGCAGGAAGCATCAACACCCCATATGTGCCTTGACCAGGCAAGCCCAGGGTTTCGAACTGGCAACTTCAGCATTCCAGGTCGACGTTTTATCCATGGCACCACCACAGGTCAGGCTTCACCATGAATATTTTTAAGAAAAAAAGTTTAGTTTAATTATATATATATAATAATAAAGATAAATAAGTTAAAGCCCTGATTTTGTCCCTAAATAATTGAAAAGCTTAAAAATTTTTAAAGTCTCTTAGAGACTATTTGCTCTCTATAAATCAAGGATTTTTAAATTAATAATCTAAGACCAACTAAAAGTTACATTTTAGCATCCTTTTTCATATATCAGTACTTTATTAACTTTATGTTTCATTTAGGACTATAAGTGATTGAGCAGAAACTAAATTAATTCTATTGGGGTTTTTTTTTAAGATTAAGCAGAATAAAAAAATTGGCACCTTTCAAAAATAAAACCTTTAATATTTTGATATATTTCTTTTCAACCTTTTATATATTTTATAGTAAATGCCTATGCTCACATTTTTTATAGAAGTTCTTATATACATACAGTTTTATAACAATTATTTTACATAAATTATATAGGATTTACCTTTTAAATAATTATTAACAATATATTTACAGACTTTAACTGAATAAAACCATATTTTCATTTAGTGAAACATTATGGAATATATTTCTTTCTGATTTAAAGCAAGTATGATTAGACAGACTTTCATGTAATGCAAATGGACATGTGCTAGCATTAAGAAAATTTTACTGTTATATTAAGAACTAAAAGTTACTAGTCCATGGGATTAATATACTTTGTTTGTCTTGGAATTTCTCAAACATTTGTCATCCTTCATGATAAAATTCTTTTATAGTTAGTATTTAATATTTATCTTTAATTTTTAAAGCCTATTCCTCTTTTTTAAAAAAAAAACTAAATAATGAAAGAGAGCTAATTACATAAAACATTTGCCTTAATGTCATTTTACCTAGTCAGTGTGGGTCAAACACAAAAGTTTAGTCATGCCTGCATTAAATGAGAAAGAAGTATATCCTAATATTTCTATTTGTTTCCCATACCATACATCACACACATGTTCATATTTTGTACATGTCATGAGAGAAAACAAATTTCAAAGTATAATCTTTCAGCACAGGATATGTAAGGTATGAGATTTTCACAAGAACTATAAATAAAAGGCCAAGAAACTAATATTTGGGGCTTGACATTTTGAGGTGAAGATCCCAAAAAGGAACACAGATTGATTATGCCTATGACCATGGCTTAAAAAACAACAACAAAATCCAAAAAAAACCCACTTCTAGAACTAGCGCCATAAGGGAAGTAGAAAAACTGGATGAGAGTAGAACATGGGGACAATAAATACTGTCCAAAAGCAGTTCAGAAATAACCATATTATTAACCCACTCTGAGGCCTTTGAATATGCAGTTATTTCCAAAGCACCTAAATTTAAGAGACCGAAACCAAAAAGATCACAGTAACCTGGGATCGATATTTACATCAAAACTAGATCCATGAGGTAGAGCGTTGGCCTGGCGTGCAGGAGTCCTGGGTTTGATTCCCAGCTGGGGCACACAGGAGAAGCACCCATCTGCTTCTCCACCCCTTGCTCTCTCCTTCCTCTCTGTCTCTCTCTTCCCCTCTCCATTGGAGCAAAGTTGGTCCGGGTGCTGAGGATGGCTCCATGGCCTCTGCCTGAGGCGCTAGAATGGCTCTGGTTGCAACAGAGCAATGCCCCAGATGGGCAGAACATTGCCCCCTGGTGGGCATGCCGGGTGGATCCTGGTCAGGTGCATGCGGGAGTCTGTCTGACTGCCTCCCCATTTCCAACTTCAGAAAAATACAAAAAAAAAAAAAAAAAAAAAGAAAGAAAACTAGATCCATGAGAAGATCAACTGGCTCCTGATCGTCCATTTTAAAATGTTCACCACTACGTCTTTGAAAATGAACCACTGTGGTCAGTGTAACTGCCTGGGACTAGAGAAATGTCTCTACTTTAAAATGAAACATTAGGCCCTGGCCGGTTGGCTCAGTGGTAGAGTGTCAGCCTGGCGTGCAGAAGTCCCGGGTTCGATTCCTGGCCAGGGAACACAGGAGAAGCGCCCATCTGCTTCTCCACCCCTCCCCCTCTCCTTCCTCTCTGTCTCTCTCTTCCCCTCCTGCAGCCAAGGCTCCATTGGAGCAAAGATGGCCCAGGCGCTGGGGATGGCTCTGTGGCCTCTGCCTCAGGCGCTAGAATGGCTCTGGTCACAACAGAGCGATGGCCCGGATGGGCAGAGCATCGCCCCCTGGTGGGCGTGCCAGGTGGATCCCGGTGGGGCGCATGCGGGAGTCTGTCTGACTGTCTCCTCGTTTACAGCTTCAGAAAAAAAAATAAATAAATAAAAATTAAAAATAAATAAAATGGAACATTAAAAGAAAGTGTTCAATGAAATTTTATTTGCAATAAGATTCTAAACTCATGCATTATGTGTAGTTTTTGGCATTGGCAAATTCTAGTAAATAGTACCTTAATGTTTTCAGATAAAGACAATAGTTTGAAAAGTTAAAAAACCCAGAAATTTAGAAGGGGCAACAATGGCTGTTCATAATGGATTACTGCAGCTTGAACCATTTTTGCGTTTTTTTTCTTCACTGACTTCCTTGATATTTTCTCCTCCCATGTGTGCCAAAGGTTTTGTTTTGTGAGTCACTGACTTCTGCCTTTTTTCTTAAAGTGATCTGTCAGTTTGAGAGATTGAATGTTATTGGCAAGCTCTATTACTTTACGTCATGCTGGATAGAAGAGTGGTTACAAAGCAGTCATCAGCCAAGGACCTTAGGGACAAGAGAACTTGGAACACCAAGCTTCATAAAACAAAGGGAGCTCAAAGAAATGAGTTCTACTCACAGCCAAATATGACAGAGCTGCAACACTCTAGCAGCCCTTCTTCACTAATCAAAATAGGGCATGTCCTGAATTCAGTACAAAACAATAACAACAACAACAAGATCTTCAGAAACTGAGTACAAACAGGTTAGTGCATGACCAAAGAGGGAATATTTTATACTCACAAAAATACCATTGTTAATAGTTATTTACGTAGAAAGTGAGCATACCAGAACTCAGCACAACAGTGCTCATCAACCTAGAAAGCCCATGAACCCTCAACTCCAGCACTGTCACCAGGCCCATACACACAAGTACCAGAACAGGTCAGATGGCCTGGGAGCCTTAGGCAGTTACAGCACCAACAGAGTTTGTACCAAATTGAATGAAAACCAATCACTCTAATCATACTCTCATGTACAGGGACAAAGGCAAGTGTTTAATCCCAACTCAGACCACCTACCTACTCTAATTCCCTCATGCCCACCCTCCTCTGTATTCTCAGCCCTGGAGAGTCTGACTTATTGTCCCAAATCTCAGCTCTTTTGACTACAGCCTTTGGAATCTTAAGCCCATTCTAATCAATCTCCTACATCTTCATCTTGACATAGAAGGCTATCCATCTGTGGTCCCTAAGGGAAACCTGTCCTTCCCCTGAGGATAGCTCTTCTTCAGTCCTCTCTTCAAAGTGCATATAAGATTCCTCTGCCCACTCCTGTGTCTAAACACGATGAGATTTCCCCTGCTTCTTGAGGTTCCTGCCTTGTGATCATACTCTCTGTTGGAGCAGATAAGCACAGTTAAGAATATCATCGTTAAACATTGTAAGATAATACTAAAATGTTGGAATGGAAGGAAATCCTAAAGAAGTGATTGCAAGCTAACTCACTTATTGCTTATATATGTTGCAAACATCTATTCCACACACCAAAAGTGCCATTATCTAGTCTCACAGAGGGATCTTTAAAGAATATAGAATTTTCATGCTATTAAAACTGTCTCAAATTTTAGAAAAATAAAAACTTCCAGACGATTATATAAATTGTAATATTAATATAGAAACCTAATAGATTATTAAAAAGATAATTAATTTTACTTATGTGTATCAATTCAAAAGGACAATAAAATATTAATGAACAGCACAAAGAATAATTTCATAATCAAGTTGGCCCCTCCCCCTATTTGTATAGGAATGTAAGAATAGTTCAATAGTATAACTTTATTCATATGTGTTAGCATATTAATAATTCCATGGAAAAAGTTGTGTTTATATATAAAGTCATTGACAAGGAATTAGATAAAAATCAACTCTAGCTCTGGCCTGGGAAACTCTGTTGATCAGAGCATTGCCTTGAAACGCCAGTTACAGATTCAATCAGGGCACACGTAAGAATCAACCAATAATTGAACAAATAAGTGAAACAACAAATCAATGATTTTTCACTCTTTTTTTCCTTTCACTAAAAAAAAGTCAACAAAATATTTTTAAAACTTACTTTTTTTTAAAAAAAGCACTCAAAATAAAAGCTGATGAAAACTTCCTTTCGACTAAATTTTATGATTATAAATATTTTATCTCTGTTCTAAGACACGCATATTTCCTAAGAGAGAAAACACTGGAAATATTCCTCCTAAAGTCAGGAAAGAGACAAAGATGCCCACAATCACCACTAATACTTCATGTTGTCTAATTGATTGTCTGATTTCCCCCAAAACTGTAGAAAAATAAAGGTATAAAAATAAAAATTATCTCTATATTTGCAAATGATAAGACTGTATACCTGAAAAATCCAAAGGACAGAAAATGAATGTAACAAAATAATTCAACAAGGTAGAAAATATGAAATTATTAATATACAAAATTAATTAATTACTTATTATGTAGAATACACACAATGATAGAAACAATGGACCACAAGTAGATTGCAATTAATAACAACAAAAGACAAAATACTCAGATAATAAAATATTCAGAATCTAAAAGGAGACTTGTTCTAATATTCACAAAGGTAATAAAAGTTAACATGGAAGGATGTGGAGAAAAGGGAGCTCTGTACACTGTTGGTGGGAATGTAAATTGGTGCAGCCACTGTGGAAATCAGTATGGAGTTCCTTCAAAATATTAAAAATAAAATATATGATATAACAATTCCACTTCTGGGTATATATCTGAAGAAAGTAAAAACTAACTGGAAAAGGTATCTGTACTCCTGTGTTCACTGCAGCATTATTTATAATAGTCAAGACGTGTAAACAACTTAAGAGTCCATTAAGAGATGAAGGAATAAAGAAATTGTGGTATACAGAGACACATGTGCACACACACACAATGGAATGTTATTTAGCCATAAAAATGGAAACCTTGGTATTTGCAACAAGATGGATGGGCCTTGAGGGTGTAATGCTGAGTGAAATAAGCCAGGCAGAGAAAGACAAATAGCATATGATCTCCACTATATGTGGAGTATAACACAAACAAATAAAACTGCAATTCACTGGCACAGAAAGCAGATTGGTGGTTCCCAGAGGCAGGCGGTGGAGGATGGCAAAATATCATGGGGTCAAAAGGTACAAACTTCCAGTTATAAGAGAAATGTGTCCTGGGGATGTAATGTACAACATGATGATTATAAGTAGCAATCTGAAAGTTGCTAAGAGAGTAGACCTTAAACTTTCTCCTCACAAGAGAAAAAAGTGTGTAACTATGTGTAGTGATAACTGTTAACTAGACTTACTGTGTTGATCATTTTGCAATATACAGCTGACCACACAGGGGTTAGGGCACCCACCACTCACGCAGTTGATAATCTGAGTACAGGCCTGACCTGTGGTGGCGCAGTGGATAAAGCGTTGACCTGGAAATGCTGAGGTCACTGGTTCGAAACCCTGGGCTTGCCTGGTCAAGGCACATATGGGAGTTGATGCTTCCTGCTCCTCCCCCCCGTCTCTCTCCTCTCTCTCTCTCTCTCTGTCTCTCTCTCTCCCTCTCTCTCTCTCTCTGTCTCTCTCTCTCTCCCTCTCTCTCTCCTCTCTAAAATGAATTAAAAAAAAAAGTAAAAAAAAAAAAAAAAAAGAAAATCTGAGTACAACTGAGGTTGGTCCTCTGCATACACAGATTCCCAAGCATGGATCAAAAGTACAGTATACATTGAAACTAATGTAATATTCAATATCAATTGTAATTTAATAATCAGAAAAAACTTAAAAAAATATGAGTTTGCCCTCCCCCAAATTGACTATACATATATCAAATCATTATGTTGTATACTGGGAACTAATATAATTTCCTATGTCAATCATATCTCAATAAGAATAAATAAATATTTTAAGGAAGTTAGCTTGGATAAATGTAAAGGTACATTGTGTTCTTTGATAGGAAGACTCAGTATAATAAAGTAGTGTGTTACATTTATAAGTTTTCAAGGAACAATCATAATAAAAATACAGATTGGTATTAGGTTAGCTGATTTAAAGTTCATATGAAAATAATAAGTGAAGAAAGAATAGTCTGGAAAATTCTGATAAAGAGCAATAAGGGTACTAACCTTTTCAGATATTTCAACATGCTATAAATGCATCAATAGTTAATAGGGTAGGATTGGCTCATGAAAAGACAGACCAATGAAACAGAATAGAAAGCCCAGAAGTAGACCTGAATGTGCACAGGAATATAGTAACAAGGAAGATTGCATGCCAAATTAAACAGTAAAGCAGTGGTTCTCAAACTTTCTGAAGTTGGGTGCATTTAAAATTCTACAAATAATTGTAGGTGCACTATATACAAATTTCTGAGAACTGTTATAATAATTAAGTCAAATATTAAAGAAAAAATATAAAGTCCAAGCGTGCTTTTATGGTAATTAAACAAAATAAATATGACAAAATTAAATTTATTCTGACATTAAAAAACATTTTTATGTTACATTTTTTGAGTTATGCTTTTTAGAATTTGCAAAAAAAGAGAGATTAAAAATATAAAAACAACAAAAAGTTATCTTTTTATATATATAGATACATTCTTAGTAAGATTTAGTAAATTCAGCAGGTCCCTGCGCAAATGTGTTAAGTTTTTTCATTCTTGTGTTTTTGAGAAACATGAACCTGATGCATCCTAGTGATTTCTTCAATGTTTGGGCATATATGTGAAAGGCAAACTCTCATTTCCTCGTCAATACATTGAAAAATTTCTCTCTTTTTACTCTTAATTGTGTTGAATGCAGAAAACCCCCACCATACATATCATCTTAACTTTACACCAAACAAAGGATAGAAGAAACTTGCCTCCAGTCTTTCTGGGGAACATGGGGGGTAGTGTACACAATCCAGTACCACAGCTTAACAGCCTTTTTTTTTTTTGTATTTTTCTGAAGCTGGAAACGGGGAGAGACAGTCAGACAGACTCCCGCATGCACCCGACCAGGATCCACCCAGCATGCCCACCGAGGCGACGTTCTGCCCAGCAGGGGGCGATGCTCTGCCGCGACCAGAGCCATTCTAGCGCCTGGGGCAGAGGCCAAGGAGCCATCCCCAGTGCCCAGGCCATCTTTGCTCCAATGGAGCCTTGGCTGCAGGAGGGGAAGAGAGAGACAGAGAGGAAGGAGGGGGGGATGGAGAAGCAAATGGGCGCTTCTCCTATGTGCCCTGGCCAGGAATCGAACCTGGGTCCCCCGCACGCCAGGCCGACGCTCTACCGCTGAGCCAACTGGCCAGGGCCAGCTTAACAGCCTTTTGCAACCTAATTAGGCAAGTGAGGTGTGGGGTTGGGCAGACTGTCAGCTTACAACCAATTCCCCATACCTCTGTCCCCTCAAAATCTAAACTCCAAAATCCCTGTTGGTTTTTTGGTCCCCAACAAGCACATATTTTTTTGGAATACCATAGGGCACACCTGGAAATCTTCTAGGGCGCACCAGTGTGCCCTGGTGCACACTTTGAGAACCACTGCAGTAAAAAGAGACTTTTTAATAAATAGTGTTGGGAAAACTGGATAGCAAATTGGAAAAAATTAAAGTAGATTCTGTATTCATGCTATATATCAGGAAAAGCAAACAGGTCCAAATGGACCAAAGATTTAAATGTAAAAAATAAAATAAAATAATAGAGGTATTAGAAAACAACATAAATAATTTTTATTATAAACTTAGGAAAGTATTGTCTTATGACCTTTCTAGCTATGACTCAAAATCTGATGGAGTAACAGTTAAAGCGAACCTGAAACAAAACAAATACATCTGCATGTCAGAAAATGCCATTAGCAAAGCATATATTATGAATTGATAGGTCATAGGAAAAAACAACAAGAAATAGATGATGCTTACTTCATGAGTAAAATGCAAATTAATATTACACTGAGAAATACTTTCTCAACTATCAGACTGGCAAAATCCAAAAGCCCTATAACATACTGTTGGAGAAGCTATGAAAAAATGGACACCTTCACACATTGCCACTAGGAGTAGAAAATGAAATAACCTTTAGGAAAGGGATTTTGGCAACATCTACCAAAATTTCAGATGTATTTATTTTTAATGCAATTATTTTATTTCTAGGAATTTCATATATAGTGTATATAGACAGATATAGGTATCTATGTATCTATACACATGTATATGCACATATCTATATCTGTGCTTATCTAAAATGACAACTGTCCAAGATTAACCTCTGAAGGTTTGTTTTTAAATGTCAAAGATTGGGACACAAGTACCCAGCTGTAGGGGCCTGGTTAAAGTAATTACATTATAGCTATGCAATGCAAAACTATGTTATCTTCAAAAAAAGAGTAGGTAAATCTCTCAACTACTGACGTGGAAACCCTTCCAGGATAAACCTCCATGTTAAAGAAAAGTAAAGAATAAACGTTTATTTTAGACTATTTTTTATGTATGAAAGGGGGAAAATGATACATTCCCCCTTGTATTTTCATGAAGAAACACTGGGAGAAAAAAAAACCCTACAAAAACTGGCCTGACCTGTGGTGGTGCAGTGGATAAAGCGTCGACCTGGAACACTGAGGTTGCTGGTTCAAAACCCTGGGCTTGCCTGGTCAAGGCACGTATGGGAGTTGATGTTTCCTGCTCCTTCTCCCTTCTCTCTCTCTCTCTGTCTCTCTCTCACCTCTCTAAAATGAATAAATAAATAAAAACCTCAATAAAAATAATAATCTATAGCAGCTAGAGTCAAAAGGTGGAAAGACATGGGTCTGAATGAGACTTCAATGTATTTTTTATATATTTTATGTTTGAATCAAAAATTAAAATTAGGAATGACGTCAGAGTAATGGCGCTGTAAGGAGTGATATCGATAAATCTCTCCCAAAATTCAAACAAGATCTTCAACCAGAAACAGAAAAATCTATCCTTGGAGCCTCCAGATATTTCACACTACACGCAAAGATATGATCAAGTGAAAAATCGGCTAAATATATAATCAACCCCAAAGGAAATAAGGAGGAAAAAACACTCCGCCTTCCTCACTAACCTAAATAAGGGCTGCTTTCACTGGGAACTGAGAGTATAGGAACTAAGGCGGGCAAAGGGGGTGAATAGATCCAGGCTGCGGCACAAATGGCCGAACCAGGCTGTGGCATGGAGATCCAAGCAGAGGAAAAACTGTGCTTGTGGCAACCCATTCAACACAAGCTAATGCTCGCGCCAAACCCACACAAAGAAAGGCATTCGGGACAGCCATCCGCCCCGATCTCCTGGTCGGCGAGCGCAGATAGTGGGCAAGAGATTCCTCCTAGAGCCCTGGGGGTGGGTGCCCGTGTTACCGGACAGATGGGCAGAGTCAGAGGCCTTTGTGTGGGCCGAAAGCGGAATCTCGGGGGCGTCCTTGCGCCCTGAAAAAGCAGCACACAGGGAGGGAGCGGGAGAAAAAATCACTACGCTGGAACTTTTCCATGCGGGCAGGGGTCCCATTCAGAGTGAGAGGCAGCCTGCTTCATATCCTGGTCAGCACGCACAGATTGTGAGCGAGAGATTCCTCCAAGCGCCCCAGGAGTGGGCACCCGTGTTACCGGACACAGGGGCAGAGTCAGAGGTCTTTGTGTGGGTGGAAGCCCTGCCTGATTATGGTAGCAGCTCTGACTGATTGAGCCTTACCCAGAGCCCTGCGCAGAGTGGGAATAGATTGGGGATTTTCCAGCTCTTTGAGTCTCTTGCTCTCCAGGCAGAGGCAGCAGCAACTCCATAGGTGGAGCATCACTAATTCAGGAAGGAAAGACTAGAAGAGAGGCTCCGGGAACATGGACTCTCTCACTGTCAGAGCCTACAAATGCTAATGAGCCTTGACTGCCAACGAGACTGAAGCCCAATATATGACATCGCCATAGAGACTTATCAACTGCAAACCTCTACCTAAGCATGCCACAGGGGAAGAACTCAGGGTACAGAGTCACCAACCAGGAAAAGGGAGAGAAAAGAAAAAGCAAGAAGTTAACCTCTCAAAATCAAGAATAATCCACAGACTTTATAACCTATCCCATTTTATTATATTTGTTCGTTGGTTTCTCTTATCTTCTTGTCTTGATTATTTTCTTCCTCTTCCAATTTGGTTCTCTAATTCTCTCTCCTCTCCTTGAACAACACTACCCATAAGTGTTACATCTCCCATTATCTTTTCTTTCTTCTTCCTTTCTCTCTATGAGGGTTGCACTCCAAAACCCTTAACTCTCTCTCTCTCTCTCTCTCTCTCTCTCCTTTTATTCTTTTTTATTTCTTTTCTCCCTCTATATTAGTTTCCTCCTTTCTCCTTTACGTCTCCTCTCATTCAATCCTTAATAATGAAGAAATTATTTTTTCTGGGACTCAAATTAATTTTTGTGGCACTTTGGGGTTTTTTAACTTCACTTTTTTAACTCACTAGCAGAGCTCTCAACCCTGGCTATCCATTTTATCTAGTTCTTGCTCCACTAAATACAATAGTAATTTTCCCCCTCTTTTTCCTGTTTCCCTCTTATTCCTCTCATCATATCTCTTAGTCAACCAACACCTAAAAGCAAATCATTTTATTCTTGACCCAAATTTTTTTCTTATTTGCATTTTGTGGGTCCATACCCCCTTTTTTGCCCCTTTATTACTTCTCCCCAACTCAGGCCCTCCATTATAGGTATTGTTTGTTCTATTTAGCACAATATAATTCACAGTTCACCACAAGATTTTCTCAAGAAGGATGGGAGAGAAGAGGAGAGGAAAAAAAGGGGTGGGGGAAATAATTTTTTTCTTTTAATTATTTTAAATTCTTTTTTAATTTTTATTTTTTAATTTTTTGTTCCTTATTAATTCTCATTAATACTATCAACAAAACCACTCTCAGGCCCTGGCCGGTTGGCTCAGTGGTAGAGTGTCAGCCTGGCATGCAGGAGTCCTGGGTTCGATTCCCAGTCAGGGCACACAGGAGAGGCACCCATCTGCTTCTCCACCCCCCCATTCCTCTCTGTCTCTCTCTTCCCCTCCCGCAGCTGAGGCTGCATTGGAGCAAAAAGATGGCCCGGGCGCTGGGGATGGCTTCTTGGCCTCTGCCCCAGGCACTAGAGTGCCTCTGGTTGCAACAGAGCGATGCCCCAGATGGGCAGAGCATTGCCCCCTGGTGGGCGTGCCGGGTGGATCCCGGTCGGGCGCATGCGGGAGTCTGTCTGACTGCCTCCCCGTTTCCAGCTTCAGAGGAAAAAAAAAACCACCCTCAGATGCCATTAAGGAAAAGGAAATCGAATATCATGGATACAAAAGAAAGAGGCAGCACAGATAGATGAGGAAAAATCTATGGAGAAAAAATTTAATATATTGGAAACTTTGGGGATAAATGACAGAGAATTTAAAATAGAAATCCTAAAAATACTCAGAGATATACAAGAAAACACAGAAAGGCAATTTAGGGAGCTCAGAAAACAACTCAATGAACACAAAGAATATATTACCAAGAAAATTGAAACTATAAAAACAAATCAAACAGAGATGAAAAACTCAATTCATGAACTGAAAAATGAGATAACAAGCTTAGCTAATAGAACAGGCCAGATAGAAGGTAGGATTAGTGACATAGAAGACAAGCAACTTGAGGCACAACAGAGAGAAGAAGAGACTCAAAAATTAAAAATATAAGAAAGCCCTACAGGAATTGTCTGACTCCATCAAAAAGCATAACATAAGAATAATAGGTATATCAGAGGGAGAAGAGAGAGAAAATGGAATGGAGAACATATTCAAACAAATAATAGATGAGAACTTCCCAAGCCTGTGGAAAGATTTAAAGCCTCAAATTCAAGAAGCAAACAGAACTCCAAGTTTTCTTAACCCCAACAAACCTAATCCAAGGTACATCATAATGAAATTGGCACAAACCAACGGCAAAGAAAAAATTCTCAAGGTAGCCAGGGAAAAGAAGAATACAACATATAAAGGAAGGCCCATTAGATTATCATCAGATTTCTCAACAGAAACTCTACAAGCTAGAAGAGAGTGGACCCCAATATTTAAAGTCCTGAAAGAGAGGAACTTTCAGCCATGAATACTATACCCACCAAAGCTATCCTTCAAATACGAAGGAGAAATAAAAACATTCACAGATACAGAAAAGATGAAGGAATTTATCATCAGAAAACCCCCACTCAGCCCTGGCCAGTTGGCTCAGTGGTAGAGCATTGGCCTGGCATGCAGAAGTCCCAGGTTCGATTCCCGGCCAGGGCACACAGGAGAAGCGCCCATCTGCTTCTCCACCCCTCCCCCTCTCCTTCTTCTCTGTCTCTCTCTTCCCCTCCCGCAGCTGAGGCTCTGTTGGAGCAAAGATAGCCCGGGCGCTGGGGATGGCTCCTTGGCCACTGCCCCAGGTGCTGGAGTGGCTCTGGTCGCAACAGAGCGACTCCCTGGAGGGGCAGAGCATTGCCCCCTGGGGGGCAGAGCGTCGCCCCCTGGTGGTCGTGCCGGGTGGATCCCGGTTGGGAGCATGCGGGAGTCTGTCTGACTTTCTCTCCCCGTTTCCAGCTTCAGAAAAATAAAAAAAAGAAAGAAAGAAAAAAGAAAACCCCCATTCCAGGAATTACTAAAGGGGGTTCTCCAACCAGATACAAAGAACAAAACAAAACAAAACCGCAAGTAAAAGCTCCACAAAGAACACAATAAAACCAAATTTAAACTGTGACAACAACAAAAAAAAAGGGGGGGAGAGGATGGAGATTAACAGTAGCAAAGGACAATGGAGTGCAAAAGTACTCACAAGATAGTGCACTACAATAAACAGGGTAGGAACCCTTTTCATTACTTAATAGTAACCACCATTGGAAAAACCACCACAGAAGCACATGATTTAAAAAAAAAATAGCAACAGAGGAAAAATGTATGGAATACAACCAAATAAAAACAAAAGATAGAAAAATGAAAGAGAAGAATCAAACAAGACACAAAACTAACAGAAAGCAATGTATAAAATGGCAATAGGGAACTCACAAGTGTCAATAATTACGCTAAATGTAAACGGATTAAACTCACCAATAAAAAGACACAAAGTAGCAGAATGGATTAAAAAAGAAAATCCAACTGTATGCTGCCTACAAGAAACTCATCTAAGTAACAAGGATAAAAACAAATTCAAAGTGAAAGGCTGGAAAACAATACTCCAAGCAAATAACATCCAAAAAACAGCAGGTGTAGTAATACTCATATCTGATAATGCTGACTACAAGACAGCAAAAGTACTCAGAGACAAAAATGGTCATTTCATAATGATTAAGGGGGCACTGAATCAAGAAGACATAACAATTTTTAATATATATGCACCAAACAAAGGAGCACCAAAATATATAAGACAGCTACTTATTGACCTTAAAACAAAAACTAACAAAAATACAATCATACTTGGAGACCTCAATACACCGCTGACGTCCCTAGATCAGTCATCCCAAAAGAGAATTAATAAAGATATAGTGGCCTTAAACAAAACACTAGAGCACCTGGATATGATAGACATCTACAGGACATTTCATCCCAAAGTGACAGAGTATATATTTTTCTCCAGTGTACATGGATCGTTCTCAAGAATTGACCATATGTTGGGCCACAAAAACAACATCAGCAAATTCAGAAAAATCAAAGTTGTACTGAAAAAGCATATTTTCTGATCATAAAGCCTTGAAAGTAGAATTCAACTGCAAAAAAGAGGAAAAAAACCCCACAAAAATGTGGAAACTAAACAACATACTTTTAAAAAATGAATGGGTCAAAGAAGAAATAAGCGCAGAGATCAAAAGATAAATACAGACAAATGAAAATGACAATACGACATAGCAAAATCTACGGGATGCAGCAAAAGCAGTGATAAGAGGGAAGTTCATATCACTTCAGGCCTATATGAACAAACAAGAGAGAGCCCAAGTGAACCACTTAACTTCACACCTTAAGGAACTGGAAAAGAAGAACAAAGAACCCCAAACCAGCCAAAGAAAGGAGATAATAAAAATCAGAGCAGAAATAAATGAAATAGAGAACAAAAAAACTTTAGAAAAAATTAATAGAACAAGAAGCTGGTTCTTTGAAAAGATCAACAAAATTGACAAACCCTTGGCAAGAATTACCAAGGAAAAAAGAGAAAGAACTCATATAAACAAAATCCAAAATGAAAGAGGAGAAATCACCACGGACACCGTAGATATACAAAGAATTATTGTAGAATACTATGAAAAACTTTATGCCACTAAATTCAACAACCTAGAAGAAATGGATAAATTCCTAGAACAATACAACCTTCCTAGAGTGAGTCAAGAAGAAGCAGAAAGCCTAAACAGACCTATTAGTAGAGAAGAAATAGAAAAAACTATTAAAAACCTCCCCAAAAATAAAAGTCCAGGCCCAGACGGCTATACTAGAGAATTTTATCAAACATTCAAAGAAGACTTGGTTCCTATTCTACTGAAAGTCTTCCAAAAAATTGAAGAAGCAGCAATACTTCCAAACACATTTTATGAGGCCAACATAACCCTCATACCAAAACCAGGCAAGGATGGCACAAAAAAAGAAAACTACAGACCAATATCTCTAATGAATACAGATGCTAAAATACTAAACAAAATACTAGCAAATCGAATACAACCACATATTAAAAAAAAATACATCATGATCAAGTGGGATTCATCCCAGAATCTCAAGAGTGGTTCAACATACGTAAAATGGCTCACATAATACACCAGGGGTCCCCAAACTACGACCTGCGGGCTGCATGCGGCCCCCTGAGGCCATTTATCCAGCCCCCACCACACTTCCAGAAGAGGCACCTCTTTCATTGGTGGTCAGTGAGAGGAGCATAGTTCCCATTGAAATACTGGTCAGTTTGTTGATTTAAATTTACTTGTTCTTTATTTTAAATATTGTATTTGTTCTCGTTTTGTTTTTTTACTTTAAAATAAGATATGTGCAGTGTGCATAGGGATTTGTTCATAGTTTTTTTTATAGTCTGGCCCTCCAATGGTCTGAGGGACAGTGAATTGGCCCCCTGTGTAAAAAGTTTGGGGACCCCTGTAATACACCATATCAACAAAACAAAGAACAAAAACCACATAATCTTATCAATAGATGCAGAAAAGGCATTCGATAAAATACAACACAATTTTATGTTTAAGACACTCAACAAAATGGGTATAGAAGGAAAATATCTCAACATGATAAAGGCCATATATGATAAACCATTAGCTAACATCATATTAAATGGCACAAAACTGAAAGCTTTCCCCCTTAAATCTGGAACAAGACAGGGTTGACCACTCTCTCCACTCTTATTTAATGTGGTGCTAGAGGTTCTAGCCAGAGCAATCAGACAAGACAAAGAAATAAAAGGCATCCATATCAGAAAAGAAGAAGTAAAGGTATCACTTTTTGCAGATGATATGATCCTATACATCGAAAACCCCAAAGAATCTACAAAAATACTACTAGAAACAATAAGCCAATACAGTAAGGTCGCAGGATACAAAATTAACATACAAAAGTCCATAGCCTTTCTATATGCCAACAATGAAACATTTGAGAACAAACTCAAAAAAATAATCCCCTTCATGATTGCAACAACAAAAAAATAAAATACCTAGGAATAAACATAACAAAGAATGTAAAGGACTTACATAATGAAAACTATAAACCATTGTTAAGGGAAATCGAAAAAGATACAATGAGATGGAAGAATATTCCTTGTTCTTGGTTAGGAAGAATAAATATAATCAAGATGGCCATATTACCCAAAGCAATATACAAATTTAATGCAATTCCCATCAAAATTCCAATGACATTTTTTTAAAGAAATGGAAGAAAAATCATCAGATTTATATGGAACTATAAAAAAACCCAAATAGCCAAAACAATCCTAAGGAAAAAGAATGAAGCTGGGGGCATTACAATACCTGACTTCAAACTATATTATAGGGCCACGATAATCAAAACAGCATGGTATTGGCAGAAAAATAGACACTCAGACCAATGGAAGAGAATAGAAAGTCCAGAAATAAAACCATATATATATATGGTCAAATAATTTTTGATAAAGGGGCCAACAACACACAATGGAGAAAAGAAAGCCTCTTCAACAAATGGTGCTGGGAAAACTGGAAAGCCACATGCAAAAGAATGAAACTGGACTACAGTTTGTCCCCTTGTATGAAAATTAATTCAAAATGGATCAAAGGTCTAAATATAAGACCTAAAACAATAAAGTACATAGAAGAAGACATAGGTACTAAACTCATGGACCTGGGTTTTAAAGAGAATTTTATGAATTTGACTCCAAAGGCAAGAGAAGTGAAGGCAAAGATAAATGAAGGGACTACATCAGACTAAGAAGTTTTTGCTCAGCAAGAGAAACTGACAACAAAATAAACAGACAGCCAACTAAATGGGAAATGTTATTTTCAAACAACAGCTCAGATAAGGGCCTAATATCCAAAATATACAAAGAACTCATAAAACTCAACAACAAACAAACAAACAATCCAATAAAAAAATGGGAAGAGGACATGAACAGACACTTCTCCCAGGAAGAAATACAGATGGCCAACAGATATATGAAAAGATATGTTCATCTTCATTAGTTATTAGAGAAATGCAAATCAAAACTGCAATGAGATACCACCTCACACCTGTTAGATTAGCTATTATCAACAAGACGGGTAATAGCAAATGTTGGAGAGGCTGTGGAGAAAAAGGAACCCTCATTCACTGTTGGTGGGAATGTAAAGTAGTACAACCATTATGGAATAAAGTATGGTGGTGCCTCAAAAAACTGGAAATAGAACTACCTTATGACCCAGCAATCCCTCTACTAGGTATATGCCCCCAAAACTCAGAAACATTGATACGTAAAGACACATGCAGCCCCATGTTCATTGCAGCATTGTTCACAGTGGCCAAGACTTGGAAACAACCAAAAAACCCTTCAATAGAAGACTGGATAAAGAAGATGTGGCACATAGACACTATGGAATACTACTCAGCCATAAGAAATGATGACATCGGATCATTTACAGCAAAATGGTGGATCTTGATAACATTATACGAAGTGAAATAAGTAAATCAGCAAAAAACAGGAACTGCATTATTCCATACGTAGGTGTGACATAAAAGTGAGACTAAGAGACATTGATAAGAGTGTGGTGGTTATGGGGGAGGGGGGAGAGGGAGAGGGCAAGGGGGAGGGGGAGGGGCACAAAGAAAACTAGATAGAAGGTGACAGAGGACAATCTGACTTTGGGTGATGGGTATGCAACATAATTGATTGACAAGATAACCTGGACATGTTTTCTTTGAACATATGTGCCCTGATTTATTGATGTCACCCTAGTAAAATTAATAAAAAAATTAAAATTAATTAAATAAAATGTTTTCTTGGAATTCAGTGCCGATTGTTAGAGCACAGGTATCTGGATAAACATTAGTAAAGTGACGTGGCTTTAGTTGATTACATGAAGAAATGGCCTGTCTTTTTCTTCCAATTTGCAAATTTTTATTAGAGTAGTTTATCTGTTAGTGGAACTTAATTCAAAAAAAGTGATGGAATCAAGTTTGTGAAATGCATATATACGTCCCACAAATTCTGTCCCCAGCCTACATCGCTACCCATGCCGTATGACACACGGTCTCACTATGGCTTCTCTGCCTCTGGAATGTGTCTGGCTGCCCCTCAGTCTGCCACACCCTCTTCATCCCTTGCTTCATTGTCTAAGTCCTACTGATCTTACTGGTCTCACTTTAAAGTCATCTCAGGGCTTTCTTCCTGACCACCTCTCCACCATCTAAATTATACCTCCAACTGAACTCTTGTTACAGCACCCTGTATTTTCTTTCATGTTAGATTTTGTAATTATGTGTATATATTACAGTTGCTTGTTTAAAGACTTCCTTGCCTCATGGGACTGCAAGCTTCATGGGAGAAGGAATTATTTGTTTAGTACTTAGAAAAATGAGTGGCACATAAAATCAGTAAATATTTGTGAAAAGAATGAATAAATTTAACTCTATAACCTTGCAAAATGATATTCTTATCCCCTTTTTTCAGATATGAAAATTGAGGCTTAGAATGGTTAGGTATACTATCCAACCTCCTCAAATATGGGTCCAAGTCCAAATCCCATGAACTTAAATGTTCTATTATCTCCCAAATGAAGAGGGGCTTCCTATGAAAATAAGAAAGAAAGATTTGGCCTGACCAATGGTGGCACAGTGGGTATAGCCTGACCTAGGACTCCAAGATCCCAGGTTCAAAACCCCAAGACCGCCAGCTTGAGCGTGGGAACATAGACATGATCCCAAGGTCACTGGCTTGAACGAGGGGTCACTGGCTTGGCTATAGCTGCCTCCCCCACTCCATCAAGGCATGTATGAGAAGCAATCAAGGAACAACTAAAGTGCTACAACCATGAGTTGATGCTTCTCATCTCTCCACCTTCTCTTTCTCTCTCTCTCTCTCAAAAAAAAGAAAGGTCTGGCAGTGGCACAGGCAGCTAAAGAGGACAACCACCTATTTCCTGGCTCTGGTTAATGAGGTTATGATTATGAACAAATAGCAGGTTCTTTCTGAGGGGCTGGAAATGAAGTATGTGGTCCTTGGGTTTCAACTAAAATAAAATGTGTAAGTGGGTGAGGGAAGTGGGTTTGTAAAGGAAGAGGGCTTTCAGAGGACCCTATGGAATTGAGTTAAGAGACTGGACAGCCGTAAGAAAATGAGCAAGGAAAGTCGGTGAGACGTCCAAGCAGCTACGGGGATAAAAGAAGAAGTGGGTGGCTTACCGAATGCAAACGAATACTTTCGGCAGTATTTGGGGGCTCTGGAAACAAGCAGCTTGGACAGAATCAGAGGAGCTGAACTACTCGGGAGCACCAGGGAGTACTCAACCAGCACGAGGCTGCGGAACTGATGACATGCTCTGAGTTCTCTGAGCATTCTTCTCCCTGCAAAGACTTCTGCTCTACTAATACTAATATGGCCTGCGTGCCCTTCACCGAAATGTGTACACCTTCCCTCCACCCCCGTTCCTTTGGAAACTCCTGCTTCACTGCTCTTAGCTGAATCACACCCTGCTGCAAGAGTCAGGGGCAAGAAAACAAACCATGATCAGCGGTGGAGGTAGAAGTAGCAACTACACAGAAAGGCCAGGGATGTTTTTTTTCAGGAGAGTTAAGAGTTTCACATTTTAGGGGAATATTTGATACTATATCTGTGCTCTCAGAAGTGGATCTATCTATCTATCTATCTATCTATCTATCTATCTATCTATCTATCTATCTATCTATAATCCTAGATCACTTAAGAATGTGGCAGGCCTAAAAGAAATGGATATGAATGGTTTTTGAAAATATGAAAGCTCCTGACCTCAGACATATTCTACTATAGTGAAAAATCTGCATGCTTATGCTATATGAATATCCATCTCTGAAGAGATGGATAAAAAGTAAAAATGTTAGGTTTATTGTTACTAAAAAGGAAAATATTTAGTATTAAGAGTTGCTAAGAAAAACTATACCTTAAAACTGGAATCCGAACAATCCAAAATAGATATCCTATGACATGTGTAGAGAGAGAGGCTGATGGCTCCTGAAAGGCAACCACAGTGGGCTCTCAGGCACCCTCCGCCTAGAAACTGTTGCTAGGCAGTCCTAGATTTGCTCACAAATGCACTTTTCACCCAATGATCAGTATTATGATAACACACATGCCACCTCCCAATCAATTTTTCTGCTCCTGTTTCATTGAAGGCCAGAGACTATAGTAAACATTATTGATGGTGGCTAATAGTCTCACGGATACTGAGTTGTGCTAGGCAATTTCCCAGACAAAACGATCAAGATCTTTGCCTCCTAGGTCTAGCAGTATTTAGAGATGTCTGAAAGCTACATATTTCCCTTGTCTTTAATTTCTTCAAAGCTAGTGTAAATGTTGTCCAGGGACCAGAATAATGAAATAATGGATCTGAGACACATTGTTTTTCAAATTCCTCTGTTGATTCACACACAAAAAACTATACTGCAATTCATTTAATTTATCACAAAAAACAATACTGCAATTCATTTAATTTAATCTCACTTAAAAATATTTAGTGGACAGATTCCGAGAAATTGAAATAGGTAAGGAAAACAAAGATACCATTCTAGAGTTTTCAGGTTTTTCTTTTGTTTTGTATTGATGCTAGTAGTGTGCTCAGGAACACAAGAATAAAAGGGAACCGTCCGATCGACCTGGTCTGAATGGAGCTTTTCTACTGCATCTGCCAAACCCCTTATTGGATGGATTGCCATCATCTGTTCCCAGCACTTCCAAAAACAAACACCTTTTTCCTTCGTGGCAGCTATGCTTCCAATATTCCTATTTTTGCTGAAACACCATCACATTCCTGGTCCTTCAGACTTAAAATCGGAAGCCATAATTGCCTCCTTTCAATGTCTAATAACCAAATCTTGCTTCTTATTCCTTTTGCTCTTTTTGTTACTGATGCATCCTCTCTATATTAATGTTTTCATTATTGTATCTTCATTACTGGATTGGTTTATTCTATTTGCCAGAAGCTAACTTTTTTTTTCATCTGAAATTAGAGAATCTAATCTTAGCCCCTCTAATCATCCCATGCCTTCCTCAAAATTCTCGGCACCTACTAGGCATGATTCCTTGCTTTTGTCTGTCCCCACCTGTAAGTCTGTTTCACCTGGAAGGCCCTTAATGCTTTTGTCTCTAATCATTTCCAAATTTAGTTATCCCATAAGAATATTCTAATTTCCCAATTTCTGCATAGAGTTTACCTCATTTCTTCAAACTCACACTAATAGAATGCCCTCATTAGCATCTTTCAAAAGTCAGTCAGTTGGCATCTTCAGATGTTCTAGAATGCTTGTTAGTCAATCCAGAGTCTTAACTCAATAAGAGTTGATGTTTGTATAGTGCTTATTCAGTACCAGACACTAATCTAAATACATTATTAAATTCAATTTTTCACAACTTCATGAAGTAGATTATAATCTCTATTTTCAAATGAGGAAATTGAGGCACAGAGAAACTATAATCTGCCCAAGGGCACACAATAAGTGGCAGAGTGGGAATTAAATCCTGACACACTGGTTCTGGAATCCATGTTCTAAATTACTAATCTTTATTATAGAATCATTCTAGTTTTAGAATTCTTACACTTCACCTAACCATTGGACTGAAGAGAAACCCAGGAGAAGAGAGAAACAGTAACTGGTCCAAAGCTACACAAAGTGTTTCTCAAAATTTAATATGCTGCAAATCACCTAGGGATCTTTTAAAATACAAACTCTAGTTTGGCAGATATAGGATGAAGACTGAGACTCTACATTTTAAATAAGTTCCCAAATGATACTGATTTTACTGGTCCATGTGCCCACCACATGTTAGTAGCAAGAACAAAGAAAAGTGCTGAGACTGGAGCTCAGTTCTGACTTACTCCATCCTGTTATACGAAACCTGATGCTGATAGGCTAGGAGGGAGAACATGTGACTGAGAGAACTGGCTGCGGGAAAAATTACCTCATTTTGAATCACTGTTTGCAGACCATGAGTAGCAAATGAACTTTACGATGCTTTTTGCCATATGCATTCTTATCTTGTAGTAGTATAAAAGCTGCATTTAGACAGCTTTAAGGTTTACCACTCATCTTAGGTCTGCAAAAAGAGTGAGCTTGTTCAAGAGTTATCATCCACTGATTCATTATTTATTTATCTATAGCCCATTGATTTATTGCTCTGGGTAGTGATTTGGGGTTGAAGGAGGAAAGAGCATGTGGGGGAAATCGGATTTCCAACACCCCCGAAAGCTGGAGTCATGACACCACTCATCCATATCTGAGCATTCACTCTGCTTTTCCTCTGAATGAGCTTGCTGCTGGGTTAGGCTCAAGAACCAGAGTCCAGATCTCTTAATTTTTTTTTTCCAATAAGGGAATACATTGCTGAAAAGTTCTTTCTAAATAGTAATGTGTGCCCCTGGTATAAAAAGTACTGTACACAACACAATTACACTTCCCAGATCTGGAAAGACCTACCTTGTGCACTGGTGCTAACAGTTGTATATTCCTCTTTCAAGGGCGCTGGTGGCTAGCTGGCTTCCATTAAGTTTGTGTGTCCTTGGATCAATAAATACATCAGAAACTCGAAAGTGAGTGTGCATATTCTCTTTCTAGTCATCTTAAACCTACTTAAACCTATACAGTTCTTTTTAAAGGAGCATGACAGTTCTTTTAATGTTATCTATTTATTTATGTGTATCAGTTAAATAAGAACCACCTACCTTTCTCCCCCTTTTTTTTTAGCATTATGTAATTTTGTAGACCTAAATCTGTTTCTTCCCTTCCCTAAAGTCCTAACTCTTTAACTTACTCTAATGTGCCCTTAAATAATTATGTATCCAGAATTTTTGTTTGTTTGTTTGTTTTTTAACTGAAAGGAGGGGATGTAGTGAGACAGACTACTGCATGCTCCCTAACTGGGATTCAGCCAGCAACCCCATCTGGGGCTGATGCTCAAGCCAACCGAGCTATTTTTAGTGCCTGAGGATGACACAATCGGACCAACTGAGCTATCCTCAGTGCCAGGGACCATGCTTAAAACCAATAGAGCCACTGGATGTGGAAGAGGAAAGGGGAAAGATGGAGGAGAAGAGGGGAAGAGAAAAGAATGGTTGCTTCTATTGTGTGCCCTGACCAGGAATCAAACCCAGGACATCCACATGCTGGGCCAATGTCCTATCCACTGAGCAAACCAGTCAGGGCCTCCAGAAGCCTTTATTGTGGATTTTAAGTAATATTAACTGCCAAATAAAGATTTTTTTCTGAGTGGCACACATGATCGAATGCATGCCTTACATTTCTTTTAGATATATTTAGAATGCAGATAAAATAGCTCTTTGAGACAGCAAAAATAAACCTTGTGGTTTTCTCTCATATATGAAAGGACATGGTAAAAATGCTTTTGGATCACTGTAGTATTATATTTATACATATTTGTACAATGTGATTTTCTTTTAATAAAATTGTAACTATATAATTACATTTTACAGTATACAATGTGCCCTCATTTTCAATACATTACTTCTTTAGTAATTAATAAATCTGAAATATTAAAGATACTATTGTTTTAAAAATGAGTTTGAGGGATTCAAAAATATCTAATGTCATATATTTTTCATAGCTTTATGTAAGCGATCTGTTGAAAATCTATAGCTCTGAGACCTGCGATGCTATTTCATTAATTTGCCTCCTCCTTCCAAAATATAATTGTGTATGAGGCAGAAGGTATTTATTTTGTTTCCCTCAGTATTACACCCATTAATTTATAGAAAGGCATTTTCCCACAAACTTTCATTTTAGTAGTACAGTAATTGCCTTTACAGCGCCATGTCAGCCAGCAAGATCTTTGTGACAGATTTCAATGTATCCCAAAGAGTAGAAGGAAAAGAGAAAGCTCTCTCAGAAAATTCACTATTCCAGCATTGATTTCTGCGTTGATTACAGACTGAGTGATTTCTTAGTCCAGACCACTTAAATCAAGTCCAACTTTGTACTTAGTTGAAAGCTGTTTTAGAGAGCACAAGAAAATCCAAAACAATTTCATTAAGGTGACACTGAAGATAAAAAAAAAATCCTTTGAATTATGTAGAGGGCAACCATTGTTTAACTGGCAGAAATGGGCTTCCTGCAGTCAGCTTCCTGCTCTGAGTCCTGCAGTTATGAGCTACCTGCATTTGACTATGGACTTGTTTATTACGAAATTTAGAAGCATAGAAGTTTTAAAAAATTAAGACATTTTCTAAAAATGGACTTGTATTAAATGTGGAAAACTGAGATGGAGAAAGTATGTAATGAAATCATAAGGTACTTGTCTTTCTCTGTCTGGCTTATTTCACTTAGTTAGCATCGTGCTCTCCAGGTCCATCCAGGCTGTCCCAAAAGGTAAGATTTCCTTCTTTTTATAGCCAAGTACTATTCCATTGTTTAAATGTACCACAGAGTTTTCACCCATTCATTTATTGATGGACACTTGGGCTGCTTCCACATTTGGGTTATTGTGAATAACTCTGCATTGAACACAGGGGTGCATATATTCTTTCAAATTAGTGTTTCAGGTTTCTTTGGATATATTCCCAGAGTGGAGTTGCTGGGCCATTAGGCAGTTTCATTTTTAATTTTTTTGAGGAAACTTCATACTGCTTTCCACAATGGCTGCACCAGTCTGCATTCCCACCAGCAGTGCACAAGGGTTCCCTTGTCTCCACATCTTCGTCAACTCTAGTTGTTTGTTGATTTATTAATGATAGCCATTCTGATGGGTGTGAGGTGATACTTTATTGTGGTTTTAATTTGCATTTCTCTTTGAAGAAGTGTCTATTCAGGTCCTTTGCCCATTTCTAAGTTGAATTTTTTATTTTTGGTGATGAATTTTGTAAGTTCCTTATAAATTTTGGTTATTATTTCCTTATCAGATGTATCATTGGCGAATGTGTTCTTCCATTCAGTGAGTTGTCTATTTATTTATTTTTATTTTTTTTATTATTATTACTATTTTTGTATTTTTCTGAAGCTGGAAATGGGGAGAGACAGTCAGACAGACTCCTGCATGTGCCTGGCCGGGATCCACCAGGCACGCCCACCAGGGGCGATGCTCTGCCCACCAGGGGGCGATGCTCTGCCCCTCCAGGACATCGCTCTGTTGCGACCAGAGCCACTCTAGCGCCTGGGGCAGAGGCCAAGGAGCCATCCCCAGCGCCCGGGTCATCTTTGCTCCAATGGAGCCTCGGCTGCAGGAGGGGAAGAGAGAGACAGAGAGGAAGGAGAGGGGGAGGGGTGGAGAAGCAGATGGGCGCTTCTCCTGTGTGCCCTGGCGGGGAATCGAACCCGGGACCTCTGCATGCCAGGCCGACGCTCTACCACTGAGCCAACCGGCCAGGGTCTGTCTATTTATTTTTTGATTGTGCAAAAACTCTTTAGTTTGATGTAGTTCTATTTGTTTTTCTTTTGTCTCTCTTGCCCAAGGTGATCTATCAGAAAAATATGGCAATGAGAAATGTCTGAAGTTTTACTGCTCATGTGTTCTTCCAGGATTTTTATGGTTTTAAGTCTAACATAAGTCTTTAATCCACTTTGAGTTTACTCATGTGTGTAGTATAAGAAGCTGGGCTAGTTTTATTTTTTGTGCACGTATCTGTCCAGTTTTCCCAGCACCATTTATTGAATAGACTGTCTTTACCCCATTTAAATTCATGCCTCCTTTGTCAAATATTAATCAACTATAAAGAAATGGGTTTATTTCAGGGCTCTCTATTCTATTCCATTGATATGTATGTCTGTTTTCATGCCAGTACCATGCTGTTTTGATTATTCCAGCCTTGTATTTTATTTAATATCAGGTAATATAATTCCTCCAACTTTGTTCTTTCTCAAGGTAGCTGTTGCTATTTAGGATCTTTTGTGGTTTCATAAAAAGTTTTTGGAATATTTGTTCTTGTTCTGTGAAATATGCCATTGATATCTTGATAAGAATTGTATTGAATCTATAGATTGCTTTGGGTAGTGTGGACATTTTAATGATGTTAATTCTTCTTATGCATGAACACGGAATATGCTACCACTTAGTTCTATCTTCTTTAATTTCTTTCTTCAGTGTCTTATAATTTTCCAAGTACAGGTCTTTTACATCCTTGGTTAGCTTTATTCTTAGGTGTTTGTTTGTTTTTTAAGCAAGTGTGAGTGGGACTGTTTTCTTAGATTTCATTTCTGGTAGTTTATTATTGGTATATAAAAATTCAACTGATTTCTAGATATTTATTTTGTATCCTGCTACTTTACTGAATTTCTTTATCAGTCTTAGTAGTTTTTTAAAAGAAAAATAGTAGTATTTGGTGGAATCCTTAGGGTTCTCTATATACAGTACCATATCATCTGCAAATAATAAGTTTTACTTCTTCCTCTCCAATTTGGATGCCTCTTATGTCTTCTTCTTGTCTGACTGCTGTGGCTAGGACTTCTAGTATTATGTTGAAGAGGAGTGGTGAAAGTGTACATTTCTGTTTGTTTCTGATCTTAAAAGAAATACTTTGTAGTTTTGGTGCATTGAATATGATGTTGGTTGTGGGTTTGTCATATATGGTCTTTATCATGTTGAGGTATATTTTCTCTCTCTTTTCTTAAAATTTTATTTAGGAAATTCAATTTAACAGGGAGACAATCAATAAGACTACATAGGTTTCAGGTAAATGTATCTATAGCATTTGAACTGTTGATTATGTTGTATGCATATCACCCAAACTCAAATCATTTTTCATCACCTTATATTTGTTCCTCTTTACACACTTCTCCCATCCCTTTCTTCATCCTCCTTCCCCACATCGCCTGCCCCCTGGTAACCACTTGACTTTTATCTGTGTCCATGAGTCTCACTTTTATATCCCACATATGTGTGAAATCATACAGTTCTTACATTTTTATGATTTATTTATTTTACTCAGTATAATGTTCTCAAGTTTCATCCATGTTGTTGTATGTCACTATGCCATCGTTTCTTATGACTATTATTCCATTGTATATATGTACCACATCTTTTTTATCCAATTCTCTACTGAGGGACACTTTAGTTGTATCCGTGTCTTGGCCACTGTAAATAATGCTGCAATGAACATGGGGGTGCATGTATCTTTACAGATCAGTGTTTTCAAGTTTTTGGGTTAGATATCCAGTAGAGGGATTGTTGGGTCATATGGTAGTCTTAGTCTTAATTTTTTTGAGGAACCACAATACTTTTTCCAATAATAGTTGCACTAATTGGCATTTCCCACTAGCAGTGAATGAGGGTTCCTTTTTCTCCACAGCCTCTCCAACACTTGTTATTAACCGTCCTGTTCATAATAGCCAATCTAACAGGTGTGAGGTGGTATCTCATTGTAGTTTTGATTTGTATTTCTCGAATAGCTAGTAAAGGTGAGCATCTTTTCATATATCTGTTGGCCATTTGTATGTCCTCTTGGGAGAAATGTTTGTTCAGGTCCACTCCCCATTTTTTTAATTGGATTGTTGGCTTGTTTGTTGCTGAGCTTTGTGAGTTCTTTATATATTTTGAACATTAACCCCTTATTGGAGCTATTGTTTGCAAGTATCATCTCCCATTTAGTTGGCTGCCTATTTGTTTTGTTGTCAGTTTCTTTTGCTGTGCAGAAGCTTTTTGGTTTGCTATATAGTCCCATTCATTTATTTTTGTGTTACTTCCCTTGCCTTTGGGGTCAAATTCATAAATTGTTCTCTATGACCAAGGTCCATGAGTATAGTTCCTATGTTTTCTTCTATGCAATTTATTGTTTCATATCTTATATTTATGTCTTTGATCCATTGTGAATTAATTTTTTTTTAATTTTTTTAAAAATTTTTATTTATTTATTCATTTTAGAGAGGAGGGAGGGAGGGAGAGAGAGAGAGAGAGAGAGAGAGAGAAGGGGGAGGAGCAGGAAGCATCAACTCCCATATGTGCCTTGACCAGGCAAGCCAGGGTTTTGAACCGGCAACCTCAGTGTTTCCAGGTTGACGCTTTATCCACTGCGCCACCACAGGTCAGGCCATTGTGAATTAATTTTTATGCAGGAGAAGAAACTGTAACCAAGTTTCATTCTTTTGCATGTGGCTTTCCAGTTTTTCAGCACCATTTATTGAAGAGACTTTCCTTTCTCCATTGTGCTTTTGGCTCCTTTGTCAAAGATGATTTGTTCATATATATGTGGTTTTATTTTTGATCTCTCAATTCTCTTCCATTGGTCTGTCTGTTTTTCTGCCAGTACCATGCTGTTTAGATTCTTATGGCTTAATAGTATAATTTGAAGTCAGGTAGTATGATATTTCAGGCTTCATTCTTTTTCCTTAGGATTGCTTTGACTTTTTGCGATTATTTATGGTTCCATACAAACCTGGTGATTTTTGTTCTATTTCTTTAAAAAATGGCATTGGGATTTTGATGTGGATTGCATTAAATTTGTATATTGCTTTGGGTAATATGGCCATTTTAACTATGTTGATACTTCCAATCCATGAACATGGAATATTTTCCCATTTTATTGTGTCTTTTTCTATTTCTTTCAATAATGTTTTGTAGTTTTCAGTATATAGGTCCTTCACATCCTTTTTAAGTTTATTCCCAGGTGTTTTATTTCTTTATTTTTGTTGCAATTATGAAAATAATTGTGTTTTTGAGTTATTTTCCAAAGTTTCATCATTGGCATTAGGAAAGCAATAGATGTTTGTATATTGATTTTGAGTCCTGCAACTTTACTGTATTGGTTTATTGTTTCTATGTTTTTTTTTGGTGGAGTCTTTGGGGTTTTCTATATACAGTATTATGTCATCTTCAAAAAAGTGATACCTTTACTTCTTCTTTCCCAGTTGGATGCCTTTTATTTTTTTTCTCTTGCCTGATTGCTCTGTCTAAAACTTTCAGAACTATGTTGAATAAGAGTGGAGAAAGTGGGCAGCCTTGACTTGTTCCTGATTTTAGACGACATGCCTTCATTATTTTCACCCCTTAGTATGATATTAGCTGAAAGTTTGTCATATATGGCCTTTATTATGTTGAAGTACTTTCCTTCTAGTCTGATTTTATTGAGTATTTTAAACATAAAGGGATGTTGTATCTTATCAAATTCCTTTTCTGCATCTATTGATAAAATCATATGATTTTTGTTATTTGTTTGTTGATGTGGTATATTACATTGATTTTTATATGTTGAATTCACTGGGGAATAAATTTTTTTCATTTTCTGTTGCATGAGGTTTTAGAACTGTTTCTATATATTTCTGCATCACTGATTCCAAATCTGAAATTTTTTTTTTTTGGTGCATGCTCAAGTTTTTATGCAATTTTAATTTCTTTTTGTCACAGTTAATGGCATGCATTGGTTTTTAAATTGGAGTTAAAGGGCAATGATTATTGGATTGAACATAACCACAAGGCAATTAATGTTTTACAAACATCACTTTTACATAATTGTAATTGTTTTTAAATGTAAAAAATTATTATCTAATAAAAACACCCTCTTATTTTGTTTTAAGATTGAGTCATGGTTTCTTCGAGTAGGTGTAAATGTAAGAATAGTCCTGACACCTTCTGTTATATATGTGGCTGTTACACACTTCAACATCAAAGGCACAATATTTCATCATTTGTGACACAGGCATATATGGCCTATTTTCAAGTTTCCCTTGGCGATCAAGACAATAATTGGGCTCCTCTAATTGTGTGTCATAATTGTGAGGAATGCTTCATGACTGGGCAAGAGGAAAACGCAAAGGAATGCCTTTTGGTATTCCCATGGTTTGGCGTGAACCTAAGGACCACAACAGTGACTGTTATTTCTGTCTGATCCATACAAAGGGCATCAGAAAGGAAAAAAGGCATATGATCGCACAGCCTAATATTCCTTCAGCAATATGACCTATTCCACACTATGAGACACTCCCGGTTCAAGTTTTCAATGGTTTTATTTCTTCTAAGGACGAAGAAAGTGAACATGGTGATCAAGTGTATTTTGATAAGATGCATGAGGAAATGGTTATAGAATCTGAAGGGTCTTCTGATGACAACCAGTCACTAACTTCTCAGCAGTTTAGCCAACCTGAATTGAATGACTTAGTAACAATGACATAAAAATTGTCCTTGACTTTCTGAAGTATGAGGAGCATAACTGGATCATTTGTGTGGATCTTAAAATGGTAAATTTTCTGCTAGGACAACAGAGAGGTTTCAGGGAGTATCCTTGCTTTCTGTGTTTCAGGGACAGCCGAGCTCGGGAGAAACACTGGACACAGAAGAAGTGGCCGAAACATGAAGCTGTGGAAGTAGGGATGCAAAATATTGTGAATGAACCTGTAGTTAATTGAGACAGGATCATTTTTCCCCCACTTCACAGCAAACTGGTTTAATAAACAATTATGTAAAAGTGATGTTTGTAAAACATTAATTGCCTTGTGGTTATGTTCAATCCAAGAGTCATTGCCCTTTAACTCCAATTTAAAAACCAATGCATGCCATTAACTGTAACAAAAAGAAATTAAAATTGCATAAAACCTAGAGCATGCACCAAAAAATAGATTTCAGATTTGGAATCAGTGATGCAGAAACTTGGTTTGTTCAGGCTTTGAATAGAGAAAGTGAATATTTTCAACTTATTATTTTTGCTTCTCCTGCCTTGTCTTTCTAGAAGATAAAAGCAGGTGTATTCGATGGATCTCAAATTCGAACCCTCATACGTGATGAAGAATTTGTCAGGAAGATGAATAAGGAAGAGAAAGCAGCATGGCAGTCTTTTGTGACAGTTACAAAGAATTTCCTTGGCAATAAAAAAGCAGAAAACTATGAACTTCTGGTTCAAAGGATGCTGTTGGATTTCTGAAACATGGATGTAACATGAGCGTTAAGATTCACTTCCTGAACAGTCACCTTGATAAGTTTCCCGAAAATCTTGGAGGTGTTAGTTATGAGCAGACTACTGCTGGAGCATCAAACGAGATTGTCCTCAATAAGTATACAAACGCAAGAGGTACAAATGCAAATTTTTGCCTGAATAGAATTTAAATAAGTTTTGTGCAAATTTTATGATTCAAATAAGCATTTTAGTATGTTCTATTTCAAAATTGTAGTCAAATTCTGATGCAATAATATCTTTTAGTGTATTAGTGTATTTACTGCATTATATAAATTATTATGTTTTCACAAAGATGATGCCCAAGAAGACATTCTACTTCATTATGTTAAACTAAATGTTGCAAATTCTACTATAAGATGAAAAACTGGAGGGACGTCAGAGAAATGGCACTGTGAGGAATGCGACCGACAAATCTCCCCAAAATTTCAACAAGTTCATCAACCAGAGACAGAAAAATCTATCCTTGGAGCATCCGGGAGTTCCACACACTGAAGGCGAAGGTGAAGGCAGAGGCAGTGGCAGCCTCATAGCTGGATCATCAGGCTGCTAATTCAGGAAGGAGAGACTTGGAGAGAGGCTCTAGGAAACCGGACTCTCTCATTGTCGGAGCCTGCAAATGCTAACAAGCCTTGACTACCAACAAGACTGAAGCCTAATATATGTCATCGCCATAGAGGCTCATCAACTGCAAATCTCTACCTAAGCGTGCCACAGGGGCAGAGCCTGGGGTACAGAGTCACCGACCAGGGAGAGGGAGAGGTAAGAAAAAGGAAGAAGTTAACCTCTCAAAATCAAGAAAAATCCAGTCTTTATAACTTGTTTCACTATTTTTTTGTTTCTTTCATCTTCTTGACTTTATTATTATTATTTCTATTTCCTCCACCCGTCTTATTCTGTCTTCTTCTTGAACTACACTACCCATAAGTGTTACATTTTATTTCTTTTCTTCTTCCTTACTCTCCCTGAGGGTTAGACTCCAAAACCTTTAACTCTCTCTCTCTCTCTCCCTCTTTTTGTTTTTTTCTTTTTTCTTCTTTTCCTTTTCCCCTTTTTCTTATTTCTCCCTCTATTAGTTTCTTCTTTTCTCCTTTTACTTTTTCTCTCATTCAATCCTCAATCATGAACAAATTATTTAATTTGGGACTCAAAATTTTTTATGGCATTTTGGGTGCTTTTTACCTTGATTTTTAACTCATTAGCATTCCTCCCAACCCAGGATCTCCATTCTATTTATTTTTTGCTCCATTTAATACAATAGTTATTTTTTTTCTTTTTCCAGTTTCCCTCTTATCCCTCTCATTATATCTCTTAGTTGACCATCACTTACAAGCAAATCATTTTATACTTGACCCAAATTTTTTCCTTTTTTGCATTTTGTGGGTCCCTACTTCCTTTTTTGCCCCTTGAACACTTCCCCCCAACTCAGGCCCTCCGTTATAGGCAGTGTTTGTTCCATTTAGCATAATATAATTCACAGTTCATCACAATATTTTTCTAAGGAGGAGGGGAAGAGAAAAAAAGGGGGGGATAATAAATTATTATTGGTTTTTTTTTCTCCAAATTTTTTTCCATTTTTTTCATTTTTATTCTTTATTAATTTTCATTAGTGCTATTAACAAGACCATCCTCAGATGCCATTAAGAAAACAAAAATTGAATATCATGGATACAAAAGATAGAGAAGTAGCACAGATAGATGTGGAAAAATCTATGGAGAAAAAATTTAATGTATTGGATACCTTGGAGCTAAATGACAGAGAATTTAAAATAGAAATCCTAAAAATACTCAGAGATATACAAGAAAACACAGAAAAGCAATTTAGAGAGCTCAGAAAACAACTCAATGAACACAAAGAATATATTACCAAGGACATTGAAACTATAAAAACAAATCAAACAGAGATGAAAAACTCAATTCATGAATTGAAAAATGAGGTTATAAGCTTAGCTAATAGAACAGGCCAGATAGAAGGTAGGATTAGTGACATAGAACACAAGCAACTTCAGGTGCAACAGAGAGAAGAAGAGAGAGACTCAAAAATTTAAAAAAATGAGAAAGGCCTACAGGAATTATCTGACTCCATCAAAAAGAATAACATAAGAATAATAGGTATATCAGAGGGAGAAGAGAGAGAAAATGGAATGCAGAATATATTCAAACAAATAATAGACGAGAACTTCCCAAGCCTGTGGAAAGAACTAAAGCCTCAAATTCAAGAAGCAAACAAAACACCAAGTTTTCTTAACCACAACAAACCTACTCTAAGGCACATCATAATGAAAATGGCACAAACCAACCACAAAGAAAAATTCTCAAGACAGCCAGGGAAAAGAAGAATACAACATATAAAGGAAAGCCTATTAGTTTATCATCAAATTTCTCAGCAGAAACTCTACAAGCTAGAAGAGAGTGGACCCCAATATTTAAAGCCCTGAAAGAGAGGAACTTTCAGCCAAGAATACTATACCCATCAAAGCTATCCTTTAAGTACAAAGGAGAAATAAAAACATTTACAAATACAGAAAAGATGAGGGAATTTATCATCAGAAAACCCCCACTCCAGGAAATACTAAAGGGGGTTTTCCAACCAGATTCAAAGAACAAAACAAAACAAAACCACAAGTAAAAGCTACACCAAGAATACAATAAAGCCAAATTTAAACTGTGACAACAAAAGCAAAAAAACGGGGAGAGGAGATTAACAGTAGCAAAGGACAATGAAGTGCAGAAACACTCATAAGATAGGGTACTACAATGAATATGGTAGGTACCCTTTTCATTACTTAATGGTAACCACCCTTGAAAAAACCACCACAGAAGCACATGACTTAAAAAAGGTAGCAACAGAGGAAAGAAGTATGGAATACAAACAAACAAAAACAAATGATAGAAAAACAAAAGAGAAGAATCAAACAAGACACAAAACTAACAGAAAGCAATTTATAAAATGGCAATAGGGAACCCACAAGTGTCAATAATTACACTAAATGTAAATGGATTAAACTCACCAATAAAAAGACACAGAGTAGCAGAATGGATTAAAAAAGAAAATCCAACTGTATGCTGCCTACAAGAAACACATCTAAGCAACAAGGATAAAAACAAATTCAAAGTGAAAGGCTGGAAAACAATACTCCAAGCAAATAACATCCAAAAAAAAGCAGGTGTAGCAATACTCATATCTAATAATGCTGACTACAAGACAGAAAAAGTACTCAGAGACAAAAATGGTCATTTCATAATGATTAAGGGGATACTGAATCAAGAAGACATAACAATCCTTAATATATATGCACCAAACCAAGAAGCACCAAAATATATAAGACAGCCACTTATTGACCTAAAAACAAAAACTGACAAAAATACAATCATACTTGGAGACCTCAAAACACCGCTGATTGCTCTAGATCGTTCATCCAAACAGAAAATCAATAAAGATATATTGGCCTTAAACAAAACACTAGAGCACCTGGATATGATAGACATCTACAAGACACTTCATCCCAAAGCAACAGAGTATACATTTTTCTCTAGTGTACATGGATCATTTTGGATATTTTGGATATTAGGCTCAGATAAGGGCCTAATATCCAAAATATACAAAGAACTTATAAAACTCAACAACAAACAAACAAACAAACAATCCAATAAAAAAATGGGAAGAGGACATGAACAGACACTTCTCCCAGGAAGAAATACAAATGGCCAACAGATATATGAAAAGATGCTCATCTTCATTAGTTATTAGAGAAATGCAAATCAAAACTACAATGAGATACTACCTCACACCTGTTAGATTAGCTATTATCAACAAGACAGGTAATAGCAAATGTTGGAGAGGCTGTGGAGAAAAAGGAACCCTCATTCACTGTTGGTGGGACTGTAAAGTAGTACCACCATTATGGAAGAAAGTATGGTGGTTCCTCAAAAAACTGAAAATAGAAGTACCTTATGACTCAGCAATCCCTCTACTGGGTATATACCGCCAAAACTCAGAAACATTGATACGTAAAGAGACATGTAGCCCCATGTTCATTGCAGCATTGTTCACAGTGGCCAAGACATGGAAACAACCAAAAAGCCCTTCAATAGAAGACTGGATAAAGAAGATGTGGCACATATACACTATGGAATACTACTCAGCCATAAGAAATGATGACATCAGATCATTTACAACAAAATGTCGGGATCTTGATAACATTATACGAAGTGAAATAAGTAAATCAGAAAAAACCAAGAACTACATGATTCCATACATTGGTGGGACATAAAAACGAGACTAAGAGACATGGACAAGAGTGTGGTGGTTACCTGGGGTGGGGGGAGGGGGGGGCGTGGGAGGGAAGGAGGGAGAGGAGAATGGGGAGCGGGAGGGGCACAAAGAAAACTAGATAGAGGGTGACAGCGGACAATCTGACTTTGGGTGATGGGTATGCAATATAATTGAATGACAAGATAACCTGGACATGTTTTCTTTGAATATTTGTACCCTGATTTATTGATGTCACCCCATTAACATTAATAAAAATTTATTTATAAAAAAATGTGAAAAACTAAAATCTTGAATTGCAAAGAACTGTAGCTTACAGAGAAAAACGAATATCAGATTTGAGATCAGCACATTAGAATTAGGTAAGAACAAGTGTTTTTGTGGATGCAACAAAAATTTTGTTCCCCAGTGTTATCCTTGTGTTATCCATGCCAGGTTTTGGTATGAGTGTAATGTTGACCTCATAAAATGTGTTAGGGAGTATTTTTCTTCTATTTTGTGGAAGACTTTGAGAAGGATAGGTACTAAATCTTCTTTGAATATTTGGTAGAATTCACTAGTGCAGCCATTTGGTCCTGGACTTCTGTTGTTTGGGAAGTTTTTTATAGTTCTGCTTCCTCCCTGTTTATAGGTCTATTTAGGTTTTTCACTTCTTCGTAATTAAGTCTGGGAAAATTGTATAGTTCTAGGAATTTATCCATTTCCTCTAGGTTGTTGAAGTTGGTGGCATATAATTTTTCGTAATATTCTACTATGATCCTTTGTATATCTATGATGTTTGGGGCAATTTCTCCTTTTTTATTTTGCATTTTGTTTATATGAATACTTCCTCTTTTTACCTTAGTGAATCTAGCCAGTGGTTTGTCAACTTTACTGATCTTTTCAAAGAACCAGCTCTTTGTTGTATTAATGTTTTCTATAATTTTTTTTTTCTGATTCATTTAGTTCTGCTCTAATTATTACTATTTCCTTTCTTCTGCTGAACTTTGGGCTGCCTTTGTTCTTCTTTTTCTAGTTCCTTATGATGTGATGTTAGGTTTTTTACTTGGGATCTCTCTTGTTTCTTGATATAAGCCTATAATGATATAAACTTCCCTCTTATTATTGTTTTCACTGCATTGCAGAAATTTTGACATGTCATATTGTCATTTTCAATTGTCTGTATATATCTTTTGATCTCTGCTTTTATTTCTTCTTTGACCCAGTCATTTTTTAGAAGTATGTTGTTTATTTTCCACATTTTTATGGGTTTCTTTACTTCCTTTTTACAGGTGAATTCTAATTTCAAGCCATATTGTCAGAAAATATGCTTGATATACTTTTAATCTTCTTGAATGTGTTGATGTTAGTTTGTAGCCCAACATATGGTCTATCTTTGAGAATGTTCCATGAACACTGGAGAAGAATGTATAATCTGACATTTTGGGAGGAAATGTCCTCTAAATGTCTATTATGTCCATTTGGTCCAGAGTGTTGTGGAAGTCAATATTTCTTTATTTGATTTTCTGTTTGGATGATTTATCTAAAGCTGTCAATGGTGTGTTGAAATCTCTAAGTATAATTGTATTTTTGTCTGCTTCTATTTTTAGATCAGTTAGTAGATATCTCATACATTTTGGTGCTTTCTTGTTTGGTGCATATATATAAAGAAGTCTTACATCTTCCTGATACAATGTGCCCTTTAACATTATGAAATGTTCATCTTTGTTTCTGGTTACCTTTGTTGTCTTGAAGCCAGCATTGTCAGACATGAATATGGCTACACCTGCTTTTCTTTGGATATTATTTGCTTGGAGAATCATTTTCCAACCTTTAATTTTGAGTCTACTTTTGTCTTTGTAGCTCAGATGTGTATCTTGAAGGCAGTATATGGTTGGATTTTGCTTTTTTATCTAATCTGCTACTCTGTGCCTCTTTATTGGTGAGTTCAGTCCATTTATATTTGGAGTAATTATTGATGCTTGAGGCTTTCCTATAGCTATTTTGTGTTTTGTTTCTGGTAGTTCTGTGTCTTGTTTGGTACTTCTTTTCTGTGTTTCTCTCAGTTGTTTTTGTTTGGTGGTATTCCATACTTCTTTCCCGTGTTTCTTCTATTTTAAGCTATGTGTTTTAGTAGTGGCTTTTTCATTGGTTGTTACCATTAGGTTAATAAGAGAAAAATGTTTATATGTGCAAGAGTCCTTTGTCTCATGAGTGCTTCTGCATTCCATCCTCCTTTACTACTACAGATCATTATCCCCTTTTATGTTATTGTTGTTACAGATTATCCTTATTTTTATTGTGACCTTCTTGGAGCTTTTACTTGTAGTTTTGATTTGTTTTGTTCTTTGTGTCTGGTAGAATAACCTCCTTGAATATTTTCTGCCATGAGGTTTTCTGGTGATAAATTCCCTCAGCTTCTGTATGTCTGCAAATTTTTTATTTCTTTTTCATATTTGAAGAATAACTTCAAAGATTAACTTTGATGAATATAGTATTCTTGGCTGGTAATTCCTCTTGCAGTACTTTGAATGTTTGGGTCCACTCTCTTCTGGCTTGTAGAGTTTCTGCTGATAAGTCTGATGATAACCTAATGGGCTTTCCTTTATATGTTATGTTCCTCTTTTCCCTAGCTGCCTTGACAATTCTGTCTTTGTCTTTGATTTTTGAAAATTTTATTACAACATGCCTTGCAGTAGGTCTGTTTGGGTAAGGTAATTTGGTGTTCTGTTTGCTTCTTGAATTTGAAGCTCTAACTCAGGGTCGGGAACCTTTTTGGCTGAGAGAGCCATAGATGCCACATATTTAAAAATCTAATTCCATGAGAGCCATACAACAACTTGTGTACATTACACATTATCCAATAAAAATTTGGTGTTGTTCCAGAGGACAGCTGTGATTGGCTCCAGCCACCTGCAATCATGAACATGAGCAGTAGGAAATGAATGAATTGTAATACATGAGAATGTTTTATATTTTTAATGTTATTATTATTTTTTATTAAAGATTTGTCTGTGAGCCAGATGCAGCCATCAAAAGAGCCACATCTGGCTCACAAGCCATAGGTTCCCAATCCCTGCTCTAACTCTTTCCATAGGCTTGGGAACTTCTTATGCATTATTTGTTTGACTAGGTTCTCCATTCCCTCCTCCCTCTCTTTGTTTTTTTTATATACCCATTATTCTTATATTCCTCTTTCTGATGGAGTCAGACAATTCTTGTAGAGTTCTCTCAATTTTTTTTAAATTCGTGAGTCTCTCTCCTCTCTCTAGCATCTCTAGTTGCCTGTCTTCAATGTCACTGATTCTTTCCTCTATTTGGCTTGATCTATTAGCTAAACTTGCTACCTCAGTTTATTCTTCCTGTTCCCACTTTGCTGAGAGTTTTTTTTTTTTTTATCATAAATAGCCACTGGTTTTTATCAAATGCTTTTTCTGCATTTATTGGTATGATCATGTGATATTTATCATTCATTTTGTTTATGTGGTGTATTACATTTAATGATTTGCAGATATTGTACCAACCTTGAATCACAGGATAAGACTCACTTGATCATGGTGTATAATTTTTAATGTATTGCTATCTAGCTTGCTAATATTTTTCTGAGGAGTTTAGCATCTTTGTTCATTAGTGTTATTGGCCTCTAATTTTTTTTTTTGGTAGTGTTCTTTTCTAGTTTGGGAATTAGGATAATGCTGGCTTCATAAAATGAGCTTGGGAGTCTTTCCTCTTCTTGAATTTTTTATAATAGTTTGAGAGAGATAGGTATTAATTCCTCTTGAAATGTTTGATAGAATTCACCTGTGAAGCCATCTGGTCCAGGACTTTTGTTTGTTGGGAGTTTTTTGATTACTGCTTTAATTTTACTAGATAGTCTGTATTCAGATTCTCTAACTCTTCCTGATTTAATTTTGGAAGATTGTATGTTTCTAGGAATTTATTCATTTCATCTAGAACAGAATGACAGCTGTTGGCAAGGGTTAGGGAAGTAAGGGGAGTGAAGGGATTGAGCAAAAAAAGAGAAAAAAGAACAGAGAAAAAATTCATGTACATAAACAATAATGTGGTGATTGCCAGGGTGGGAGGAGATGAAGTAGGGTATACGGGGATAAATAGTGATGGACAGAGACTTGACTTGGTGTGGGGAACATACAATATAGTGTATAGATGATGTGTTATAGAATTGTGCATCTGAAAACTACATAATTTTTTAACCAGTGTCACCCCAATAAATTCAATAAAAAATAAGTAAATACTTCTGTATGTATGTAGAATCAGTTCAAAATGTTAAGGTTCCAGGCAGGAGGGTTTAAGAATCCCTATATTTAAATTTGCATAGCATTGGGAAATGAACTACTTTCTTATGGAATTTGATATAAGAATTCAACAAGCAGAGAAAAACCATAGGAAATGTACCTAACCCTCTGCTGGTAGACACTAAATCTAGATATTTCCTAGTTTTGGGATGGTAGATAGGCAGATAGATAGATAGATAGACAGATAGAAATCTTAGGTCCTGGCTGGGTACTTCATAGAGTGTTGTTCTTATATTATCACCAAGGTTGTGGGTTTGATTGTCCCCAGTCAGGGCACATACAAGAATCAACCAATCAATGCATAAATAAGTGGAACAAGAAATTAATGTTTTTCTTTCTCTCTCTCCTTTCCTCTATCTCTAAAAAGTCAATTAAAAATTTTTAAGAAGTAATCTTCAAAGAATGAATGATATATGCATAACATTAAGATGGAATTATCATACTGAAGAATTAGAAGATCATGATTCTGAAGATGACTTATTAGAAGAAACAAAAGAAAAAAGTAAGTTTTATAGCACTCCTTAACAGGATGCCAGTATACCCAATCTTTATAAAAGAAGAACAAAAATTCAAATATGAATTAGACTGAGAAGAAAAAAATCAGCATAATAATGTAGAAATATAAGTGACTAAAATAAATCAAATAAATCAATGAATTTAAAATTAAAGAATAAAAGGATCCTTGCAAATACTAAACAATAGAATTGATGATCTTGTGAAAATTAGGCATGGAGCTATATTAGGTGTTTGGTTTGCTTTTTCATCAACTCAGAGGTAACACCTACCAGGCTAAAGCATAAGTCAATTTGCAAAACATGGATGGAAAACTGAGTAGAGTTGGTTACTAATCCTAAATTCCACACTTACCATGCTATTCTTAATAGAGAGTAATTTCTACAATTAAAGCAATATTAAGTGAGAAAACAATTTCTTTGTTTCCTGAACTATTACAAACTGTCATATAAGCTAAGTGTTTGTTTGTCACATTTATCTGCTACTTTAAATGCTTAACGTAGGGTTTTAGAGCTAAATATTTTAACAAGTAAATTTGGAAAAATGAGCCTAACCGAACACATATTTGAATGAAAACCAATCATATATACTTCAACATATAAAAACAATATTATATACAATAATTAAAAGATTCAAATTATTATACAGACATATTTCTCAGATAGTCTATATATTGTATAAAATAAGTGATCTTAACACAAACAAAGCATGAACATTATTACTATGTCAGTAAATTTTTCCACATTAAATGCAATATAAAATAGTAATCAATACAATTAGCAATAACCAGGTCTAAGAAATAAAAGGTACACCAAATTTTAAAAAGCTGAACACAGTTTTTGAATCAAAGAGTATTCAGAATAAAATATAGAATTAAGTTATATGAGAAATTTACTTGGATTAAATAATATGATCTGAATCACTTCAATCAGAGAAATAAAAGCCAGTAAGTCTCCCTTAAGGTTGTACTGATTAAACAAGTAAATAAAAGAAATTAGTCCAACTAGTGTGAAAAGATCAACTACAGTGGTCTTGTCAAGGTTTTACTTCATCTTTAAACAGACAGAAACTAAGAGAAATGAGCAGAAACTTCAGATAAGGTAAAAAAAAATTATATATAAAATGAACAGCTTTAAGGATCTGATTGCAATCATCTTCATTTTTTGTTTTCCTACAACATGATTTGAAGATCAATCTTCAAAACAAGGGCACAAGCACAACACTCTTGTATGTCCATTCTTTCTTTGAATTCAAATGCAGCATTATCAATGGCTTAGAATAAATGCAGCCACTTTTTTTTTCAATAAGAAACTGACCACTAGGTTGCAGTCTTAGCTCAATTGCATCTTTAAGAACATCTGTTCACAAGCAGTTAACCATTTTAATGGTTAAACACATATTATTTCTCCCTTATCACAAAAGCTGACACAAGCTATCCTTAGTTTATCAACTAGCCTACCTAAATTCTGTAGCAGATACATTGTTTTTTTATAGCCAAAAAAAAAAAAAAAAAAAAATCACAAATTGTCCAAAAAATTTTACTCATAATCAAGTAGTCTCTTCTTAATTTTTTTCATTTTTTAAATTTATTAGGATGACACTGGTTAACAAAATTATACAGGTTTCAGATGCCCAATTCTACAACACATTATCTGTACACTGCATTGTGTGTTCACCGCCCCAAGTCAAAACAGGCAGCCTCTTAAAAGCTTCCTTCCAGTACAAAGCACATGATCATGAAGCCAAAAAGTCAAGTCAAATCAATGAATCCGTCAATCTATTAATCACTCCTTAGGTATTTTAAACCTCTAGTTTCAAAACAGGACCAACAATTAAATAACAAGTACACAATACCTTTATCTTTGTTTCCACTGCTTTTCTTTGGTCCTTAGGTCCCTGAACATGAAACAGTTTTACTGTGCTGATTCCTTTGAAAAGTTCAATTTTCTGTAATCATCGTAGGTATTTCCACTAGTAGTTCCCCAAATGAGCTTCCTGTGGTATTTACTCTTTAATTCCTAAAGATATATTTTTAAAGGAACTTGACACTTTTTAGTTTTAAAGGGAAACCCAGATGTAAAAAAATAAGGAAATGAAACAATAGTGTCTTATTTGTAATATATTTGAATTCTTTTGCATCTTTGTCTAATGGAAGTGCCCATAAATGTATTTCCCTTATATAAATGACCATTAATTTTCATGGATGTTTTGGAGGGATGAGATAGCTAGCACAAATTTTTCAAGAGGAAATGCTTAGATAATTTGGAATATATTTTAAAAAATAATTCCAAAAATATTCAATAATAAAGCATCCAATTATAAGTTTAAAATATTACATGCATAAAACTCACCAACTCTCTAAAATTCCTAGAAGATAAAGCAACTGGTAGTAATCACATAAAATAGACAACATTCATTAGACCCTAATACATATCAGACCTCATAGTCACTCCTTGTCGTGCAATGTTTCATTTAATCTGCCAAAAAAGCTCTGTAAGGCATACTTTTTATTACACATGCACTCTAACTTTGCATGATAGTGCAGGGCTGTAAAAATGATTATGTAAGCTAAAAGTGTGCAAAGAGATCTTAATCAATGGGAAAAACTACAATTATTTCATAACTTTAAAAAAGTTCTCAAAATTTAAAAATCTTCCTACTGTTGATTTTAAATGCATAGAGAAGTTTATAAATGTGAAAAACTACTAAATTAGGATACTGTAATTTAAAACATGAGAAACCTACAGAACCAAGTGTTTTATTTCTGTGTAACAAAAAACCTATCAAGAGTAAATCACACAGGCCCTGGCCAGTTGGCTCAGTGGTAGAGCATCGGCCTGGCATGCAGGAGTCCTGGGTTCAATTCCTGGCCAGGGCACACAGAAGAAGTGCCCATCTGCTTCTCCACCCCTCCCCCTCTCCTTCCTCTCTGTCTCTCTCTTCCCCTCCCGCAGCCAAGGCTCCATTGGAGCAAAGTTGGCCCGGGCGCTGAGGATGGCTCTGTGGCCTCTGCCTCATGCGCTAGAATGGCTCTGGTTGCAACAGAGCGACGCCCCAGATGGGCAGAGGATCGTCCCCTGGTGGGCATGCCGGGTAGATCCCGGTCAGGCGCATGCAGGAGTCTGTCTGACTGCCTCCCCGTTTCCAGCTTCAGAAAAAAAAAAAAAAAAAAAGAGTAAATCACACAGTTCCAACCTCCCTTTTCCTGTCATTCAGTTTACAATATAGAAACAAGCATGCTTCCTGTTCCTTAGCAAATTCCCAGACTCTCCTCCATCTGGACTGGCTTTTATATTTTACCCTTTATGCTTTCAATATCATGAAATATCTTTGAGACTTCTTTAATCTGAAACTTTTTGCCAACATTACTTCTTTTTCATCCTCTTTTTCATCACAACTACTTTCTTAATTTGTGTTGAAAAGGGGGCCGTCACCAAGCCAAAGGCTTTGTCCAGGCCCCAAAGGCCCTGCAGCTTCCTTCAGCTACCGGGCAGATAGGGAAAGACGCCCAGCCTGCTAAGAGGCAGAGAGGGTAGAGCACTGGCGATCCCAGGCCTGTCTTGCCTCCGTGCCTTCAAGTCATACAAGGCACACAACTCTCTCCTCAAATAGCTGGCCTTCTTGGAGGAGGGAAGAGAATAGATAAGAGCTTGGCTTTTATGTAAGAGAATATGACCACTACCTAAAAAAAACTATTTAAAATATTGGATAGTACACTGAATTGGATGTTCTTTCTTTCCCCCAGGTTTTTTGTTTTGTTTTTCTAAGCAGCAGATGGTGAATACGGGAAGAAGAGGAGATCATCTACAAAGTGGAGGGCTACAAGTTATTTGCACACTTGAATTATCGTGTTACAATTACATGTTAACATGGTAGCATTTCCACATTTATTTCAGCACAGAACCCTATTTTTTCCTCCAAGAATAATAAATGCTAACCCTGGTTGTACATTTACTGTCTACTAGGAACTATATTAAGTAAAAACACTCCCAATAACATGAAAATAGATACTATATAACTCACACGGTAGCAGAGGAAATTCTCAGTGACACTAAAGAATTTTAAATCTCAGGAGTGCTCACCTAAATTGACCTTCTCCAAGGTCCTGTGTAATTTTGAATTTATAACTTTGTACTTTTTACTCTTTTCTTTAAAGGTGTGGCTATATGTCAGCATCACTATCCTTGCCACCTGACTGCCACATACATGAAGTGTAAGGTTCATAATAGAGCTTAAGTGTTAAAGAAAATTAACGGAGGGAAAGATCTGTGTTAACCACTTGCATCTTAGAGATTAGAAAACTGGGATATACAGAGTTTAGTTAACTCAGTCAGTCACACCATTAGTGTATCTCAAGAGCTGGGATGTGAGTCCTGGTTACCTGAGACAACAGCCCATACCCTTAATCATTAAGCAATACTACCTCTCATCAGGTTGGGGGTGTTTTTACCATAGTAAACTAGTTTTGGAATTCATTTATTATAGACTAGGCCAGGCATCTTAGGGGAAAAACTAACCTGCCTACATACACTCATAAAAAGTTAAATAAGTCACATGAGAATATAAGAATAAAGCAAACTCAGTTCTGCCAGATGAGAAACTTAAGTCCAGGCTGCTGGCTCCAACCTCACCCTCAATCTGAGAGGTCAGGAGAGGGAAGAGAAAATTTATGAAACCCAGAGCCATGCTCAGCAATGAAAACAAACCCTGTGCATGGTCCTTAGGAATTAGATGGTAGCTTAAATCTCAGTGTAGAGAGGAAACGGTAGTGAAAACGAGGGAGTGGCCAGAAGGCCACAACTAAGATGTAGACCGAGGCAGACAGTACTAATGGTAAATTCTCCAAACTGAAGTTGCACTCATAGTCAGCTGATCTAGGTCCAGAGCTAGAATATATTTCTCTATTTAATGTTGTTAAGTTTGACCAACATTAGTCTTGTGAGTTTGTGTAGAAATTAAAGCTTTGCAAAATAGGGCATTTGGTATGCTTTAAAACACACACACACACACACACACACACATTCACACACGCACGCACACACACGCACACGCACACACGTGCACGTGTGCTCTTTATGAGCATGAACATACCAAACCTAGAACATTGACCATTACATTGATCTCATGGAGATGAAAAGCAAACGAGTATCAACTGGGAGTAGTCATGTGAAAATGGGATGCAGACTGAATCTAGGTGGAGTGAAGAGTCAGAGGTCAGAGGAGCTGGTGCCCAAAGGGATTGAGCATTTCCCTTATCCTCACTTCCTGACCAGGAAAGAAATATAAAAGGAAGCCATTCACTCTAAGACATGAATAGTGTCTCTAGTGGACAAACTGAGAATATCTCCGGGATGAAGTGAACCATTGAAAGGGAAAATAGGCAATAAATGAAACCCAGATTAACATGCACATGCATCTTCCCTCTCTGTCCCTCTCCTCCCAGCCTTTCTTTTCCCTTCCCTTCCCTTCCCTTCCCTTCCCTTCCCTTCCCTTCCCTTCCCTTCCCTTCCCTTCCCTTCCCTTCCCTTCCCTTCCCTTCCCTTCCCTCCCCTTCCCTCCCCTCCCCTTCCCTCCCCTCCCCTCCCTTCCCTTCCCTCCCCTCCCTTCCCCTCCACTTCCCCTCCACTTCTCTCCTCTTTTCCTCTCCTCTCCTCTGCTCTCTTCTCTCTTCTCTTTGCCTTCCCCCTCTTGTACACATATGCATGCACACACATGCACACTCACATTTCTTATGAGAAATATAAGACTTATGTTCAAGGTAAACATCATTAACTAAACCAATTCTTTTGCCAAAAAATAAAGATGAACTTAAAGGAAAAAATAATTAGATCTTTAAAGAACATGTCATTATGAAATAAAGATAAGTTCAAAAAATACAACAAAATTTGGCAATATCAAAGACAAGAAATTCTAGACTTCCAGGGGTAAAGAGAAAAAACTAATAAAAAAGAAAATTTAAATATAGTACTTTAAAAAATAAGAATCAGATAGGCATTAGATGTTTCAACAGAAAAACTAGTAAGAAGACACTGGAATTATATTTTCAAAGTTTGTAAAGGAAATACATTTAAACCTAGAATCTTATTTCAGCTAAACTATAATTTAAATGTTAAGAGAAATAAATATTACAGAAATTTTATCATATATCTTCTTTGAAATAATTATTGCAGCATGCTCCAAGAAAAAGAAAGATAAATCCAGGAGCAGGCAGTGAGATATGTATAAATGAGTAAATAATTTGTACTTTATTATTGTTTAAATGAGCAACTAGTACAAATAAACCCACTTGATCAATATGAATCTGGAACCTAAATGTTAAAAGATACAAATAGAAACTTGGGGTGTATAGATGTAGGTCAATGTTTGTTAAGAAGCAGCTAAGATTATTGGTTCATTTAGGGAAAAGAAGGAGATGCTAATAGGTTTAGATAGTGCCTCTCGCATGCGACCGACTGGGATCCACCCGGTACGCCCACCAGGGGCGACGCTCTGCCCACCAGGGGCCGATGCTCTGCCCCTCCAGGGCGTTGCTCTGCCGTGACCAGAGCCACTCTAGCGCCTGGGGAAGAGGCCAAGGAGCCATCCCCAGCGCCCGGGCCATCTTTGCTCCAATGGAGCCTTGGCTGCGGGAGGGGAAGAGAGAGACAGAGAGGAAGGAGGGGGGGGTGGAGAAGCAAATGGGCGCTTCTCCTATGTGCCCTGGCCAGGAATCGAACCCGGGTCCCCCACACGCCAGGCCGACGCTCTACCGCTGAGCCAACCGGCCGGGGCCAATAATATTTCTTAAGCTTACAGGTAGACTGAAGACATTTTGTGGAAAAAATGAAAGTATTTGTCACTAATATATTCACAGTAAAGAAAAGTCTAGAGCAGGGGTCCCCAAACTTTTTACACAGGGGGCCAGTTCACTGTCCCTCAGACCATTGGAGGGCTGGACTATAAAAAAAAACTATGAACAAATCCCTATGCATACTGCACATATCTTATTATAAAGTAAAAAAACAAAACAGGAACAAATACAATATTTAAAATAAAGAACAAGTAAATTAAAATCAACAAACCAGTATTTCAATGGGAACTATGGGCCTGCTTTTGGCTAATGAGATGGTCAATGTGCTCCTCTCACTGACCACCAATGAAAGAAGTGCCCCTTCCGGAAGTGTGGCGGGGGCCGGATAAATGGCCTCAGGGGGCCGCATGCGGCCTGCGGGCCGTAGTTTGGGGACCCCTGGTCTAAAGCATCTATAAAAGAAATTAAAAAGAAGAAAATGATAAATATGTAGGCAAACCTATATAAACAATGAGTTGTATAAAACAATAGTAATAATGTCTTTCAAGGTTTAGAAAACTATACATATTTCTTATAATGGTGAACCTGGTCATTCCAATCAATGCACTTTCTGAGAACAACTAGAAAAGCTGGTATGAGAGCGCTTAGGAAGAATTACAGGGCCAAGTTCCAATAGAAGAAAGGAACACATAGGAAGCTTGCTATTTGGGACATGTATTGATTCTCGGTGCTCAGGACCTATTTATTAAGTGGTAATGTGGGGCTGGTAATCCCAAAATACTGCACTCTAGGGGTAACGATGAACTGTAAAATAGAACAATGAGCTTCAAATCACTTCAATAACTAGATTGAATTTAAATAAATTGGGATCGTTAGTGCCCCAGTCACCTGGCTACAAGAGTAAATCCTCTTTAGGGGAAATTCTGGTCCTCAAAATATTTCTACAATTTTTTATATACAGTCTATTGCTCAATCTGAAAACACCAAGCATACTAGGAACCATGCTAAAATAGTAAAAGGAACAATAGATAATAGAAAGAGATAAACAGTATACAGATAACTTTAATGAAGTTGTCTAAAACCTATAGCAAGAATAATTATTGCAAAAACTTTAGCAGCATTTCTTTTACATTCAGGAACAACATAAAGACCCTCCTCATCACTGACAAGCAACATGGTAGGCCCTGGTCAATAGAAGACAGGCCCCCAAATACATAAATAAAAAGAAATAAGTAAAGTATGATATTAACATATAAAAATTATAGTGTTCCTCTTTCCAACAATTATAAAATATCACAACAGTTAACAAAAGCAATTGTTAAGTCCCCCTCCCTACACAGATAAACGATGAATACATAAGAAAATGTATGCTTTCAAGGTTGCAAAATAAGATTACAAATTCTATTAAAGATTACAAATAAGGACTAAATAAATGAAGGGCTAGAACATGCTCATGTAGAACTGTGAAGGAAATAAGTTATTTATATATAGGAACATGAAAATCATAATGTTTAGTGAAAAAATAAACAGAACCAAATTTGTACAATCATATAAAATTTATAAACAAAAACTATACTATTTTTAAGATATGTACATATGTGCATTCACAGACAAACATACACACATTCCTGGTATGAAATGGTATGAAACCTATTTCCTGGTCATGATATGTTTTTTTTATAAATCCATATATTCTATGTTAAGGACAAACATTAAAGACCCAGGGAGGCTTATTACTCGCTGCACAACTGCCTTAAATGGTAACCCAGGCTGGTCCCGAAAGCCTTAATCTCTCTAATACCTAGCTTACTTTACCTAGAGTTGAAAGAGATGATGCTGGCACCCTCACCAAGTTAGAAAGATAATAAAACTCTTCCGAATGCATTTACAGTGTAATATTATACCTCTGCTCGGGTTTATTAATGCAATATCACTTGATGGCTAATGGATACTGGGCACTCTGAGACTCAGTCTTCTATTTGAGATGATGCTCTACTCAGTAATTCAATTACCAGTAATGGGACTCGGCCATGAGAAGGAATCTGATTTCATTTCTGGGGTGGAAAAAAGCAAAGCAACAAACAGACTCCAACTCAGATTTTGTTCTTGTTTTGTTTTCCACATAGACGTTTTGAAGAGATATCCAGGTCACCTGGCAGCTTCCATTCATTCACCCCTCAATTTGTAATCTCCTTGCTACGCCCTGCTTCCCCACACACATAGATCAGACCTTGTCCTGTGCTATTTTTTTTTTTTTTCATTTTTCTGAAGCTGGAAACAGGGAGAGACAGACAGACTCCCGCATGCGCCCGACCGGGATCCACCCGGCACGCCCACCAGGGGCGGTGCTCTGCCCCCCAGGGGGCGATGCTCTGCCCATCCTGGGCGTCACCATATTGCGACCAGAGCCACTCTAGCGCCTGAGGCAGAGGCCACAGAGCCATCCCCAGCGCCCGGGCCATCTTTGCTCCAATGGAGCCTCGGCTGCGGGAGGGGAAGAGAGAGACAGAGAGGAAAGCGCGGCGGAGGGGTGGAGAAGCAAATGGGCGCTTCTCCTATGTGCCCTGGTCGGGAATTGAACCCGGGTCCTCCGCACACTAGGCCGACGCTCTACCGCTGAGCCAACCGGCCAGGGCCAGCCAGGGCTTGTCCTGTGCTTTGAGAGGTTCTCTAATCTCCTCGGGACCCAAATCACCTGCCCTTAGCACAGAATTAGAATCATTGCTTTCCAATTATCTTTAGAAATATTAGGAGTCAAAAAGAAGTTGTTCTGATCTTGCACCCCATCTTGAACTTCTGAGTGCCCTGGGAGTTATCACCTGGGGCACAGTGATGCCCTCTGCCTCAATTGGTGTGCCCCACATTCTTCACCCTGCCCTTAGGCAGACTGACACGTGTGTTACAGGCTAAAGAGGCTTCGCAGAGATGCTATACATAGCGCGCAAAGTGCCAGCATCCATTAACAGCTGTAAGACATGGCCAGAAACATTTCATTCCTCAGCTTTAGCTTCCTAAACCTTACTGCTTTTAACTTACAGATCAGTTTTGTGATGAAGTAAATTTATGATATTAATGATATTATTTAAGTTACATAGTCATTCCACATAGAGAAGGAAATAAATCGCTTTATTCTTATTATGCTATTACATAACCCATTACTGTATTTGTTCACCTTATTTGATGTTATTATTATCATCAATTCTCTTTATTGTAACAATGATTTCAACTTATATCTGAGGATGTGAGGGCAATCTGGCTGTGACATCTGTCACCCCATTGATTGCCAGGGTTGATTTGGCTAATCTGGCTGGCTAGGTTGGTGTCCCCTTTTTCTTCACTGCTCCATGTGTGTCCCTCCAGAAGCTGCACACTCAGTCAAAGAGGACGACCTTCCCTGATAGAGGAGAGGACTGTTTTTCTGTCAAGGGTATATGAGTAGCTGTGCTCCCCTGCTAGAACCTCCAAACAAGTTATCAACTTATATCTGAGTAGCATCTGGGATAAATATAGTATTTAAAGGAATTAAATGGGCCTTTAGAGAGAAAAAAAAATTCATCCCCTGATTTCCAAGGGGAAACAGCAATGTTAGCACAGAATGCAGAGACCTCTGCTTTACGTGGTCTGAGAAATGGTACTCTTCATTCTCTGTGAGAATTTGAAGACAGTGATGCCATGGGGATGCCTGCCAGTTTTTTAGGTAATTTGCCATCTCACAATGTGATAGTTTGCCTGATTGTTGTCAATTTTTAAGACAAGGGTAATTTTCATCTTACTAAAAAATAGCTTACCATTTCTTGGCCAAATATACACTTATTATGTGACACTTGAGAGCTGCATGCATGACTGAGAGACGCAGACATTCTGATGTTGGGCTACTGTATTTTGTTGTGATTTTCTCTAGATCTCACCATACACTAACCCAGTGGTTTTCAAATGTGGTTCCTGGGCCAGATGTATCAGTATAACATGGGAACTTAATACAAATTCTAAGGCCCCAAACCAGACCTGCTGAATCAGAAACTCTGGAGCTGGGGTTCATCAGTCTGTGTTAAGAGAAATTCCAGGTGATCCTGTTGTATGCTAGAGTCTGAAAGCCACTGTCCCAAGTCACTTCTACCCTCAGGAGGTAGCACCATGGAGATTTAAGTTGACCATATTTTCTGATGCTAGGCTGTTGCATTTTCTTATAATACTCCCTGGGGCTCATAGGTCAAATCTACACCTTGCAGTTACACTTTCTTCAGAAAAAAATCAATAGTCCTTTATAAAAATTTTTTTAAGTGAGAGGAGAGGAGATAGTGAGACAGACTCCTGCATGAGCCCCAACAGGGATCCACTTGGCAACCCTGTCTGGGGTGGATACTCTAATCAACTGAGCTATTTTCAGCACCTAAGGCTGACACTGGGACCAACTGAGTGACCCTCAGTGCCCAGGGCTATGCTCAAACCAATTAAGCCACTGACTGGGGGTGGGGTAGAGAGAAGGGGGAGAGAGAGGGGGAGAGAGGGGGGGAGAGAAGTAGATGATGTGCCTTAACCAGGAATTGAACCCAGGATGTCCATATGCCAGGCTGATGCTCTACCCACTGAGCAACTGGCCAGGGCTCTGGACAGTCTTATTTTGGAACTTGAGAAAGAGGCAGATCATGGGATAGGCAATAGGATTTAGGAAGACCCCTTGGCTTGCAGGTGAGCAGGGATTATTTTGTCCTCATGTCCAGGTGATTATTCAGGCCTTGGGGAGTGGAGGGAAAGGTCTGCCCTCTGAGGACAAAGGGCCCAAGGGGAGAAGAGTGCCTCTCCCCAGCGGCCGGGATGTGGTAGAGCAGAAATCTGTTGCAGTTCTGGAAATGAAACTGTCTCCACGTGCAGAGGGATCTCATGAGACCACTATCAGTAGAGATGGTGGCACAGAGGCCTAATAAGAAAGAAATCTGTATAACAGTTCCTGGGACACTGTCAGAAAAAAATGAGTAGAGTGTAGAGCAGTGGTAGTCAACCTGGTCCCTACCGCCCACTAGTGGGTGTTCCAGCTTTCATGGTGGGCAGTAGTGGAGCAACCAAAGTATAAATAAAAAGATAGATTTAACTATAGTAAGTTGTTTTATAAAGATTTATTCTGCCAAACTTAGTGAAAATCTGACACAAAGTACTTGGTAAGTAATTATTATTATATGCTTTAACTTGCTGTAACTCTGCTTTGTAAATTTTGTAAAGTAAAGTTACTTCCCTACTTTATAAATCACCATTACTGTGGAACTGGTGGGCGGTTAGAAAATTTTACTACGAACAGAAATACAAAAGTGGGCGGTAGGTATAAAAAGGTTGACTACCCCTGGTGTAGAGGCTAACGGCAGGCTGGATGCTGCAGGCTTTGTAATGTTGACAACACAAATAAATGTCAATACCCACAGCCTGAGGAAACCTAAAGACATGCATTCACACCTGCTGCACTGCCTAGTCACCATGAATTCCTCCCCCCTCCCGCCCCCGTTTGCTGATCAATAATGCCTGGTATCTGATGTTCCTATATCTCATAATACACCTACATTTCCCCTTGGTCCTGGCATTATAATATATGCAAATCAGTCATATATGAAAGGCAGAAAATATAATTTCATACTTAAGTCAAAGATATTGTGAAAACAATGTTGTAATCTCCTACAGTTTTATAAACCAGTACCGATAAAGTAATCAGAAAAGTAAAGAGAGCAAAACTCCCACGGAAGACTTTTGAGAGGGCTAGCTAAGCTCCGCCCTTCTCCCATAAGCATCTGAGCAAGTAAGGCAAATTTAGTTCGAGTTCCATTCAACCTGTTATTAGGCCTCTCTGACATGTTTTTGAGAGTCGAGTTCTTTTAGAAGAAAATATTTTCTTCTCTTTTATCTTGAGGCAGGGCCTTCATGCAATTTCACTAAGAATTCGAAGGAGTTCAGAAGAAAAAATCCACAGCTGGCAACACAACCTCCGCTCTCCACTCCATCACTTCCGTCCTAGTCTAACTTCCTTATCTCCTGTTCTCTTTCTGGTCCCAATAGACCACTCCTAGACATTCATAATGGGTTTTTCACCCAGGCTGCCAAAATAAACAGGTTGTTTGAGACATTCCTTGACTCCTCCCCTGAATCCTCTCCCTTCACTCACTTCATCTTTCCTTCAGGGGATAGGGGTTGCTATTGGAGCACCCAGAATAATTGCCAGCTAGATTCATAGGGAATAGATTATTGCCTTTCCAAACATTTTTATGGGAAATTTTTTTATAGCCACAAATTTAGCTTTTTTTTTTATATGGAAGTGATTACATTGGTTAATATATCTGTTTGAGGCTTCTTATGTAAAATTTGGACAGTTTCTCCCTAAATTTCTACACGGAAGAGAAACTACATCACTGGAAGTGTTTAGTGGCAAATGTACTGGATTACCAGTAAAAAAGAACTGGCTTTGTTAACTTGGGCAAATTACTTAACTTTACCAAGCCCCCATTTCTTCATCTATAAAATAAAGAAACTGAATTCTGATCTTTAATAATATTTAATAGTCTTTAAGGTCTAGTCCAGACATAAATATTTTTGGTGATGTAAAATTCAATATGATCTGTTCTTTTGCATCACCTCAGATTTTCTAGTTGAGTTTCTTTGCACAGAATGCTAATAAATGTTACTGGATGACTATTAGACCATGTTTCCAAAACTGTGTCCTGGCATAGCTTCCTCGAGACACCCACGCCTGACTCTGCGTGACTCCACTCTTTCAGCAATGCACTTCTGGGACAGGCAGTACCCAGGCTGGTGAAGGATGAGGCTGGACATCATCCTAAAATCAAATAGACTCACCTAAATAGCCTACTCCCATTGGCAAACCAGCCCAATCCCATGATATTCAAACTAAAAATCCATTTCATTTCTTTCTCCAGCTTGAAGTCCTGAGTCCAAGTACGTGAGGGTAAATGAGAAGACAAAACAAATAAATAAAAAAAACACAGAACAACTTTAATAAAAACATCTTTTAAATAATTGCCTATTTTATGATAAATGTTCTGTCAGATACTTTAAATATCTGTTTTTATTTATTATCTTGATAACTCAGTGGAGTTTTATTCTTCCCATTTTACAGATGAAGACATGGTCTCAGAGAAATTTGGTGACTTGTCAAAGGTCACACAACTAGTAAATCACAGACCCAATTAGACCCCAGCTCAGTTTTAATGCTCTTTCCACTCTATCATCTTGTATCTCACATTTTAGACATTAACCAATAAACATATACTATTAGGACACAGAAGCATAGTGGCATAGGCATTTGAGAAAAAGGAATATTATTTCATATAAGTATGGCTCTTCTCTTCTTTATACCTACAAGTTGCCAAAGACTACTTAGCAGTCTCTAATTTCAACTCTTCCTTCTCCAGCTTATGTTTCTTGCTGGCAGAATAGTGAGATCTAGGAATAGAATCTCCTCAGTTGGGTGAATTTAAGCTGTTCCTCAGTGATGGTCACCACTTAATATTATCACAACAAAAAACATACCTCTTAGTTGCTGGACAATTGTTTACCCTAAATTCTAACAAGAAAACAGCTTTAAATAAACTATTAGTATTGACACAGAGACAAAGAATACAGTTACTTAAAAGAATTTTGTTGAACTGATTGCAATTCTTGGATACTTAGGATAATGATGTTGACTGTTATAAGGTACTTCAGCTGGACTACGACTAAGATTTTCTCAGACAGGAATTAATCTGGATCTAAGAAATAAAGACGTCATGGCTGCCATATTCAGAATCATCTGTGAGTACAGAAAATAGATGGTAAGGAGAACACCTAGAAAAATACAATACTACCAGTGTTCAAGAGCTAGCAACAATTAAGAACAGAGAAGTCATTAGAGGTAACACAGCGCAAACAGATATTAGACAATCGGCATTAGGATTAGGATGAGTGCTTCCAGATAATGGCACAGATGGTTGGAAATGTAGAAAGGAGCTTTTCCTAGGGTAGGAACTAAAACAACTCAGTAAAATGAAATACATTTTATAAGGCTGAGAATATGTTTGGAATATATAAACTGGCAACCTCCAGTGACAATATTTCCAGACATTCTTGGATCTCAGTGCCATTTTGGCTCCTCAGAACAGATACCATAGAGGCATATAAGGCCAGTTAGATATAAGCATAAAAATGCAATTAAATCCTAGTTTTATGTCTCTATATTTTTTATTTTAATGTCTTGTATTATATGCCTTATAAACAAGAAACAATACACACTTGATTTCTTTGCCATAGTTTTAAAAAATTATAAATTAGATGCCTGATCTGTGGTAGCACAGTAGACAGAGTGTCGACCTAGAATGCTGAGATCGCCCCCCAGGCTTGCCTGGTCTGGACACATATGAGACGCAACTACTATGAGTTGATGTTTCCTGCTCACCACCCCCCAACTCTCTCTCCTCTTTCTAAAATCAATCATAAAATATATTTTTAAAAAATATTATAAATTAAGTGCTAATCTTGTCACACATGAATAGTACAATTAAGTCCCATTGTTCCTACTCATACTTTTTCCAATAGTTCTCGGTCATTCATTCAAGTTGTCATTCATTCATTGGCCCAACACTTACTTCTGGCACTTACTCTGTGCCAGTAAATCTGTTAGATGCTAGAAGAGAGATGAATAAGGAATTCTGTTCTGAAGGATAAAGATTCAAAACCCAATACAGTGTGACAACGCTCAGGAGAGGCAGTTGTGCAGTATGGCAACATTACTAGGAAGACCTGAGGGCTTCCTGACCAGGCGGTGGCGCAGTAGAAAGAGCCTCGGACTGGGATGCAGAGGACCCAGGTTCGAGACCTCGAGGTCACCAGCTTGAGCGCGGGCTCATCTGGCTTGAACAAAAAGCTCACCAGCTTGGACCCAAGGTCGCTGGCTCGAGCAAGGGGTTACTCAGTCTGCTGAAGGCCTGCGGTCAAGGCACATATGAGAAAGCAATCAATGAACAACTAAGGTGTCGCAACGAAAAACTGATGATTGATGCTTCTCATCTCTCTCCGTTTCTGTCTGTCCCTATCTATCTATCCCTCTCTCTGACTCTTTCTCTGTCCCTGTAAAAAAAAAAAAAAAAAAAAAAAGACCCGAGGGCCTAGTTGAGAATGAAAACAATGAATTTGCAGTGACATCAACTCATTCTGCTGCTAGAAAATCCACGAAATATATCACTAGAAATTTGCAAGGTTGTACGGCATAAAAAAAGGGGGATTAATTTAGGGTACTTTTCAAGAAGAGCTCAGTCTAAAGCAACTAGGCAAGAAAGAAAGATAAAATAGGTCAGGGGAGAGTTTGTAGAGTAGAAAAAAAGAAGGATCAAAGAAACCAGAGATCTCAATAAAATTTTAAGGACAGTAATAGAGGAAGACAATGAATTAAGCATTTTGGTTCAATAAATCAGTTCACCAATAATTAGGGTATTCATATAACTTATTACTCAAACTAAACAAAGGGATGGAAGAGATGATTAATAATCATTCCAGGCAGCAGGTGTAAACTAGGGTGACTCTACATTGCCCAGTTGCCCTGTCAATAATCCAAGTGCCAGACACTTTGGTAGGCATTAGTGTGGAAAACAGGGCAGGAATGATACCTGTCATCATAGAGTTTATAGTCATACAGGAATGACAAATACTGAATGAGAAATCACAACTGTGGTGAGTGTTGCTAAGAGAGGTGAAGGAGCCACAAGAGATTATTATAGAGGAAACCAATGTCTTCTCAGAGGTCAGCAAAGGGTCCCTTTAAGAAATGTCATTTAAGCTGAAACTGCCAAAATGAGGAGGAGTTTGAAGGTGAAGAAGTGGTGCATGAACGTCCAGCCAAAGGGAGGAGCATTTACCGAGGCCTTGGGATGGAAAACAACATTACGTTTGGTTTCTAAAATCCAATGGATTAAAAAAATCCTTACAGTCCTTTTTCTTGTTATTTTCTTCCTTATGGTTTCTATCCCTTCTTTCATTCCTTTGAACATTTTAAACATACTTTGCAAACATTTTTTTCAGGTTGTTCTACACTTTTAAGCCTTGGGGTCCTATTTCTTTCATCTGCTGACTCTCATGTGTAGTTGTTTGTTTTATGGTATGACATAATTTTTGATTATGAGTGAGTCATTAAAGAGTTCTTGGTGCGGAAGCAGTATACAGGGTGCTATTCTTTTGTCTCGACTTGAACAAAAGAATTGGATTCCTTTTTTTTTTAAATTAATTAATTTATTTTTATTTTTTTCATTTTTCTGAAGCTGGAAACAGGGAGAGACAGTCAGACAGACTCCCGCATGCGCCCAACCGGGATCCACCCGGCATGCCCACCATGGGGCGACGCTCTGCCCACCAGGGGGCGATGCTCTGTCCATCCTGGGCGTCGCCATGTTGCGACCAGAGCCACTCTAGCACCTGAGGCAGAGGCCACAGAGCCATCCCCAGCACCTGGGCCATCTTTGCTCCAATGGAGCCTTGGCTGCGGGAGGGGAAGAGATAGACAGAGAGGAAAGCGCCGCGGAGGGGTGGAGAAGCAAATGGGTGCTTCTCCTGTGTGCCCTGGCCGGGAATCGAACCTGGGTCCTCCGCACGCTAGGCCGACGCTCTACCGCTGAGCCAACCGGCCAGGGCATTGGATTCCTTTTTAGGTTGATCTCTCAGCTTCTGGTCCTTTCACACAGCAATGTGATTTTAGACTCTCCATCTGTGCACGTTCCGAAACTAGGTTTTGACTTCATACAGGTGACATTTTATCATTTGTGATCCTGGTATACTATAAACCTTGTTTTTGATCTGGGCTGATGGTAGAGTTTCCTTCACTTTTATTTCAGATTCAGCACAATGCTTTGTGACTCCCATTTTATCTAAATAGCTCAGTTCAAGCTTTCTTCCCAGGTCCTGGAGCTTGGACCCTCCTTCCACACCAGTTGTGAGAACAAATTCCAGCTTATAAGGCCTATCTCTGATTGCAACAATTCCATGCACTGTTTGAGCATAGGAATCTGTTTATCAGTCTCACCTGGAGTTCTACCTTTAAATGCTAATACTTGAGGAATCTCTTTCTTGCCTTCGAGCTTAGCTATATACTTAAAGAAATTTCTGACATATTTCATTTTATGTTTCGAATACAATAGTGAAGAATTCTTTTGTGTCAACTCATGTTAAAATGGCAAGTTTGAGAAACTTTTAAAAATGTATTTATTTATCTAAAATATTAATAAATCATCTATGACAATCTTTTATGTATGTATGTATGTATGTATGTATTTATTTTAGAGAGAGAGACTGAGACAGAGAGAGGGACAGATAGGGACAGACAGAAAGGGAGAGAGATGAGAAGCATCAATACTTTGTTGAGGCACTTTAGTTGTTCATTGATTGCTTTCTCACAAATGCCTTGACTGGGTGTTCCAGTTGAACCAGTGACTTTTTGTTCAAGCCAGCCATCTTTGGGCTCAAGCCAGTGACCATGGGATCATAGCTATGATCCCACGCTCAAGCCAGCAACCCCGTGCTCAAGCTGGTGTGCCCATCCTTAAGTTGGTGACCTCGAGGTTTCAAACCTGGGTCCTCTGTGTCCCAGTCTAATGCTCTATCCACTGTTTCACTGTCTGGTCAGGCTAATGTTGTAAGTGTTATAGGACTGAAGGGTAAAAGTGAGTGGAAGGGGGTGTGAGATAAGGTTGAAGAATGAAATGAAGTTGTGAAAATCATGTTAAAAATCTGAATTTTTCTTCAGGTCAAATGGGCAGCTATTGAAGGATTTTAAGATAAGTTTGCATTTTTACAGTGGAGAGTGAAGAATTATTTGGAATGTATGAAGAGGAGATGTGGAGGAGAAGTATGCGGTAGTCCAGTGGGTGATGATGGTGGCTGGAACCCTCAGTGAGGAGAGATGAAAGTAGAAAGACTTAAGAGATATTCAGGTAATTAATTAATACGTGTGTTTGGACTTAATTGGGGGAAGGCTAGAGATGATTACTGTCACTCCCAGGTGCTTGGCTTGAGTATCTGAGCGGATGTTTACAGCGTTTAATGAGATAGAGAGCACAAGGAGAATGAGCACCTTTGATGAAAAGATGTCAGGTTCAGTCTGGGGCAGCAGACTATTTGGGTCGGGGACTCAGAGCATCAGCCTGAGCTGGGAATAAAAATGAAATGGAATTTCGGGACTAGATGAGATTCCCTGGGGAAAGGGCAGAGAGAGGGCAGTGTGGAAGGAGAAGAGGGCTTGTGATACACCTTGAGGAATCCAAACACTTAATAAGTTGGGCAGAGATTTTTTAAAAAGTGCCAAGATGAGAATAGCTGGAGGAAAGCATTGTATTAAGAATGACTTCTTTTTTTTTTTTTCCATAAAAAGGGGTAGATTTGGACTAGTTGTTGATGGTAAGGACATCAAAGGGAAAGACTGAAGTTACTATAGAGGGAAGGGCAAATGCCAACACAAAGTCTCTGAGAAGTTTGAAGAGGATGGGGACTAAGGGCAGGGGTAGAGCTGGCCTCTGACAGGGCTGACAACTTTGTAATAAGAGGGAAGGAAGACAGGATGGGTACAGCTGCAGACAGGTTTGTAAAGTTGATTTTATTTTATTTTATTTTATTTATTCATTTTGGAGAGGAGAGAGAGGGGGAGAGAGAGACAGAGAGAGAGGAGAGAGAGACGGGGGGAGGAGCTGGAAGCATCAACTCCCATATGTGCCTTGACCAGGCAAGCCCAGGGTTTCAAACCGGCGACCTCAGCATTTCTAGGTCGACGCTTTATCCACTGCGCCACCACAGGTCAGGCTAAAGTTGATTTTTTTAAAGGCTGTGGCAGTTCTTTTCTGACAGTGTATTATTTTCTCTGTAAAGTAGAAGGTGATTTCATGTGCTCCGTGTAATAAGGTAGCCAGGAGGACAGACTGAAGGAGATGAGACTTCGAGACTGAAGTGACTATAAAGACAGGATGGGCTTTCCAGGCAATGGTAACAGCTCAGAAATACGCCAGTCATATAATTTATCTCTACTAGTGTTCTTCAGCTGCGTCCAAACACAGAGGAGGCGGGCAACTGGATTCATCCAGCTTGGGCTTCACCAGGCTTGGGGCTTTGACCGACAGGTGCTACAAAAGAACAGCGAAACAAGGTAAATTAGAGTACTGACAGGAAAGTGGCTAAGATGATGGCTTAGGGAACAGAGCCTGGTTAAGGGAGGAGACTAAACATAGGTAGGAGATAATGTGAGGAAGATAGTAGAATTTGGTTAGGGTCTGGATGTTTGTGTCCTGCCAAAATCCACATGTTGTAATCTTAACCCCAGAGACAATGGTATTAGAAGGTAGAGACTTTGGGATGTGTTTGTGTTGTGAGAGTGAAATCCTCATGAATGGAATTAGTGCTCTTAAAAAGAGGCTCCAGAGATCCCTAGCCCCTTCCACCATGTGAGGACACAGGGAGAAGGCACTTGATATGAACCTGGAAAAGGGCTCTCACCCAACCGTGCTGTGCCCTGATCCAGAACTTCTAGCCTCCAGAACTGTGAGAAATAAAGTTCTGTTGTTTGTAATTACCCAGTCTGTGTATTTTGTTACAGCAGCCCTAACAAACTAAGACAAATGGTCAATGAACTGAAAGTTGCAAGTAGTTATAAATCCAAGTGAGTACATCCAAAAGATCAGAGTCTATATAAACTAAGAATGTGAAGTTTGTAGAAGTGGTTTCCAAGGTGGAGCAGTGATGAGTCTGGGAATGGTAGCTGTATTACTAACATAATACAGCTATATTATAATAAGGATAATATAAGACTGACTCCAAGGTCAGATTTAGTGCTCATGATGTTTTATTTTGAAATGCCTCCATTTCAGCACATAGCTTCCAGGTTTCAATGGCAGGGGGTGAGAAAACTGTAACCTGTTCTTAAATGTTTTGGTCTGTAAGCAAAACATGTCACTTCAACTCACAGTCCTTTGTCCAGAAGTAGTCATAGAACCCAGTTTATTTGCAAAGGGGTTGGACAGTTAGGAGGAGCACATGATATTCATATTCAATGAGCAATAAATATCTCTCCACAGCAACTGAGATGGATGAAAGAGAAGATGATTAAGGTAAAGTGATTATTGGATGTCATCCTTGATGATGGCCAGAGCTGTGGGAGAGAGGAAACTGAGTGAGGTGCTGCAGCCTTCAGTGAAGGTGCCAGGCAGTTGAAAGTTGTTAGACAAGAGCAATGAGAAGGAAGAGAGTTGGGTGGTGAGTCTTAAAGAAGAGCAGGATTGTGCCCTGGTTGGCAAAGCAAGAGTTCAGGAAAATCTATCATTTGGGCAACAGAAATCCAGACATTGCACTGGACTTTGTGGGAACTGAAATTATCGCCCAGTAAGCTCTTTTGAGAGATAAGAATGCCATATGGTTCATCTTCATGAACACAGAACACTGTTTGATTTATAGAAAATTATTTCTGAATATTAATTTATATTTTTTCTCAGATTTATTTCTCTCCTTCTGTGTTTGCCCCTACCTATAGCCAGTTTGTGCTCACTAGCTCAGGATAAGAACTGTGACAAAGTAGAAAGCAAAAGGTCTAAAATGCTACTTCTAAATTCTAGTCTAGAGCCTAACCAGGCGGTGGCACAATGGATAGAGCGTCGGATTGGGACGCGGAGGACCCTGGTTCGAGATCCCAAGGTTGCCAGCTTGAGCACGGGCTCATCGGGTTTGAGCAAGGCTCACCAGCTTGAGCCCAAGGTCACTGGCTCAAGCAAGGGGTCACTCGGTCTGCTGTAGCCCCTGGTCAAAGCACATATGAGAAATCAGTCAATGAACCACTAAGGAACCGCAATGAAGAATTGATGTTTCTCATCCCTCTCCCTTCCTGTCTGTCTGTCCCTCTCTCTGTTTCTGCCACAAAACAAACAAACAAGTAAATAAATAAATAAATAAAAATTATAGTCTAGGGCATGAAAAAGAATGGAAAAGTGTGGTAGTGGTAGGCATAACTGGTCCCCCAAAGATATCCATGCTCTAACTCCTGCAATATGTGAATATGTCAGATTATATTGTAAAGGGAGATTAAGATTGCAGACGGGCAACAGCCTTACAGAGGCTGCTTAACCAGCTTCCCACTTCTCTAAGGCCAAATCCCTGTAATAAATACATGATATAATACAAGATATGATACAATACAAGATAATATTACATACACCCTTGCCTCTGAACTCTGGAGTTTTCATCATATTTGTTCCTATTACTCAAAATTCTTTCCTGTCTTTGATTTGTAGAAATTATATTTAGTGCTTCTCATGGATTATTATCCTGGTCATTTATGCTTTTAACTTATCCTTTACTTTCTTTGGATGCTCTTTTTTTTTGGATCAGCAGAATCTAAATAATTCATATTCAGGTAAAGTAATCATTTGTTTTCTACTTAAAGCTATCTATTAACCACCTTTTCTCACTTCTCCTTTTACACCCTCCCAAAAACTTTAAAAGGATCATTCAAAGTGCATACTTTGGATAAAATGCTAATAAGTAACCAGTGACCTATGAATAAATTATGAATAGTGACAGAAGGCAAGGCAATGTTTGTGATTCAGCTCAATAGACTTTGCTGGCAAGAAAACATCCTGCAATCAATCCTCTGATTGTTGGAGAAGATGGAACAAAATTAAAAATAAAGTAATTCTGCACATACAGCCAGAAACATAAGAACAAACACTTGCACACTTGGGAATCCACTGCCCTGGACCCAGAACTTAAACTACATGGAAAGAGGGAGCATTTGATAGCCTGACAAGCCTGAATTTAAATCATGGTTCTGGCATCCATACCTCTGTGACTCTGAACCAATGATCTAACCTTTCAGAAACTCAGTTCAATCATCTACAAAAGTGTCAGTAACAGTATGAACCTCACAGGACTGCTGAATAGATACAATGCATACAACTTCTGGCACACAAAAGCACTAGGGGAATGCTACATATTATCATGAAACACCTCAAACAGCCCATGCGTCCCTTTTGTTAGTAGTTAAGCAGATACATAGATACATCCAAATATCTATATATCTGAAAAGGATGTCCTAGAAAATCCCTACAGATGCATATATGGCTTCCAATTACCTAAGCCCGTTTACCTTACTTCCCAGCCACAAGCCACATTCACCAAATCTTTTTCTAGAATTTGAGGTCAGACTAAAGCAATGTAGGAGCCCACCCTCTTCCTGGCTGAGGGATGACGAATGCCCTTGGCAAGAGCACAGGGCCTCAGAGAAAGCAAGGCCCTGTCCTTAATCAGAGAGCTGTGGCTTTAGTAGCTGCACCAAGTGCTTGGACACAAGACAGGAGGACAAAGAGAGGCCAGGCCCTTTCCTGCCCAATTTGGAGCTGAGAGGATGAGTAGATTGCTTGCCTTTGTGACTGCCTTTCACCTTTCCCATTTTCTTCTGTAGGTTCTCAAGGTCAGGCTACTGCCTCGGGAAGTCCCAAAGTGAAAAAACACTGACAGCTGTGTTTGGAATCTATTAACAACATTTCAACAATTACACACAGGGCCCAATTTGACCTTGAAATGACATGCAACATCCCCAAAAGACTAAATGAAAATGAAGAGATCACAGAAATAAAAATGACCCCAAAATGAAGTGAAATTATCGATGAAGAAATGAAGTCATGAAAATAAAACATTACCCTATTACAGGCCTTAGTTTAAAAAATTGGGGGACTAAGAGTGCAGTTCTTCTATAACCTTAAAAAAACTCTTATTTTCCCCTACCTGTGTTTTAAAACAGTGGTCCCCAACCTTTTTTGGGCCACGGACCAGTTTAATGTCAGAAAATATTTTCACGAACTGGCCTTTAGGGTGGGACGGAGGAATGTATCACGTGACCGAGACAAGCGTCAAGAGTGAGTCTTAGATGTAACAGAGGGAATCTGGTCATTTTTAAAAAATAAAACATCGTTCAGACTTAAATATAAATAAAATGGAAATAATGTAAGTTATTTATTCTTTCTCTGCAGACCGGTACCAAATGGCCCACGGACCAGTACCGGTCCACGGCCCGGGGGGTTGGGGACCACTATTTTAAAGCATCCGAGAATATTTATTTTCTGATTCTTGCCACATGCATTATTATTATTTAAGTTTAGTATTTAATGACTATTATTTTACTATAAACATTCATCTATTGTCTTGTTATGCATATTTGTCATGTCTATATATCATACTTTCTACCAATGGTTTGTGGTTTCTGTAGATGTGTGGTCCAAAAGAACATCATCTTTATAAATGGAAACATTGTTATGGTCTTAAAAATGATAAACTAATAACCAAACATTTCTAGTACTTTCATTTTCTTCTGTTTGTAGTAACAAACAGTATAAATGAAATCTATTCACAGAAGTTAGAATTAGACAATACAACTTGGGTTTTAATTGCCATTCATCTCCTCTGATCAGGAACGAAACTATCCCCAGAACACGGAGATAGTATTTTTTACAGATCAGATGGATAATGATTTCTTAAAAGGCTATTAGCCTGGATTGGCAAGGATTGAGAAAAACAGGCCCTTTTGAAAACTGTTAGATGCCCAAATCAATACATCTTTCTGAAGGATAATTTGGAAAAATGATTTAAAAGTTTTTAATTTTTTCATTGATTTGAGAAAGAAGGTTGTCAAATCATTGCTCCACTTAGTTGTGTACTCATTGATTGCTTCTTGTATGTGCCCTGACCCGAGATTGAACCCACAACCTCCATGTGCAGGGATGACGCTCTATCCACTGAGCCACCTGGCTAGGGCCAATGATTCAAATTCATAAAAATGTATTTATTAAAATGTGTCTCTTAGGCTCTGGCCAGTGGTGCAGTGGACAGAGCATTGTCCTGGAGTACCGAGGCCACCAGCTGGAGTCCAGGGTTGCCAGCTCCCTCCTAAGGTCGCCAGTTTGAGCTCCAGTTTGAGCACATCTGAGAAGCAATCAATGGCTGTACAACTAAGTGGAACAACAAGTATATGCTTCTCTCTCTCTCTTTCTCCCTTCTTCTCTTTCAAAAAAATAAATAAGTAAACTGTGTCTTTTAAAAATACATATATTTACAAAAAGATGTACCATCAATGATATGTTTTGAAATATTATGACAGAAATTTGAAAGAATCTAAATTTCTATGACAGAATATTGATTAAATAGTCAAATATTAATATGACATAATACTACATAATTGTTAAACATAATGTATAAAACGTATTTAGCAACTTGAGAAAATATTCACATTGTAGTGAGTTAATTTTAGTTTATTTAATAAATAGATAAACCAGATTGTTTTGGGGGGTTTTAGAGTTCTTTTTTTTAAAGATTTTTATTTATTCATTTTAGAGAGGGGAAAGAGAGAGATAAAGAGAGAGAGAGAGAAGGGGGAGGAGTGGGAAGCATCAATTCCCATATGTGCCTTGACCAGGCAAGCCCGGGGTTTTGAACCAGCGACCTCAGCATTCCAGACCGAAGCTTTATCCACTGCACAACCACAGGTCAGGCAAATAAACCCAAATGTAAAAAATAATTATTTCTACATGAAGGGATAATAATGATGTTTAGTTTTGTCTTTATACTTTCTATATTTTATAAATTTTCCATGATATATATTCATTACCTTGTAATCATATTCTATAAAGTATAAAAAACTACTTTAAAAACCCAGAATTTTAAGTATATTTATATTTGTGCTTATAAAATTTATTTCATAAACTATAAAATAGATTATGAAAAGAAATTTATGGAATTTATTTATATTTATATTTATATTTGTGTTTATTACTGGAATCATAGAATTTTATAGTTGAAGGAGATGACAAGAACACTCTGAAACAAACTTTAGATCCAAAGTTTGACTTCTAAAAATTTAAGAGACATAATTTATATAATTGATTAAGCTTTGTAATCACTAATGTAAATTATGACCTCTTTAGTCCTTAAAACAGTTCTATTTGGGCCACTTGTGATTTTAAAATTAATTTATTTTTAAAGTTTTTAAAAAATTTTATTTATTGATTTTTTTAGAGAAGAAGTGAGAGGGAGAGAGAAAAATGGGTGTGAGGGAGCAGGAAGCATCAACTTGTAGTCATTTCTTCTCGTCTATGCCTTGACCAGGCAAGCCCAGGGTTTTGAACCGGCAACCGTAGCATCCCAGGTTGATGCTTTGTCCACTGTGCACCACCACAGGCTAGGTCCACTTGTGATTTTTTTAAATAAAAGAGGATAAACTCTACTAGTTTGATAAAAATATTTTTTTACTTTCAGAAAGAGGGAACAGTTTATTACCTTTGAAAGTAGGCTACTTGTACAGCTTGAATAAATTCCTTTGAATTGTTATCGAAATATCATAGTGTTAGGATTCCTGTGAGATAACAGATTTTCTGAAATATATTTATATATAAGATGTCAAACTGAAAACCTTGGGAATAATTAAATTTAGTCTTTTAGAATTAAACTTAAATGTGCTTCTGTTTCTTTCCCTGAATGCAGACAGGTGCCACTGGTAAGTAATCTGATTTACATGGCATTAAAAGATTTATTTTTAAACATAATACATCATTGAACTTTAAAAAATTTACTTATTGATTCCAGAGAGAAAGAGAGACAGAGAGAGAAAACATTGATCCCCACCCCACCCCTCCACTTATTTATTCATTCATTGGTTGCTTCTTGAGTGTGCCCTGCCTGGGAATTGAACTTATAACCATGAAGTATGTAAGGTTGTGTAAAATCAGAGCCGAGATGGTTGCTGAAGCTATATACCAGAGGTAGTCAACCTTTTTATACCTACCGCCCACTTTTGTATCTCTGTTAGTAGTAAAATTTTCTAACCGCCCACTGGTTCCACAATAATGGTGATTTATAAAGTAAGGAAGTCACTTTACTTTATAAAATTTATAAAACAGAGTTACAGCAAGTTAAAGCATATAATAATAATTACTTACCAAGTACTTTATGTCAGATTTTCACTAAGTTTGGCAGAATAAATCTTTATAAAACAACTTACTATAGTTAAATCTCTCTTTTTATTTATACTTTGGTTGATCCGCTACCGTCCACCATGAAAGCTGGAACACCCTCTAGTGGGCGGTCGGGACCAGGCTGACTACCACTGCATATACAAGGACAGAAAAGAAGACTGTTCTGCAGAAACCTGGAAAGGAGAAGGGACTCAATACACTCGGGAAGAATGTACTTCCCAGGTGACTCATGAGTGTGCTGGCTATTGCCAGGAGGTGGCAGTTCTCCTCCAGCGCTCTGCTTGGGGCATAGCAACTGGCTCCACCCACAGTGGGCAATCCAAGAAACCAAGGCAGGAGCAGTTATGTTTTCTTTCTACGACCACGTCTCAGAAGTCACATACCATCACTTTTGCTATATTTGCTCCAGATTCATTATGGAAAGAAACTATGTAAGTCTATTAACAAGTAAAAAAAGACACCCAATAATCTGGATAGACTTCGACTTTAAAATAATAATACTGGAAATGGCAGCAGCAGTAGCTAGTGCTCCATTGAAAGGGGCAATATTAACCTCTCTCAAAGAGGCAGGCAGGTATGTATAAGGAAAAAAAAGGGCGGGGGAATAAAATGTGTCCTTTGTATACCTGCTAAGAACTACTGTGGGCTAAGTAGAGTCAGGACAGTGGTGCCATATACATCAGATCAAAAAGACCAGAAACATTGCTTTTCATGGTACAAGAAGTTAAGTTTCTCTGGTTCCTGGTACAACAGAACTGTTGCCAGGCTTTGTATAAATGTATGAAGTTTGAAGAGAGACTTTATGGGATACTGAACTCCTTTGAAATTCTAAAATCCTAAAATTTAGAATTTAAGACTAAGGATTTATTCTGAAACTTAGGACTCTGCGGAACTGTATGACTTTTTGGGAGTCACACTGATTCTGTTGGATGCCAACCTTTCAGCACCACAGACACAGTGATTCCCAACTCTCTACATTACATGTACAGTCACTGTGTTTTCAGAGCACAAACATGTGATATAATTTGACAATAGACCAGTTATTTGAAATTAGAACTGTCATTGAAATCCTTACCTACTCTTGGATATATGAACTAGTTCTTCTATGGTTTCTTGTGCACAGAAAAATAACTATGAGGAATAGAAGCAATTAATTGAATTCTCAAAGTATCAGGGATGCATAGATTCTAAAAGAAGTGAGTACATTTTTTTTTTAGGTGTTCAGACTTAAAAAGAATCCTTCAGGATAGGATTGAATATTGTGTGTTTTGTTTTCATATATTTATATATTTGTATAATTTCATATATTTAAAAGGTGTACACTATTTTTTATATATATGTGAAAAATCTAACATAGCTAATAAAATAAAAAATTATCTGGAAGGACCTTAGAAAGTCAATGAAAATAAATGACTTCCCAATGACAGGAAAAATAAATAAAATAAAGGAAAAAAAAGAATAAAAAAACATTTGCAATGAATTTCCTGAGTACATTTGAAGATTAATTCAGATAATATCTGGGTACTGAAAGGGTCTATGGAGACTCAAACAGAACATCAAGACGAAGGACGGATGTGATATATACAGTCAACTACAGCATCAAAGAATATCAGATTTAGGGCTCAATGTGACTACAGTGACCCCTGCTGGAATCTTTAAAAAAAAAATTTAAAACAGCCTAAATCAAGGCTTGTGTAAGGATAATTACAATTTTCATAGAATAATAAGTTTAAAAGTTAGAAGAAGGCTTAGAGAACATTTAGCATTATCTCTTTATTTCATAATTGATGAAACAGGCCTTTGGCCTAGAGAGGTTAAATGACTTGCGTTAGGTCACAGACCTAGGATTACCAGGAAATAAAGACATCTGCCCAGTTCTTGGACCTGTTTATACAGGTGCAGTTTTCTGTCATAACAAATGAAAGTATCTATGACACACAAAACAATGAGGCCAGGCCAAGTCTCAGGAACTTACACTGATTTTAAAATAAACCATTCACATGCTTGGTTAACTTAGCTTCAATTTTGCTGAAAAGAGAAAGTTTTAATCTTCTAATTGATACTAACATGACATTTTTTTGGCCATTAGGAGTTTGTACAACTTCATATTGGACTTGAATTTATATTCTGGAACGTTAAATTGTGTCTTTTCTAGGTTACCTATGTTCCCCATCTCTGCTATTTCCATCCTTTTGAAGTATTCTTTGGTGTTCAGTATGGTTTTCATGCCTTTCCCCTTTCTCTACCTCTAAAAAACTTTTGATATTGCACTAAGAAGAAGAATAAAAAGAGAAATAACACAGATGGCAATGGTTATTATACTAGGGTTTTCTGGAAAGCCTGACTCACTCTCGCCCACTCCTGCGTGCTCTTTGCGTCTTCATCTTTCTCTCATCGGCAATACCTCTGCTCTCCCGCCCCATAAGTCAGAGCTCCCTGGGCGCCTCCTGACCCTGGGGTTGCTGCATTTATTCTCCAGTCACTGGCTGAGAAGGCCAAATCCTTGTTCCTGCTTATATTCTTAGGCAGTTATGGAAACTTTAGCAAAGCCACTTTATCCTGCCACAGTTCAGTTCTGTCATTTTAAAAAGGGTTATATTAGATATATTCTCAAACCAGCAACCAATATATAATGTCATTTCTTCCATAGCCAGAATACGTACATCCATGAACCAAAATGTAGAAATAATGATAGATCCTTCACTGTAACTCCTAATGATCTACTCATACAACTTTTGTTTTCATTCACAGAATGTTATGCTCTTAGTTTCCAAGGGAGGACTACGTTCTCTAAAAACACCAGAAGGGTTCCACTGAATGGAAGCCGAGGCTGCCACATCAGCTTCTGAACCACAAGGAAAGGGGAGTATTACTGTATTCGCAAGGGGGCAAATGACCCCAATTGTATATAAAGTAGAAAAGGAGTTGGTTCTACACAGCAAAGGAAGAGAGGACTGTGTCTGGAAGCTCAGGGATTCTCTGGGCAACTTTTCATACTATTCCTATGTCCATGGTAAAAGCTACTGAAAGATTAGGACAACCCAAGCCAAGATCATTCAGGAATGAAAGTTGAGGTTACCCTGACTGCTAAATAATCACAACTACCTAGAGCAGGGGTCCCCAAACTTTTTACACAGGGGGCCAGTTCACTGTCCCTCAGACCATTGGAGGGCCAGACTATAAAAAAAACTATGAACAAATCCCTATGCACACTGCACATATCTTATTTTAAAGTAAAAAAAAAAAAAACGGGAACAAATACAATATTTAAAATAAAGAACAAGTAAATTTAAATCAACCAACTGACCAGTATTTCAATGGGAACTATGCTCCTCTCACTGACCACCAATGAAAGAGGTGCCCCTTCCGGAAGTGCGGCAGGGGCCGGATAAATGGCCTCAGGGGGCCGCATGTGGCCCGCGGGCCGTAGTTTGGGGGCCCCTGACCTAGAGTGTTAGCTGAGGACATAGGGAACAGGGGAAAAGCAGTGGAAGAAGGACGTTGCAAATACTACGGTCCATAAACTGTAGAAGTGAGGAATGTATTCATCATGTATATCTTCCAGTTTTTCTCCTTCCCTTCTTTCCTGAAGTCTTTCAGGATTTGAATCCAATTATGAAACAGGCCTGGTTCTGGAAGCAATGAGTAGTGGGAATTGACCTTGAGGAGATTCATCATAGTCAAATCAACTACTTCAGGTAATATTAAAATAAGTATCAGACAGAGAGACTAAGATTATCAGACTGAAGAGGAAGGATTGCTTTTGATGACAACTGAGACTTACTGGAATTGAGGACTGAAGGTAGCTGGATTCGTTAGAACCTATCCAAGTATGTGATTCTCAGGATCCCACTTTCCTAACCAATGCTTAGAAATTCTGTATTGTGAGGCATAAAGCTACAGAATCAGACTTGGGTTTATTTTTTTGGGTACCTCAGCCCCATTAGTACAAGAAAAGACTTTGTTTTAGGTAGTCAAGGACGATTTGATTCTCTAACAGCGCCTTAGGCTAAAAATGTAAATCCCTGAGTTTGTAATTTTTTTTTTTCTACAAGCTTTGCGGTGTAATCAGAAACAACACCACAGCCCTTATAATCAAAATTTCTACCATGATATTTTACTGTAACAGCCCATTAAGTCTCTTAAAATCTAGTCATTGAAATGTACTTGATTCCAGGAAACAATAGATAATTATTTCAGGAATGTTTTGTCACTGCATGGTATGGACTACCCATGTCCTGTTTTCCATTAATGAGGAAATTAATGATTTAAAATCTAATCTATGTATATGATAATGTCTACTATATGCTAATATTATAGGGCAGGCTGCTTGGGAGGAAGGGGAACACAAATGAAGGAAAGAAATGGCCACTGACCTCAAGTATGCTGTGATCTATAATCAGGAGTTAAGAGTCCTGCTAAACTCCAGAGAGAAAACAGCATTCTTTGAATTGCCTCATTCCCTCTTCACAGATGAGCAGAGACACTATATTTGTTAAGCTGAGCTAGAGAGGAGAGAAGCTATTTCTTGGAGTTCCAAGTAAGGACCCCAGATTTCTCATAGAAACAATGTTATAATGATGGTAATGCTTCTACACTAATTGCTCAGTGTCTATTGGGTCCAAAAGGTTATTGAAATACAGTTATATTTGTAAATAAAATATAGTACATTTCTGGAAAAATTATGAATAGGCTTTAATTGAATAACAAAAAACTAACATCCAAACATTGTTTCTACTGTACATTTCAAGCCTAATATCAGATATTAAAACATCCTCTTCCTTTCCCTCCCACCTAAGCATACATACTCTACCCTGGCATTTCTGCCTAAAAGGGAATCCTCCTCTCCTGGTCATCTCTCAACAATACCACATGGTCTGACAATAAAGGAATCACCCCTGAGTAGCTATAATGAGAAAGAAGGGCCTCTAGTTGCTGGGAAATGTTTGGCAGTGGGATGCATTTATGGTCAGGTTGACTAGGGAAACTGAAGAGTTTTCCCAGAGCCTTTTCAATGCACCATGTGTAGACTTACTCTCAATAGAAGGCCACCAGAGGCACTATTCATTCCATTCATTTCGAGATAGAATCCTCTTCTCTAGGATACCTTTTACTTGTTTCACAATCAATACATGACAAAATGCTGAGTAACTTGCCAAGGGCCACTCAGTAAGAGAGTCAGAGTTAAGGTTCAGAGTTAGGTCTGTCTTACTTCAAAGCCCATACTCCTTCCTCTGTGTCCTTCAGTACTTTCCAGGAAAATACAATCACTGTTAACATAGTCTGCAAGTGGCATTTTCCACCAGTTCATCATAAAAAGAGAAATTGTGGCTTATCTGAAGCTTCTTAGTCGCTTTATCTTTTGAGAGCTATGGTCTCAAACCAAACAGCATATTAAAATCACCTGGTTTCTACTCCAATTTATTAGACTCTTTGAGGGTAGGGCTTTTAAAAAAAAGTTACCCATTTGCCTGACCAGGCAGTGGTGCAGTGGATAGAACATCGGACTGGGACGCAGAGGACCCAGGTTCAAAACCCCGAGGTTGTCAGTGTGAGCATGGGCTCATCTGGTTTGAGCAAGGCTCACCAGCTTGAGCCCAAGGTCGCTGGCTTGAGCAAGGAGTCACTCGGTCTGCTGGAGCCCCCCGGTTAAGGCACATATGAGAAAGCAATCTACAAACAACAAAGGTGTCACAATGAAGAATTGATGCTTCTCATCTCTCTCTCTTCCTGTCTGTCCCTATCCGTCCCTCTCTCTGTCACCAAAAAAAAAAAAAAAAAGTTACCCATTTGATTCAAGTACATGCCCAGGATTGAAAATCACTGGTGTGGTATAATAAAAAGAAAACAGGCTTCTAAGTCTCAGAACTAGGCTTGAATTGAAATCTCTAATAAGCTGGCTGTGTGACTTCTAGCAGTTATTGCTTTAAATGTTGTATTAAAGAAAACTCACGAGGATTAGAAAGAATGTATTTGAACATTTCACATTGTGTTTGGCACATGGCAGAAACACAATAAACAGTAGCATTAAAATTGGACACTGCTATAGTAGGAAGTAAGTGAGGTCAGAGATGGATACACCTGATTTCAAACCCTGTGCTACCATTTTTAGCCTTAGATAAGTTAAATATTCTGTGCCTTAGTTTCCTAATTTGTATATGAATTATAATAATTTCTATCTTATAGAATAGCTGTGAGATTTAAATAAAATATTTGTAAAATACCTGTCACATTTCTTCTATTTTTTTGTAACCCAGATATGAAAACAGTCATAGAATGTCCCTTACATTTATAAATGTTCTATTTTAGATATAGAAATGTATAAGTTCTGGCCCTGGCCAGTTGGCTCAGTGGTAGAGCATGAGCCTGGTGTGCAGGAGTCCCAGGTTCGATTGCCGGCCAGGGTACACAGGAGAAGCGTCCATCTGCTTCTCCACCCCTCCCCCTCTCCTTCCTCTCTGCCTCTCTCTTCCCCTCCTGCAGCCAAGGCTCCATTGGAGCAAAGTTGGCCCGGGCGCTGAGAATGGCTTTATGGCCTCTGCCTCAGGCGCTAGAATGGCTCTGGTTGCAACAGAGCGATGCCCCAGATGGGCAGAGCATCGCCCCCTGGTGGGCATGTCGCGTGGATCCCGGTCGGGTGCATGCGGGAGTTTAACTGACTCCCTGTTTCCAACTTCAGAAAAATACCAAAAAAAAAAAAAAAAAAAAAAAAAAAAAGAAATGTATAGGTTCTCTGTTTAGTATAATAAATTTAGATAACAGTACAAATTCTATTTATTCTATACCATTCCCTAGTCTACCACAAAATAAAGCATCAGAATTAGGTGGTTGAGTACAGTAAGGGGGCTTATTGAAGAGAGGGCAAATGGAACCTGCAGGTCAATGACCTGGAAGAGGAATGCAGGCGTGTGGACTCTTCCATTCATATTATGAAGGAAAGCTGTTCCCTGCAGTTGACTTGAGCACAGATCAAAGTGACCCAAACTAGACTGTCCTCACAGCTTTCATGAAATTCAGCCTAGAACAGGCACTAGCTGCTTACATCTCAGTGCTGTCAATGCTGGTGTAGGGGGTTGTAATCAAGTTGGAATGTGTCAGCAGTGTTAAAACAAACATCTCTGCTCCATCTTGAGAGCAAAATCTATAAATAGTTGTTCTGGCCATAGCTCACACCAGACCCTTGTGGAATTATCTGTCTTCACAGGATGTACTTGGCACATAGACTAAAGGACCTGGAACAGTGCCTGACATATACAAGGTACTCAATAAGTGTTCCTTGAATTGAACTGACCTGTGTCCTCTGCCTGGAACACTTCCCGACTAGAACTAGATGCTAACATTTACTGGGTCTTACTGAGTGCCTGGCCCTGTACTAGGCACTTTATATACAGATCATCCCATTCACCTGGCAAACTCTTGCCCATCCTTTCAGAACTAGCTCAAATGTCACCTATTCTGTTAAAACTTCTTGGCTCCCTCAGGCAGAGTCCTCTGTGCCATTGCACTGCCAGCTCTCTGCTCAATCTTCAGAAGAGCACTTACCACCTTCTACTTTAACATATCTGTTTACAAGTCTGTCTATCCCACTGCAGTGTGAAGTCATCAGAGGCATCGTGACTTTATCAACTTTTTTTGAGACTTAGCCCAGCATGATGAAGTTAATTTTTAAAACACTCCTTGCAATTCTGCTGACTAAATAATGCCATACTAAATGCATTTGTTTTTAAAAAAATAAACAAACTATATCCTTTTATACATAAAGCCAGCTAATATTTTCATATAACTGAAAAGGACAATTTTACATAACAACAAAAAATGACTTCTATATCTTAGAATTTGAACTAGTGAAAAAGTGGCCTATAAGGCCTATCTGCACATACCAGCTGTGAGAATCAATACCTCTCAGAAAGTACTTAATATGTTTCTACTAGCACCTACCTTGGGACCAAACTGCTGCTCTCAGGATGTCTATATCACATGGCAACTATCTTCTGGCAGGACCTATGGGCTGAAACAAAAAAAGGGGAAACATGAGATTTACACACACACACACACACACACACACACACACACAGCTCATTTTTCACTGAAGCATTATGATCTGAAATCTTAGACTCTATTGTAACATGGATAAATAATACTTGCCTTAGAGATTTTATGGGGATTAAATAAGAAAGTATATGAAGTGGCCAATACAGTGACTAATCTATTGTCAGCTAAAAAAAAAAAAGGTAGCTATTTTATTTTTCCACAACCAGGTAATACTCTATTAACCTTCCAGATTTCTGACTCCTTTATTCACACTTAACAGTGTGGAGTGGAAAGCTTAGTGAGAAAGATTTCTCGAGGTCTAGGTGTTTGACATGAGCAAGTGGTTGAACGGTGAAATATAGAAGTCTGGGAGAAAAGAGAAGATTGATAACTCAAGTGTTCTGCTCTGACCAAGTTAAATTTTCCAATTTATTTTCCAATTCTTAATAACAATCCATAAGGGGGCTCTGACCGAATGCATCAGTGGATGAAGAGTCCTCCTGGTGTACCGAGGTTGTGGGTTCGATCCCCAATCAGGGTATGCACGAGAAGCCAACACTGATTCACAAATAAATGGAGCAACTAGGTGCAACACGAGTGGGTGCTTTTCTCTCTCTCTCTTTCTCTCCTTTCCTCTACCCGCCTCCCTCAAATCAATGGGGGGAAGAAAAGGGATGTAAAGTAGACTGTTGAAAATTAGTCTGGAGCAAATATCAACAAATATTTAATATTACAGGTCATGATGCATGACCAATGGTGGCTCAGTGGATAGAGCATTGACCAGGGATGCTGAGGTCCAGGTTCAAAACCCCAAAGGCACCTGCTTGAGAGCGGGGTTGCCGGCTTGAGTGTAGGATCATAGACATGATCCCACAGTCACTGGCTTGAGCCCAAGGTCACTGGCTAGAGCAAGGGGTTACTGGCTCTGCTTAAGCCCCTGCACCCCAACCCCAGTTATGGCACATAGGAGAAGAAATCAATGACCAACTAAAGTGCTGCAACTACGAATTGATGCTTCTCATCTCTCTTCCTTCCTGTCTCTCTCCTTGTGAAAAAAAAATATTAGAGGTTATGAAATTGATTAAATATCTATGAAGAAAGCAAACATATAATAAATGTAACTTCTTTTCTCCATAGTTATAAAATCTATTCTGTTCTAAGGTTTATTTCTGCTTAGTATATTATATTAATATTTCTATGTCAGCACATACATATATATTTGCCTGGAGATACAATAATTTATTTCTAATTGTTGATGTGCAGATGTTTCCAACTTTCAACACTTGTAAACACTACAAATACTTTTGAGAAGTTGTGCAAGTTGATCTGAATATAAAATCTTAACAAAGTTGTTGCAAAGGGTGTATTTAAAATTTTGAAAGAGAGCGCTAAAAGGCCATGCAAAAATAAATAATATTAAAATTTAAATTCCCATCAAGGGAGAAGAAAGGGGCTATTTCCCCCAGTTTATGATAACACTTAAATGAGAAGTGATATTTCACTGATATTTTAACTTTATTCTTATTTTTATGAGTGAGGCTGAACATTTTTCATTGGTTTATTGGAAATTTGTATTTCTTTTGGCCATTTTTCTCTTAGATTGTTAACTTTTATTTTTTATTCTTAAGCGTTCTGGATTTAAGGTAAGAAGATACTTAACCTTTTTCCTGTCACAAAGGTTTTATTTCCCCCTATTTGTTATGTTTGTCTTCTAAGGGGGCTTATACCTCAGGTCTCATTTAATTACCTGGTGCTGTACTTGACTTCCTGCTGTAAACAATTCAAAAATAGGTAAAGTATACAAAACAATTTTCACAAATTGGACACAGGCAGAATAAGACTGTGATCCTTAAGAGTAGGGAAATAAATGATGTAATCCATAGAATTTCCCTGGAGGCACATATTGGATCAGAGTGCAGAGAAAGGAAAGCCAAGCAGAATATAGTAATCTTTCTAAATTAAGAACACAGTTCAGAAATTGGGGAGGCTGACGACACTGGCTATTGTGGGCTAGAATGCCAGAGAGGAGGTAGCTATGTGCAAAAACATATACTCCAGAAGTCCACACAGGGGCTTCCTTCAGTCTGAAGTAGGCTGTGTATGAACAGAGAGAAACTTCATGGGCCAGGCAAAGAACAGTGGACAACTATAAATTGAATACTTCTTCAAAGTCACAAAGGGCTTCAAGTTCTGTTCAGCCACAATAAAAGGCTTGTTGAGTACCCAGGGCATTAAGACCTTGGAAAGATCATATATTCATTAATGAACCAAACTAGTCCTGGGGTTAATACTACTGTAGACTCACCCTAGCAAAGCTTAAAAGAACCTCAAAAACATCACGCTGATCATCAAGTAACTTAACTGCTTGTCTAAACCAACTTCAATGCTCTGACACAACATTTACAATTCCCTACATTCAATAAAAAATTATGAGAAATACAAATATACAATAAAATGTGTCTAATAACCAGGAGAAAAAAGTCAATAGAAAGATACCCCCCCAAAAAGATATAGATAATACAATTTTCAGACAAGAACTTGAAAACAGTCATATATATGCTCAACATTTTAAAGGAAAACATAAACACAATAAAAAATGTAAGATCTAAAAAAAGAACAAAATGAGATGAAATATATTTGATATAAAAATTTCACTTGATGAGATTAATAGATCATTAGATACTGCAGGAAGAAAACAAATGAACCAGAAGAAATTGCAATGGAAGCTATCAAAACTGAAGCACAGAGAGTGAAAAATAATATTAATAGAGCCTCTGTGATCTCTGGGACAATAGCAAGTTGTCTAATTAATACACTGCTCACAAAAATTAGGGAATATTTTATTGCTTCATATTCATTTTGAAATATCCCTTAATTTCTGTGAGCAGCATATATGTGCAGTTACAGTCCCAGAAAGGGATGAAAAGAAAAATATTTAAGTAAATGACTAATTTCCCCCCCCCCCAATTTTTTTTTTTTTGTATTTTTCTGAAGTTGGAAATGGGGAGGCAGTCAGACAGACTCCCGCATGCTCCGGACTGGGATCCACCTGGCACGCCCTCCAGGGGGCGATGCTCTGCCCATCTGGGGCGTTGCTCTATTGCAACCAGAGCCATTCTAGCGCCTGAGGCAGAGGCCACAGAGCCATCCTCAGCGCCTGGGCCACTTTGCTCCAATGGAGCCTTGGCTGCAGGAGGGGAAGAGAGATACAGAAAGGAAGGAGAGGGGGAGGGGTGGAGAAGCAGATGGGTGCTTCTCCTATGTACCCTGGCTGGGAATCGAACCCGGGACTCCTGAACGCCAGGCTGACACTCTACCACTGAGCCAACCGGCCAGGGCCCCAAAATTTGATGACAACTATAAACATAAATAACCAGAAAAGCCAATGAACCTCAAGCAGAATTAACTCTAAGAAAACCAATCAAGAAACACTAATATAAGAACAATGATAAGAATTACCATTAATATTTTGATAGAAACAATAAAATGTAGAGGACAATGAAATGACATTTAAAATGCTTGAAGGAAAATATTGGTAATAGAGATTTATACAGTCAGTGAAAACATCCCTCAAAAATAAAAGTGAAATAATACTGCCTTTTTAGACAAAAGCTGAGAGAATTTGTTCCCAACAGTCCAGAAGTAAAACTAATGTTCAAGTACATTTTAGGCTTAAGGAAAATGATGTCATATAGAAACTTCAACCTATGCCAGTGTTCTCAACTGGTGACAGTTTTGTCCTTCAGGGAACATTTGGCAATGTCTGGAGACATTTGTGGTTGGCACAGCTTGGGAGAGAGTTGTTATTGGCATCTAATAAGTAAAGACAGTGATGCTGTTAAACATTCTACAGTGGGAGCATCAGATAGTTTCCTACAACAAAGAATTATTGAGCCCAAAGTGTCAATAGAGCTGAGATTGAGAGATCTTGGTCACTCAAGAGACTAAAGAGCACTGGAAATTATAAATATATCCATAAATATAAAATATTTTATAAAACCTTGGCCGTTTAAAGCAAAAATAATAACTCTGCATTAGGGAACTTATAACATAGGTCGAGGTAAAATGTATGACAACAGCCACACAAAGGAGAGAAGAGGATTTTGGAAGTATTTTGTTGTAAGGTTCTTACATTACACATGAAGCAATAAAATATTACTTAAAGGCAGATTGTGATAAATTAAAGATGCATATTATAAACTCTAGAGCAACCACTATATAATAAAATCCATCAGGCATAGTGAATAAATAAATAGCAGAGATAAAATGGAATGCTAAAACACACTGAATTTGATAAAAGATAGAAAAAGAAGAAAAAGAGAACAAAGGACAGGTGGAAAAAATAGAAAACAAGAAGCAACATGCTAGACTTAAGCCAAGACAGTCATATTGATAACTGCATTAAATATCAATCATCTAAACACTCTAATTAGAAAGCAGAGGAAAACACTGACCAGGTAGCTCAGCTGGTTAGAGCATCATCCCTAAATGCCAAGATTGTGGGTTCAATCCCTGGTCAAGGCACATACAAGAATCAACCAATGGATGCATAAAAAAGAGGAACAACAAATATATGTTTTTCTCTCTCTATTTCTCCCTCTCTCTTCTTCTCTCTCTAAAAATCAATTTTAAAAAAAGGCCAAAAAGCCTGGCCAGGCTGTGGCGCAGTGGAAAGAGCATTGGACTGGGACGCAGAAGACCCAGGTTCAAAACTCCAAGGTCTCCGGCTTGAGCACGGGCTCATCTGGTTGAGCATGGCTCATCAGCTTGAACCCAAGGTCTCTGGCTTGAACAAGGGGTCACTCAGTCTGCTGTAGCCCCCCCGATCAAGGCACATATGAGAAAGCAATTGATGAACAACTAGGGTGCCACAATGAAGAGTTGATGCTTCTAGTCTCTCTCCCTTCCTGTCTGTCTGTCCCTATCTGTCCCTCTCTCCCCTCTCTCTGTCTCTCTCTATCACACACACATACACAAAATTTTTTTTTTAAAAGACAGAGGATTCAAGACAATGAAAAAAGCAATACTCAATTCTATGTGGTCTGCAAGAAGATTGATATAAAGCCCAAGTTATCTTATTTAAAACAGACACAGATATGTTGAAAGTAAATGGATGGAAAAGGATACACCATGCAAACACTAATCCTAAGAAAAGCTGTTGTAGGCCTGGCCTGTGGTGGCGCAGTGGATAGAGCTTCAACCTGGAATGCTGAGGTCACTGGGTTGAAACCCTGGGTTTTTCCGGTCAAGGCATGTGCAACAAGCAACAAGCAAGCAATGAACAATGAAAGTGAAGCAACTATGAGTTGCTACTTCTTGTACCTCTCTGTTCCTTTCTTTGTAAAATCAACAAATATAATCTTAATTAAAAAAAAGAAAAGAAAGTTGAAGTCGCTATATTAATATCTGACAAAGCAGATTTCAGAACAGGGTATATTACCAGAAATAAAAAGGAATATTTCATAATGACAAGAAAGTCGATTCATCTAATTATAAATATGTATGCATCCAGTTACAAAGCTTCAAAACACATGAAGCAAAAACTGACAGAACAGAAAAGAAAAATAGTCAAATTCATTACTACAGCTGGAGGCCTCAACACTCCTTAGTAATTCATAGAACAAATAGATAGATCATAAATAAGAACGTATAAAATCTAAACAACCTTACTTGACCTAATGGACACTTACTGACTCATATATACAACAGGATACACATTCTTTTTCAAGTGCTTATGAAACATTCATCCAGATAGGCCATAAAAATAGCTTTAATAAATGTAAATACATTGAAGTAAAACAAGGTTATGTTCTATGATTACAACAGAATTAAACTAGAAATCAGTAACATAAATATACCTAAAAAAGTCTCCAAATATTTGAAAATTAAACAACATACTTGTATATAACCAGTAGATGAAACAAATAATTACAAGAAAAGAACTAGAAAATATTTTGTATTGTGCATGACTGAGGTCTTCTTTTGCTATGCTGATATTTTTATCTAGGTATATTTAATCAAGCTACTGTAGAAAAGACCGATAAATATGTATAATTTTAAATTTTATCATGGCAAAGAGAACCTCAAACAAATTCATGCTTAGACTGCATGATATCCACTCTAAAATTTACATCATAGTATATAAAAACCATTCTCATACTCACTGGCTTCATTTTTGAGATTTAAAATGTTAATGAATGTGAAATTGTTCTTGACTTCATGCAGTTTACAGCTTAGTGGCCAGAGGTCCACATGGCTATATCTGTCCCAAAACCAACACACAAACCATCCATTTAATGGCCTGATTTAAAAGGACACTTTTGTAGTTTTCAGTTATGTAGTTTGCATACATGATGTCTATTTTTCACTCTTTTTTGTTTTACTTTTGTTTCTATTCTTCTATTAATCCCATGCAATTTTAAAATAACAGTTCTTAAACTGTTTCATATCCATTAATATTAGTCCCCTCTCCTTTCCTTTCCTTATCAAAGTTTACATAGCTCTTCTGAAATATTTGCTATGTTTAAAAATCAATTGATGTTTTAATTGTAAATGTTACTGCATTTACAAACTAAAGTAAATGGCATTTATACAACCTTGTCTTCTCACTTTAGAATAGGATATGTCTTTCTATTTATTATTTGTTGTACATTACCATCACTTGGATTGTTTAAAAATACCGATGTCTAGGTCCCATCACCAAAAGCTTAATTGGTTTGGTGTGGAGCACAGGTATTGTGTATTTATTAAGAGCTTAACCTCAGTCAGGGTTAATTAAGAATTACTAATGTAGAGCCTCCATACTTCTACTTAATGTGTTTTTGGGGGGGTTAGTTTGGGTTGTTATTTTGAATGGCATCTATTTTATTCACTGCATTTTCTAGTAGATTATTTTTTGCATATAGAATCTATAATTTCAGAGTGTATTAATTTTATAGCATGCCACCTTAGTTTGTTTCATATACATTTTTTAGTTGATTCTTTAGGTTTTTTTTTCAGGTGTTAAATTATACCACCTGAATAAATAATGACAACTATGCCTTTTCTTGTCCTGTGTTTGTGCTTCTTATTCCACTATCTTGTTTATTTGTGTTGGTTAATAATTCCATAAAATTCACAAGTAAAGTTATGATTAAGGGTATTTTAATATATCTCAGTTTAATGAGAATATGTATAGTGTTTCACCATTAAACATAACAGTTTTATCACTTCAAAAAATATCCATCTACTCATATTTTACTGAAGATTTTAAAGAAGAGATGGTTCTAATTAAAGGATTCTGATTTAAATTCTGTCTAAGCACTTTACAGAAACTTATTAAAACGGTCATGTTTTCCCCTTCTCCTTTTATCTATTAATATGCTTAAAGACATTAATAAATTTCAGATACTGAACTGTGTTTGCATTGATGGAATGACTGGACTTTGTTACACTATATATTGTTCTTTCAAAGTACTGCAGAATTCTACTTGCTAATATTAAGTTTAAAACTCGAGATCAATATTCATTTCTTGCTTTCATTGCCAGATGTTAACATCAGTATTATGGCAGTCTAAAAATATTTTAAAGCTTTCTGTATTCATTTATTTTTGTACTTTAATTTTATTAAAATTTATGAATAGCAGCTTTCAGAGTACTTTGTGACCCAGAGCTAGAAATGTGGCTTTAAAAGGAGACCTGGTATGAATATATACACTGAAGCAAATTTTCACATAATATTTGCCCTATATTGTGAGTATGCAGTTCATACTATTCCATTTCAGTAAAAATGCTCAAAACGCTATTTTGAAAAATACTACCTGTCCTTCGAGGATTTGGAGGAATCATCTATAAACTGGCTCTTTCAGAGAGTTGCTCTCTGGTAATTGTTCTCTTCTCTTCTCTTCTCTTCCTTGGTTAGCTATTCCTAGGAAATATGTGTCATTTTAATTTCACACAGGTCTTCAAATTTATTTTTATAATAATACTTTTTGTAATGTACAAATTTTTAAAATTCTTTTACTCATACTTTCTGTAGATCATGTCTCTTTCTCCCTTTTTTTGTGGTAGAGAAAGAGAGAGAGACAGATAGGGACAGACAGAAAGGGAAAGAGATGAGAAGCATCAATTCTTCATTGTGGCACCTTAGTTGTTCATTGACTGCTTTCTCATATGTGCCTTGATTGGGGGGTTATAGCAGATTGAGTGACCCCTTGCTCAAGCCAGTGACCTTTGGACTCATGTTGGTGATTTTGCTCAAACCAGATGAGCCTGTGCTCAAGCCAACGACCTTGGGGTTTTGAACCTGGGTCCTCCACATCCCAGCGCAAGGCTCTATCCACTGCGCCACCACCTGGTCTCTTACTTCCTTCTAATTTAGAAGATTTGTGCCATCTTTTGATTGATTAGCTTAGGTAGTATATTGTGTTCTTCTTTCTCCTTGGGTAACAGGCCGTAGGTTTATATGATCAATTCTACTGGTTTGCTGTTTCAGATTCAATTTCTGATTTTATCTTTTTATTTTTCTTCTGCCTTTTAAGGTTTAAATTTTAATCTATTTTGTAGTTCATTTTCTACTTTTTTAGTTAAATCATAAATTATTTTCATTCTTTCTTGTTTAATAATACATGTTTGAAGCTATGAATATTGGTTAATCACAGCAGTAGTTTTAGCCAAGAGGTTTTGGTCTGTAATGTTTTAAGTATTATTTTGTACACATTCTATAATATCAATTTTATTCCCTATTGAAATTATTTCAATAAAAATTATTTAAAATTTATATTTATAGGTAGTGAAGATGTTGATTTTTATTTTGGTTATTCATTTTTATTTCATTGGACTGCTATCAGAGAATGTAGTTCAGATTACTTCTAATATTTGTAATTTATTGAGAGATCTTTTCTGGTGGGACATTATATAGTCAATTTGGTAAATATTTTTTTCTTTTTTACCTTTTAAAAATAATATTGATTTTCAGTTAACAGATATTTTATCTATTCCATCAATCAAATCTTTTTCATCAACTTCATTGAGTTCATTATTCCAATATATCCTTATTAACTTTTGACTGCTTGACCCACTAAGTAAATTAAAACAAGCTTCTACTATTTTGTTTCTGATTATTTTTCCTTGTAGTTCTGCAGTTTTTCTTTATGTATTTTTATTATTTTATTATTCAGTGCTTTAAGATTTATAAAAGTCATATCTTCTCTATATCTTTTAATGTCATAAAATTTCTTCATCTTGTTTTACACTTTCTGCCTAAAATTTAATTTTGTCTGTGACTAATATCATGACCTCAGCTTTATTTTTGTTAGCATTTGTCTGGTATATCTCTTCCTACATTTTTCTTTCTAGTTTTTTAGTCATTGCTTTAAATGATTCTTTTGTGTACAATCATATCTGCCAATCACTCACTTTCAGAAATTTAATTTATAAATCTGTAATTTTTCAAAGATTTCTAATACTAATTAATATTAATGATACAAAATGTTGTTTGGTACTACTGGTAGTATCGTTATCAGATGATGACAATGATAGTAATATTAGATATTTATTAATCACTTACCTAGTACCAGACACTGAAACTTTGCATTATATATTTTTAATTAATTTATTTATTTTAATTTATTGTGTTTACATAGATTCAAGTGTCCCACTGAGTATATCCCCACCTCCTCCATGTTCCCCTGAACCTCCCTCTTCTCCCCCTCCCCCCTTCCCTCCAGAATTTTCTTTCCTGCTCTCTATAATGCTGTGTTATGTACATATAAATTCACCAAACTCTTTCCCTTCTCTGATCACATCCTCTCATCCCCTTTCCCTCTGTCCCCTTTCCCTCTGGTACCTTTGATCTTGCCTCTGTCTCTGTTCTGTTCCTCAGTTCACATTGTTCATTGGATTCCTCATGTGAATGAAGTCATACGATATTTTTCTTTCTCTGCCTGGCTTATTTCATTTAGCATAATAGTTTCCAGGTCCATCCATGTTGTTGCAAAGGTAAGATTTCCTTCTCTTGCCTGACCTGTGGTGGCGTAGTGGATAAAGCGTCAACTTGGAAATGCTGAGGTCACCAGTTCAAAACCCTGGGCTTGCCTGGTCAAGGCATATATGGGAGCTGATGCTTCGAGCTTCTCCCCCCTTCTCTCTCTCTGTCTCTCCTCTCTGTCTCTCCCTCTCCTCTCTAAAAATGAATTAAAAAAAAAAGTTTTCCTTCTTTTTCAGGGACGCATAGTATTCCATTGTGTATATGTACCATTGCTTTTTAATCCACTCGTCCACTGACAGACACTTGGGCTGTTTCCAGATCTTGGCTATTGTAAAAAATTGTGGGTGGAGCACAGAGCTCATTCCTAGCAGCCGTGGCTGATGCAATGCTGTGAGAATACTCCAGCTCCCAGAAGCCTCCTGGGCACACCCAGGAAGGGAGCTCACCCGCTATAAGGAAGTGATTCAGCACCAACCACACAGCTCCCTGATCTTTTCAGCCATTGGCTTTGAGGAACATGCTATAACACCCTATAGACTGAACCCATGTATATAAGCTAACTTACTTCCTAAATAAAGTGGATCTGCGTCACTGAACCTGCTCCCCGGAGTCGGGTCTTTGCGTCTCCATCGTCCTCACCTCTGGCATGACTTGTCCACAACTGGTGCCCAACATGGGGCAGGTTCCTAACCAGCATCCAAGGGATGGGTGAGTGACCCTCTGCAATGGGAAACCTTCTCCCTCACTCTTGAGCCCCTCAGGCTCGAGCCCTGCATGCCCTATTGCAGAGTAGGCAAGTTAAAGTTTGTGAAAAGGATCTCTGTACTTACTGGAAGATTCTCTCTGGTCTCAATCCCTGGATTGAGGATGTGCCCCTCTGAGACCTGGATATTTGGGCCTGAGCTCTCCAACGTGTTTATTCAGCCGAGGTACATGAAGGGCAAACCTTCCCTCTCAGCCTCATTCCTGCCCTGCTAGTGATACATGCCTGCCTGACCAGTGCTCCTTCTGGGGACCCTCCGCCAGTGCCAAAGATATTACAGGCTACCCCTCTCTCTCTGGTGAGCCCCTACCTTCCTATTTGTCCCCCTCCACTGAGGAGGAAAGTAGTTTAGCCTCCGAGTTTGACAAAATCATGGCTGAGCATGCAGAAACGAAACCAATCAAATTGCTAACTGCGCCATCAGCTCTGCCGCTGGAAAAAGCGGAAGTTGCTACTTCCGCATTCCCTGCCGGGGCTCATGCCCCAACCCAGCCTCTCAGACGCCATTTTCTACCCCAGCTTTAACTCCAACACGTGTTCCTGCTGCAGACCCATGGGCAGCCTATATGCCCTCATGTGTCTTTTTTCTTTCTTTCTGTCTTGTCTATTTTTCTGTATCTCTCGCTCTCTCTCTCCCCCACCCCTCTCTCTGAAATGATGCTGGAAGGACCCAGCCACGGCACAGTGGCGGGGATCACACCCTCTTCTAAAGCAAGGGAGAGGTTATGCTTGTGTTTTTCATCCAATTTGGATCCCAGGAACCCCCCAACCTGCTTGACAGGGTTTCTTGGGCACCCACTAAGTGGTTCAGTCTTTATTCATCCAAAGCCACAGCCCTGGCCTTCTCCACACCAACTACACCTGAGGGGAGGAGGTCCTCAGTGCTCCAGAAGAAGACCCCGCAGCCAGCATGCGTGTGCCATCACCTGGGGGGATGTGGAGGCTTTGGCAGGGCAGGCCCAGAGAATGGCCCCTGACGGGCCCCCAGGCCCTGGTGCTCTGTTCTTGCTTATGTGTGCTATAGTAACCGCTGACTCCCACATGCAGAAGGTGGCAGCCTGGGGCACAAGCCTGCAGAACAAGCTGGTGTTTTTCGTTTATCTTTGAAGAATGAGGAGAATTGGGCCGGAGTTGCGATTCCCTGACTCAAGAAGGTAAACGGCAGCAGCTGTGGCAGGAGGATGACTAAAAGCCAGGCTTGCATGGCTGAGTGGCGGCTGGAATGGCAGGGAGTACATGCAAAGCTGCTGGTGGGTTTGCTGACATTTTGGGAAATAGGGGTGGACGCCATCATGCTCTCCAGAGCAGAGATGGAAATGCTGACTGCCATTGCCATGTGCTCCTCTTTGGGACAGTGTAAGACCTGCCAGAATGGCAGGGATGAGGGGGGTGGCTGATGCCTCATGTGCATGGACTGATTTCCTGGACTACGACCGAGTGAGCATTGGATCCTTTGTTGGATGGACTTATGGATTTTGGATAATGTGAAATACCCTGATGGGGGTGGGGGGTGGCTTTGCTGGAGGCCCTTCCCCTGCCCAGGAAGCTTTTCCCATGGCTAGAAAGAAGGCCGAGGACATTTTGTACTTTTGGCAAAGTGCAGAGACTGGTGAAATGTACCTTTGTAATTGTTGAAATTGTATGATTTGTCATGTTGTTGTAATTTGTGTAATATGCCTTGCAACCATATGCAGTATGCAGCCCACAGCAAGCCATCTGTTCTGTGTTTGGATGCTGGGACCTTTGTGGGAAGGGAGCATGCATGGACCTACATCCATTTTTTACAATCAAAATGAAACTGTGTTTAACGGCACCTAGAAGGTTTCTGTAACACAATGGGAGAGAAATGACATCCCGACTCCTAGGAGGAATCCCCTGTTTAAGACTCCCGTTCTATTTCCTAACTAGTCAAACATTACAGAAGCTTGCCTCGTTGTTTAATCCAGCTAATCTATTAACATATAGTATAATAGGCATTATAGTTGTTTTATTTCTACTAGGGTTCTGTTGCGTAATGTGTAGCATTCAGAAGCTACAACATTAGCAAGCTGTCATTCATCAAGTCCAATTGGCCTTAATTAAAAGAGAAGGGGGAGATGTGGGTGGAGCGCAGAGCGCATTCCTAGCAGCTGTGGCTGATGCAATGCTGTGAGAATGCTCCAGCTCCCAGAACCCTCCTGGGCATACCCAGGAAGGGAGCTGGCCCACTATAAGGAAGTGACTCAGCACCAACCACACAGCTCCCTGATCTTGTCAGCCATTGGCTTTGAGGAACATGCTGTGACACCCTATAACCTGTGTATATAAGCTAGCTTACTTCTTGAATAAAGTGGATCTGCATCACTGAACCTGCTCCCCAGAGTCTGGTCTTTGTGTCTCTGTTGTCCTCAACCCCGGCAAGACTTGTCCACAAACAATGCTGCAATAAACATGAGGGTGCATTTCTTCTTTTGAATCAGTGATTTGGATTTTTAGGATATATTCCTAAAAGTAAGATGGCTGGGTCAAGGGCAGTTCCATTTTTAATTTTTTGAGGAATCTCCATACTGTTTTCCACAGTGGCTGCATCAGTCTTCATTTTCACCAGCAGTGTAGGAGGGTTCCCTTTTCTCCACATCCTTGCCAGCACTTATTATGTGTTGTTTTGTTAATGAGCGCCCTTCTGACTAGTGTGAGATGATATCTCATTGTGGTTTTCATTTGCATTTCTCTAATGATTAGTGATGTTGAACATTTTTTCATCTGCCTATTGGCCATCTGTATGTCCTCTTTGGAGAAATGTCTATTCAGTTCTTTGGCCCATTTTTTGATTGGGTTGTTTACTTTCCTGGTGTTGAGTTTTACAAGTTCTTTATAAATTTTGGTTACTATCCCCTTATCAGACATATTATCAAATATGTTCTCCCATTGTATGGTTTGTATTTTTATTTTGTTCATATTGTCTTTAGCTGTGCAAAAGCTTTTTAGCTTGATATAGTCCCATTTGTTCATCCTGTCCTTTATTTCACTTGCCCGTGGAGATAAATCAGCAAATATATTGCTGCGAGAGATGTCAGAGAGCTTACTGCCTATGTTTTCTTCCAAGATGATTATGGATTCACAACTTACATTTAAGTCTTTTATCCATTTTGAGTTTATTTTTTAGTATGGTGTAAGTTGGTGGTCTAGTTTTGTTTTCTTGTATGTACCTGTCTAATTTTCCTAACACCATTTGTTAAAGAAACCGTCTTTATTTTGTTATTTGCTCTTACCTCTTTGTCAAATATCTATTGTCCATAAAGGTGTGGGTTTATTTATGGGTTCTCTGTTCTGTTCCATTGATCTATATGCCTGTTCTAATGCCAGTACCAAGCTGTTTTGAGTACAATGGCCTTGTAGTATACCTTGATATCAGGAAGTGTGATACCACCCACTTTATTCTTCTTTTCCAAGATTGCTGAGGCTATTTGTGTTCTTTTTTGGTTTCATATAAATTTTTGGAATATTTGTTCTATATCTTTGAATTATGTCATTAGTATTTTAATAGGAATTGCATTGAATTTATAGATTGTTTTGGGTAATACAGACATTTTATTTTTTATTTTTTTTATTTTTTTATAATACAGACATTTTAATGATGTTTATTTTTCCTATCCATAAACAGGGTATATGCTTCCACTTTTTTGTATCTTCCTTAATTTTTTATATCAATGTTTTATAATTTTCTGAGTACAAATCTTTAACTTCCTTGGTTAAATTTACTCCTAGGTACTTTATCTTTTTTTGTTGCAATAGTGAAGGGGATTGTTTCCTTAATTTCTCTTTCTGACCTTTCATTGTTGGTGTATAAAGATGCCTCTGATTTCTACATATTAATTTTCTATCCTGCCATCTTGCTGAATTCATTTATCAGGTCCAGTAGTTTTTTGACTGAGACTTGAGGGTTTTCTACATCCAGTATCATATCATCAGCAAATAATGATAGTTTTAATTCTTCTTTTACAATTTGGATGCCTCTTATTTCTTCTTCTTGTCTGATTGCTGTGGCTCGGACTTCCAGAACTATGTTGAATAAGAGTGGTGAAAGGGGGCACCCCTGCCTTGTTCCTGATCTTAAAGGGATCGTTTTTAATTTTTGCCCATTGAGTATGATGTTGGCTGTGGGTTTGTCAGAGATGGCCTTTATCATGTTGAGGTATGTTCCCTGTATTCCCACTTTGCTGAGAGTTTTAATCATACAGGGGTGCTGGATTTTATCAAATGTTTTTTCTGCATCTATTGATATTATCATGTAATTTTTCCCCTTTCTTTTGTTTATGTGATGAATCACGTTGATGGATTTGTGAATATTGTACCAGCCTTGCCTCCCTAGAATAAATCCCAGTTGATCATGATGTATGATTTTTTTCATGTATTGCTGGATCTGGTTTGCTAATATTTTGTTGAGAATTTTAGCATCTAAATTTATCAGGAATATTGGCCTATAGTTTTCTTTCTTTGTATTGTCTTTGCCTGGTGTTGGAATAAGGATTATGCTCACCTCATAAAAGAAGCTTGGAAGTCTTCCCTCCTCTTGAATTTTTTGAAATAGCTTGAGAAGGGTAAGAGTTAGTTCTTCTTTGAATATTTGGTAGAATTTGCCTGTGAAGCCATTTGGCCCAGGGCTTTTATTTGTTGGGAGTGTTTTGATAACTATTTCGATCTCATTTGTTGTAGTTGGTCTGTTTAGGTTTTCTGTTTCTTCCAGACTAATTTTTGAAAGATTATATATTTCAAGGAATTTTCCCATTTCACCTAGGTTGTCTAATTTTTTGGCATACAATTCTTCATAGTATTTTCTTACAATTCTTTTTATTTCTGCTCTGTCAGTTGTTACTTCTTCACTCTCATTTCTAATTTTATTTATTTGAGTCCACTCTCTTTTTTACTTGGTGAGTATGGTTAAAGGTTCATCAATCTTGTTTACCTTTTCAAAGAACCAGCTCTTGGTTTCATTGATCCTCTGTATTTTTTTTTTAGCCTCTATGTCATTTATTTTCACTCTGATCTTTATTATTTTCTTTCTTCTATTTCCTCTGGGCTTTACTTGCTGTTTTTTTTCTAGTTCTTTTAGATGCAGGTGATGTCATTTATTTGAGCTTTTTCTTTCTTCTTAAGGTATTTCTGTAGTGCTATGAACTCCCCTCTCAGGACTGCTTTTGCTCTGTCTCATAAATTTTGAATTATTGTCTGTTCATTTTAATTTGTTTCAAGAAAATTTATGATTTCTTCCTTGATCTCATTGTTAACCCATTTGTTATTTAATAACATGCTATTTAGTTTCCAAGTGTTTGAATATTTTTCAGATTTTCTATTGTAGTTGATTTCTAGTTTTCTGCCATTGTGATCAGAGAAGATATTTGATATGATTTCAATCTTTTTAAATTTATTAAGACTCGTTTTGTGTCCTAATATGTGGTCTATTCTAGAGAATGTACCATGAGCACTTGAAAATAATGTATATTCTGCTGTCTTAGGGTGAAAGGTTCTAAAGATATCAATTAAATCCAGTTGATCAAGTGTGTCCTTTAAGTCTGCTCTTTCTTTGTTAATTTTCTTTCTTGAGGATATATCCATTGATGTTAGTGGGGTATTGAAATTCCCTACTATTATAGTGTTGCTGTTGATCTTGCCCTTTATGTCCATCAAAGTCTGCTTTATATATTTAGGTGCTCTTATATTAGGTGCATAGATATTTATAGTGGTTATATCTTCCTGTTGGATTGCTCCCTTTATCATTTTATAATGACCTTCTTTAGCCCTTACTATAGCCTTTGTTTTAAAGTCTATTTTGTCAGATATAAGTATTGCTACCCCAGTTTTTTTTTTTAATTTCCATTTGCATGCAATATTTTTTTCCATCCCTTTACTTTCAGTCAGTGTGTATCTTTTGTTTTGAGATGGATCTCTTGTAGACAGCATATGTACGGGTCCTGTTGTTTTATCCATGCAGCTACTCTATGTCTTTTGATTGGAGCATTTAATCCATTTACATTTAAGGTTATTATTGATATGTAGTTGTTCATTGCCATTTTATTCTTTTATTTCCCCTTTTTCTGTTTACAACAGGCCCCTTAACATTTATTGCAGCATTGGTTTAGTTGTAATGAATTCCTTGAGTATTTTTTTTGTCTGGGAAGCTTTTTATTTCTCCTTCAATTTTAAATGATAACTTTGCTGGATAAAGAAGTCTTTGTTGTAGGCTCTTGTTCTGCATTACTTTGAATATTTCTTGCCATTCTCTTCTGGCCTCAAGTATCTGTTGAAAAGTCGAATGTCATCCTCATGGGGGCTCCTTTGTAGTTGATTGACTGCTTTTCTCTTGCAGCTTTTAGTATTCTTTATCTCTTAGCTCTGGTATTTTAATTATGATGTGTCTTTGCATATGTCCATATTCTACCTAAGCTCCCGTCCCCTGACTCCAACCCCTTTTTTATCTCACTATTGCTATACTGTTGTCTGTATATGATTCTCTATGCTTCTTGAACTTGTGTGACTTTTTCCTTCATCAATTTAGGGAAGTTTTCAGCTATGATTTCTTCAATCAAGTTCTCTATCATTTGTTCTTTTTCTTCTTCTTCAGGAACCCAATGATATGGATGTTGTTTCTCTTCATGTTGTCACAGAGCTCTCTTAGAGTTTCCTCAGACTTTTTGATCCTCTTTTCTTTTTGTTGTTCTGCTTCCGTGTTTTTGCTTATTTTGTCCCCTAAATCACTGATTCAATCCTCTGCTTCATCCAGCCTGCTTTTAATTCCTTCTAGTGTAGTCTTCATTTCTGATATTGTGTTTGTCATTTCTCTCTGATTCTTTTTTATGATTTCAATGTCCTTGTTGATGCTTACTATCTCTTTGTTTAGGTGCTCATTAAGTCCATCTGTTGTTGCTCTAAAATCCTTGAGTATTCTAACAATTATTATTCTAAACTCTGCATCCAGTATCTTGGCTATTTCCATCTCATTCAGTACTTTTTCTGGGGATTTCTCTTGTTGATTCATTTGAATTGCATTTCTCTGTCTTCCTATTTTGTCTCTGTGTAGACTGCTCCTTTGGATGTGTTGTTTGTGTAGCTATCTGAGTTTAGGGTTGGTATTGTCTGCCTCCAGCTTTCATTTTTGTTGTTTCTAGATCTTCTTGGGTTGGCCTCAGCTATTATTTGTAATCTGCTGTGGGCTACCTGCCTGCTGCTACTGCTCTTTTTGCTATTTGTGTCAGTGTTTTCTATGTCTTAGCTGGGTCAGGTATGAGAACCCTTTCCTTAAGATACATCTCTAACTAGGGTTGTTAGGTCCTGAGCTGATGCTCTCTGTATCTGGCCACTGGATGTACCAGCTTTAGACCTCCCTGGCTGAAACATGGTGCAGACTAGTGGGGGTCACTGCTTATGACTGGTCCTTACCAACCTTCTTGGAGCAAAGGCAATCTCGAATTTGTGGCTGACTCTACTGGTTCTGATGCTGTTGTAAATATCAGCTGCACTTGTAGGCTGGCTTTTATCTCCTCTTGGCCAGTGTGTGTAGCCTCTCTATTCCCGAAGTGTGTTATTTCCACCAGCCCCCTGCTGCCACAGCCCTCTCAGGTAGTCGGGCACTGGACAATGCTGAGCGCAAGGGCTCACGGGCTCATGAGTTGAAGCTTGGGCTACCCCGCATGGCTTCCCTGCAGGTGCAGGGAACTCCTGGTCTTGCCAGGTCCTGCCCTCCACCGTCATGTGGGTTGTCTCTCTGGGCTCCTCTGTTTGCCATTGCTGTGTGGGCTGCCAGGCTCCACTCCCCACGGGGTGGAAAAGACTCCTCTCCTTACTCTGTCCCCTGCTGCTGACACATGGGCTGTCCTGCTGGGCTCCGTCCCTTGATGCTGCATGGGTGGAGCACTGCAGCAGCCATCACTGCAGCCGGGCCCTCCTGCACTTCGAGGGTACTCAGCAGTTGGGGGGGGGTGTATGCCAGACCTCAGCACTCAAAACCTGTGTCCCTGATGTGCACCATGCTTCTAAGCATCTCTTTGCACTGACTAGAGCAGGAGAGCCTGTGGTAGGTGGGTCATTGCTTCACTTTGCTGGCTTGGTTCTACCAGGAAAAATGCCAACTTTAGGTTTGGGGAGTGACCCCGTACAGGAGGAGTCAGGGTGGCTGTCCCCTACAGTCTCTCCCTGTGGCCTTGAGACTACACTCTCTTCTTGTAACTTCAGTCCTCTCAGCACTCCCTGCTCCTGGAGCCCCGGGTAAATGGCTGTGAAGAGATTTTCTGCATAGTCCCTTTAAGAAAGAGCCTAGGTCTGAGAGTTCTGTCTCCCTCTTGCAAACAGTAACCCAGCTCTTCTTTCAGCTTAATACTATCCATATGCCTTCTCTAGTCTCTGGGACTCCAGGTTGGGGTTCAGGTCCGTCCTGGGGTTGAGGACCTACAACTCTCTGGGCAACCCATCCCACTGTGAGAGACCCTCCAGGCCACCTCTCATCCCTGGGAGCAGGGCTGCCCTTTCCATGTCTTCACCCTTCCTACCAGTCTCAGTGTGGCTTCTTTGGTGGTGCTTGGTTATAGATTCCTCTTAGTTCAGTCCAAAGTTGATTTTTCAAGATGATTGTTCCTAAGTTAAGTTGTAATCCACTTTGGTTCTGGGAGGTAGGAGTTGTAACGTCTGCCTACTCCATTATTATTTTCCCAGTCTGCATTATATATTTTTAATTTAATTTTTAATTTATTGTGTTGACATGTTCTCCAATGTCCCACTCAATATAACACCCTTTACATACTTCATCATGCCCTGATACCCCACGTGAAGTCTCTTTCCACCCTCATAGCTTCCCTACTGCCCCCTTCCCCTGAACTCCACCCCTTTTCCTTCTCACTATTGCTATCCTGTTGTCTGTATATATGTGTCATGCATATATAATTTTGGCTAATCCCTTATTATCTTATTTAGTTCTCACAACTTTACCCAATATGACTATTTCACAAAGAAGAAAAGTGGAGATTTTCTAATTTACCCAACGTCAGAGATCTCCAAGACACGATCTGGGCAAAACTGTTTATTTATTCATAGGTTTTGGACAGGGAAGCTTTCATAATCTTGCTTTCAATCTCCAGTTTGTCCCCCACCCCCTACTTCTAAATCTCCATATACATAAATTATCCCAGCCACACTCAAGAAACTGTTGGGTTGTCCCATAGTGCATACTCCATTCCTTTTAACTTACTGGAGAGCTGTTTTATAACTATTACTCACTACTGTCTGGGGGTAAGTCAATGTTTTATATAAATATACTCAATGATTATCTATAACCAACCAAACAGTGGGTATTAAATAAATATTTGATGAAATGAAATTCTAAGTAGAGTCTTTACCACACTTTGCTAAGCATTTAAATTTCACTTGTTCTCTTACTATATTTCTCCTCTGAGTTTCAGTGTAGATGAAACAGGTTTCTTCAAAATGTAAAATTAAGGTAGGAAATTTGATTAAATTACAGTAGTTTTAAATTTATTGCATCTTGTAAAAATGTCCAATATTTAACACAGATTATGAATCTTAATAATACTAATGATTTACTTATAGATTTTATTAAATAAACTTCTATATGTTACAAAAAAGAGAGAAGATACATCAAATTGAATTCACAGTTTAAACTGAAGTCCTCAACCTTAGAAAAATTGGTAGTACAATGATGTAGTTCTTAAGAGTTCCCAGCAGGGGACAGAATGTTCATATTAAATCTAATTAAATAAAAATGTTTTTACTATAATTCAAGGTTCTATCTATTTTCAAACCAATAATTAAGTCAAATAGGAGTTTTTATAGTTAAAATTACTAGAAACAACTGACATTAATTTTAAATATCAGGAATGTAAATATATAATTCAAAATATTTTAAAAATTAGTTGAACAGAAATAGTGTTCTATAGTAAAAGTTTGAGCCCTAATATCTGAGCAAATGGGCATCCAAGGTACATTTATTCAGTAGATACTAAAACTCTTATATTAATTGCCAACACAGGTCAGTGGGTCTTCCAGTTGCCAAGCCATACCATGGATTGAGTCCAGGAACAAAGGACACCACTGTGGCATTGACCCAGGAAATTGAGCACTGACCTTATTTGTTAATTTTAGAACATTTTAAAAAAATCTTAACTCAATATGAAAGAACTACTTAGTGCATCAAAAGTGTTTCCATGCAAACGGCCTTTGTAAACCAAATACACTGTTTTTAATTTAATTCTAATTTAAATCATGTAACTTTTCTCTGGGCCTCAGTTTCTCCATCTCTTCATGAGTAGATAAAAAATAATAATCTTAAATTTCTTATGTTCCCAAAATTTGATTTTTTTTTCCTTAGGCAAAAAGCTTAATTTTTATCCTGGTCTCCAATTCTTTGCATAGTATGTGTTATAAGCCAGGAGCTCAGTAAGAGTTTAAACAACAAATAAATGAATAAATGAACAAATAAATACATTTAAATTTTTTTTCTGAAAATTTATAAAAGAATTTGGAAACAGAATTCCTCTGAAAGCCAATCATGAATCATAAAAGATAATTCTTTCGGCAATTCCAAGAAAATAGAAAATGTTTTCTGAATGCTTTTGGAAGAAACTGAACTCTTCCAAGTTTATCACTACTTCCAAAGCCACTGAGTAAAAAGGAGTTAAATTTAAAAAATAAAAATGGCAGGATTTGAAATTTAAAAATTTTAAATCTAAATCTTAAAAAAGAATTGTTTCTTATTTGTAGAAATATTCTTGGTATTGAGTCTATAGTTTTCAAAGTTCCCCCAAAATAAAAACCTGGAAATTTAAAGATTTTCTCTTGTCGGGGTGGTTGTTTACCAGAAAGCTTACCTTCATAAGGGTAAAGGTTTTAAAACTAGCGCTATGCCTGCCAATTCAATCTATATTGTCCTCTGCTCTGGAAACCAACTGCTTGTTCAAAAGTAACCAAACATCATGAAGGAAATCAGTCATCAAAACTAATGAAAATGAACTTATATTCAGTTTCACATTAGTAAGTGTAAAATGCTTGACCTCATTTAATTTGGGATAGAAAATGTATTGCTTCAGGCAGAAGCTTGTGCCTTCTTCATCCAGGGAGGTGGATGATGGTGTGGAAGTTTAGACCATAGCGAGAGTGTGACTGTACCAAATTTGAAAGGCTAACTGAAGACGTGTATAACTTATATCAGGCAATTTGAAATATTTGTACAAGCTATCTTACAACATGTACATTCAAATAAACAAAAAGAAAATTTAAGTCCAGTAAAAAGAACTAAATAAGTGAATCACAGACTTTTTCAAAACACGAGGCACTGCCATTGGGTGAAGGATTTAAGTTGCGATGTTCTTTGCTATTGATAAAATAAACACGTTATTTAAACCAGGTTCTTAATATTTAATAATGTAAATATTTCTTTCAAAGGAAAACTGTTGTGTTTTTTTTGAGAACTCCCATAAATAAAAGTCAACTCCTATCACTTTAGGTGGCTGTTGATGCCAACTTGATAATAGTAAAAAACTCACCTCAAAACAGTTTGTAGACACTGTAAAATAGGAAGACACTGAAGTAGTACTCAGATGTAAGGTGGTCATCTGGATGATTCTGAATAGAAATAAAGAACTTAGTTTTATGAAGTTATTTCTGGAATTCACAGATGTCCCCAAGGTAAGAAACAGTTTGAGAGAGCATTCTGAAAAACAGGTTGACTTCTGACTACCTCAGCTGGCAACTCACATAGCTACTATGCCTTCTTGGGTTAAACTGAGAAGAAAAACTCTATCTCAGTTTCAGGGAAAGCTCCTTACTGCTGGTATGAGGAGAAAGCAGGGAGTGAAGGATCATGGAAAAACACAGTACTTCACAAAAAAGAATACAAAGTAAAGAAAAGACCATAACCAATATAACCAGTTCACAGTCCTCCCCATTGTGTCAAGGCATATTGTTCTGTCTTTGCCTTGCTTAAATGTGTGCACGCACGTGCATGCACATACACACACACACAGAGTTTCTGGTTACCTTTGATGCTTCTTAAACAAATTGAGCTGTGTTGGATAAGGGCTCCTGTAGTCTTAAATAGTGGTGTCACAGCCAGCAGGGTCGCTCTCTAGCAAGGTTCCTGTTAAGAGTCACACAGTGTCTTTGGATAGTCATAGATCATTAAATACAAAAGCTCCACTGAAATGTTAAATGTACCTAATCTCTAGCAGAGAACTATAGAAGTGCCAAGGATCATCAGTCCCCTCTACTAGTTTGAGTAAGAGGACCAATAGAAATGCTATGAACCCCAGTCAAACCAAACTAAAAACACACTGGTCACTTAGAAAGTCTGTAAATATACTAACTATACATTTTGAAAATTAGAAAGTTGAATTTTATTGTATTTAAGGAAAAATGTATTCACTTACTGGATCAACTATTCAGTAAATACCCTTTTGCCAACCTAATAATGTGGCAGGTATTGGACCAAGAGCTGAAGAGACAAAAAGCACAAAATAATCCCCTACTTTTAAAGAGCTCATAGTCTATTTGAGGGATGGAAGGACAAGTAAGGAAACAAAAACAAACATTTGAAAATTATAATAATAGAAGATACAATCTATACAATTTTAACACTAAATCTTTGAGTCTAGTATCCTTTTTCAATGGAAAAATGAGGGAACCAAATTATAACTTATTTGTATTTCATATGTATAATAAATCAGCAAGAATTCCCCTTTGGAAAGGAAGGAGGGGAGAAATAGCATTTTGAAGCTCTCCTGAGTGAATTCTACCTCTAACTTTATTAACTGGGGCATTATTTTGAGGCATTGTGATAATATGCAGGTTATCATCTCAAGACTGACTTGAAGACCAACTATAAGAAATTCCTCAATACCACATATCTCAGTCTATACCCTAGAACTGACAAATGTACAAATGTTCTCCGAATAACCTACGAGTTGGTAGTTGGTGATTATAATACAATACTATTTATATCTCTGCTCCAATAATTACAACTCAGTAAATAAATATACAATGTTTCAAAAGTACTGTATTTAATGTCACATTAAAAGCAAAGCTATAGGGAATATAAAGAGAGACATTTTAAATTTGAGGAAAAACTATACAGTTAAAGTGGTATAAAAATTAATACTTTGGGGCATGGTTCTCAAAGTGTAGTCTGGAGAATTCCCGGAGTAAAGATCCTTTCAGAAACTCTGTGGAACAAAAGCTATGTCAAAACAACACAAAATCTTTTTTTGCTACTTAAATTCTTTCTTATGCATACAGTGGGTTTTCTAGAGGCTCCACAATAGGTGACATCATCATCACTGTCAGCAGACAGAATATACACTTTTATATTGCCTATACTATAAAATTTCTCACTTTAACTTATATCCTAAATATTGATAGATATGACCCACATAAATAAAGCTTTTGAAGATCCTAAATAATTTTTCAGAGTGTAAAGAAATCTTGAGTCAAAAGGTTTGAGAATTATTGCCTTAGGGGTAAACCTCAAATTTTCTCATATTTTACACAAATAAACGAGACTGTAGGTTTAATGAACACAGTGACTGTTTCTGTCTGGCTCATTGTTTTCTCTTCAGAATCTAGTACAGTGTCAGGCACATAATAGAAATTAGAATATTTTATAAAATAGTAAATGGATTAATATGTACATATACTTATAAATGAAGTCTTTGCTAACTGATTTATTAAAGGTCACATAATCACATAAAATGTCAGGTGCAAAACTAGACTATATTCCAGGTCTTCTATTCTTATACTGTTGCTCCCTAGCTCAAGAATACTTTTGTTTTTGTTAATTTTTGTTCTATAATCTGTTAAGAGCATGATAATCAGATATCATCAATGTGAGATGACTACATTCTCATGCTGTTATGTGAGTTGAACACTATACAGTTTTTTCCTAGCTGTAAGTATAATCGGCACAGAAAAATACCAAAGTGCAAGAAAATGGCAAGAGTTATCAGATAAAATATAAATGTCTGGGTTTTTTGCGATCCATTCTTATTGTAATTCCCAGGACTCTTCCCCTTTTGTTGGCCACAGCATTAAACTAACAAGCCTTTATTTACATTAGCGTACCCAGTAGTTTCCAAGCAGTAAACAATAAACTTTTCTTTTAAAATATACTTTATATTCTCAAAGTTGTTTTGAAACACCCCCTGTTATTTGTAACAGAGGTAAGAGAAATTTGCTTGCTACCTTACTAATAGTTACAGAAATGTTAAGGCCCACTCACTACAAAGAAGAACCGGGAAAAGACAAATAAGTCTTGTGAAGAGCTGCATTGGACACTTAAATCCTAACTCCTATGAGAAACTGCTTTAAAAGATGGCCCACCTTGGCCTAACCTGTGGTGGCGCAGAGGATCAAGCATCGACCTGGAATGCTGAGGTCACCGATTCAAAACCCTGGGCTTGCCTGGTCAAGGCACATATGGGAGTTGATGCTTCTTGCTCCTCCCCCCTTCTCTCTCTCTCTCTCTCTCTCTCTCTCTCTCTCTCTCTCTCTGTCTCTCTTCTCTAAAATGAATAAATAAATAAAAATAATTTTAAAAAAAACTGTACATGCCTGGCCCTGGCTAGGTAACCCATTTGAAAAAAAAAAAAAAAGCCCTGGCCGGTTGGCTCAGTGGTAGAGCGTCGGCCTGGCGTGCAGAAGTCCCAGGTTCGATTCCCCGCCAGGGCACACAGGAGAAGTGCCCATCTGCTTTTCCACCTCTCCCCCTCTCCTTCCTCTCTGTCTCTCTCTTCCCCTCCCGCAGCCGAGGCTCCATTGGAGCAAAGATGGCTTGGGCGCTGGGGATGTCTCCGTGGCCTCTGCCTCAGGCGCTAGAGTGGCTCTGGTCACAACAGAGTGACGCCCCAGATGGACTGAGCATCGCCCCCTGGTGGGCGCGCCGGGTGGATCCTGGTCGGGCGCATGCGGGAGTCTGTCTGACTGCCTCCCCATTTCCAGCTTCATAAAAATACAAAAAAAATAAATAAATAAGATGGCCCACCTCAGATGAAGTCAACAGGATGGCCAACCAAGCTCTTTCAGTCAACTAAAGGAATTCTCTGCTCATGTATCACAACGACACACTGTCTCCTTTCTGGAAGCAGCCAAAGTTAGGCCCCTGCAGTCATACCATAGTGAAAGTTACTACAGGTGGTAAATCTGCCTGCTCTGGGCAGTGGCAGGATTCAAATAATTAACAACAGGTTCTCTGTCCTAATGACTGTTTTAAGTATAAAAAACGATATACCAAAAGGCAGTTTATTATTTCATGCATTTAATACTTAAGAACAGTAAAAGAGGTACACAAAACTAGATTGTTATAAAAAAGAGTTTTAAAATATTAATGAAAAAATATTAAATAATACCTGACAAAAAACAATAAAACTGTTATTTAAGATATTTCCAAGGACAGCTTGTCACCCCCTGGTTGTTTGGCACTTTTTCTCTTTACATTATATGTTTGTTTACTGATGTAACAAATGCAAGGGAATTAAAATGCAGTATTTCATCAAAGGTGTAATGAGTTTTATGAAATAAATAAATATTACAAGTATACTATAGTTCTCTCAAACTTTTTCACCTATGGACGGAATGAACATTACTGCTGGTGCTTAGAATACACTGTTGCACAGATGAACATTAAAAAAGAGTAAGGAATGTAAATTTCTGATTTCCAGATTGAGTGGTTGCCCAGATGCTCACCTTAGAGAGAACCCTGATTACAAGTGCCATTTTAACATCCAGTTCACTGAACTCAACAAAAAATTAGGTATCGGTTCTGCTGAACCAGTGCGAACCAGCTGAATCCCATCACTGGCTCTGGGGCCTTGGGACAGTTGCAATCACTGCCCCTGGAAAAGGAATGTCTGTTCAAAATTTCTTCAGTATTTCATAAACTCTTTCAATACTGACCTCTAAAGGAGCTGATTAGGTATAGTTAATTCTTATTATTCATGGTAGTTATGTTCTGTGAAGTCACTGCCAATATTGAGTAAGCAATTATTGAATCACTGTTCCCAGGGGAAATACAAGGTTAAGTTCCTGTGAGCCCCTAATCATAACATTCTCATCAACTAATCAATATACAATCTTGTTTTATATGAGTTTCTGTTTAAAGATATCTTATTTAATATATATTGTTTATTCATTAACATTACATGTATTTTTTCCTTTTTTTAAATTCAGTGAAAGGAGGGGAGGCAGAGACAGTCTCCTGCCAATGCCCCAACCAGGATACACCCAGCAAGCCTACTAGGGGGGTGATGCTTTGCCCATCTGAGGCATTGTTCTGTTGCTCCAGAAACTGAGCTCTTCTCAGTGCCTGAGGCAGAGGCCATGGAGCCATTCTCAGAGCCCTGGCCAACTTGTTCCAATTGAGTCGTGGCTGCAAGGGGGGAAGAGAGAGAGAGAGAGAGAGCGAGAGAGAAGCAAGAGAGGGAGGGGTGGAGAAGCAGATGGTCATTTCTCCTATGTGCCCTGGCCCTGACTGGGAATTAAACCCAGACATCCACATGCCAGGCCAATGCTCCACCATTGAGCCAAATGGCCAGGGTGTACTTTTTTTGTAAGAAATTCTCTTCCTAAATCATATCACAACCTTCTTTTTAAAAATATTGTATTAAAATATACATAACATAAATTTGACCATTAAACCCTTTTTCTTCTGTTGTTTTTGGCAGACATTTCATTATAAACAGGTTTTAAAATAAATACAATCCATAGGATCATTTAACCATTTTTAAGTGTACTGTTCAGTGGCATTGAGTACATTTACATTGTCGTGCGATCATCATTAACATCGATCTCCAGAACTTTTTGATCCTCCCCAACTGAAACTGTGTCAATTCAATATAGCTTCCCCACCCGCACGCCTCTTACCAGCCCCTGGCAACCACCATTCATTCCACTTTCCATCACCTTCCTCTTGTGTTTAGGAGCCTGGCACTTCAGCACTGTGCTCGGGAGCCATTTTAAACAGCAGAATCACCTCCCAAAAGGACACAAAAATGTGAAAACATGGTATTAAATAGACTGCAAAAAGAGCACTGGTTTACAGTATGAGAGCCAAAACAAAGCAGAGAATTGCCTTGTTTGAACTCCTCTGGGAACCTGTGTGTCACAAGCCTCAAAAATTTTGCCATTCTGCGCATGTGCATGAATAACCACAAAGCACCATGAATATTGATTTGGGAGTTAAGAATAAGTTTTAGCAAGTAGGAAAACTTGCAGTTATGGAATCCATGAATAAATGAGCATTGACCATATGTGGAAATGACAACCTTTGTTTATTCTGAGAAGAATAAAAACTTGAAATATGCCTTGTAATAGGGCTACCTTAGAAAACTGTATTTACCTCAGAAGCCTAGAGAAGTAGCCTAAATAAAATGATAATTGGCAGCTCAACCTGAAGCAGTTCTAGTTCATGTGGAGGATAAATTTAAGCATAATCTCAAACCCCTCTGCATGAAACAAAAACCAAGCACTCAAGTACCAGTTATTAATCACTTACTATATGACAGGCGCTATATTCAGCAATTTACATGCATTATTAAATTACATTCCCCCAAAACTTTATGAGGACACTGAAGGTTAGCTCATTTATGTATCTCATCCATTATCACATAATTAGAATTGGCAGTTGAGATTTGAACTCAGGTCTGACTCCAGAGCCTGACTATGCAATTCTAATAAATGTTTTTTAAAAAATGTTTGACTTCTCATGTTATAATTATTATAACATTACAAAGATTTATACATTGAAAAAAAATTACCAAACAAAACTTTATAAGCCTGATCTAATACTGTCTATAACAAAGAGTCTCTGAAACCCTTCAGGGCATCTGGTTTGTGTCTGGTTTCCTTAATCTTTAATGATGGGCAAATCTAATGCATTATGTAAGGCCATTTTTTTTTCTCAAGAGATGTAGATACCTCTTAAGAATTTGATGAAAATGCATTAACTTTTCAGGCTACTGAGTTGCATTTTAGTGCACTAAGGCAGTAAATTAGTGTCCAATGTGCAAAAGTGGTAGTGACCTAGAAAGTAAATATTTGATCTGAGCCACTGAATTTTCTTAAAAAAAAAAAAAAATAATGGATTAACTCTCTTAGGAGTCCTTAGCTGCTCAAAATGGGGTAGGAAGAAGGAATCTCCTGTGGCCTGGAAACAGCTTCTGTTCTTGCTGGCTATGTTTGTTTAGCTCTTTAATAGTCCATTTGATTAGATTTTGTGGCTCCCAAAGCTAAGGTTGAAAGTTTGATCCCTGCAGAGGCCACTGAAATGTAGAGAACAAAAAGCTCTATTCTCTTCTCCCAGACCTTACCCCAAATCCTTGCCAGGTGTCTGCCCTCTGGTCAAACTAAGAAACTGGCAAAGGGGTGCAAACCTATCACAGTATTGAGAAACAAAAAAGTGGGCACCTTTTTATTATGGTGCTCTGCCCTTTGATTTGTGCATAATATTCTGATATAATTTATAAAGAACAGATATTTTTTTCTCTTTTTACCACTGGAAATTTGAGGCAAATATAATAAATGCTGCACTGCCAGTTATAAAATCCTTTATCTTCTTATTCCAAGTTCAGAGAATTTTCTACTGGCTGACATCATCCTTTTGGTAATAAATAATGAAGAAATACATCTTCTGAGTAATATTCATCTGCAATTTTAGAATAGGAAATAACAATAATAATTAGTCAAAAATTGACCACATTTTTAATGTTGACCATATTAATAAAAGCTATTTTTAAAAGTGAAAGAATAAAAGATATTAGATTATTTAAAAATAATTCTATGTGTACTATAACAGGATAAGTATGATTTTCAACATGTGCTACAAAGTTAGTCAGGAAAACAAGTTTCCTAAATTATAGCTGAAAATCCTTCACTAGTATTACAATCTTGATTTTTCATTCAGGTCTTCCTAAGTTAAATTTATATTTTCCTAATTATACAGGACTAAAATTAATGTAATTCAACAAATACTTTTTTTTCTTTTATTTCAAATGCTTGCTTAAATAGGATAAAATCATTTTACTTCTTGAGGAAATAACATTTCAACTTTTAAGTATGAAGTGTAAATTAAGATTTACTTATTTAAATCAACACTTTAGAGTTTCACATAAGAAGATTAATAAGATTGAAGTGTAGTTTATATTATTGTTTACATAGATTTTAATTTTTCAAATGTCATATATATCTTTCATTATTTGTAGATTTATTTCTTTTATGAAGTACTCAAATGAATCAGCTCACCCTTGACTGTAACAAAATACTGTTTGGTGACTTGTGACAGACAGGGTTTTAACCTCTGACAGTGAGATTCATTGTGGAGCAAGAGCCAATCATAGATCCTGACGACACTTGTCTCATCAAAGTTGGAATATAAAAAGCCACTTGGAATACAGTATAAAAGATTCACTGGTGTGGCAAGTTGTCTCTCTAACTGTACAGGCATTAAAATTTTGCTTGGCATTATTCAAAAGCAAAAGAAAAGAAAAAGAAGAAATAAAAACAAGGAAAAAGATTGTATTGATTTTAAAATCATGCAAAAACTGCAAATCTATGTTTATATTTACCTGTTTATGCTGAGTGTTGCTGGTCCAGTGGATCTAAATGAGAACACCGAGCAAAAAGAAAATGTGGAGAAAGAGGGGCTGTGCAATGCATGTACTTGGAGACAAAACACTAAATCTTCAAGAATAGAAGCCATAAAAATTCAAATCCTCAGTAAACTTCGTCTGGAAACAGCTCCTAATATCAGCAAAGATGCTATAAGACAACTTTTGCCCAAAGCTCCTCCACTCCGGGAATTGATTGATCAGTATGATGTCCAGAGAGATGACAGCAGTGATGGTTCCTTGGAAGATGATGATTATCACGCTACGACAGAAACGATCATTACCATGCCTACAGATTGTAAGTAGTCTTATTAGTGTATATCAACAATTCTGCTGACTGTTGTTCTAGTGTTTATGAGAAACAGATCTATTTTCAGGCTCTTTTAACAAGCTGTTGGATTTTATGTAAGTAGGAGGGAAAAGAGGTTATTTTTTTTCAAGATTTTATGAGAAATATACTAATGAGACTAATATCTTAAAAGTGCTTGCAAAACATTATTGTTATTTAGTTAATGTGACAAATATAACATGCTTATGCTTTCACAGCTTAATACCACCAAGGCAAGTAGTAAAACATACTATAAGCAATGTTAAAAAAAAACCTTACATAAATTCAAAAGTTGCATTTGGATGCTTAAAATATTCATATATAGTTACAAGGTTTTTCACTAAGAATAGAGAAAGGAAGAAATCTGTAGATGTGTAAGCTTATTTGAGCATTTGCTGTATACCTGGAATGACTTCTGTTATTCAAACTAATCCTCATAGTGTTTTTATGTTCTTCACAAATTAAAATAATTAATTTTGAAAGCTATTGCATTGGAGAGTATGGGAAAATATTTTTAAAAATTTAATATATTAATAAGAGCAATGATGAAGCAAACATAGCATAATAATTATCATGACCTAATTATCAAAAAATGCCTAAAAATAAACATTTTAATCAAGTAAGTTAGGTCAAAGTTCTACTTAAACCTTGACCATGGTACTACTGTTGTGAGTACCCACTCTTCATATTTCCAGGCAGACACATTGTTTAAGAACCTTCTAAAATATTATTCAGTTCTACATGGGAGAGAGGACTATTACCTGTAGTATTTATGCTGCATCTGAAAGATAATATATTGAATACAATTCCTTCTGCAGTCAGTTCAAAACTATGGTCAAAGGAAAGGAGACAGGCACCTTAACAGAGAAAGTATGACAAGAAAGATTTTGTGCCATGTGTCTGTGATCTTGCTTTTTACAGTGCTTTATACACTTTAAACTGGACTCAAAACAGTTTAAAATATTGTTTTGATCATTAAGTAATCTGATTATAATGCAACAAATAATTTTCCTTTAAGACTCTGCTATCAGATAATCCTGGAACAGATTTGCCTTATTTATAAAAATCTTGCAAAAACCAGGAGGAAAGAAATCTCTAAGTGCTTCTGCTTCCAATGACAGCCTGGCACTAAAGACATATTTTCTAACTTTTGAAATAGCCTGAACTTAACATTTAACTTTTGGTGCTAATTACCTGCTCAGTTTTGACCCTTTAAAAGGCTATTCCAGAGCCAAATCATAGCAGATGTACTATATTTTCTACTAATTCCCCAGACTCAGTTAGCTGCTCAGTGTGTCTTGTCCCCAGGTAATTCAGGCCTGGGGGAAGGGTTCCTTCTTCCAGACTGATTGGTACAGCTGCTCAGTAAGTGTAACTACTCAGATTCCCAAAGAATTCTAAGTGGATGTTCCTCCACGGTGTCTCTTGTTCTCTCTAATCATCATCATTTTCAATTTTCATCTACTGTTCATTCCTTTATAGAATTTTCCTTAGTGCACAGTTTTCTGCAAAGGGAGTAGATTCCTCAGAATCAGCTTTAAAAACCCCCCATATATCTAAAAAATCCTGAAAAGCTAGAGTAATTATTTTCTTTGATATTTTTCTGAGTTGTGAATGCAATTCTAGTTTTTCATTTTAAAAGACTAAATATACATTCACTAATCCAAGGGAAACAACACCAGTTATTATGAAAAGATTTGCTCATTTCTTATGAGAAATAATTTCAATAACTCTTTTCTGATTCATTTATAGCTGATCTTCTAATGCAAGTGGAAGGAAAACCCAAATGTTGTTTCTTTAAATTTAGCTCTAAAATACAATTTAACAAAGTAGTAAAGGCCCAACTGTGGATATATCTGAGGCCCGTCAAGACTCCTACAACAGTGTTTGTGCAAATCCTGAGACTCATCAAACCCATGAAAGACGGTACAAGGTACACTGGAATCCGATCTCTGAAACTTGACATGAACCCAGGCACTGGTATTTGGCAGAGCATTGATGTGAAGACAGTGTTGCAAAATTGGCTCAAACAACCTGAATCCAACTTAGGCATTGAAATCAAAGCTTTAGATGAGAATGGTCATGATCTTGCTGTAACCTTCCCAGGACCAGGAGAAGATGGGTTGGTAAGTGATAACTGAAAATGACATTCTGAAAACCTTGTTATGTTTTCATCATAATGTGAATGAATAATAGTGGAAAATAGCTACCAAATTCTTGTATTCATAAGCCAAACAAAGGTATCCTACCTCAATGGTAGCCCTGTATCCAATAAAAGTAGGTATCTAATTTCATATTCTATGAACACTCTCTTGATACTTTTACTTTGCATGAGGATTTTTAAAAAGTCATTCCATAGTCCTTAACTTCTTAGGTATTTCTTTCGAGTTGGAAATGGATATGCTACAATATTCTATGAATAAAAACATAAAATCTTCATGGTGGATTCTAGTACATATACAAGAACTTAAAACTCCCCTCAGAAGAGTTTAATGTGTGAAATTATTTGCTTAATAGAACATAAAAAAGAAGCTTTAAAAATTATAATTAAAATAAAATGCTTTATTTTATAGCAATGAAATAAGTACAATATCATTAGGCTTATATTTTATTAAACATACTGTGTTATTAGGTACTGAATGATAAGTATGTTCATTGTTTGGCAGGCTACAGATGCATTGATGTATATGCAGATTACATTGTGCATTACTAGTTTAATGTTCAGACTAGTTAACTTTGCTACTCGGCTTTATTTCTGAGCTGCCATACCATTCAACTATAGACATTCAAGAGTTTACTTAAGTAAGGGCAGCTAATTTAATACCAGCCTAAGCAGATGATTATACCTTATATATTATAAAAATAGTTTTAAAACCTAGTAAAAATTTAGAGTTACTCATTTTTTTTCTGGCTTACTTATGCTTGTGTTTACATCTGTTTTCAAAAACTTATTTAATATGACTATATTTTTTGCTTCTATCTGTTGACATAATTTACAACAAAAGATTATACTTGTAAGCAATAAGTGTTATCTTTTTAGTTTTGTTAGTAAGTGGTATTAAGTTAGTTTACTTTAATAAAAACATATTCTTGAAGAGATTTTACAATTTTCCAAATGATTTATTTTTCTTTAAATATGCTACATAAAATGTTATTGCTCTCAAAATGATGTTACTGTTTTTATAATCTTAACAATGACTACTAGGTCTATTTTGATTTTGGTAGAGGATAAAACTATTAGTTATCTGACAAAGTCTTCTTTTTTATAGGTAGCCTTTTAATAATCAAAGTTCTTGATGTGATAGGTTTTAATTATTAAACAAGTGGTTAATGTGACATTTATTCCTCAGAGTTTTCTATGTAAAAGGAAAAAAGTCTCAAATGCATGAAAAGATTGAGGTAGGTGAAGGATTAAAAAAATAATTGTTTAAATATCTGATTAGAAATATGTTTCAGTAAAAGAATAAAGGAATTATTTATTGCACCTTTTTTATGAATATATCCCTCCCTCTCTTAGAGTTTCTCTTTCCAGCCCTCTATACATAAGACAACCTGCATCACCCTACCTTCCTTCTTCCCACTACAATCCATACAGGGCTGGGAAGTAACTCTTTTGTTCTGGCTTTAATATTCAAGTTTCCCTGAGTATACCTATCTCTCCAGGAGTCATCAGACATATTTTGCCAACAGATTTGATCTGCAAAGGGGAAGCAGGGAATAACCTTATTCCCTCTCTCTTTTCTTTTCTCCCCATTCTTTCCCTTTCTTCTCATAAATATTCTATAAATATTTTCAGAGCATCTGTTATATGCCACAGAGAAATGTGTATTGCTGCTATATACTTTTGAGCCATAAGAGAAGAATCAATCCTAGTGTAAATTAAAATTTCTAAATTAAAATGCTGTGCTTTTTAAAAATAAATGGGGTATGAGAAAAATAATTAGTTTTTGAATAATGACAATGAGATAGGAAAGTGTTTCAGGATCTATGGATATTACTGATTGCTCTTTCCTTTTCATATAGAATCCCTTTTTAGAAGTCAAGGTAACAGATACACCAAAAAGATCTAGAAGAGATTTTGGACTTGACTGTGATGAGCACTCAACAGAATCTCGATGCTGTCGTTACCCTCTAACTGTGGATTTTGAAGCTTTTGGATGGGATTGGATTATTGCACCCAAAAGATATAAGGCCAATTATTGCTCTGGAGAGTGTGAATTTGTATTTTTACAAAAATATCCTCATACTCATCTGGTACATCAAGCAAACCCTAGAGGTTCAGCAGGCCCCTGCTGTACTCCCACAAAGATGTCTCCAATTAATATGCTATATTTTAATGGCAAAGAACAAATAATATATGGAAAAATTCCAGCCATGGTAGTAGATCGCTGTGGGTGCTCATGAAATTTATATTTGGTTTATAACTTCCTAAAACATGGAAGGCCTTCCCCTCAACAATTCTGAAACTGTGAAATTATGTACCACAGGCTATAAGCCTACAGTATGCTACAGTCACTTAAGCACAATCTACAATATATGAACTAAAAGAGAATATATGCAATGGTTGGCATTTAACCATCAAAATAAATCATACAATAAAAAGCTTTATGATTTACAGAGTTATTGAACTAGGAGATCAAATTACACTTATGTTCCTCTATATATTACAACACATGCAGGTAAATGAAAGCAATTCTCCTTGTGTTCTAGTGAATTAAAGGAGTATGCTTAAAAGTCTGTTTATTTAGGGTTTCATTTAGTATCTACAGAAAAATCTCTATATCGTATTGGTAAAATGCAGGATTGTTATATACCATCATTTGAATCATCCTTATACACTTGAATTTATATTGTATAATAGCATACTTGGTAAGATGAAATTCCACAAAAATAGGAATGGTACACAATGTGCAAGTTCCCATTCCTGTGATAATTGGTACAGTACATTAATAATCCATACCAATGGTGCTAATACAATAGGCTGAATGGCTGATGTTATTACATTCACCAAGTAAAAATATTCAGTAAAATAAGTTCTTCCTTTCTTTGGGTGCACTATCATACACCTCTAAATGGGGAATGGATTTTCTTTAATAAAAGAAGAATCAGTTTAGTAGCATATTTGGAGAAACTGATCTTTTTTAAAAAAAGTATCCAAAAAGTAGCCATTTTTATCAAAATTTCAAAATTATAGCCTGCCTTTGCAACACTGCATTTTTATGATAAAATAATGAAAATGACATATTCTATCAATATTGTATAAAATGACTTTGAGACAATTGCATTTATATAATATGTATACAATATTTTTTTGTAAATAACTGTCTCCTTTTTTATTTACTTTGGTATATTTTTACAGTAAGGACATTTCAAATTAAGTATTAAGTCACAAAGACATGTCTTATATGACAGAAAAGCAACTGTTTATATTTCAGAGCAAATTAGCAGATAAAATAGTGGTTTTAAAACACCATATGCTAACGGTTAGATGGTTATATTACAATCATTTTATATTTTTTTACATTATTAACATTCACTTATGGATTGGTGATGGCTGTATAATGTGAATGTAAAATTTCAATGGTTTACTGTCATTGTATTCAAATCTCAACGTTCCATTATTTTAATACTTAAATATTATTAAGCATACCAAAATTACTTTACTCTATTATCTGAAATACATGAAATAAACTGATATCTTAACAAGAACTGTTAATTTTATTTTATAATTCAATAATGAATATATTTGCATATATTTACTTGTTTTGTAAATTAGGATTTTGTTAACCAAATTCATTGTACTTTTTGATTAAATGAAATTATTTCTTACATGTAATGTGTAGAAACAATATAAATTATATTAAAGTGTTTTCACCTTTTTTGAAAGACACAACAGTTTTATGCTATGAAGATTAATTCTGGATTTCTGATTTTTACTTTATTATCAGTTTAACAGCTTAGCACAAAAGTTTGGTTTGGGAATTTTAGGTCTGCTACTCTAGTTCTCATGAGTAAAATTCCTGTTAATTTGGTCCTAGCAAGTTGCTTTACACTTAGAAAAGCAAGAACTAGTTTTATCTGTTTCATTTCTCTTTGTCTTGACCTGAAAACTATTTATATGTTTTCATAGGTTCAATTTCCAAATGATTGCAGTTGGCAAGGGAGTGCGGTCCTAGAGTTACAAGTTCTACTGAAGCCACAGGGACACAGGGAAGCTGCATTTTTTCCCCTAGCACTTAATGATACTGACACATTTATCTGAGATTTATGGGCACCAATTCTCAAATTGAATTGAAAGAATAGTTATAATGTGCCTAGAAATCCATTAATGCAACCCTGTCCACAAATCTTTTTGAAGTGAACTCTCATTTCCACTCTTATCAGTTTTGTAACTTAGCTATAAAGCAGTCAGAGGTGATTAAAATTCGGTTTAGTGTTATAGTTCCTAAATACATAAATTATTAATATAAATTTAATTTTTAACCATCAGGGATATTATAGCAATTTCTACACATACAAGCTGTGGCACTTTTTCTAATTTCAATACTGACATATTTCACATTGACAAGACTGGAGCTGCAGGAGGGTTGCCCCAGTGGGGGAAGGAGCCACCCATGGGGATGGGTTGAGGCTGCTCTCCGTTGCACACACTGGAACTACTTCTTCCAGGACCATGAATATACATGACCCAAAAGTCTAAGAGGTCAGTAAGTCCATTACAGTTATTTGGAGACCTTGACCTGTGTGGTGGGGAGTGTGATGAAGGAATACCCTTGGTTTCTAAGGACTCACTCCCCAATCTTTATATTCACCTTTCTTGTGGGGCCCCAGAATCACATCACTAACTTCACCACATGGTAGCCCTCTCTTGAAACCATCATCCATGAGAGGAAGCATCAGGACCAATCTTTATTGTGATGGGATCTATGCAGTTCTGTTTTGTCTAGGTCCTAGAAATGGCAAGGGTATTCTGCCAGTCTGTCTCAGGGCACACAATTTTCACTTTCAGCCCCTTGAGAATACTCACTTGTAATACATAATACTAATCCCTGAGATCTTGAGAAAACGTCATGTAAAGTTCAATGCAGTATATAGGTTTAATATTCTGAATGTTTTGTATTACTTCCCACAAATCTATGAGTTAAAAATAATAAAAATAAAAACAAACAGAAAACCTTTCCAAACTTTGTAGTTCTTTTTTGTACTCAAGTTGATTTTGGCACTTTTGTATAAAACTTCATTCTAATAAAATAAAGAAGGCAATAATTTGACATTTCTAGTAACTAAATTAAAACACGTATTTTATCCCCCCTCCCAAAATCTAACTTATTTCACTTTAAGCCATGATACACAGACATTAGAATGCCAATGACTCTTGCAATCTGTTGAAGACTAAGTGGTATACTCTCACCAGAAAAAAATAAAACTCACAATTTTTAATATAATATCAGGGATATTTTAGGGCCTTTCTACAGCTCAATCATAGAATCTAGTGTACAACTTTTGGGAAGGATACTGAATTTTTCTTCTTAAGATAAAAATTATTATTTATAAACTAATAAAATATATTTATAAAGACATGTTTTCCAGTTAATTAGTTTTAGTCATTAAACAATTTGAGTATAGAAAAAATAAACTAGCAAATTACTGAATGTATTAACTTATTTACCAAAATATTCTATGCTTCTTTTAAATTTTTTAAAATTCATTTTAGAGAGGGGGGAGAGGGAGAGAGGGGGAGACAGAGAAAAGGAAAAGCAGGAAGCATCAATTCCCATGTGTGCCTTGACCAGGCAAGCCAGAGGTTTCAAACCAGCAACCTCAATGTTCCAGGTTGATGCTTTACGCACTGAGCCACCACAGATCCAGCATATTCTATGCTTCTTATGGATCATCTATTTAATCACCACCGTCAATTCTGTGATAGGTTATACTAGATAAATGAATAAAAAGCAATTCAAATCACAAACTCACGTTCTTTTTATGTGTCAAAAACAAAATTAAGAAATACTCAGGGTTTCTGAAGTTTGGGTGTCAGAATTAGTAGGGTATGAGATAATATTTACTGAGTAACAGATTTGTGTCAGAAACTTTTCTAACAGGCTCAGTGTGGGATACATTAGTATCCCCAATTTGTAGAAGAGAACTCTGAGGAACTGAGACAATAGGAGGTGCCTGAGTGGCCAGGCCTGGATTTGAACTAAGAGGAATAATGATTAATTGTCCTAGTTAAAACAACTCTTAACCAAGCCCTAATGGAAGAGTGAAACTATGTTTTTTCATGTTTAAATTCTCTAATTTAACCTTATCTGGACTCAGCACTGGGTTTTGCAAAAGGTTGTGTGGCTGCATTTTAGTGAGAGAGAGATAAAGCTGGTATGATTGAGAAGACAGTTAAAGAGCAGGTGATTAAAAAAGCAGACACAGGCCCTGGCCGGTTGGCTCAGCGGTAGAGCGTCGGCCTGGCATGCGGGGGACCCGGGTTCGATTCCCGGCTAGGGCACATGGGAGAAGTGCCCATTTACTTCTCCACCCCCTCTTCCTCTCTGTCTCTCTCTTCCCCTCCCGCACCCAAGGCTCCATTGGAGCAGAGATGGCCCGGGCGCTGGGGATGGCTCCTTGGCCTCTGCCCCAGGCGCTAGAGTGGCTCTGGTCTCGGCAGAGCGACGCCCCGGAGGGGCAGAGCGTCGCCCCCAGTGGGCAGAGCGTCGCCCCCTGGTGGGCGTGCCGGGTGGATCCTGGTCGGGCGCATGCGGAAGTCTGTCTGACTGTCTCTCTCCGTTTCCAGCTTCAGAAAAAAATACAAAAAAAAAAAAAAAGCAGACACACACACAAACACACACATATACACACAGAGAAATGGAATGAGCTGGTGTGAGAGCTGGAAAAGACATTAAAGATCAGCTAATTTACATATGACAGAATTGAAGCCTTAAGAGAAGGCTATCCAAATTCATACATAGATTGGTTCAAGAAACAAAACTTAGAAATGCTAGAGTAGAATGGATGCTGGTCAGAGTGTGAAGAATGATTCTGAGAGACAAAATACAGAAGAACTAAAACCAAAAAAAATGCTTTGACTCATAGATTATTCGCTGGGAAAAAGCAATGTTGGACACTAAATAAATGTGCATAGGATTATAACAATTACATCTATTTTAACAAATCTATCAACCTGGAGATATTTTTGAAGAACTAGAATCTAATGGGAAATCAATGGCAGTGTGTGATTAAAACCACTCCTTTACTGGTTATAAGAATAAAAATTAAAATAAAAATTAAGAATGAAATAGTTTTCTAAGTGCTTTCATAGATGTAACTTTACCTCCATAATACTGAAAGTTAAGTGTTATTACTATACCCATTTCATAGAGGGAATTGAGGCTAAAAAGAATTGATAACATTGCTTAAGGAAACATAGCATTTATATTTGTTTATTAACTGTATGAGAAATAAGAATCTATCAATTATACCTCAATTAAAAACATAGAAATCTAAATCATTGTCACACTTATTTGATCACTCATTCCAACAGTACTTGTTAAAAATGTAGCATAGTGTAAAAAGTCCATTTAAAATAACAAATAATCACTTTTAATAAAAAACAAATACTATCCCATAATGTAACTAATAAATTAAACCATAGGCTAAAACGTGACATGCAAATCATGACTTGCCTGGTATGTGACATGTACTGTTGAAATTTCATTTCCATGGTCATTCAGTTCCAGTGTACACATTGCAAAACATATCAAAGTAAACTATACTAATTTTGGTTATCCTTGAGTAAGATGTCAAGCAATGCAAAATGGCACTATATTTAGTTCATTCATGTCTGGATTGAATTTTTTGCAGAAGAAGTCTTTGGAAAATAAATACATTTTTAATAGATAGCATGCAGGGTTAATAGCAATGTTTAAATGTTACCATTTAAAACAAAAGATAGAGGGAATATTCACATATCTTTTACTACATCTTGTCAAAACCACAGGATGCTCAAGAATGTAAGCTTTTACATATGAAGCTGCCAATTTTACTTAACAGGCATAAATGTCTGTGTAATAATAACAACTCTCTAATAATATATTCTAAAGCTTAAATATTTCATTTTAGCTATGGTTTGATATTATATAAATACAAATATTCCTGATACAGAAATATATATATATTCTGATAATAAACAAGACATACATACTTAGTTTTAGTTTATACCAGATTTGAATTACTTAAAACAGAATAATATTTAATAATATAATGCTATTATTCCTGCTTCATAATAATGGTAATGTTTCTTAATAGATATGCAAATATATTTATGTTTTTTTAAATTGACTTTAATAAAATATTCTTTTGTTTTACCTATGTATTACAGGCAAAACACTATTCACTAGAATTATCTTATAGAGATCTAAAGCATATTCCCTGATTCTGATTCTAAGGAAAGCAGTTGGAAAGCTCTCCTGAGAAGGGCCAACAGATAAATTTGATTCAATTAAATCTTAGTTTACTTTAAATAAAAAATGTAAAAAAGATGAACTACTAACTCACCTCTTCATTTTTCTAGCCATTCAAGATTATTCTATTAAGAAAATGTTTGTTCTGTGTTATGTTCTCTCTTTTCCTAATGTCTTATGAAGGACACTATTCAGAACAAAATTTGATTATGCGGTTTTGGCCATGGATCCTCCACAAGACTTTCCCAAATCCGCTCCCACGGACACTAACTCTGACTGAGAAGTCAAATGTCTCTTGGCTCCATTCCCACAGAACTCAGAATTCTGGCATTACCTCTCCACCAAGCAAAAACAAAACATGTCAATACAAGAACACTTGCCTACATCATGACATCGGATCCTCATCAGGCTGAGAGAGAATTCTGAAAGTGAAAATCAAGCATAAAACACAAATTAACTGAGCACACTGAAGTGACTGTGGGAGAAAATCCAAATTGTTAAATGGAAACAATCAGGCAGTCATTGAGGCAACTGCCTGGCTCCAAACTCCAAGAATGTCTTCCTGAAAAGCTGCATACTTCTCAGCAACTCAAGTAATGGCATGAGTTATGTGTCTGCCTGCACCTTAAGTAAAGGATTCCACGGAGGAACCTCAGGTCATCTGGAGCTCGGAACCAGGCCAGGTGCCATGGGATAGAAATTATAGCAAAAAAGAGCAGATAAGGGTAGTCCTCCCTACTTGCAAATATTATTTATATTGCAGCCAGTAAGATTGTCCCAAAGTCTAGAATATACCAGGACCTGTATAGTGAACTTGAGTTCCTAATAGCTACAATCAGATAGAATTCCAAGAAAGTTTATAGGTTCTCATCTACTCATAGGTCAGGGTGCATCCCTGTAACTAAAACAAATTGCACCCAAGTGGCACTCTCCTGGGAGAAAGAGCCCTGAAATTGCAGTGCCACAAAGCTCCCTCCTTTTCTGATAGAAGTGGGTAGATTATGAACAGTAACCCCCACCTTGCTTGACCAGATGTTTGACTGATTCCTAATACTGGCCAAAGAGCATCATGGCATGGCAGGGCAGAATTTGTACCACAGGTTGGAATTTGGCTGTATATTTGTTGATATAACATATAGTGTATTAATACAATATATCTATTAACTGGGTATATTACCTGATAGTGTGCCAGGCCCTTGTATATCCTGTTCAATTTGGCAAGAAATAAACCAATCACAGTACCTTGGACAAGAAACATGTGTATTTACTTATAAGAGAAACATATTATATAGATATCATTATCTTCATTTTAAAATGAGGAAGTTGAGGTTCAGAGATGTTCATGTCTAACAGGTGACTGAGACCTGTGCATACATGCTGGGTGAAATACAAATACAAATGTAGTGGTACAGTTTTCAGTCATCAGCTCAGATGTAAAAACTTTTCATTGTTGCAAAACTGACATCAGCTTTTTACCTGAAGCTCTCTCATGCCATATTAGCATCTCTACCTTATAAACATAATACCATGATGTCAGTGGAATGGCTCTGATGATGCTTATTTCCGTGGACCTCACCCAGAAAATAATGCATACTATTCCTCTACTTTCAAATCCCAAACTTAAAGGAGGATTGTAATGTGTCTACCTCCTTATGTCCAGCTCAGCTTATAAGGTAGGGTACCAAAAAAGACCAGTGTCTCAAGCTTTTCTCTTTCCATCAAATTCACTCCCATAATTAGCTCATAAAGTCTTTATGTGAGAAGATACAAGAACAGGTTCTGACTGACAGAATATATTTACTAATTCTTTATATTTCATACTGAACCCCAGACTCTGGAACTTAAAAAGATAAATACTTGCTATTTATTTTTTTCTGATTCTGATATGATAGGTACCTCCTGAGAATATAAACTCTTTTAATAAATCAGTGTTCTCATTAATAATAAATTAAAATTACATGATATCCTTTCACCTAAGAATGCATTACATTTTTATATTAATATTTAGTGTTATTCATAAAGATGATCAGAAAGACTCTATTCATTGCCAATAGAAAGGCCCTGACTATTTGCCTTCCAATATTTAACAAGATACTTAACAATTCTATAAATGCTTTTACTTCTATAATTTTATCCAAAGAAAACATTTATCTAAAATCATACTATTTATTATTTCTAAAAATTGAAAATAACATATTCTAACAATAGGAAATTGATTTGATAACTTTAGTAATAGTATATTCAAATGTAAAGATATATGTGTGTGCTGATGTATACATAATATATGTATGCACACATTTGCTATACATATATTTATTTATTTTAAAAAAATTTTTTTTAATTTATTCATTTTCAGAGAGGAGAGAGAGAGGGAGAGAGAGAAACAGAGAGAGAGAAGGGGGAGGAGCTGGAAGCATCAACTCCCATATGTGCCTTGACCAGGCAAGCCCAGGGTTTCGAACCGGCGACCTCAGCATTTCCAGGTCGACGCTTTATCCACTGCGCCACCACAGGTCAGGCTATTTATTTATTTAAAATATATATTTTCAGCCAGACCAGGCAGTGGCGCAGTGGATAGACCATCGGACTGGGACGCAGAGGAGCCAGGTTCGAGACCCCAAGGTCATCAGCTTGAGTGTGGGCTCATCTGGCTTGAGTAGAAAGCTCACAGCTTGGACCCAAGGTCGCTGGCTCAAGCAAGGGGTTACTCGGTCTGCTGAAGACCCGCGGTCAAGGCACATATGAGAAGGCAATCAATGAACAACTAAGGTGTCGCAATGGTAATGAAAAACAGATGATTGATGCTTCTCATCTCTCTCCGTTCCTGTCTGTCTCTATCCCTCTCTCTGACTTTCTCTCTATCCCTGTAAAAAAAATAAAATAAAATAAAATACTTTCAACTGTAAATAACAGAAAACCCAATTCAAATACAGCCTGAGCACTAGAGAAATTGATCATCTCATGTAAGTCCAGATGTAAGACAGCTCCAGGTACAGTTTGATCGCCTAAATAGTATCAACGAAGACTTAGAGCAGGGGTCGGGAACCTATGGCTCGCGAGCCAGATGTGGCTCTTTTGATGGCTGCATCTAGCCCGCAGACAAATCTTTCATAAAAATAATAATAACATTAAAAATATAAAACATTCTCATGTAGTACAATCCATTCATTTCCTACCGCTTATGTTCATGGTTGCGGGTGGCTGGAGCCAAACACAGCTGTCCTCCGGGACAACACCAAATTTTTATTGGATAATGCGTAATGTACAGGGGTCATTGTATGGCTCTCATGGAATTACATTTTAAAATATGTGGCATTCATGGCTCTCTCAGCCAAAAAGTTTCCCAACCCCTGACTTAGAGTCTACCTCTCATTCTATCATCCTCATTGTGTTTGTTTGCTCCTCAGGTTGTCTCACTTTATTATTATAAGATGGCTGCTGCAGTTTATATAAAATGTCTACATAAATTGAAGAAAGGGAACCACAGTGTGTGTGTGTGTGTGTGTGTGTGTGTGTGTGTGTGTGTGTGTGAAAAATGCCCTTTGCACAAAGAATATGATTATTTTTCTATTTTAATAGATATCAGCAATTGGTACTTTGTAGAAGTTGTACCAATTAATGTGAAATTACCTATTTTCTAACACCCTCATTATTCTTATTTATAGCCAAAGTGAAAAATGGTACCTTACTATAACTTTTTTTAATTTTTAAAATTTATTTAGAAAATTAACTTTAACATGATGACACTGATCAATAAAAGTCATAGGCATCAGGTAAACATTTCTATAGCATTTGAACGGTTGATTATGTTGTATATGCATAACCAAAAGTCATTCATTTTCTGTCGTCTTATGTTTGTCCCTCTTTATACTCTTCCCCCCCCCCAATGCCTCCCCATTCCCATCCTCCACTACCCCTTCCTCTTGGTAACCAATTCACTTTTATCTATGTCCATGAGTCTCAATTTTATATCCCACCTATGTGTGAAATCATACTGTTCTTAGCTTTTTCTGATTTACTTATTTCACTCAGTATAATGTTCTCAAGTTTCATCCATGTTGTCGTAAATGTCAGTATGTCATCATTTCTTATGGCTGAGTAGTATTTCATTGTATATATGTACCACATCTTTATTCAATCCTCTATCGAGGGACACTTTGGTTGTTTCCATTTCTTGGCCACTGTGAATAATGCTGCGATGAACATGCTGTGCATGTGTCTTTATGTACCAATCTTTTCAAGTTTTAGGTGTAGATATCCAGTAGAGGGATTGCTGGGTCATATAGTCGTTCTATTCTTAATCTTATGAGGAACCACCATACTTTCTTCCATAATGGTTGTACTAATTTGCATTCCCACCAACAGTGAATGAGGGTTCCTTTTTCTCCACAGCCTCTCCAACACTTGTTATTACCTATCTTGTTGATAATAGCCAATCAAACAGGTGTGAGGTGATATCTCATTGTAGTTTTGATCTACATTTCTCAAATAGCTAGTAAAGATGAGCATCTTTTCATATATCTGTTGGCCACTTGTATGTCCTCTTGGGAGGAGTGTCTGTTCAGGTTCTCTACCCCACTTTTTAATTGGATTGTTTGCTTATTTGTTGCTGAGTTTTGTGAGTTCTTTTCATATTTTGGATATTAACCCCTTATCAGAGCTGTTGTTTGCAAGTATCATCTCCCATTTAGTTGGCTGTCTATTTCTTTTGTTGTCAGTTTCTTTTGCTGTGCAGAAGTTTTTAGTTTGATATAGTCCTATTCATTTATTTTTGCCTTTACTTCCCTTTCCTTTGGGGTCAAATTCAAAAATTGTTCTCTATGGCCAGGGTCCATGACCTTAGTACCTATGTTTTCCCCTATGTAATTTATTTTTTCAGATCTTATATTTAGGTCTTTGATCCATTTTCAATTAACTTTTATGCAGGGGGACAAACTGTAGTCAAGTTTCATTCTTTTGCATGTGGCTTTCCAATTTTCCCAGCACCATTTATTGAAGAGGCTTTCTTTTCTCCATTGTGTGTTTTTGGCTCTTTTGTTGAAGATGATTTGTCCATATATATGTGGTTTTATTTCTGGGCTCTCAATTCTGTTCCATTGGTGTGTATGTCTGTTTTTCTGCCAGTACTATGCTGTTTTGATTATTGTGGCCCTATAGTATAATTTGAAGTCAGGTACTGTGATACTTCTGGCTCCCTTCTTTTTCCTAAGGATTGCTTTGGCTATTTGGGGATTCTTATGGTTTCATACAAACCTGGTAATTTTTTGTTCTATTTCTTTAAAGAATGACATTGGGATTTTGATGGGGATTGCATTAAATTTGTATATTGCTTTGGGTAAAATGGCCATTTTAACTATGTTGATTCTTCCAATCCATGAACATCGAATATTTTTCCATTTCATTGTGTCTTTTTCTATTTCTTTAAATAATGTTTTGTAGTTATCAGTATATAGGTCCTTCACATTCTTTGTTAAGTTTATTCCTAGGTATATTAATTTTGTTTGGTAGCAATTATAAAAGGAATTGTTTTTTTGAGTTCATTTTCCAAAGTTTTATGGTTGGCATATAGAAAAGAAGTACATTTTTGTTTATTGATTTTATATCCCGGGACTTTACTGTATTGGCTTATTGTTTCTAATAGCTTTTTTGGTAGAATTTGGGGTTTTTTATATACAGGATCATGTCACCTGCAAAAAGTGAAACCTTTACTTCTTCTTTCCGGATATAGATGTCATTTATTTATTTATTTATTTATTACAGAGACATAGAAAGACAGAGAGAGGGACAGATAAGGACACATAGACAGGAAGGGAGAGAAATGAGAAACATCAATTCTTCATTGAGGCACCTTAGTTGTTCATTAATTGCTTTCTCATATGTTCCTTGACCGAGGGGCTACCGCAGACTGAATAACCCCTTGCTCAAGCTGTTGAACTGTGCTCAAACCAGAATAGCCCGTGTCCTTTTTTTTTTTTTAATAATTTTATTTTTTTAATGGGGTGACATCAATAAATCAGAATACATATATTCAAAGATAACATGTCCAGGTTATCTTGTCATTCAATTATGTTGCATACCCATCACCCAAAGTCAGATTGTCCTCTGTCACCTTCTATCTAGTTTTCTTTGTGCCCCTCCCCCTCCCCCTTTCCCTCTCCCTCTCCCCCCTCCCCCCGTAACCACCACACTCTTATCAATGTCTCTTAGTCTCACTTTTATGTCACACCTACGTATGGAATAATGTAGTTCCTGTTTTTTTCTGATTTACTTATTTCACTTTGTATAATGTTATCAAGATCCCACCATTTTGCTGTAAATGATCCGATGTCATCATTTCTTATGGCTGAGTAGTATTCCATAGTGTATATGTGCCACATCTTCTTTATCCAGTCATCTATTGATGGGATTTTTGGTTGTTTCCATGTCCTGGCCACTGTGAACAATGCTGCAATGAACATGGGGCTGCATGTGTCTTTACGTATCAATGTTTCTGAGTTTTGGGGGTATATACCCAGTAGAGGGATTGCTGAGTCATAAGGTAGTTCTATTTTCAGTTTTTTGAGGAACCACCATACTTTCTTCCATAATGGTTGTACTACTTTACATTCCCACCAACAGTGAATGAGGGTTCCTTTTTCTCCACAGCCTCTCCAACATTTGCTATTACCTGTCTTGTTAATAATAGCTAATCTAACAGGTGTGAGGTGGTATCTCATTGCAGTTTTGATTTGCATTTCTCTAATAACTAAAGAAGATGAGCATCTTTTCATATATTTGTTAGCCATTTGTATTTCTTCCTGGGAGAAGTGTCTGTTCATGTCCTCTTCCCATTTCTTTATTGGATTGTTTGTTTGTTTGTTGTTGAGTTTTATGAGTTCTTTGTATATTTTGGATATTAGGCCCTTATCTGAGCTGTTGTTTGAAAATAACATTTCCCATTTAGTTGGCTGTCTGTTTATTTTCTTATCAGTTTCTCTTGCTGAGCAAAAACTTAGTCTGATGTAGTCCCATTCATTAATTTTTGCTTTCACTTCTCTTGCCTTTGGAGTCAAATTCATAAAATGCTCTTTAAAACCCAGGTCCATGAGTTTAGTACCTATGTCTTCTTCTATGTATTTTATTGTTTCAGGTCTTATGTTTAGATCTTTGATCCATTTTGAGTTAATTTTAGTACAGGGGGACAAACTGTAGTCCAGTTTCATTCTTTTGCATGTGGCTTTCCAGTTTTCCCAGCACCATTTGTTGAAGAGGCTTTCTTGTCTCCATTGTGTGTTGTTGGCCCCTTTATCAAAAATTATTTGAACATATATATGTGGTTTTATTTCTGGGTTTTCTATTCTGTTCCATTGGTCTGAGTGTCTATTTTTCTGCCAATACCATGCTGTTTTGATTGTCGTGGCCCTATAATATAGTTTGAAGTCAGGTATTGTAATGCCCCCAGCTTCATTCTTTTTCTTTAGGATTGCTTTGGCTATTCGGGGTTTTTTATAGTTCCATATAAATCTGATGATTTTTGCTCCATTTCTTTAAAAATTGTCATTGGAATTTTGGTGGAAATTGCATTAAATTTGTATATTGCTTTGGGTAATATGGCCATCTTGATTATATTTATTCTTCCTAACCAAGAACAAGAAATATTCTTCCATCTCATTATATCTTTTTCAATTTCCCTTAACAATGGTTTATAGTTTTCATTATATAAGTCCTTTACATTCTTTGTTATGTTTATTCTTAGGTATTTTATTTTTTTTGTTGTTGCAATCGTGAAGGGGATTATTCTTTTGAGTTCGCTCTCAAATGTTTCATTGTTGGCATATAGAAAAGCTATTGACTTCTGTATGTTAATTTTGTATCCTGTGACCTTACTGTATTGCCTATTGTTTCTAATAGTCTTTTTGTGGATTCTTTGGGGTTTTCTATGTATAGGATCATATCATCTGCAAAAAGTGATACCTTTACTTCTTTTCTGATATGGATGCCTTTTATTTCTTTGTCTTGTCTGATTGCTCTGGCTAGAACCTCTAGCACCACATTAAATAAGAGTGGAGAGAGTAGACAACCCTGTCTTGTTCCTGATTTAAGGGGGAAAGCCTTCAGTTTTGTGCCATTTAATATAATGTTAGCTGATGGTTTATCATATATAGCCTTTATCATGTTGAGATATTTTCCTTCTATACCCATTTTGTTGAGAGTCTTAAACATAAAATTGTGTTGTATTTTATCGAAAGCCTTTTCTGCGTCTATTGATAAGATCATGTGGTTTTTGTTCTTTGTTTTGTTGATATGGTATATTACGTTAACCGTTTTACATATGTTGAACCATCCTTGAGATTCTGGGATGAATCCCCCTTGATCATGATGCATTATCTTTTTAATATGTTGTTGTATTCGATTTGCTAGTATTTTGTTTAGTATTTTAGCATCTGTATTCATTAGAGATATTGGTCTGTAGTTTTCTTTTTTTGTGCCATTTTTGCCTGGTTTTGGTATGAGGGTTATGTTGGCCTCATAAAATGTGTTTGGAAGTATTGCTTCCTCTTAAATTTTTTGGAAGACTGAGTAGAATAGGAACCAAGTCTTCTTTGAATGTTTGATAAAATTCACTGGTATAGCCGTCTGGGCCTGGACTTTTATTTTTGGGGAGGTTTTTAATGGTTTTTTTATTTCTTCTCTACTAATAGGTCTGTTTAGGCTTTCTGCTTCTTCTTGACTCAGTCTAGGAAGGTTGTATTGTTCTAGGAATTTATCCATTTCTTCTAGGTTGTTGAATTTAGTGGCATAAAGTTTTTCATAGTATTCTACAATAATTCTTTGTATATCTACGGTGTCCGTGGTGATTTCTCCTCTTTCATTTTGGATTTTGTTTATATGAGTTCTTTCTCTTTTTTCCTTGGTAAGTCTTGCCAAGGGTTTGTCAATTTTGTTGATCTTTTCAAAGAACCAGCTCTTTGTTCTATTAATTTTTTCTATAGTTTTACTGTTCTCTATTTCATTTATTTCTGCTCTGATTTTTATTATCTCCTTTCTTCGGCTGGTTTTGGGTTGTCTTTGTTCTTCTTTTTCTAGTTCCTTAAGGTGTGAAGTTAAGTGGTTCACTTGGGCTCTCTCTTGTTTGTTCATAAATGCCTGAAGTGATATGAACTTCCCTCTTATCACTGCTTTTGCTGCATCCCATAGATTCTGATATGTCGTATTGTCATTTTCATTTGTCTGTATGTATCTTTTGATCTCTGCACTTATTTCTTCTTTGACCCATTCATTTTTTAAAAGTATATTGTTTAGTTTCCACATTTTTGTGGGATTTTTTTCCTCTTTTTTGCCGTTGAATTCTAGTTTCAAGGCTTTATGATCAGAAAATATGTTTGGTACAACTTCTATTTTTCTGAATTTGCTGATGTTGTTTTTGTGGCCCAACATATGGTCAATTCTTGAGAATGATCCATGTACACTGGAGAAAAAGGTATACTCAGTCACTTTGGGATGTAATGTCCTGTAGATGTCTATCATATCCAGGTGCTCTAGTGTTTTGTTTAAGGACACTATATCTTTGTTGATTCTCTGTTTGGATGACCGATCTAGAGCCATCAGCAGTGTATTGAGGTCCCCAAGTATGATTGTATTTTTGTCAGTTTTTGTTTTAAGGTCAATAAGTAGCTGTCTTATATATTTTGGTGCTCCTTGGTTTGGTGCATATATATTAAGAATTGTTATGTCTTCTTGATTCAGTGTCCCCTTAGCCATTATGAAATGGCCGTCTGTGTTCAATCCAGTGACCTCGGAGTTTTGAACCTGGCTCCTCCATGTCCCAGTCTGATGCTCTATCCACTGTGCCACTGCCTGGTCAGGCTATTTCTTTCTCTTGTCTGATCACTCTGGCTAAAATTTCCAAGCCTATGTTGAATAAGAGTGGAGAGAGTGGGCAGTCTTGACTTGTTCCTGATTTTAGAGGAAAAGCCTTCATTTTGTCACCATTTAGCATGATATTTGCTGCTTGTTTGTTATAAATGGCCTGTATTGTGTTGAGGTAAATTCCTTCTATTCTAACTTTATTGTTTTAAACATAAAGTGATTCTATATCTTATCAAATGCTTTTTCTGCATCTATTAATAAGACCATATGATTTTTGTTCTTTGTTTTGTTGATGTGATATATTATATTGATTGATTTTTGTATGTTGAACCACCCTTGTGCTCTTGGAATGAATCTCACTTGATTGTGATGTATTTTTTTTTTTTGATGTATTGTATTTAATGTGCTAGTATTTTGTTTAGGATTTTTGCATCTGTACTCATTAGAGATATTGGTCTATAGTTTTCTTTTTTGTGTTGTCCTTGTCAGGTTTTTGAATGAGGGTTATGTTGGCCTCATAAAATGTGTTAGGGAGTATTGCTTCTTCTATTTTTTGAAAGACTTTGAGAAGGATAGGTAGCAAATCTTTGAATGTTTGGTAGAATTCACTAGTGTAGCCATCTGGTCCTGAACTTCTGTTTTTTGGGAGCTTTTTGATAGTTGTTCTTTTTCCTACCTGCTTATAGGTCTATTTAGGTTTTCTCCTTTTTTGTGACTCAGTCTAGAAAGATTGTATAGTTCTAGGAATTTATCCATCTTCTCTAGGTTGTTGAATGTGGTGGCATATAATTTTTTATAATATTCTACTATGATTCTTTGTATATCTACAATGTTTGTAGTAATTTCTCTCTTTCATTATGAATTTTGTGTATATGAATCTTTCCTTATTTTCCTTAGTGAGTATAGCCAGTGATCTATTGATTTTAATGATCTTTTCAAAGAACCAGCTCTTTGTTGTATTCATGTTTTCTATAGTTGTTTTTGTTCTCTATTTCATTTAGTTCTGCTCTAACCTTTACTCTTCTCTTCTGCTGACTTTGGGTTGCCTTTGTTCTTCTTTTTCTAGTTCAAGATGTGATCTTAGGCTGTTTGCTTGGTATCTCTCTTATGTCTTGATATAAGCCTGAAGTGATATAAACTTCCCTCTTATTACTGCTTTAGCTGCATCCCAGAAATTTTGATATGTTGTGTTGTCATTTTCATTTGTCTGTATATATCTTTTGATCTCTGCTTTTATTTCTTCTTTGACTCAGTCATTTTTTAGAAGTATGTTGTTTAATTTCCACATTTTTATGGGTTTCTTTACTTCCTTTTTACAGGTGAATTCTAATTTCAAGCCATATGGTCAGAAAATATGCTTGGTATAATTTTAATTTTTCTGAATGTATTGTTGTTAGTTTTGTGGCCCAACATATGGTCTATCCTTGAGAATGTTCCATGCACACTGGAGAAGAATGTATAATCTGATTTTTTGGGATGAAATGTCCTATAAATTTCTATTATGTCCATTAGGTCCAGAGTGTCATTTAAGGCTGATATTCCTTTATTGATTTCCTGTTTGGATAATCTATCTAAAGTTGTCAATGGTGTGTTGAAATCTCCAAGTATGATTATGTTTTTGTATGCTTCTATTTTTAGATCAGTTAGTAGGTATCTTATATATTTTGGCGCTTCCTGGTTTGGTGCATATATATAAAAAAGTCTTACTGATACAATGTCCCCCTTTATCATTATGATATACCATCTTTGTCTCTGGTTACCTTGTTGTCTTGAAGTCAGCATTGTCAGATATAAATATGGCTACACCTACTTTTCTTTGGATATTATTTGCTTGGAAATTCGTTTTCTAAACTTTCACTTTGAATCTACTTTTGTCCTTGCAACTTAGATGTGTCTCTTGAAGGGAGCATACGGTTGGGTTTTGCTTTTGATCCAATCTGCTACTCTGTCCTTCTTTATTGGTGAGTTCAGTCTATTTACATTTAGAAAAATTATTGACCCTATCTGTATCTTCTCTGGTCTTATCCCCTCATCCCCCTTCCCTCTGACAGCTGTTGCTCTGCTCCCTGCGACCCTGACTCTGCCTCTATTTTGTTCCTCAGTTCACCTTGTTCATTATGTTCCATATATAAGTTTTGTGGCCCAAAAAATATATGATATTTTTTTTTCACTGCCTGGCTTATTTCACTTAGTATAATGATCTCCAGGTCCATCCATGCAATCGCAAAAGTTAAGATTTCCTGCTTTTTCATGGATGCATAGTATTCCATTGTGTATATATACCACAACTTTTTTATCCACTCATTCACTGATGGGCACTTGGACTGTTTTCAGATTTTGGCTATTGTAAACAATGCAACAGTAAACATGGGGGTACGTATCTTCTTTTGAATCAGTGTTTTGGGATTCTTCAGATATGTTCCTAAAAGTGGGGTAGCTGGGTCAAAAGGCTGTTTCATTTTTAATTTTTTGAGGAATCTCCATACTGTTTTTCACAGTGGCTGCACAAGTCTGCATTCCCATCAGCAGTGCAGGAGGGTTGCTTTTCTCTGCACCATTGCCAGTACTTGTTGTGTATTGATTTGTTAATGAGTGCCATTTTGACAGGTATGAGGTGGTATCACATTGTGGTTTTAATTTGCATTTCTCTGATGATTAGTGACATTGAACACTTTTTCATATGCCTATTGGCCATATGTATGTCCTCGTTGGAGAGCTGTCTATTCAGTTCTTTTTCATATATATATATTGTGTATATATATATATATATTTTTTTTTTTTCTTAAGTGAGAAGCAGGGAGGCAGAGAGACAGACTCCTGCATACGCCCGACTGAGATCCACCTGGCATATCTACCAGGGGCGATGCTCTGCCCATCTGGGGCATTGCTCTGTTGCAACTGGAATCATTCTAGTGCTTGAGACAGAGGCTATGGAGCCATCTTCAGTGCCTGGGCCAACTTTGCTTTAGTGGAGTCTTGCCTGTGGGAAGGGAAGAGAGAGATAGAAAGAAGAGAAACAAGGGTGGAGAACCAGTTGGGTGCTTCCCTTGTGTGCCCTGTCCAGGAATCAAACCCAGGACTTCCACATGCTGGGCTGACACTCTACCACAGAGACAACTGGCTAGGGCCCCTTTGCTAATTTTTTAATTAGATTGTTTACTTTCCTGGTGTTGAGGTTTAGAAGTTCTTTAAAATTGTTGGTTATTAACCCCTTATCGGACGTATTGGCAAATGTGTTCTCCCATTGTTTGGGTTGTATTTTTATTTTGTTAATGGTGTCCTTTGCTGTGCAAAAGCTTTTTAGTTTTATATAGCCCCATTTATTTATTTTATCTTTTACTTCACTTGCCTGTGGAGCTATATTGACAAAAATACTGCTATGAGAAATATTGGAGGGTTTACTGCCTATGTTTTCTTCCAAGATGTTTATGGTTTTGCAACTTACATTTAAGTCTTTTATCCATTTTCAGTATATTTTTGTGAATGGTATAAGTTACTGATCTAGTTTCATTTTTTTGCAGGTAGCTGTCCAATTTTTTCATCACCATTTATTTAAGAGACTGTCTTTACTCCATTGTATACTCTTACCTCCTTTGTCAAATATCAATTTGATCATAAAGGTGTGGGTTTTTTCTGGGTTCTCTGTTCTGTTCCATTGATCTGTATGCCTGTTCTTATGCCAGTACCATGCTGTTTTGATTACAATGGCCCTGTAGTATAACTTGATATCAGGAAGTGTGATACCACCTACTTTATTAATAATTTTCAAGATTGCTGAGGCTATTCAGATTCTTTTTTCTGCTCCATATAAAGATTAAGAATATTTGTTCAATGTGTTTGAAGCATGCCATTAGTATTTTAATAGTAATTGTATTAAATTTATAGATTGCTTTGGGTGGTATAGACATTTTAATGATGTTTATTCTTCCTATCCATGAACACAATATATGCTTGCACTTGTTTGTATGTTCCTTGATTTCCTTTTTCAATGTCTTATAATTTACCAAGTATAAGTCTTTAACTCCTTGGTTAAAAATATAATTAGGTACTCTATTTTTTTTTGCAAGAGTGAAGAAAATTGTTTTCTTAATTTCCCTTTCTGATAGTTTATTGTTGGTGTATAACAGGGGTAGTCAACCTTTTTATACCTACCGCCCACTTTTGTATCTCTGTTAGTAGTAAAATTTTCTAACCACCCACTGGTTTCACAGTAATAGTGATTTATAAAGTAGGGAAGTAACTTTATAAAATTTGTAAAGGAGAGTTACAGCAAGTTAAAGCATATAATAATAATTACTTAGCAAGTACTTAATGTCAGATTTTTGTCAAGTTTGACAGGATAAATTTTTATAAAACAACATACTATAGTTAAATCTATCTTTTTATTTATACTTTGGTTGCTCCGCTACCACCCACCATGAAAGCTGGAACACCCACTAGTGGGCGGTAAGGACCAGGTTGACTACCACTAGTGTATAAAAATGCCACTAATTTCTAAATATTATTTTATATCATGCCACCTTGAAAAATTTATTTATCATGTCTAGTAGTTTTTTTGACTGAGACTTTAAGGTTTTCTATGTACAGTATCATGTCATCAGCAATTAATGACAATTTTACTTCTTTTTTTCCTATTTGGATGCCTTTTATTTCTTCTTCTTGTCTGATTGCTGTGGCTAGGACTTCTAGAACTATGTTGAATAAGAGTGGTGAAAGGGGGCACCCCTGCCTTGTTCCTGATCTTAAGAGGATTACTTTTAATTTTTTCCCATTGAGTATGATGTTGGCTGTTGATTTGTCATATATGGCCCTTATTATGTTGAGGTATGTTTCTTGTATTCCCACTTTGCTTAGTTTTGATAATAGATGGGAGCTGGATTTTATCAAATGTTTTTTTTGTATCTATTGCTATAATCATGTGGTTTTTATTTTTCACTTTTTAATCACATTTATTGATTTGTGAATATTGTACCAGTTTTGTCTCCCCAGAATAAATTCCACTTGATCATGGTTTATGATTTTTTAAATATATTGCTGGATCCAGTTTGCTAATATTTTGTTGAGGATTTTAGCATCTAAATTTATCAGGGATATTGGACTATAGTTTTCTTTCATTGTAGTGTCTTTACCTGGTTTTTGGATGAGGATAATGCTTGCCTCATAAAATGAGCCTGGAAGCCTTCCCTTCTCTTAAATTTTTTGAAACAGCTTGAGAAGGATAAGTGTTAGTTCTTTGAATGTTTGGTAAAATTTGCCTGTGAAGACATCTGGTCCAGGACTTTTGAATGGTGGGAGTTTTTGATAACTGTTTCAATTTCATTTGCTGTAATTAGTATGTTTAGGTGTTCTGATTCTTCCAGATAGAGTTTTGGAAGACTATGTTTCTAGGAATTTATCCATTTCACCTAGGTAGTCTAATTTATTGGCATGTAGACCTCCATAGTATTTTCTTGCACTCCTTTGTATTTCTATGGTGTCAGCTGTTACTTCTCCACTTTCATTTCTAATTTTATTTATTTGGGTTCTCTCTTTTTTCCTGATGAGTCTGGTTAAAGGTACATCAATCTTGTTTACCTTTTCAAAGAACCAGCTCTTGGTTTTATTGATCTTTTGTATTGCTTTTTTAGCCTCTATGTCATTTATTTCCACTCTGATCTTTATTATTCCTTCCTTCTACTTCATCTGGGCTTTATTTGTTGTTAGTTTCCTAGTTTTTTTAGGGACAGGGTTAGGTTGTTTATTTGAGTTTTTTCTTGCTCCTTAAGGCAGTGGTCCCCAACCCCTGGGCCGTGGACCAGTACCAGTTTGTGCACCATTTGGTACCGGTCCACAGAGAAAGAATTAATAACTTACATTATTTCCATTTTATTTATACTTAAGTCTGAACGATGTTTTATTTTTTTAAAAATGACCAGATTCCCTCTGTTACACCCATCTAAGACTCACTCTTGATGCTTATCTTGGTCATGTGATACATTTATCCATCCCGCCCTAAAGGCTGGTCCATGAAAATATTTTCTGACATTAAACCAGTCCGTGGCCGAAAAAAGGTTGGGGACCACTGCCTTAAGGCATGCCTGTAATGCTATGAACTTCCTTCTCAGGACTGCTTCCACTGTATCCTATAGATTTTGGGTTATATGTTCACTTTCATTTGTTTCAAGAAATTTTTTTTATTTTTTCCTTGATCTCATTGTTAACCCATTCATTATTTAATAACATGCTATTTAGCCTCCAAGTGTTTGAATGTTTTTCAGTTCTTCTATTGTAGTTGATTTCTAGTTTCATGCCATTGTGATCAGAGAAGATGCTTGATATGATTTCAATTTTCTTAAATTCACTAAAATTCATGTTGTGTCCTAACATGTTGTCTATCCTAGAGAATGTACCATGAGCACTTGAAAAGAATGTATATTCTGCTGCTTTGGGGTGAAAGGTTCTGAAGATATATAAATTAAATCCAGATGATCTATTGTGTCATTTAAGCCTGCATTTTCTTTGTTAATTTTCTGTCTGGAGGATCTATCCATGAATGTTAGTAGGGTATTATAATCCCCTACTATTATAGTATTGCTATTGATCTCACCCTTTATGTCATCAAAATCTGCTCTATATATTTAGGTGCTCCTATATTAGGTGCATAAATATTTACAATGGTTATATCCTCCTGTTGGGTTGCTCCTTTTATCATTTATCCCTTTCTATAGCTTTATCCCTTACTATTGCTTTTGCTTTAAAAGCTATTTGGTCATATATAAATATTGCTACTACTCCAGTTTTTTTTTCATTTTCATTTGCATAAAATAATTTTTTTCATCCCTTCACTTTCAGTCTATGTGTATTTTTTATACTGAGGTGGGTCTCTTGTAAACAGCATATGTACAGGCCCTGTTTTCTTTTTTTCCTTTTCTTTTTTTTTACAGAGACAGAGAGTCAGAGAGAGAGAGATAGATAGGGACAGACAGACAGGAATGGAGAGATGAGAAGCATCAATCGTTAGTTTTTTGTTGTGACACCTTAGTTGTTCATTGATTTCTTTCTCATATGTGCCTTGACCGATGGGCTACAGCAGACCAAGTAACCCCTTGCTCAAACCAGTGACCTTGGGTTCAAGCTGGTGAGCTTAGCTCAAACCAGATGAGCCCGTGCTCAAGCTGGCGACCTTGGGGTCTCAAACCTGGGTCCTCCGCATCACAGTCTGATGCTCTATCCACTGTGCCACCTCCTGATCAGGCAGCCCCTGTTTTCTTATTCATGCAGTTACCCTATGTCTTTTGATTGGAGCATTTAATCCATTTACATTTAAAGTTAGTATTGATATGTACTTATTTATTGCCATTTTATTCTTTAAATTTACAATCCTCTTTCTCTCAATATCTTTTTTGTTGTTGCTCTTTTTATAGCAGGCCCCTTAACATTTTGTGGGTTTTTTTTTTTTGTGTGTGTGTGTGTGTGTGTGTGTGTGTGTGTGACAGAGATAGAGACAGAGAGAGGGACAGATAGGGACAGACAGGAAGGGAGAGAGATGAGAAGCATCAAATTTTTAGTGTGGCACCTTAGTTGTTCATTGATTACTTTCTTATATATGCCTTGACCAGGGAGCTACAGTAGAGTGAGTGACCCTTTTCTGAAGCCAACAATGTTGGGCTTCAAGCCAGTGACCTATGGGCTCAAACCAGCAACCATGGGGTCATGTGTATGAGCTCACATTCAAGCCAGCAATCCCGTGCTCAAGCCGATGAGCCCATGCTCAAGCTGGCGACCTTGGGGTTTCAAACCTGGGTCCTCTGCATCTCAAATGCTCTACCTACTGTGCTACTGCCTGGTCATGCAACATTTCTTACAGTACTGGTTTGGTTGTAATAAATGCCTTGAGTATTTTCCTTTTTGTCTGGGAAGCTTTTTATTTCTCTTTCAATTTAAAATGTTAGCCTTACTGGATAAAGTAGTCTTGGTTGTTTGTAGATTTTTGTTTTGCATGATTTTGAATATTTCTTGCCATTCTCTTCTGGCCTCAAGTGTTCCTATGAAGAAGTCAGATGTTATCTTTATGAGGGTTCCTCTGAGGTAACTAATTGCTTTTCTCTTGTAGCTATTTGTATTTTTTCTTTGTCTCTTAACTTTGGCATTTTAATTATGATGTGTCTTGGTGTAGGCTTCCTTGGGTTCCTCTTTAATGGGATGTTGTGCTTCTTGAACTTCTGTGACTTTTTTCTTCATCAATTTAGGAAAATTTTCCACTGATTTTTTTCAAATAAGTTCTCTATACTTTGTTCATTCTCTTCTTCTTCAGGAACCCCTATGATGGGGGTTGTTGTTTCTCTTCATGTTGTCACAGTCCCCTCAGTCTTTTTGAGCTTCTTTTCTTTTGCTGCTCTACTTCTGTGCTTTCATTTATTTTGTCAACTAAATTGCTGATTTGATCCTCTGCTTCATCCAGCATGCTGTTGATGTCTTCTAGTGCAGTCTTCATTTCTGATATTGTATTTGTCATTTCTGACTGGTTTTTTTCTATGTTTTCAGTGTCCTTTATGATGCTTGCTATTTCTTTAAGTTCTCATTGTGAACATACATTCAGCTTCCTAAAAATCATTTTTTTAAAACTCTGTGTCTGCTAGTTTGGTTACTTCCATTTCACTTGGTTCTTTTTCTGGGGATATCTCTTGTTGATTCATTTGTGATGTATTTCTTTGCCCATTTTGTCTATGTATTAGGTAGCACTATTTGACTTTGAAATTTCTTGTGGTGTCTTTATGAGAAAGATGGGCTTGGTGGTACTGACCTCCAAGCCACCTGAGTTCCTTGTTCTAGGAATGCTTCTTGAGGGTAGTATTTCCCTCCTTTTGTATGTGAATATTAAATGCAGTTGGTCCTTTCATGCATGCTTGTGGTTATCCCTTCAGGCTGGCTGGCTCTAAGGGTCAACCTTGATGATGTGTATTCAACACTATGCAGTTTCTTTCCTGTTAGGTGTATTTATTGTCCACAGTGTCTGGTGCCTGCTGGACTCCTCCTTTGGGTGTGCATCTAGTGTAGTTAGCTCAGTCTGGGGTTGGTGCCACCTACTACTGGTTGTGTTGGTTCTAGGTCCTCTTGGGATGGTGTCAGCCATAGTTTGTAACCTGCCATGGGTTACCTGTCTGGAGCTACTACTCTGTTTGCTATTTGTGTCTGCATTTCCTGTGCCTGGGTAGTATGGAGGGGTCAACCTATGTATAAGGATCAGCTTCTTCCTGCTTAGAGATGACAGCAGCTCTGTAAAAGTCCCAAGCTCCATAAGACTTGCCTCCACTTTTCAGCTGCTCCACCTCCTCCTGCATCTGCCTGGTCTTCCCACAGAATTTTCTGTAGAAAGACTGTATTGAGCGCTCAAACTGGCCTCACCCAACCAACCCCTTTACAGGTTGCAAGCTTAGTGGGTTAGGGCAGCTGAGGTTGGGAATACAATGTTAGTGGAACCCCCTACTTCAGGGATCTCTTGAAGGGGTCTAAGTTCTCCAGGAACTTAGTATGGGAAAAGTGGCCCCTACTCCAGAGCCTAATCTCTCAGCCACTGCCAACTACTCAAATTTTATTTTTTCCCAGCCAGGTGAGTGCAGGTTCAGATTGAGTGTGGCCGACAGCCTCGTCTGCAGAAGTCCTTCTAGCTGATGAGAACCTGGTCTCAGGGAGGAAGACTGAGAGAGTCCTCTCCTGGGGTTGAGTGTCCCCCTCCAGGAAGTGGTTAAGCCCTTCAACCAGACTCAACAATAGGCTCATGGAGACCTACACTTTAAATGTGCATGCTCAAGCCTCTCTTTACCTTCCCCCTGTGGAACCTAGCAGGGCCAGATATCCAGCACCTGGGCTGGCTGTCTCTGAAGTTCCACCTGGTCCAATGTACATGAGCTACTGTGCTGGTGCTGATTACAGAAAGCAGAACTCACCTCAACTGAGCCAAGTCTGAGGAACACTTCCTTAAGACACACCATTAGGTTCTGAACCAATGCTCTCTATAGCTGGCCACTGGATGTGCTGGTCCTGGGCCTCCCTGGAGGAAACCTGGTGCAAACCAGTGGGGAAACTGCCTATGACTGGCCCTCAGAAACCTTTTTGGAGCTAAAAGCCATCCAGAGTTTGTGGCTGCCTCTGCTGGGCCCAGGTGCACATGGAAATACCAAGCACACGCGTAGGCTGGTTTTTACCCACACTGGGCCCGGGGGAAGGTCCACAAATGGCCAAGGTTCCCCGAGACCCACCTTCTGCAGCCTCTGTCTGTTGGCTGCTTGTTGAACTCAGCCACTGAAAAAACCTCTGGTAGAGTCTAGAGCAGCGGTTCTCAACCTGTGGGTCGCGATCCCGGCGGGGGGTCGAACGATGGCTTTAGGCGACCCCTGTGTTTTGTATTTTCTGATAGCTTTAGGCGACTTCTGTGTTTTGGTCGTTCGACCCCCTGCCGGGGTCGCAACCCACAGGTTGCAGCGAACCGCTGGTCTAGAGCCTGCAGCAATTCAGGGATTAGGAAGAGTGGTGGCTGTGGATTGGCCCCAGGTGTCAGTCTGTCCAGACTTTTATCACAGATTTCAGTAGGGGGTGGCCCCAGGATTCCAGTGAGTGTGGCCTCTGAGACCCAGAGGTGTGGTCTGCCCGTAGTATAGACAGTTTCTGTTGAATCTCCTGTGAGGCGGAAGCACCAGTCATAGATTAGAGAGAGTGCAGGGGGAACGCTGTAGCCTCTATGCCAGAAAACTGAGTCACTGATGTGCTCCCTGCTTCTTAGCTTGGAAAGAGAGACTCTGAGGGCAGGGAAGTTGCTTTTCCCCAGGCTAATGCCGCTCAGAGGGGACTATTCCACCCAAGAAAGATGGCAACTGTGGTACTGGAAAATGACTCAGCAGAGGGCTTCCAGTGGCTGTCCCCTACGGTGTCTCTCCCTGGGCCTCCAACTTCACATTCTCCTCACACAGTTTTAGTCTTCTAAGCCCTCCTTCCACCAGAACCCCATTAAGTTCTCATTGAGAACATCCATGATTGATCTAAGATCTTTGAATGAGACTTTCTACTCTGGCCCTTTATAATGGAGCCTGAGTCTCTGAGAGCTCCTGTCTCTCTCACAGACAAACACCTCAGCTCTTTTCACTGCCAAATGCTGTGTAGGTGCCTCTTCTAGGCTCTGGGGCTCTAGGCTGGGGCACCCGGCCTGGGGCTTAGGACCCTCACCTCTCAGGGTGAACTTCCTCCCCACAGTGAGAGTTCCTCCAACCCTCCACTCCCGCTTGCTCCTGGAAGCAGGCAGCCCTTTCCACATTTCTGCCCTGCCTACCAGTCTCATTTTGGCTTTTTCTGTGATCCTTGGTTATAGACTCCTCTGTTTAGTTCAAAGGTGTTTTTTTAAGATGATTTTTCTTAATTTAAGTTGTAATCCAATTTGGTCCTGGGAGGTGGCAGTTGGAACACCTGCCTACTCCATCTCCATCTTGGAATCTCAGGATTTTCTCTAAACATTTTTGTGTCAAGTTCCTTCTGAAGTCTGATGAAGTCTATATATTCCTTCTCAGAATAATGGTTTAAATACAAAGAAAACCAATTACATTAATTTATAATCATAAAAACATTTTAAATATGTGATATAATAAATCTGATAGTACAAAAAGTTTTGAAATATTGACAAATAACAGTATGTAGAAGTGAGCTCAATAACTATCATAGTGTAAAAGTAGTGATGATCATAAATGAGATACCTGCAACAGACAAAATTTGATATAAACTGCTTATGATTTCTGTTGGTGACAGTCACAGATATTATGAATACTTTTGTGCTTTCAAACTTATATTCATAATGGAAAGAAATGCTTAATGTCAATTAAATATGAGCTAAAATAAAGATGTAATTTTTTTCCATCCAATTCTCAGATCCTCTAAATAATAGTATAAAACAAGAAGCCTGGGGATTCAAATATGGGTAATGAATTCAATTAGAAATTTATGTTACTAGTTTAGCTGAGAAGTGATAATGTATAAATATTAATAGCTAATGTTGACTGAGAACTTAATTATATTCCAGGCACTGTTCAAAGTACTACATATGATGAGTCAGGGCTGCACCTATTTTTTTTTCCATGTTTATTTATTTTTTATTTATTTATTTTTTTGTATTTTTCTGAAGCTGGAAACGGGGAGGCAGTCAGACAGACTCCCCCATGCACTCGACCGGGATCCACCCGGCACACCCACCAGGGGGCGATGCTCTGCCCATCTGGGGCATCGCTCTGTCGCGACCAGAGCCACTCTAGCGCCTGGGGCAGAGGCCAAGGAGCCATTCCCAGCGCCCGGGCCATCTTTTTGCTCCAATGGAGCCTCGGCTGCGGGAGGGGAAGAGAGAGACAGAGAGGAAGGAGGGGGGGTGGAGAAGCAGATGGGCGTCTCTCCTGTGTGCCCTGGCCGGGAATCGAACCCGGGACTTATGCACGCCAGGCCGACGCTCTACCACTGAGCCAACCGGCCAGGGCCAAAGGGCTGCACCTATTTTATAGGTGCAGAAATGGAAGCAGAGAGAGCTAAAAAACTTCATTCAGTTCTGAGTATCAAGATCAGATTTTGAACTGAGGTTGTTTGACTTGAGGACTTCACTCTTATCCACTTTTAGTATAAAATAATGTATTAGAAGCATGTAGGAAAAAGAGTGAACAAGACATAGAGAAGCAAGAAGAGAGAGGAATTAACAAAGAAGCCCCGATGAAGTGGCGGTATTGAAAAAATATCTGCCGGCCAGTTTTTCCCTTCTTGTTATTTCTTCACCATCCTACCCCAGTAGACTTTCGTCATTAAGGGTAAGCCATGAGGCGGAGGTTTACTGCCTCTGCGAAAGTAGAGAAAACACTATTTAGAAAACTGGCATATGCTATACATTATTTTTCGGGGCTGAAAATAGAAAAAGGGAGAAAATGGGAGATTCCATCTATGTATCCTTGCTCCTTTTTTGAGTCAAAACTTTGCTGAGAGAGGTAAGTAGAGCAGAAAAATCCAGACAAATCTCAGAGAATCAAAGAATCTTGTGGCTGGTGCCCTGATTCCTGTGTAGCATGAATGTCAGAAAGCATTAAGAGAATTATTCTGCTCATCATGGTCCTATAGGTCCTATATCTAATATGTTACCAGATAAGTAGCAATGGCTAAGAAGATGACTAGACTAGGGGCATTCACATTGGATCCTGAACTCTCCAGATGGTTTCTGAGAAAGCATCCAAAAGCCACCAGGTAACCAAAGGGGATAGCTTGCTAAACGGGATGCTGGATTGGCTGCTAGATTTAGATGAGGATGACAAAGTACAGGGACCTCATAACTGGAGGCAATAGTGTAGTCATGAATAGCAGGTGCCAGCATAATGTTCCAAAAACAAGATGATCATCAATATATCAGTGGCTACCTTACAGGGAACTCAGTTACCAAGGAGCTCAACTAAGGTAAAGCAGATGCATCAAGAGGAGAGGATGATGCAGTTGAGATCAATCAGAACAAACCACCTCAATGAAAAGCTGTGAGGGAGGACCAGGAAACTCTCTGCAGTGCCAGGAAGCTAAGTGAGCTTCTTTACTCCGGATTCATCTAGAAAAACAGGACAGTGGGAGGAAGAGAGCATTTCTGAAGTGTGAAATGCTGATAAAGAGTAATAGCCCCCCAATTAAATGTATTTTTTGGTGATGTCCAATTTATTCTTTTTTTAAAATTTTGGTAAAATAAAACAACAAAATTTATCATCTTAACCATTTTTTAAATGTATATTTCAGTAATGTCAAACATATTCACATTGCTGTGCAACATATCTGTAGAACTTCATCTTCCAGAACTGAAACTTCATACTCAGGGAACAACTCTGTTTGCATCCCCCAATCACCACCACCTGCAGCCCCTGGCCACCACCATTTTACTGTGTTTCTATGAAACTGATTACCTCCAACACCTTAGATAAATGAAATCATATAGTATTTTTCTTAAAAAATCTCCTAAATTTTAAACTGGAAAATTGGTAACTATGATTGGCAAGCTTGAGCACTTTCTATTGTTGAGGAGTGGAGGTTCAAAAGCAAGATGAGATCAGCTAAACACCATAAAGTAAGTTACATCTCTTTAACCCTGGTTTGTGACTATTACAACCCAACCCCACTAATGTGAGATAACTCTATTAAAATTGTGTGAAAGAGAATCATCAGACTCTGGAGCTTGACTCTCAGGCTGAAGAGCAACATGGATATCAACTGAGTCTTATCTCTTGAAAAGCCAACATGACTCCACTATCATTTTCTTAGGCTCTTTAAACTGTTCTTCCCCATTACTTTCTGCATGTACTCCTTCTACACCGGCTTTGTAGTCCATTCTCTAAATGTGCCTTATCTACTCTATGTAGAACCTGAGTTGTCTCTGCCTCCCCCCTCTGCACTCTCAATACTTTGAAAATTCAGCACTCAAAAAAAGGGACATCCCCCTATAAGCTCTGCATACCATTTCTTTCACACATTTCTGACCCTGGCTTCATACTGACTTGGATCTCTAATCTAAGTTTATAATCACTCTACGATGTAGATATTGGCTGTGTCTAAAACTTGGGCATCCTAGACAGGTTCTGAATGACTGCAGCATTTGGTGCAAATAAATATTACTATGGGACTGTGTCCATCTGCTGGTCGGGCAGCTATGGCAAAGGATCAGATCAACTCTTAGAAAGCTGAAGGAAATCAAGTCTGATTACTCTGTGGGTAGACTTCCAAGATAGCTCATCTCTAGAAGTTCAGTCATTTCAGTTATCACTGGAACTTTCTTCCAGTTCAAGGAATTATCAACAACATCATTAGCAATATTGGCCTTCTCTGAAAAGAATATAGAACCTCATACCTTCTTAGTTGACAATTTATCTGTTGTGTTGTGTTATAAATTTCAAAGGTAGTTTTAACAATGTTTTTTTTATAATGTGCCAAAATTTGTTTACTAGCATAGAATAATTTCTGTACATTCACATAACAGATTAGATAATGCTTGCATCTTGCTAAAGCAGTCTGTGTACTTGGTCTTCACCAAAGCTGTTTGGCAGTTTTAATTTAATCTGTTAATCTTAAAGGGTACACTAGATAGAGATCCAGCATAGGGTTTCATTTTCTGTGGAACTCAATTAATGGTAATTGAACATGAAATGTTGATAATAAAAATCTGAATCTATTCTATACCATAGCAAAGCAAAAATTAAAATAAAGTGCCTTTAACTGGTTAGTAAACTAGAAAGTCTTAAATCCAGAATCTTTCATAGCTCTCATGACAAAAAAAAAAAAAAATACTGTCAAGAATCTGGAACTCTTGACTTAATCAAATTATTTCACCAGATCAAAGGATATTACATTAGAATGCCATTGTTTATATTTCTCTTTAAAATAATTAATAGCAAATGATACTCTTTTTAATTTTATAAAACGTATTTAATATAAAAAACTACTTTTAACTCTACATATAAGACTTATGTACTCAGTAGCAGTTATATTTAATCAGAAAAACGAATCTCCTAGGATCTGAAATCTTATAAGATACAGACTCATTTCAGCCCTGATGTTCCTAAATCCAAACATGCTGCAAAGATCAAGTCAGCTGTACTGAGCATGGCCCACAGCCACATTGTGATTTTGGGAGCACATAGTTGGCAGGGCTGCACTATATAGTCTGTCTAAGAGAACTCTAGCCAGGTTCTTGCCAGCAGTAAGTAACAAGATGTCTTGATAGTTGCCTCAGTGAGCCTCGTTGCTTTGAGTAATAAAAATAGCCAAGAACTTTTGATAAAAGATTTATTAGTAGCAGAAACTTAAAACTCAGAAATTCAAAGTTTTCTTAGTGAAAAATTTACACTGCAATGCACTGAATTTTTCACTGAAATGACATGAATACTTTGAAAAACAGTTTGGCCATTTCTAATAAAAATAAACGTACTCATCATATGACCTGGCAATTCCATACCTAGGTATTTACCCAAGAGAAATAAATACATATATCCACAGCAAAGCTTGTATGTGAATTCCAGAGTTGTTTTACTCATAAGAGCCGCAAACAGGAAACAACCTAAATGTCTGCACCTGTTGAATGGATAAGCAATTTATGCTACATCCATAAAATAGAGAACCAACTGAACAATGTACTAATACATTGGACAACATGGATGATTTTCAAAAGACCGGTGTTAAATGAAAAAAAATCAAACACAAAAGACTCCATTCTGTTTGAATCCACTTATATGACATTCTAGACAAAGGTAAAAATCTAGTAACAGTAAATCAGTGGTTGCCAGGAACTGGAGGTGAGTAAAGAGACTGACTACAAAGTGGCATGAGGAAAATTTTTGTGGTAATGGAAATATTCTGTATCTTGAACACATATACAACTGAGTGTCCTAACTTATGAAACTTTACACTTAAGAATAGTACATTCATTATATTTTATATAAAAGTTTACCTTTTCTAATTTATTTATTTTTCATTTTTTTTATTTTTCAAGTAAGAGGAAGGGAGATAGAGAGACAGACTCTGACATGCACCCCAACTAGGATCCACCTGGCAACTCCTATCTGGGGCTAATGCTCTGCCCATCTGGGGCCATGCTCACAACCGAGCTATTTTTAGTATCTGAGCTAGAGGCTCCACAAAGCCATACTCAGCGCCAGGGGCCAAAGTGCTTGAACCAATCAAGCCATGGCTGCAGAAGGGGAAGAGAGGGAAAGAAAAGGGGGAAGAGGAGGGGTGGAAAAGCAGATGGTCACTTCTCCTGTGTGCTGACTGGGAATCAAAACCAGGATATACACACGCAGGCTGACACTCTACCTCTGAGCCAACCAGGCAGGGCTGGTTTTCCTTTTCTTAAATCTACCTTTAAGAAAAGAACTTGAGGCAATAGGTGGGGGAATAGATAACACAAGAATGACCATGGATTGATATGGTTAAAGCTGGGTGATAGATCACTGGGGATTCACTAGACAATTCCCTCTACTTCTGAATATGTTTAAACTTTTCCATACTTAAGTTAATTTTCTTTTTTTGCACTGTAAACTGCTAGGTTTGTGCCATTTACATCCCTCCAACCATCTTGCCACACTTTTCCCTGGGACAAAGCATAAAACTTTTGGAACTTCCACACAGTTAATCAAAGAAAAAAATTCCATTGGTTATATTTTTAACATATACAGTGTGTCTGTAAAGTCATGGTGCACTTTTGACTGGTCACAGGAAAGCAACAAAAGACGATAGAAATGTGAAATCTGCACCAAATAAAAGGAAAACCCTCCCAGTTTCTGTAGGATGATGTGGCAGCATGTGCACATGCGCAGATGATGATGTAACACCGTGTATACAGCGGAGCAGCCCACAGCCATGCCAGTTGAGATGTGGATGATACAGAGGAAAGTTCAGTGTGTTCTGTGGCTCGCTAAATTCGAATCCAGGACCAAAGTGCAACGTGAATATCGGTGCATTTATAACGAAGCGCCACCACATAGGAATAACATTACTGGGTGGGATAAGCAGTTGAAGGAAACCGGCAGTTTGGTGGAGAAACCCTGTTCTGGTAGGCCATCAGTTAGTGATGAGTCTGTAGAGGCTATATGGGATAGCTACCTAAGGAGCCCTAAAAAAATCTGTGCATGAGCCCACATCGAACTGCACTGAATAGGTATGAAACTGGGAGAGTTTTCCTTTGATTTGGTGCAGATTTCACATTTCTGTCGTCTTTTGTTGCTTTCCTGTGACAGGTCAAAAGTGCACCATGAGTTTACGGACACACTGTATATACAAACTAACAATTATAAAAACTAAATCCATAGTCAATAAAATTATGGTCAATGTTTTTTAAAATTAAGTTCATTAGAAACAAAAATATATACTTAAATGTGTCACTGAGATATTTCTCTCAGTCTTTAGAGTTTACCTAATTATGAGACAAAACATTCATTTAAATACTACAAAATTAAAAGAATAAAGCCCTAATTACTCATTCAATCATTCACACAATAAATATGTCTGAGTGTCTACTATGTTAAACACACCATAATCTATTTTTTGATAAATCCACAAATTAAATGCAACCAGCTATAACAGATTTGCTAAGTGTGTGGAAAGAAAAATGAATACTTCCTTGGACGGAAAGTGGATATGGCTGGGGAGAGATAGTGAGAGGTCTACATGTACTTTAGAGAAGAATCTACATGTACTTTAGACCTAGAAAGATGAGTCAGAAGTTTAACTGTCCAGGAGAGAGTTGTGGATGGAGGATAGGGAAGAAGGGAGAAAGAAAGGGAGCAGATTCCAGGGAAATAGGAGAGCACAAGCAAAGAAATGAGGGCAGAAGAAGTACATAGCATAGTTGGGGACTGCCTGAAATGTACAAAATCAACAAAGCAAAACTGAATAATTCATTTATAATTGATGCCCAATCTGTTACTGTCAAGTCTATGAATGGTGCAGTTTATAAATGCATACTGCAAATGAATTAATCAATTTATTCTACAAATAGAAAAACTGGTTTTGCCCCATGGTCAGAAGGTATGTCTGTACTCTGGCAACTCTGGCCAGCCTATCTGCAAAGATACATTCATTGTTAACCCTGAGGCAAGACTCTGGAAATACAGTTATGTTTACTGTCTCTATTGAAAAACCAATTTATACTTCTTGCCTTTATTATTTCTGCCTCTTAACAGATGCATTTAAGATCCACCTTTTTTTTTTTAGCCTTTCCTTAGCATTCTGGAAGGAGCTGTAGAGGAGAGAATAATTTGCTAGTTAAATTTAGGAGACTACATAACCACTAATCAAGGATCACCTAAGTGATCTCCTAAACAGCACAAAATTATTATATTATTATTAAAAATCTGCTTGTTGTTCCACCTGGCTAAAATCTTGTTGCTAGCATGGTTGAGGACTCACATTCATGACAGACCCACATTATCATCATGATGCTCTCATGAGGAAAAAAAAGTTGTTCTCCTCACTACATGATACTAGTGAGGATCAGCCCTTTCCTTTCTTCTCTTCTTTATCCAGTACCAACAAGGGAGGATTAGGTGGGCTTCTTTTACTTCTGACTCTCTAACATATAAAGCAACAATTTTTTAAATGGCAAACACTAACTTCCTTAAAAAACAATTAATTCAGTAGTGTTCAATAATGAGTGGTTATGCTGTATATTCTTATACATTGAAGAGCTCATTGATGTTGCTTCAGCAGGGCCAATGCCACCATGTTCTGTCAGGTGGGCATCACTGGGGTCTTGGCCTGGGCCATGTAGCTGCACTAGATCCAAGCTCAAAATATGGCAACACTGAAAGATTTGTCCAGGCATCTGAAACAATAAAAAACATCCAGAAAATTCCAAGTCTATGAAAATGACAGCAGAGCAAAATGTGCCTGAGCTGAGAGGGAGCTGGAACTGGCCCGGGTGTATGAAACAGGGTCATTGGCTCTGTGTGAAAAGGCTGATGTTGAGGTGCCTGAACACAAGAAGAAGCACCCCCTATCTGTGTGTCTTCCAATAGAGGTCTTAATGTGATACCCATTCCTCCATTGTTAAACAGATGAAAAGTGAGGTGGCTATGTTCACAGCAGCAGAAGAAGAAGTGAAGATGGTTGGAATTGGTGATTAAAGTAAGGGCATACTTCATAGGACTCATTCTGACCAGTTTCTGGTCACATTCAAAGAAATGGGAAGAAAACCCTCTACTTTTGGAGGTGCATCAGTTATTGTCCTGGAATTATCAAATTCTGGATATAAATTTGATGAAAGTCTATTGTCTTTAATCGATTCAAGTCTGTCATCTGCTACAAGACAGAAGAAAAGCCCATCTTTTCCCTTAATACCATTGCAAGTGCTGAGAGTGTGAGTATCTATCATGCCATTGATGCTGACATGCTGCAGAATTACCAGGAATACAATCTGGCCAACATCATCTACTGTTCTCTGAAGGAATTCACCATGAGTGAGCAAAGTGCCAGGATGACTGCCATGCACAATGCGAGCAAGAATGCTTCTGAGATGATTGACAAATTGACTGGCTTTCAACTGCACACAGTAAGCTGTCATCACAAAGGAGTTGATTGAAATAATTTCTGGTGCTGCAGCTCTGGATTAATGAAAATAAATATTATTCTCAGAAAAGAGGTAAAGAAGAATTTTGTTTTCAGCTTACTACTGTCCTGGTCAGAAGAAATTATTGGTCCATTGTTCAATTATTAAAGACAGTAAGATATTTGTAAATTATCTGATATATAAAATATACAGTGTGTCTGTAAAGTCATGGTGCACTTTTGACCGGTCATAGGAAAGCAACAAAAGACGATAGAAATATGAAATCTGCACCAAATAAATGGAAAACCCTCTCAGTTTCTGTAGGATGATGTGGCAGCATGTGCGCATGCGTAGATGATGACGTAACACTGTATACAGCGGAGCAGCCCATGGCCATGCCAGTTGAGATGTGGATGGTACAGAGGAAAGTTCAGTGTGTTCTGTGGCTTGCTAAATTCGAATTTGTGACCAAACTGCAACGTGAATATCGGCGCGTTTATAATGAAGCGCCACCACATAGGAATAACATTACTCTGTGGGATAAGCAGTTGAAGGAAACTGGCAGTTTGGTGGAGAAACCTCGTTCTGGTAGGCCATCAGTCAGTGACGAGTCTGTAGAGGCTATACGGGATAGCTACCTAAGGAGCCCTAAAAAATCTGTGTGTGAGCCCACATCAAACTGCACTGAATAGGTATGAAACTGGGAGAGTTAGTTTTCCTTTGATTTGGTGCAGATTTCACATTTCTATCGTCTTTTATTGCTTTCCTCTCACCAGTCAAAAGTGCACCATGACTTTACGGACACACTGTATAATATAAAGAACTTACAATAAGAAAAAAAATAAAAAAGAGAGTACTGATGCTTCTAAATTAAATTCCAAGGAGAGAATTAGGGGGATGGATCTACTTATCCCTGGGGCTGGTAAGTAGCAGCAACTTAATGCTTTATATTATATGATGATTCAGGAGATAGACAAAACATTTCACCAAGTGGGAAAAGACTCAGATTTTTTTTTTCAATAAAGGACTCTACTGTGAAGAAATGCAGATGGTCAGTTTTAGGAGTAAAAGTAATCTAGGCCCAAACACACTTTCCTACTATACAAGCACACTTGAGCCTATTTAAAAACACACATTAGTTGGGGTGAAGAGAGTTCAGGCCAGTTAGTCCTTGGCACCTCAATCAAGATTGCCAGCATAGTTATCAATTAATGCAGCAGCGGTTTCAGTAATGCATACACGTGTCAAATAGGAACTATACTGAGTCTGCCACTTCATTTTACACGCAATCCTGAACACCTGTCAGGTCGTGATGACTTTCAGTCATTACTGACCCAGGATAAATTTTAACAGGTGACAGGCTTTGGATCGAATTACCAATTCCCTGGCATCCAGTCCTCCCAATCCTAAGTATTTTTGGCATGATTTATATGTTCTTTAGCTTCCTTCATAATATAATTTAAAGTTATGTCAATTCTGGTGCTATTCCTGAAATATGAGAAAATACCTAGTGTTCAGTTTTCAATGTCTTCTTAACAAAAAACAATGGAACAAAGAGGAAAAATTATAATAATGTCGCAAAAGAGGAAGAGAATATTTGGACAATTCAGACCATTGCCTTCTGGACTGTTCATGAGAGGAGTATTGATGGACATTTGTAAATGTGTGTAAATAAAATATTAAGAAAATTTCTTAATAATGATTCATACTGAAGATCCACCTTTTGAAATGGGCATTTAAAATTTAAAATTTTATAATCTAAAAGTACCACATGAATATAAATCCCTTCCTAGCACATCTTCAGGAAAAAAAGCAGTTACAGCATTTGTCCTATTTACTCAGCATAAATCATTGTTCCATCTATGACAGTGGAAGTCCAGTCATTTGCCAAGCTCTTTTAAACATGTTATCATACGGTAAGGCTCAGCAATGCTGTTACTATTATTCTTCATTGCTCGAGTTCTCTACTTGACTGGTGATTTGTGGCTGTTTTTCTAAGGTGTTGAAGTAGTTAGCCTCTGGGTTCCTCTCTTCAAATTGAAGTTTAGTGTTTATTCATTTTCAGTAATTCTTCATTAGTTAAAAATTAAAGCTTTACAATAATTACAGTAATTTCTATGTTGACTCTAAGATTTATTTTATCACCATTGCCAAATGAAAAATAAATTCTATTTTAAGAGATCTGATTTTAAGTAAAATAATGATTTTATTATTGCTTTAATATTTTACTTAGCAAGATAAAAGCAGGCAATTCTATACTGGACTCATAAATTGGATATGAATCTAAACATCTGGGGACAGCTAATTTCTAAGGATAAGGCAAAAACTGATTAGCATGGGACTGAAGACCATTCCTTACTCCATGTCTCACACTATTGAACACTGGATATTTGTGATTTTCAGAAAACACTGATTATTTACATGCCCTCAAGCTTTGGCTAATATTGTTTCTTCTGCCAGAAATACCCCTCTGCCCTGGGCCTGGAAAAATCCTCAGATTTTTCACTCTTCACTTTCCTTTCTCAACAGATGATGATAGCCACCATTCCCCATGTGTACACACCAGAAAACTGGGAGTTATCTTTGAAGAACCCTTTCCTTCTCCTCTCCAAATCTAGTCCACCACCAAATGTTTAGTTTCATTAAAATCCCAGAACCCAGCTACTTCTTTCTTTTTTAAAAATAAAACTTTTATTAATTTATTCATTTTAGAGAGGGTAGAGAGAGAGAGAGAAAGAAGGGAGAGAATAGGAGGAGGAGCAGGAAGCATCAACTCCCATATGTTCCTTGACCAGGCAAGCCCAGGGATTCAAACTGGCGACCTCAGCATTCCAGGTCAACACATTATCCACTGCACCACCAAAGGTCAGGCCAGCTACTTCTTTCTATTTTCCCTACAGTGTAACAAGTTAGAGCCACCATCAAATCTTGCCAAGACTACTACAACTAACTTGTTTCTCTACTTCTACTCTTCTCTTTTTCTGCATATATCAATACATCAAGAAGACACCAAAGTGCCTCATCAAGAGGCTGATATTGAAATCTAGGTGTACAATCTAGGTAGATTGTGGTGAGCCAGATGTTAAATCTGAGTTAGTAAATCTAAACTTGGCACATATATAAGAGGAGCTTGATGGAAAGTTAAAACCTACATAAAGAGATCAAAGTAGTAATGGGCAACGGGTTATTGTAACTAAGTATGGATTTAAATAAATTCCCAAGACAGAATTGGCTACATGTCACCTACTTCTACAAATGTCCAGATGAGTCCTTACATGGAGCTGGTGTCTGAACTCATTGGAATGCCAAAGGAAACAATGTTGTAAGAGTAGAGAATCAGGACAGAACCTTGAGGTTCCATTGGAAGAGAGCAGGAAGAGAAGCCAGTAAGCTTTCACAAATAGGAGAGCCAAGACAGGTATGTGGTGCACATGCGCACATGTGTGGGTCTTTATTTTTATTACAAAACTGGTTTACTTCTGATAGATTCCAGACAACCTAGGTAACAGAATTGTAGATTTACAAACATAGTTGGGTAAAGCTGGCAACTGTGTGTGTAACAGGAAGATGAAGGACTAGAAAACCAGGAAGAAGAATATTGTTAAAGAGGCAACTACAACAATGCAGGCATTGGATGATTTTACACAAGATAAAATGGTGAACTATATTTAAATACTACTGTATTTAATATGTAGGAAAGAGCTTAGAAACGGAACTCTCAGAAACAGAATCTCAGGCATATTATCCTATGAGCCTGTTTTTCTGAAGGGTAAACAAACTCTGTTTATAAAATAAGATATCATATTAATGCCTATAAAAATCAAGCAATACAGAAAACTAAAGTAGCAAGTAAAACCATCCAGAATAACCTCCACAAAGCCATACTATAGTCAACATTTGGGTGAACATTTTTTTTTTTTTAATGTGTAATCTTTCTCTCTCTCCCTACATACTTTTATATGTATAGTAGAGGTCAGCAAGCTACCATGGAGGCTTGTTTTTGTAAATAAAGATTTACTGGAACATAGCCATGCTCACTGGTTTATACATTGTCCATAGCGACTTTTTCACTCTAACAGGAGAGTTGAGTAGTATGACAGAGACTGTATGACTGGCAAAACTGAAAAGATTTACTACCTGTCTGGCCTGACTTGTGGTAACCCAGTGTGGATAGAGTGTCGACCTGGAATGCTGAGGTCACTGGTGTGAGACCCTGGGCTTGCCTGGGCAAGGTACATATGGGGGTTGATACTTCCTGCCCCCCCAATTCTCACTCTCCCTTCTCTCTAAAATGAATAAACAATATCTTAAAAAATAAATAAAAATAAAAGATTTACTACCTGTCTTGTCCTATGGTGACACAGTGGATTGAGCTTCGACCTGGAACACTGAGGTCACTAGTTCAACCCCCTTGACCGGGGGTTGCCAGGTCAAGGCACATACAACAAGCAATCAATGCACAACTAAAGTGAAGAAACTGAATTGATACTCCTTGTTCCCCCTACCCCCTACTTCCCTCTCTGTAAAATCAATAAATAAAGAAAACTTAAAAAAGAAATTTACTATCTGGTCTTTTATAGCACAAGTCTGTTGAACTTGTTATGCAGATCATATAACACATGCTATATTGTAAACTGCTTTTTACTCAATAATATATTAATATTTTTACAGATCAATAAATATAGATCATCACTTTAATGGTTGCATAGAATTTCATTAAATAAATGAAAATTGTTTATTTAATAAATCTCTATTGATGAATATTTATTTATTTATTTTAATTGATTTTAATTTATTATGTTTACATAGAGTCTAGTGTTGCCCCGAATGCATCCCCCCTCCCCTGTATTCCCCTCAACACCTCCCTAGCCCCCTCCCCATAGCGCCCTCCCCCCTTTCTTTCAGCTTTATCCCATCCTATCATCCCCTTTCCCTCTGTTCTCTTTTCCTCTGGTCCCTTTAATCTCTCCTCTGTCTTAATTTCATTCCTCAGTTCTCATTGTTCCTTGAATTCCTCAAATGAGTGAGGTCATATGATATTTTTCTTTCTCTGCCTGGCTTATTTCACTTAACATAATAGTTTCTATGTCCATCCATGTTGTTGCAAAAGGTAAGATTTCCTTCATTTTCATGGCCCCATAGTATCCCATTGTATATACGTACCAGCTTTTTAATCCACTCGTCCACTGAAAGAGGACATACAGATGGCCAATAGGCATATGAAAAAATGCTCAACATCACTAATCATTAGAGAAATTCAAATTGAAACCACAATGAGATATCACCTCACACCAGTCAGAATGGCGCTTATCAACAAAATGACACAGAACAAGTGCTGGAGAGGGTGTGGAGAGAAGGGAACCCTCCTGCACTGCTGGTGGGAATGCAGACTGGTGCAGCCACTATGGAAAACAGTATGGAGATTCCTCAAAAAATTAAAAATTGAACTGCCTTTTGACCCAGCTATCCCACTTTTAGGAATATACCCCAAGAACACCATAGCACTGTTTCAAAAGGAGAAATGTACTCCCATGTTTATGGCAGCATTGTTCACAATAGCGAAGAACTGATGGATATTTAGAGTTCTAATTCTTCTAAATAATAATCAATACTGCCAGAAACATTCTTACATAAAAATTTTACCACACTTGATTATCAGCTTAAGATAAATTCCTAGAGACAGAATTGTGGGATCAAATGCTCTCTATATATTACATTTGAAACATATTTCCAAACTACTTTCCGGGATGAAATGAGTAATTTTCATTTTATCCAAAGAGAATAAAAGTGCCCATTTTTCTCTGTTCACTTGCCAATGCTGAGCATAAGCAACTGTTTTGAACATTGAAAAAAAGGATAGATCAGTTATTTACATTTTTATAGTTTGCTTCTTACTGAGGTAATATACCTTTCATGATTATCAGCCATGTGTCCTTTCTTTGTGAAATAATGTACTGCATTACATTATACTCACATAAAAATGTATGTCATGTACTTTGCCAACTTTTCCGTTGGAACTTTTCTTAACCTGATTTGTAAGAGTGCCATATCTGTTAAATCAACAAATAGTTACTGAAGATAAAAGATATAGGAATATGGCTCTATTCCATCTAAAGAAGGAAACAGGTATGGTTCCTGCACTCACAGTGACAATCTAGTAAAGAAAGGAGTTATTTTGTTTGACATATGAAATGTAAAGAGCTTCCTAAAATCTAGTGAATTATTTCATAAACATGTCCTAGGAAGAGCAACATCATAAACAAGTCAAATTAATTTATTTGAATTTTAATATAATAACAGAGATACTAGGCTTCCCTGAACATTAATTAACAATTCTACTAATTGAGTCCTTAACATTTCTGGAATGTTAATGCTAGTGGCTTTTGTGATCAGAAAAAAACATTAAAAAAAAAAAAAGAAAAAACATTTTCATTTTTTTTAATGCTTATAAACCTCAAACAATGCAGAAAAACATAAAGGAGAAAGTGAAAACCACCAAAAATCCTTCTCACAAACATGCTTTTTTGTTTGTTTTCACTTCTCCCCACTAATTATGGCATATAGCTGAAGGAGGCAGGGAATGAGGATAATCAAAAAGCCATGCAAAGAAAGAAAAATGAAAGGAAGCTGGAAAATCTGTTCAGACAGCAACAGAATATCGTAGAGCCACCTCCCTCTGCTCTTGGAGTTTTTTTCTGGAGTTACAGAAACAGGCAGTTAGGAATTAAATTTCATACACAAAATTACATTCAGATTTTACAATGTCTCATCATTTGCTATAGCTTTGCAAAATAAAACAAATTAAAAACACCTGCACATTTAAATTTATGGATTCTGAACAAATATTTTTGCACATGAAGACATTTTTTAAAATTCTAAACATTCTTTCAATACATGTTACAAAACCTAAGAGTCTACCATAAGCTTATAGTGCTCACAAAATGTACAAGGGAAATTGATAATCAAACACCACTGATGACAGATATTTATATCAAATTCACATAACTATTCCTAATTATAAATATAGATATACATTCCAGGATTACCCACAAGTATGTACTCCTATTAATACTTATTGCAGTTACATATGCACATTGAAAGGAGATACGCCCTTTCACCTTTTATGTACTACTCAGAAATATTAGAGCATCACCAGCTGCCATAAAGGTCACACTGATTTTGGGTGCTAATTGTGGCAGACTTATGTACATTACTAATTTAAAAATAAGGATGTCATTTTAAATCTTCATTTTATCTAATTCCTTTTGCTTAAATGAAAACTAAGAGTGTAGTAAGAGGCCATTTTTATATGTACTCCTCCCTCTATGCAAAATGTGATTGGTATATACAGCTTGTGAAACTTGATAGAGAAATTAGTCAGTTGGAACCTCAAGTCAAGTTTGATCAGTAGTACACAGCCACCCAGAATTCCCACTGACTCTATTAAGAATAGAGCATTGAGCATGCATGTCCCAGGCTTGCATTTGGAACATAATGTGACATGTGGGGTGAGGTCAATGTGGGGTTAGGGGGCAAGAAATGTTACTCTTTTAACAAATGGTGTTGAGTATAAAGTTAATGTTAAGAACATAATCTTTTCAAGGGCCAATTTAAGTACTTGTATTTTAATACATGCAATAAAATTGTTCTAAAATTCTAATCATGGAATTTTGTCCCTGGGTTAAATTAAAGTTCATAATATATATATATACACACACACACACACACACACACACACACACACACACTAAATGTGTTTTATAAAAAAATAAAATTTATTGTACTTTTTAGAAACTTAAGAACTTTAAAAATTCCCCCCAAATGCCATTTGCTTTCACATCTTGTTGCCATGGCTCCTTTTTTCTTGAAGTGAAATTTCCTCCAATCCGCTGTGAGTTTCTTATTTTTCCTTTTTAGTGAGAGGAGGGGAGGCAGAGAGACAGACTCCCACATGCAACCCAACCAAGATTCACCTGGCAAGCCCACTAGGGGGCGATGCTCTGCCCATCTAGGGCCACTGCTCAGTTGCTTCTCAACCGAGCTATTTCAGTGACAGAGTCAAGGCCATTGGAGCCATCCTCAGCTCCCGGGGTCAACTTGCTCAAACCAATTGAGCCATGATTGTGAGAGAAGGAGAGAGAGAGGGTGGGGGGGCAGAGAGAAGAGAAGGAAGAGGGGTGGAGAAGCAGATAGTCGCTTCTCCTGTGTGCTTGGGAATAGAACCTGAGATATCCACATGCTGGGCTGACACTTTACCACTGAGTGAACCATCCAGGGCCCAAAATGTTCATTCAATTTAATTCAATAAACCTTTTCTAAGAACCAGCAATATGCAAGACATCATGTCAATGTGCCTGATATTTATGACAGTTATCTATACTTTCACAATTTTATGTTCCTCCTTGAACCACTGAGAATAATAGCTAGAAAACATTTTCCAAAGTCCATTGCCAGTTTGGTTCTGGTTAGAGTCTGCCATTAAAGGCATGCATGTGAGATCAGAAGGCAGGAATTAGCTGAGTACCATTCTTTTTGTTTGTTTGTTTCTTGTGGCTGCAAAGCCTCCCAGGCCAATAGAAGTGTTGGCTCATAGTCCATGGGAAACAGTCTTACCTCTCTGCCCCTCTCACACTTCTAACCATTCCTCTATTAAAAAAAAAAAAAGTCCAACCAAACCCATGTTGAAAAACCTAACTTGGTTTCTAACTAAACTCTAACTGATGTAGCTAGATGCTGGGAATACAAAGATTTCACAGCCAAATAGAATAGGAGATGACTAATTTTTTCTGTAAGAGCAACTTGTAAATATTTGAAGTTTTGTGGGCTACATATTGTTTCTGTCACATATTCTGTCCCTCTGTCCCTTTCTTTCTCTCTCTCTTAGCAACTCTAAAAATGTAAAGCTAATTAAATATATATATATATATATATATATATATATATATATATATATATATATATATATATATAAATTTTTCTAAAATGAAAAAAATTGTAAAGTTTTTCTTAGTTTCAAGTATTTAAACACATGGGGGCAGGGGTTGCAGGATTTGGGCCTATTGGATGTAGCCTACAGGCCATAGTTTGCTTATTGCAGCACACTGTAGTAATATAGGAAAGATGATGCCTATCTCTGCCTGGAATGGTCATGTTGTGTCGATAAAGAAGTTAAAAATGAGTTGAATTTTTGGCCCTCACAACTTGGCTCAGTGGTAAAGCATTGGCCTGGCGTGTGGACATCCCAGGTTCGATTCCTGGTCAGGGCACATAGGAGAAGCAACCATCTGCTTCTCCACCCCTCCCCCTCTTGCTTCTCTCTCTCTCTTCTCCTCTCCTCCTTCAGCAATAGCTTGATTAGAGTGAGTTGGCCCAGATAAGTGAAAGAAACCATACTCAAAAGGCAATATACTGTAGGAATCTACTTACATGACATTCTGGAAAAGGTAAAGCTGTAGGGACAAAACACAGATCAGAGGTTACCAGAGGCTGGGATAGGGATAGTGCTTGACTACAAAGGGGAAACCGTGAAGTAATTTTTGGTGGTGATGAAACTTTTCTGTATTGTGATTACTGTTATGGTTAAATAATCATATATATTTTTAAAAATTGATTTTAGAAAAAAAGAAAAAAGAGGCAGGAAGGGAGAGATAAAGGAAGGAAGGAGATGAGAAGCATCAACTTGTAGTTGCTTCACTTTAGTTGTCATTGATTGCTTCTCATATGTGCCTTGACCAGGTGGCTCAAACTGAGCTGGTGACCCCTTACATAAACCAGAGACCTTGGGCTCAAGCCAGCAACCTTTGGGCTCAAGCCAGCAACCTTAGAATCATGTCTATGATCCCATACTTAAGCCAGTGACCCCACACTCAAGCAGACAAGCTCATGCTCAACCCAATGAGCCAGTGTTCAAGCTGGTGACCTCAGGATTTTGATCTGGAGACCTCAGTGCTTGGGGTCAAGCTCTATCCACTGTGTCACCCACTAGTCAGGCATAATCATATACATTTGTCACAATTTTTAGAACTCTACACTAAAAAACAATATAATTCACTATATGTAAATGTTTTTAAACTATATAACAATCATCTGGGTCCTGGCTGGTGGTTCAGTGAATAGAGCATCTGCCTGGCCTATGAACATCCTGGGTTTGATTTCCGATCAGGGCACACAGGAGAAGTGACCATCTGCTTTTCTCCGCTCCATCTCAACTTTCTCTTCCTCTTCCCCTCCCTCAGCCAGTGGCTCTAGTGGTTCAAGATAGCCTTGCACACTGAAGATAACTCCAGTGAAGTGTATCAGCCTCAGATGCTAAAAATAACTTGGTACTTAAGCATCAGCCCCATATGGGGCTGTTGGGTGGATCCCAGTAGGGGCATCTGCAGGACTCTGCCTCATTATCTCCCTTCCTCTCACCTAAAAATAAATAATAATAATCTGTTTATTTGAACACATAATGTGGGGTGATGGAAAGTGGGAAGAGGAGATGAGAATCTGATGGTAATTAAACGGCAGATTGTGAAGCACCAAGTGTGCTGATTAAGATTTTACACCTTGTCCTGTGCTAAAACAGTGTGTGACTGAAAGAATTTAAATTTGCAAATAGTCCAGCTATTTTTAGAAAGAATGACTCTAGTATAGAGCATTGATGAAAAGGAGAGGAGACTAGAAGCAGGAAGATTAAAAGTATGAGGTTGTCACCCTGAATGGATACTTGAAAGATAAAACTGATACATCTTAGAGAGCAACTGGAATTGTGCCTATTCTACAATTGCACAAGGTATATATAAATATGACTTTACTTGTCTGTGTCCTTGTACACAGTGGAAAGAACTGAGAATTCTAAAAAAATGAATATATATAACAGTTTGAAAATCTTGGATTCTCAGTCCAAAAATGTTTGAGATTCCAAGTGCCTGTCAGCCAACGAACTGCTTGATCTAGGCTAATATTCTTAGGAAGCCCACACTTCCCATGGCGCAGCTGTCCAATGACAAGTAGGAGCACCATGGTACACAGGATGCTGCCCTCCCATCTCATTACTTCCCCACACCTGCCATTTGTATTTGCATGATATCAAATACGTTCACTATTGTATCTAGTGCCCCCTAAAGGACATTTTGAATTTTATAAAGCAAAAATAGGTATAGATTTATAAATATGGGGACATTACTGTAAGAAAAAATTGGTATTTTTCCCTCTTACATTGATGAAGTTTTAACATCTCTCAGAAGACATTCAAAATTATAATTATAATTAAATTAGAAAATATTATAACCTAACTAATCTATCTTTACTTCAAACTATTTAAATACAGCCCTGGTGGATAGCTCAGTTGGTTAGAGTGTTGTCCCTATATGCAAAGGTTGTAGGGTTCAATCCCTGGTCAGGGCTTATACAGGAATAGATTGATGTTTATTTCTCTCTGTCTCTCTGCCTTCCTCTTTCTCTAAAATAAATAAATAAATTTTAAAAATTCAAACTATTTAAATAAAGACTGGGAAATATATATATATATAGGATAGTATATATGATATTTTGAGCTCTGTTTATGATCCCAAAAAAATTTAAGCAGTTTTTCTTTTTCTTTGTAAGTTTCTTGTAAGATAATGCTCATTAAAGAGATTGTTCTATTACAAAAAAACTTTAAGTTTAAAAATTTTTGATGTTTTAAAATAAAAAATATTGAAATAAAAACATGAATTTTTCTTCAAAATGATTAATTCTGACAGTATTTCTCAAGCTTTCCCATCAAAGTACCTCTTTTTTTCTCTTCCAATTTTATTGAGATATAATTTATATCATTATATTAATATTAGGTCTACAAGATGATTTGATATATGGACATATTGCAAAGTGATTACCACAAATTTTAAGTAAAATATTATAAAACACAACACAGCAATTATTCAAAAGAATAATACTCTACTATCAAGTAAGTTTTAATTTCAAGAATACAAAGACAATGTTATATCAAGAGATCTATTAACACAACTTCTTACATTACCATAAAAAAACTATATAATCAATATAATAAAAAAAGTAGTGCTAAAAGACATTCTAAAAAACCCCAGCAGCCCCTGCTAATAAAACTGTAAGATGGATATATAAAAAAATACTTAACTTTGATAAAAATTATTTTCTAACAACTAATAGGAAATATCATTGTAAATAAATACAATAATAATTTCAATCAGTAAAGGTATCAGAGAGTGATACATACTATCTAGAAATCCCAAGAAACTATGATAAAATTCTATTGGAAATAACACAAGAATTTACTAAAGTGACTGGATGCAATAAAATCAATAACTTTTCTGTAGTAGCAATACACATCTAGAAATGTAAATGATGAAACTATTCTTATTACATAGAACCAAAATCTATGAAATGTTTAGGAATGAGTATGATGTTGGCATATAAATAGATAAAATAATTCAATTAGATCTATATCCAAAAGAATTGAAAGAAGGGACTCATATACTATATTTCTATGCTGATGTTCATAACCATATTATTCACAACAGCCAAAAAATGGAAACAACCCAAGTGTCCATTGCTGGATAAATGAGTAAAGATAATGTGGTATATACTCACAATGTAATATTATTTAGCCTTAAAAAGGAAGTACATTTTGAAGTACCCTACAACAACACAGATAAACCGTGAGGACATTATGTTAAATGAAATAAGCCAGTTAAAAAAGAAATAAATACTGTATGATTTTTGTCATATGAGGTACTTAGAGTAGTGAAATTCACAGAGACAGAAGGTAGAATGGTAGTTGCAGGAAGGGGAAGAGTAGTGCTGGGGGTGAAGAAAAATGGGGAAGATGAAAAGATTCTGGATGGTGGTGATGGTTGCACAACAATGAATGTACTTCACACTGCTGAATGGTACACTAAAAAATGATTTAAAAACAAAACAGTTCAGTTCAACAGAATAGATAACCTAGAATTTGAGATACAAATGTGGTATCTCAATTCAGTGGGAAAAGGATGCTATATAGAAAACATGGTACTGGCTTAATCGGCCAATCATCTGAAAAAACTAAACCTGGACCATGACCCTACAACACATACAAACTTGAATTACAGACTGATTAAATACTTAAAATAAAAATACATAGAAATACTAGACAATCTAAAAATTTACATGTATAATATATTTGACCAAGTTCAAATAAACATGTGTGGCATAAAGATTATAAACAAATTCAACAGAAACAACACATTTAGGCAAAGAATATGGTATAACTGACGGATATCTGTGATATAGCAAAAGCTCTTAAAAGTTGGTAGAACAAGACAACCCAGAATTTAAATGGAAAATGCAAATGAATAGAAAATTGAAGAACAAATTCAAATGTCCAACGGTCTCCAAATTCCCTCTATCTCAGCATACACACCTATCCCCTCACATCAGGAGGTGAATTTGTGCTAGCCTGAGATTTTCCTTGTGAAGTCATGTTCAATGTCACAGTTGCAATAAAATGTGAAAAAGGACTTCTGAGCATAGTTATAAAAAGGACTAGCATACTCTCTTTTAGCCCTTTTAAAATCTAACTGTCATGTTATATAATACAAAATGCAGGTTACACTAATGAATGATTCGAGTCCATAAAGGAGAAAGGCCCCGGAGGATGAATATGACGGTCATTTCTGATCCAGCCAAGATCTATGTTGAATGTTCCAGCCTCAGCACACTCCTAAAGGATGCAGCTACACGAATGATAAATATATCCTAGCCCATATCACTTACTCAAGAATATAGATCCAGAAATACTTCTGTCTTTCTCAATTCGTTTTGTTTGTTCCCTACTGGATCATTCCTATCAGCATATATACATGGTTTTATCTCTCCCATCTTTAAAATAAACATTTCTTTGGCTTTACTTCCCCCACCAGCTACCACCTCAATTCTCCTCAAGTTAATCTCTTCTCCTTGAAACATTTTATTGACTTGATTTCTTCTCTTAGTTATCTTAGGACCTTATTGGTCACTACTTCTCAGACCCCTTTGCTGAGTCATTCTCTTCCTCCCAACATTTTTAAGTTAATTACTTAATCTTTTTTTTTTTTTTTTGAGAAATAGAGATAGAGAGAGAAAAAGGGTGAGAAGCATCAACTTGTAGTTTCTTTCACTTTAGACATGTATTGATTGTTTCTCATATGAGCCTTGATAGGGACCGAGTCAAAGTCCCTTTGGTCAAGCCAGTGACCTCAGGTTTTTCATGCCAGTGACCTTTGGGCTCAAGCTGGAGAACTTTGGGGATTGTGTAGATCAGTGGTCTCCAACCTTTTTTGGGCCATGGATCAGTTTAATGTCAGAAAATATTTTCACAACTGGCCTTTAGGGTGGGACGGATAAATGCACAAAATAAAATTATGCAACCGGTGTAAAAACTGTGATATTTTTAAATATAATTGTTGAACTTATGAGACAAGTGTCAAGAGTGAGTCCTAGACAAATGTAACAGAGGGAATCTGGTCATTTTTAAAAATAAAACATCATTCAGACTTAAATATAAATAAAACAGAAATAATGTAAGTTATTTATTCTTTCTCTGCAGACCGGTACCAAATGGCCCATGAACCGGTACCGGTCTGCAGCTCGGGGGTTGGGGACCACTGGTGTAGATGATACGCTGCTCAAGCCAGCGACCATGTGCTGACCAGCCACACTCAGAGTTAGCAACCTCAAAGCTATGAACCAGCAATCCAGCATTCTGAGTTGATGCTTTATCCATTGTGCTACCAATGGTCAGGCATCTTCTTCCCAACTTTTTAATGTTGGTATATCTCAGGATTCAGTCCTTGATATGTTTATCTTCTCTACCTGTTCATTTTGTTCATGTTCTCCTCCAATCTCAACGCATTACTTATTTTTTACTTTAATTTTTAATTATTTTTATCATAAATTTAAATATTATCTCTTTGACTAGGGTTCTAAATTTAAATCTCTAGCCTACATGTCTTTTTCAAATTCTAAGCTTGGTTATATAACTGTCCACTTGGTTTTTCCCCTTGGGTATTAACAGACATCTAACACTCACCATTATCTATAACTGAATTCCTGATCTTCTCCAAAACTGCTCCACTACCATCTTTCCAATCTCAGTTGATGGCAACTCCATTTTCTCATTCAGAACCCAAATCTGAAGACATCCCTGACTCCTCTTCCCTCACATACTTCTAAACACATCCTGAAAACAACATTTCTCAACATTTCCTCTTATTGCCCACCATTTAGAGCCACAGCCATATCCTAAGGAGTCCAAACTAGTTCTATTATACTTTTGCCTCCTATTGTCTATTCATACACAGAAACCAAGAATGGTAAAGCCATACCCTTGTTAATAATCCTTTAATAGCATTCCATTACACTCAGAGTAAAATACAGTGTGTCCGTAAAGTCATGGTGTACTTTTGCCTGGTCACAGGAAAGCGAGAAAAGACGACAGAAATGTGAAATCTGCACCAAATAAAAGGAAAACTCTCCCAGTTTCATACCTATTCAGTGCAGTTTGATGTGGGCTCACGCACAGATTTTTTAGGGCTCCTTAGGTAGCTATCCCGTATAGCCTCTACAGACTCGTCACTGACTGATGGCCTACCAGAACGGGGTTTCTCCACCAAACTGCCAGTTTCCTTCAACTGCTTATCCCACCGAGAAATGTTATTCCTATGTGGTGGCACTTCATTATAAACGCGCCGATATTCACGTTGCACTTTGGTCACGGATTCGAATTTAGCGAGTCACAGAACACACTGAACTTTCCTCTGTACCATCCACATCTCGACTGGCATGGCCGTGGGCTGCTCCCCTGTATACACGGTGTTACATCATCATCTGTGCATGTGCACATGCTGCCACATCATCCTACAGAAACTGGGAGAGTTTTCCTTTTATTTGGTGCAGATTTCACATTTCTATCATTTTTTGTTGCTTTCCTGTGACCGGTCAAAAGTGCACCATGACTTTACGGACACACTGTAGTATAGTTCTTAAAAGGCTCTTCAAGGCTCTACATGCTCTGATCTTTTCCCAATCCTAAACTTCTCTGAATATTCTTGCTGTGTTTCCTCAATTTGCTCTACACACAGTAGTTTCCTATCTAGTTCTCAAAATAGTAGGCCTCTTAGAATCACTACGTTGCAGTTCTCACTGCCTGAAATCCTGGGTGTCCACATCACAAACTCTCACTTTATTCAAATTTTGCTCAGACATCACCTCTTATCACAGTCTATCTTCATCCCTCTATTTAAAATTATAATTCACCCACACACTCCTTTTACAAACCCCTTCTTTCTAATCTCTAATTCTTCTTTACTTATTTTTTCTAAAACATGTCATCTTCTAACATAGTATATAATTTGCTTACTTACACCTTACATTACTTACAGAATATGAATTTCAAGAGATCAGATATAGAGATGCATGTGTGTAACCTCTTTTATTCACTGATATATCACAGGAGACTAATAAAGTGTCTGGCACAAAGGAGGTGATCAATAAATACTTGTTGAATTAATCTACAACAAAAACCTGTATTTTAAGTAGGATTTTAAATTTTGTTTCTGGTGATCATAATACCCTGAATTTCTTTTTTCTTTTTTTTTTTAGGTAGAGAGAGAGAGAGAGAAAAAAAGACAGACAGAGTCAGACAGACAGGAATAGAGAGAGATGAAAAGCATCAACTCATAGTTGAAGAACCTTAGTTGTTTATTGATTGCTTTCTCATATGTGCCTTGACCAGCGGGCCCCAGCCAAGCCAGTAACCCCTTGCTCAAGCCAGTGACCTTAGACTCAAATCTGCGACCTTGAGCTTCAAGCTAATGACTTTTGCACTCAAGCCAGCAACCATGAGTCATGTCTATGATCCCTCAATCAAGCCAGCATCCCTGTGCTTAAGCTGGTGAGCCTGTGCTCAAGCTGGCGACCTCAGGTTCTTGAACCTGGGTCCTCAGCATCCCAGACCAACACTCTATCCACTGCACCACCACCTGGTCAGGTGAGATTATGAATATTAGAAAAATTTGGGATCAGATTATAATTATAAACATTAGTATACAATTGGTCAAATGGCAGGAATATATTTTAAATTTTGATGATTATTAAACAAAAAAATTTTACTGGCAAAGTACCTTAATGATGTGAATCATAAACAACCTTTTTCTCTTTACTTAATAAAAAAAGAGGTAATACTACTTATGCTGCTATAAACTTCATTGGGATAGGGGTTGTTTTCTTATTTTAAAAAGGTAGAAAATTAAATATGTATATATTTTATAAGATGAAATTAGGTGAATATTGATTGTAATTAGAATAAGTAATTAATCAGATTTACTTAATAAAATACATCTTAAATACTTTGTTTAATGTCACCAAATCTGAAATAAATTACGTAAAAGTCTCGTCAGCGAGTTTCAGCTAAGTGCTTTAAAAACTAGCAGCACCAAAAAACTTTTCAGTTACATTTTAAAAAGTCAGCACCAATAAACTTTACTGCTGTGGCTTTTCAAAGAAGCTCTTCTTTATAGCTAATGACTTGACCTAAGAATAAGTACTGAGAATAGCTAGAAAGATTTTTTTTATGCTTAAATATATGAAATAGCTGTTTATAGCATTCAGTATTTCTCATTAATGTTTTCCTTGCTTTGCTCTTAATGTACTCTCCTTATGTGCATATATTCATTGATAATACTGGAGGCATGAAAGACGCACAGTCCTTATAAGAAATTTATTAGTTTCATTATCCCATTCCACCATATATCTGCATTCAAAACTTACCAACATCAGCCAAAATATCACATTTCTAACCCACTTTTCTCCCATAATATAAATAGAGAAGACAGAGAAATTTCCTGTCAGTTTTGGTAACTTGATTAATCATTGAAAATCAAAATGTGCACCATTTACATGTGTGCTTTTATTTTGTAAAAGTGAGAGAAGGGATGTTATGAATGCAGAAAAACTCTCACTCAAATTAATTCTTGGAAAGAGTTGGAAGTGAAGAATTTGAAAATGTATCCCTTTTGAATGATCCATATTTTTGTATCCCTTAGAAAGTTTCCACATCTCTACGAGGTCACCTACCCCAGTTTGAAGATTATTGATAAGTGTGTTTTTCTCTTATATGCTGTGGTGGTAATCTGACATTCTAAAATAAACCACTGAAATTTCTGTAGTAAGATCTCCTCAGATCTACTTATCTACTTTTTGAAAAAAATTTCATTTATTTGTTTTACAGAAAGAAGAGGTGGCAGGGGAGTGAGAAGTATGAACTCTTTAGTTGCTTCACTTTAGTTGTTCACTGGTTACTTCTTGCACATGCTCTGACTGGGAAAGTCCTAGGTTTTGAACCAGTGACCTCAGCATTCCAGGTCAACGCTTTATCTACTGCACCACCACAGGCCAGGCATATCTACATTCTTAAATAGGGTCTTTTCAGAATATACCATATTCTGTACCTTAAAATTCTGCTTCTAACTAGCTTTTATATAGAGATGCTCAATGAATCATCCACCTTGAGAATAAAGGTTGTGGCTCTTTTAGTCAGATATTTGATTATGAGTCTGGGAGATGTCTAGTTTAGAAAATATATATTACTCAGTTATGTTCCAGAAATGGTGTCAAGAAAGGCTTCCTTCATAACTACAAATCTTGAATATTCTCCAGTTCTCTGATACAATCTTTTTACAGATGAATTATTCATTCATCTTATAAGTGATAAGAACATTCTTCCATATTTTTGACTTATCAGTAGACATACCAGAATGCTTAACTGTCCATCTTTAGGTACTTTCAGTGCCTATTTGTACCTCCACTGGATGATAGAAGCTCTTATGTTCTTAGCACCAATATATTATATCAGATATTACCAAAAAAGAGGTTAAAGGAACAATCTGCTGCTTCTTTGCTGATTCTAATTCCTTTGCAAGGAAACAGGTTGGTTCATAGATCCCCTGAAGCCTATAGGGAAGTGATTATAATCATATAATTATATATGATAATATAATTATATAATATAAATGGAAATCAGTTGATATTTAGGACAGAGGTATGCAAAATAGGTGTTTGTTGCTCTCAAAATAAAAGGATGGATAAACAAAATAAATAGGAAAACAATATGGTTTAAAGAAAATATTTCTTGATACAAAAGGAGAACATTAGTACTTAAGAGAAAGGAAGGTACATTTTTGAAATAGATCTGCTAGAGAATAGTAATAAGTGATGAGGTACAAGATAAAAAGGAGCAGATATGAAGGACTTTATGGGTCATCATAAGAATTTTGACATTTATTCTATATATATCAGAATAAAACCAGGGGAAGATTTTTGAGCATAATACTGATATTATCTCACTTACATTTTTATATATTCACACTAGCTGCTAGGTTGACTGTGTTCATACACTAAGAAGAGATCTTTCCACAAGAATGGAAACAGAGAAATTGGTTATATGTCATTGCAATAATATATGTTCCCTTCCCCCAAAATGATGGCACCTCAAACTAGGTCAAATCAGTGATAATTGATCAGATTCTGGAAATTATAAAGTTAGAGTTAACAAGATTTGGTGACAGAATAGATGAGTATGTAAAAAATGTTAATTAAAATTTATTCATTTTATTTATTTATTATTTATTCATTTCAGAGAGGAGAGAGAAAGAGAAGTTGGGGGGGGAGCAGGAAGCATCAACTCCCATATGTGCCTTGACCAGGTAAGCCCAGGGTTTTGAACCAGCAACTTCAGTGTTCCAGGTCAATGCTTTATCCACTGTGCCACCACAGGGCAGGCTAAAATTTATTATGACACTAATAATAACCTGGAGGACAATTTTAATTTGGATATATCACTTACCTCAGTAATTCCATATTTAGGAATTTAATCTATGGAAATACTCACTTAAGTGCCAAAAGATATATCGTTTATAACTGCAAAAATTTGAAATCTTATAAATGATTTAAATGATTGTATGGTAAAATAATATAAGTAAATAATATGTAAATACTAATAAAAAAGAATTAGCTCTATAAGTACTGACATGGAAGGATACTCATGAAGTTTAAATTAGAAAAGATGATTGGGTGGAGTTTTGACTCTGAGTGCTGGCATCACCTGCTTGACCCCAGGGTCTGGCTGGATCCTGAGGATACTGGTGTGACCCTGAGGTCACCAGTAGGAGCCCTGGTCAGAGCATGTATAAGAAGCAATCGGTGTGTGCACAACTAAGTTGAACAAGTTGATGCTTCTCTCTCTCTCTCTCTCTCTCTCTCTCTGCCCCTTTCCCTCTCTCATACAAAAAAATAATAATGAAAAATAAGTTAGTAAGTAATCCAAATTCAAGTGCAATTTACAAAAGCCAATAGTGTTCTTATCAGAAAATGTAATGAAAAAAAAAACACTGTTTCTGCTTTTAATTGCAGTAAAATCTATCATATGTGCAGTAATAAAACTAACCAGAAACATGAATGTCTTTAAGAAAAAAACTAGGGGAAAAAAAGAAAAGAAAAAAAACTAGAAAACTTTAAAGACCAACAAAAAGACCCAGGATTCCAGAAAGCTGACGACTTGGAGCAGTGGCAACATAGTTTTCAAATATTTCTGAATCCCCACATAAAAAACAGAAAGAGCAGCAAAATATAAAAATCAAAATTCTTTGAATATTTAACACAACAAAACTGGGTGACAAAGTATTCCCGGCAAATCCAAATACAAAGCAAGTGAAGACAGACCTTAGGACTCGCAAGAATTTGGCATCCATGAAAGTGAAAAGAAAAGGAAAAAATAAAGATAGAGGGACTTGAGAACCAAAGTAAACAACAGGCATTCAATAGAAAGCAGTGAATCAACTTCAGAAGAGCAGATGTATAGTACAACAGTGGATGAATACAAGGAGTGAAAAAGACTGAAGCCAAATATCCCCCATGACTCTGAGCCTCTAAGAATGTCTCTAGGACAGTCCCCCACACTGATGAAAAACTAATGATAGCAAAATAAAAATTGAGTAGGATAAGAAAAACAAGAAAAGAGATCAAGATAAAAATAGAGAACAGGGTTGCCAGTTACGACCTAGTGATGAGCTCAGCAAATCCTCTTCCCAAAGAATAACTATAAATCTGGAAAATTTTTTACAAAAAAATTAAAGGTATATGACAGACTGAGAAGCATTTATGCTTGCAATACCACTACACTTCAGGTAAGAACAAGGGAGTGCATGGTACTCTGGTTTGAAGTTGCTCCTAACACATCTCCTGCCTTGGTCTATGTGGAGGCTCTGCCAGGTGGGGCAGGCCATAGGACTAGAAGCTTCTCTTCTAGCTTCAAAGGGGGTTACTTGATTTGTAATGGTGGATGATGCCCATAACAAGTGGCATTGCTGGTGCAAAGGGCCAACAGCTCGACTCTACTTGCCTAAGGTTAAAGTCCTGGTTGGGGAAAGCATATTATTGACTGAAACTGTGTATATTTACTGTGGTAAAAGAGTGGTTCCAAGCTATTAACATCCCTTAGGATGCTCCCATGTATGTCTACAGAAGAAAGGTGCTCTGTGGAAAGTAAAACCTGGGCCAGATGTGAAAACGTCCTGAATATGTTTTTCTTCTTACACACAGATGAAAGAGTTTTATTGGCTCAAAGAAATTTGAATACAATCTTTGTCAATCAATGACAGTCTATCAACCTATGCAGGTGAAGGTCAGCTTCTCAAAACCCAAGTTTAAAACCAAAAAGTTAAAAAAGTTAACAGAGACATCAGTGAAAACATTTCACAAGGCAGAGATATTTCACAGAATAAGCCCAGGCAAGTAAATAAACAAATAAAGAAAAACCCAGCATAACAACTTTTAGGGGGAAAAGATATACTACAATATATTAACTAAAATGTCCACTTTCAACAAAAATTATAAAACATGCAAACAAACAGGGAAGTGAATTCTATACTTAGGAAAATACCAATCAATAGAAACTGAGTGTGAGTGTCCTCAGATACTCCAGACATTATATTTAGCAAAGATTTTAAAGCAGCTACCATATATATGATATATAGAGAGACTCAATTATTTTTTAATAAAGAAACCATTATAAATTCTGGAGTTTAAAATCGCAATAAATAAAAGAAAATTCACTATAGGGTTTCACCAACATTTTTGAGATAGTAGAAAAAGTATTAGAGACCTTGATAGAATAGAAATTATACAATCTGAAGAACAGAAAGAATAAGGATAGAAGTAAAATGAATAGAGCCTCAGATACAATTTGAGTGGGACAATATTAGCTGTACTATTCTACACGCAAATGGGAGCCCCTCAGAAAGTAGAGAGCAAAAGGGCAGAAAACATTAAAAAAATAATGACTGAAAACTTCCTGAATTTGAAGAAAAACATATATCAATAGATTTAAGGATCTAAACAAACACCAAGTCAGAAAATATAAAAACATTCTATAAATAGACATATCATAGTTAAAATGTTGAAAGATAAAGGAATATCTTGAAGTCAACAAGAAGAAAAAATTCATCACATTTAAAGAAGCACTAATAGAGTTCAGAGTTGACTTCTCATCAGAAACAATGGAGGTCAGAAGGCAGTAGAACATTTTCAAAGTGCAGATGGCAGTTGAATGACATATTTGAAGTGCTGAAAGAGAAAACAGTTAACCAATAATTCTATATCCAACAGAACTGACCATCACAAATAAAGGTAAACTTCCAGAAGAAAAAAAAAATACTTTTCCTTAATAGTTCCAGGAAGAGTCATAGAATTGAAACTTCTCAGTTTGCTTGACTAGGGACATATATGCATGCCTGGACCTCTACTCATACTAAATGGACATGGATAAGGGACCCCAGGGAATAATGGGCTACTGTTACCATAAGGGAAAATACATACTTGGCAGGCAAAAATAACAAACTTTTGGATAGGTAATCTGTGGTATGAGGATGAGACCTGGATAAATTAGAGGATTGCTGACTTGATTGTTTGTCTAGTGCCCCATCTCCCTCTTTTGGTAATAGTAGTACCTTTATTTGTGGAACTTACTTTGCATGGTAACTGCCAGTCACAGGACTCTCACGTTAAATGTGGTAGTGCTACCCAAATTAGGCATTCTCTCTGCAGAAATGTAATCATTAGGTCTGAGGTTCAAGGACAAAAGGTCGTTGTAACTAAATCATTCAGCAATATGGCTATTGATACCCTGAAAATAACAAAAAGGATGGCCCAAGACATCATATTTATAGTATCTCCATAGGTGTCTTGGTTCCTATACTCTTAGAAGACTAGCTACTTAACTCTGATTCTGTGAATAAGTATGTATTCATAAATTTTCCTTTATTGCTTATGTAAGGAACAATTTCTGTTGTATGCAGCCCCAGACACTGAACTACAACTCAACTATATAGTTTCAGAGGCTCTCATAAGAGTTGACATAAATTCAGATGTTGAAGATCAAAGTTAGGCTTTCGTCAAAAATCATGCCCGACACTGAACAATAATAAAGCAAGAGTGCTACTTTCAGGGAAGGAGCACTGAGAGATCATGGTCCCAAAATGAACAGTACACCAACTTTATATCTGGACTTGTATACTCTATAGCTTCTGGGATATCTGTTCTCTAGTGTGTCAGGAGGAAATAAACTGGTCAGAGGCAGGGGAAAATAAAATCAAATCATTCCCAAAAAAATAAATACTGAAAGAATAAATTGTTAGCATACCTACCTTACAAAAAATAGTAAAGAAAGTCTTCCAGTCTGAAAGGAAGTGACACCAGATTATAACCCAAATCTACAGAAAGAAATTAAGAGCAGTAAAATGAAGATTTTGTGTACAAATATAAAATACTTTATAATTTTTTATCATATGCAGTTATGTTCTCTGACTACTGTGGGTGGAGCGCAGAGTGCATTCCTAGCGGCTGTGGCTGATGCAATGCTGTGAGAATACTCCAGCTCCCAGAACCTTCCTGGGCATACCCAAGAGGGAGCTCACTCGCTGTAAGGAAGTGACTCAGCACCAACCAGGCAGCTCCCTGACCTTTTTAGCCATTGGCTTTGAAGAACACGCTGTAACACCCTATAGGCTGAACCTGTGTATATAAGCTAGCTTACTTCCTGAATAAATCGGATCTGCGTCACTGAACCTGGTCTCCGTCGTCCTCACCCCCGGCGGGCCTTGTCCACAACTGGTGCCTCAAACAGGAACCCAGCCAGCACTCAAAGGATGGGTGAGTGACCCTCTGCAATGGAAACCTTCTCCTCCACTCTCTAGCCCCGCAGGCTCGAACCCTGCATGCCCTATTGCAGAGTAGGCGAGTTGAAGTTTGTGAAAAGGATCTTTGTACCTACTGGGAGATTCTCCCTGGTCTCAATCCCTGGATTGAGGATGCACCCCTCTGAGACCTGGATACTTGGGCCCGAGCTCTATGACGTGTTCATTCAGCCGAGGTGCATGGGCGGCAAACCTTCCCTCTCGGCCTCACTCCTGCTGTATTAGCAATACATGCCTGCTTGACCAGTGCTCCTGCTGGGGACTCTCTGCCAGTGCCAAAAATATTACAGGCTACCCCTCTCTCTGGGGTGCCCCTACCTCCCTATTTGCCCCCCTCCACTGAGGAGGAAAGTAGTTTAGCCTCCGAATTTGACAAAATCATGGCTGAGCGTGCAGAAACAAAACCAACTGAATTACTAACTGCGCCATCAGCTCTGCCACCAGAAAAAGCGGAAGTCGCTACTTCAGCATTCTCTGCCGGGGCTCAGTGCAGCCTCTCAGATGTCATTTTCTACCCCAGCTTTAACACGTGTTCCTGCTGCAGACCCATGGGCCAGCCTATATGCCCCTGTGTGTCTTTTTTCTTTCTGTCTGTCTGTCTTGTCTATTTTTCTGTATCTCTCGCTATCTCTCTCCCCCACCCCTCTCTCTGAAATGATGCTGGAAGGACCTAAGCCACGGCACAGTGGCAGGGATCACACCCTCTTCTAATGCAAGGGAGAGGTTATGCTTCTGTTTTTCAGCCAAATTGGATCCCAGGAACCCCCCCCCCCCAACCTGCTTGACAGGATTTCTTGGGCACCCACTAAGTGGTTTAGTCTTCCCCTGTCGAAAGCCACAGCCCTGGCCTTCTCCAACTACACCTGAGGGGAGGAGGTCCTCAGCGCTCCAGAAGAAGACCTCACAGCCAGCATGCATGGCGTGTGCGCCCCATCACCTGGGAGGATGTGGAGGCCTGGCAGGGCAGGCCCAGAGAATGGCCCCTGATGGGCCCCCAGGCCCTGGTACTCTGTTCCTACTCATGTGTGCCATTATCACAGTGAACTCCTAGGCACAAGGAGATCCTAATGTCTGGGCGGCTGTTCCCCACCCTGGCATAATTATGCCTGTTGAAGTTAATAGCCCACAGTTTCCAGCAGTATATTTTAGTAACTGCTCCCTTAGTCTCCCTTGTGACAATAGTGGCCGGGAATCCTAACAGTGGAATGGCACTATATGGGGTAACTTCAGTGACCCAATGCTACTTAAGTTTACTCTGAATAATAACACCATCCCCTCGGAGGGGTGGGTCCTCCTTCGAAATCATACAACAGGGAACTTTGCTGAAAACGATACTACCAACCAAGGCTCAGTACTTGGCCTACAAGCCCTCCTCCCCTAGCTACCAACAGCTGGGCCCGCCCTGCTAACCTTGCCTTCCCAGGGTAGCCTCTTTGCCCGTTCCTGTATGACGAACATCTAAGAACACTCCTGAGAGAAGGAATTCCCTGGAGAGACTGCCTCATTGTCTCTGGCCCAGATGCACAGACCATCAACCTCGGAGTTTGGCATCGGAAGCTGAGAGACAGAATGTGACCATATGAAGTACACAGCCAACAGCAAGCCATCTGTTCCGTGTTTGGATGATGGGACCCTTGTGGGAAGGGGGCGTACATGGACCTACGTCCATTTTTTACAATCAAAATGGAACTGTGTTTAATGACACCTGGAAGGTCTCTGTAACACAATGGGAGGGAAATGACATTCTGACCCCTAGAAGGAACCCCCTGTTTAAGACCCCTGTCCTATTTCCTAACTAGTCAAACATTACAGAAGCTTGCCTCATTGTTTAATCCAGCTAATCTATTAGCATATAGTATAATAGGTATTATAGTTGTTTTAGTTCTACTAGGGTTCTGTTGCATAATGCATAGCATTCAGAAGCTACAACAACAGCAAGCTGTCATCCATCAAGTCCAATTGGCCCTAATTAAAAGAGAAGGGGGAGATGTGGGTGGAGCACAGAGTGCATTCCTAGCAGCTGTGGCTGATGCAATGCTGTGAAAAACCCTGCTAGGCACACCCAGGAGGGAGCTTGCCTGCTGTAAGGAAGTGACTCAGTGCTAACCAGGCAGCTCCCTGACCCTTTTAGCCATTGTGTTTGAAGAACACGCTGTATCACCCTATAGGCTGAACCTGTGTATATAAGCTAGCTTACTTCCTGAATAAATCAAATCTGCATCACTGAACCTCATCCCCAGAGTTGGGTCTCTGCATCTCCATCATCCTCACCCCTGGTGGGCCTTGTCCACATACTACACAGGAGTTAAATTCAAAAATTACAGTTATTGAGATTATATTTCTTAACTTGTTTCTATAATCTTACTTTGTGCTATTTTCCCTGCCCTTATTTTGCTTTTACTACTTTCTTGCCTTTTTTGGCAGGATAGGAGGATTAAAAATTTTATACTACAAATTATATACACTATTTATTCTTTTAGTGGTCACCCTAGAGATTTTATCATGTGTGCATAAACTAAGAAACTATCTTAGCTTTCTCAATTAGGGGAAAAGACTGATAGTCAAAGATATAGTGGCTCGCTGAAAAGTTTCCTTCTTTTTCACAGCAGTTCTGAAGTGAGTGGTTCGGGTTAATATGGTGGCTTTGCTCCACAAGATCATTCAGGGCCCTAGACTACCTCCATCTGCTAGTGTGTTGTCCTCATCTGCATTGTCAAAGGTGGACTGCTACCACATTTACATTCCACTGGAAGGGGAAAGAGAAAATCCAGTGCAAGAAACTATCTTAGCTTTCTCAATTAGGGGAAAATTTTCTTTTAAACCAATGAGACACAAGTTACATATAGCACTTCAGTCCAATATCAAGAAATTAGTAATATGACAATATAGTGCTGCTACTCTGACTTGGAAATATAGTCTTTTACTGTTAGGACCAAGTACCTAGAAAGAAGAGAGGATAGATTTGGGGGCACAACTAGGAGTCTGAGCATTTAAATGCTACTTTCTTCCCATACATAGGATAGACTTAATACCTCTCTTCGGAACATAATTAAAAATTCTATCTAGTCCAAAGTCCAGATTCTTCCCATTCGTTTCATATGAGTCAGCTCATAGTCCTGGGAGCAATATATTAATAATCAAGTTATATAAACCTAAACCCTTACAATGATAGAAGGCCTTTTAAAGAAAGAAAGGCTAAAAGATAGAGGAAGAATAGAAAATACATAGTAGTTACTGGCCCACAGACAGGAAGAATGTCATGCTTACAGGAATTATAAAGAACCCTTAGACTTGGTAGTAAAAGAGGGTCCCTTGTTTACACACTGGTTCTAATATCTTAGAAAAATTCCTATGCCAACTAAGGCCTCTGCCTTTGCCTTCTAGAGCAGTGTTTCCCAATGTGGGGCCCACGCCCCACAGGGGGGCAATTCGATAGTTAAGGGGGGCAATTTGAAAATGGACTCCACACGACTTTAACTCTTTCGCCCCGGGCCATTTAAATGCAATGCTAGATATCGGTGCCAAATTTAACAAAAAATGCAATTCTTAAATAATTGCGGTAAATAATTATTAAGTATAATTTCGTTTGACGAGACCAAAATATCAACTGGGTGATTGGCGTCGTCAAGTAAACTTTGTCCTGGGTTCACCGCGGAGTGTGCCGTCTGCCATGGGGAACCCCAGACATTTTAAAAACTCGCTAAACAACACAGTTATTCTCACCTAATTGGCCCATCGCAACTTCTGTAGTGTTTCACATCATTCAGTTGGTGTTAATTTGAAATAAATGTCAGTCAAAACTGTTTTAAAAGCTCGTTGATTTAATAAATATACATATATATGTTGTATAGATATAATTGGTAAGTATTTGATTTATTTTTATCAATATTCAACTCTATTAAGTACTTCTTGCATCGGGGCTAGAAAGCACTAATATTTTATAAATATTATTGGGGCTATAATAGTGCATGAACGACAATTTTAATTTTAGAAGCATAACTTTCCAGAAAATTTTGTCAAGTGGAAAAAATATAGATACCTTTTGATTTGCAGTGGTAGTGTAGTAAATGTGTTATATACATTTAAATAAATATGAATTTTTAGTATACGTTTACTCTATGTCACATTGAATATATTTTAACATATATTTTAATATTAGTTTTTAATTGATCTTATTTTTATTTCTTATAGCCCATAGTAAAATGAGTGGTGCAAGCAAGAAAAAAACTCATCAATATTCGGAGGAATATTTAAAATTTGGGTTCATACCCGCTGTTCACGATGAGTGGATTCCTTTTTGTCTTTTATGCCAGCAATGCTTGACCAACGAGTCAATGAAACGAGGTCATCTTGAGGTGCATTTGAAGGCGAAACATAGTGCTCATATTAATTCAGATTTGAGTTACTTTAAAAATTTAAAGAAAATTTTTGAAAAAAGTACAACATTAAAGTCTCTATTTACTGCTCATACTTCAACTAATAATCGTGTTCTTGAGGCTAGTTATCAAATTTCTTTATCGCTAAAACTGGAGAAAATCACACTATAGGAGAGAATTTAATAAAACCATCAATATCAGCATTTCTTAAAACGGTTCTTGAAAAAGATGACAAAGATGTAAAAGCTATGCCACTCAGTGACAATACTGTTAGCAGAAGAATAGACGAAATGAGTGAGGATATTGAAAAACAACTTATTGAAAAGCTGAAAACAAGAAAATTCTCCTTGCAAATGGATGAATCAACTTTGAGAGACAGTGAGGCAGTATTGATAACTTACGTAAGATATATTGATAAAGGACATTTTGCTGAAGAAATGTTGTTCTGTAAAAGATTAGAAAGCACCACTACCTCCAAAGATATATATAATAAGCTAAAAAACTACTTAGATGTCAATGATATACCAATGAAAAATATACCATCTTGTGCTGCAGATGGTGCTCCCAATATGATGGGCAAGAAAAATGGCTGCTTAAAATTGATGAAAGATGAGAATCCAGAAATGATTCTTGTGCATTGTGTTATTCATAGGGAAAACTTGGTAGCTAAAAACATCTCGCCTGTTCTGAATGAAGTATTACATACAGTAATAAAGTGTGTTAATGCTATTAAAGCTAGTGCCAAATGTGAGCATCTTTTCAAGCTATTTTGTGAAGAACAAAATGAAGACCATGTGAGACTTTTACTTCATACTGAAGTAGGATGGCTATCTAAAGGAAACTGTTTGAAAAGATTTATGGAATTGTTTGATACTCTTAGTGATTTTTTAAGTGACAAACCTGAAATGAAGTATCTGTTAACAATAGATGGTAAAGCATTTGTGAGTTATTTAGCCGATATCTTTGAAAAACTAAATATATTAAATAAGCAACTTCAAGGAACAAATAAAACTCTTGTTGATGCAAAAGCAAAGATATTTGGTTTCATTACCAATATTGAGTTATGTCAGAAACATATTAACAACAAAAACTTTAAACAGTTTCATTGGCTCTAAAAATGTGAAGTAACTGATACCGCTTTACTTGTTATTGTCAATCATTTGAATATTCTATCGGCTGATTTAAAAGAAAGATTTTCTGATTTAAAACAAATTGATTTCCCAACATGGATGATGCAACCAATGTTAGTGGATTTGTCTGATATATCAAATATGTAGTATCAAGAAGAACTCGCAGAATTGCAAAATAATGAGTCAGTTAAAGTTTTATTTAATATCAAAGGAGCGATGGCATGGCTTTGTGAGGAAACAGAAATCATATACCCAAATTCAACCAAATGTGCAAGAAAACTATTGCTACCGTTTCCATCTTCATTTTTAGCTGAATGTGGATTTAATGCTGTAAATGATTTACTGGTAAAAAAAAGAAATCGGCTGGATATAACACAACGTGGAGACTTGAGACTAAAGCTAACCAAATTGGAACCTAATATAAAATCTCTGTGCAGCAAGCATCAAGCGCAAGGATCACACTAAATTAAAATAATAAATTAATATAGAAAAATCTGTATTAAAATTATTTGGAATTTAAATTTCTGTTTTTCATTATATGTTTTGAAATTTTACTTACTGTGTTTTGTTAACAATTTCATAGTGATTTCTTCCTAGAACCTATCATTTATGTTTATTAAGTGAACAAATCAATTTTTTAATGTTAAAAATTATGTATGTTACATAGGGGGGGAAATAAAAATTTTAGAAAGGTTAAGGTGGGGCGTGGCACAAAAAAGGTTGGGAAACACTGTTCTAGAGGTTCTTCACTGTTCATAATCCTCTTTGGCCATATCTGATTTTGGAGAGAATGTAGGCATGGTAGAGTGGAAATGGTATACATACTGCTTTAATAGCCTACTTCCTTGCTAGAGTAGATGTGGCACTTGAGGGTTGCTCTAAGGATAAAACAATCAAGGGCTTTTACAAGATCTTACTTATAGACTCACTGGCAGTATAATTCTCAGGATATCATAGTAGGCTTTCGTTCTGTTTATTTCCTATTTGTTTATATACTAGTTACCACATCTAATATTTATATAGTTTGTTTTTCTGAACAAAGTTTTAAGCCAGGCTTTTACTTGAAATCTTGGCTCCCTCTTTCTCTGTCTCTCTTTTATTGACAGTAACTTTGAGGCTATCTGAACAACAGCTTTAGGTTGGAAGGCAACATCCTTAACTTGCTTTTCTTTGAGAAAGGTTTAAGGAAAGGTTTTGAGTCAAAGGTTTTATTTCATGCTATTTCTTATAATATATTACTAAAAGCAATAGTCATTGCTAAAGCAATACATTACTAAAAGGAATATGTCTTGGCTGCTCTTGCTGCTTTTAGCAGGGTATTATAAGAAAAAGATGAGCTAAGGCAAGAATATGCCAATTTGCAAGCAGAGAAGGAAGAGGATAGAGAATCCAGAAATTTGAGCCTCACAGGCTGGAAAAGCCAACTACTTCTGTACCCCAAACAACATAAGATCTATTGCCTCACTAAATCTACTGCTAAGCCCTAAAGTTTGCTAAGCCAAATGCCCCATATTTTAGGTTTCCATGATTGTTCCACACCAGTTCAAGGGAATGATTTAGTTAAGGTTAAGCTATGCTAAGAAAGACATCTAAAACTGCAAAAGGTTAATGTTAATTTCTATCTCATGTAATGGTCCCAAGATATAGTCAGGTTAGCAGTATGGCTCTACTCAGTCATTCAGGGACCCAGATGATTCCATTTTGTTGTTCTACCATCTCCTACAGCAGGGGTCCCCAAACTTTTTACACAGGGGGCCAGTTCACTGTCCCTCAGACCATTGGAGGGCCAGACTATAAAAAAAACTATGAACAAATCCTTATGCACACTGCACATATCTTATTTTAAAGTAAGAAAACAAAATGGGAACAAATACAATATTTAAAATAGAGAACAAGTAAATTTAAATCAACAAGCTGACCAGTATTTCAACGGGAACTATGCTCCTTTCACTGACCACCAATGAAAGAGGTGCCCCTTCCCGAAGTGAAGCAGGGGCCAGATAAATGGCCTCAGGGGGCCGCATATGGCCCGTAGGCCATAGTTTGGGGACCCCTGTCCTACAGTCTGCATTTGTACGGTCAAAGCTAAGTTTCTACATTATCCATGTTCCAAACATCAGCGAGGAGGATGAGAAGTCCAGAACAAGCAATTCCCTTTTAAACAAATAAGGTAAAAGGTACACACATGACTCCAAATCATGTATTGGTGATAACTTCACCCATGGCCACACCTAGTTGTATGGGAGGCAGGAAACAATGATTTCTGACTGAATGGCCATTTGCCCAAGTAGTAGGAAGAGGATATTTTAGGAGGGACACCATATGTATAAATCCCTGCCCCTTCTTCCCAAAAGCAAAGATCTTAGAATATTTTAACTATGGTAAGCACTCTTTCACTTTACTGTATATGCTTTTGATTAGACTTTTATTTTTATCATTTTTTGTTTGTTTTGTTTTTTTTGTATTTTTCTGAAGTTGGAAACAGGGAGGCAGTCAGACAGACTCCCGCATGCGCCCAACCGGGATCCACCCGGCATGCCCACCAGGGGCGATGCTTTGCCCATCTGGGGCATTGCTCTGATGCAACCAGAGCCACTCTAGCACCTGAGGCAGAGGCCATGGAGCCATCCTCAGCACCTGGGCCAACTTTGCTCCAATGGAGCCTTGGCTGCAGGAGGGGAAGAGAGAGACAGAGAGGAAGGAGAGGGGGAGGGGTAGAGAAGCAGATGGGCACTTCTCCTGTGTGCCCTGGCCAGGAATCGAACCCGGGACTCCTGCATGCCAGGCCGACACTCCACCACTGAGTCAACTGGCCAGGGCTACTTTTATTCTTTGAGACTCACCCATAATAGATAATATTGTTATTTTTTACACAGATGTTTGTGTAGATTTACTTATATGCTTACCAATTTAATTATACCTTTTTTGTGTTTTATTAGTTTTCCTTTGATGCATAATAAATAACCATGAGCTTAGTAGCTTAAAACAACATTCATTCATTAGTGGGCAGTTCTGTAGGCCAGAAGTTTTGTGAGTCATTTCTAAGAGTATGACAATGCTGATATCAACATGTCAGCTATACTGAGTTCTTAACAGAAGGCTTGAGGGTGAAACCCTCTTCCAATCTTATTCTTTTTGTTGGCACAATTCAGTTTCTTGTGAGTATGCAACTGAGGTGGTCCACCTTTTCTTGCTGACTATCATCTGTGGTGCCACTCTCAGTTCCTTTCCACCTGGCCTCCATAAGCAATTTGCAGTATGGATATATGCTTTTTAGGCCATCGATTGTCTCTCTGACTTCCTCTTCTATAACTAGTTGGGAAAATGTATATACACTAGTTTCTTAACTGTGTTTGAATCAGTCATAACATCTTACTAAGTCAAACAAAATCTTTGATACTTGTTCTTTCTATTTGTGTGAATTGTGTTTTTTAATCTTTTTTAAAGAAACACTTTAATAGTTGCATTCAATAATAATGCTAACGTGCCACAGATTCCCCTATAGTAACACTGCTGTTCATCGAGGCCCATAACTACATAAGGGTCTGTAATCAGCTTTTTAGTGGCTCACTATTAAATATAAATAATAAATTTACATTTGAAAAACACCTCCAATATGAAAATATAGCAAAAATAAGAAATCTGGTCAAGAGGAAACTAAAGAATGTTACGAGCAGAAGAAAATGTTAAAGAAATGAGATTTAAATCCTTAGAGAAACTTCAAGTTCTGGACAAGATAGAGTAAACATATTCAACCCCATTCTTTCTCAAGATCACAACAACCAACCTATGGACAAAATACATAAAGCAATTATCAGAAGACCCTGAAAAGTGGAGAAAAGAAGACAACTGGTAGGTGAAAGGCAGAAACCACGGGATGAACCAAAAACACGAGGTTAGTGTGTTCCAAAAGGAAAATTTATTTTATAAGAACCTGGGTGCAAGCTGGCAGAGACTAGCAAAGGGTGTCAGCCCTGAGCTGTGGGAGGGAGCATTAAATATACGGTTTCAGGCATTTGCTGGTATTGGGGTTGCCTGCACCTGTACATGCTCAGATTAGCATATTGGGGTCTGTGGTCTTGGTCATTGATTTGACGATGAGCAGGAGGAGAATTACGCTGCAGAAACACAAGTTCTTTTTCTTTCTGGTGTCCTTGGTAAATTTTGAAGACAACCAAGAGGTCAGAAATCTCCCAGGAATAGCTGAGACTTGGCGTCTCTGAGCCTGTGGCTAGGCTTTCACAAACAACTATTGTGATTTAAATTATCCTAATGGCCAGGTCCCTCCTCAATGCAAGCTTTCCCAGACATTTCTGTGAAGGTAAACTTTTTGCTACATTTCAAAGTGAAGACCAGGAAGCCATTAGAAGAGAAAATAGCGAGCAAATTAACTACAACCTCACAGTGGGGGATTAGAAATTGGGTGAAGGAATTTAAGTTTTACAGGGGCTATGAAATTAAAGGAACCAATTTAAGCCTAACAGTAGAGACCATGGAAATTGAGAAATCACCTCTGTGAGCATGCTGGGTTTTGTTTTCTTGTTTGTTTACCTTCTGTTTATGCAATAGACAGACTCTTTAAATAAGTAAATAAGCAAGCCAATCCCAATGAAAACCCATTTTCTCCAACCAAAGGACTGGCAAGGCAGTGACTCTGCAAAACAGAATTCTTAACTGAGCCCTCCCAACTCCAGACAGACATCATGAAAGAAGCAGTGATTATCTCCATCCAAAAAAGGCACTGTATGAACAGAGCCATGTCAACTATTTCTACCCTCACTAAAGAAAAGAGAAATGAGCAGCTCTCGCTTCCACTCAAACTAGAGAGTGAAATGAAGATTAGAGAGAGAACTAAAGAAGGAATTCCTTATCTTTGTTTGTGAAGTTCTGGGCACACCCCCAAGTGACCCTGGTATGAAACCAATGAGAATCATCAACATAGTAAAAGTTCTGAGAATTGAACTATGGTATAGAACATTCCCAGGTTTCAAATTAACCTTTGGGTAGTACATAAGTAAGGTAGGCCAGATTTACACTGCAACTGCTTAGAAAACTAAATTGATATTCAAGCTACAGCCAACAAAAATGGGTCAGGAAGCATATTCTGAACCTAAAAAGCATGACTAGCTGATGGAAGAGAAGACTTAAATAGGAAATATATTTTCATAGCATAGTACTCAAAATATCCATTATATTCATAATAATCCAAAGTTATATATCATACCAGGTACCAGGAAAATCTAAACTTAAATAAGAATAGACAATCAATAAACACCATGACTGAAATAATATACCGTTGGAATGATCAAACAATAATTTTAGAGAGCTGTCTAAATGCTTCAAGAAGCAATTATAAACACTCTTGAGACAAATGGAAAAACTAAAACTCTCAGGAGGAAAAAAAAGATATAAAGAAGAAGCAAATAAAAATTTTAGAACTGAAAAATACAATAACCAAAATAAAATAATCTACTAGATAAGCTCAATAGAAGAATAGAGATGATTGATGAAAAAAAACCAGTGAACTTAAAGATAAATCAATAGAAAATATCAAATGTGAACAAGAGAAAAAACAAATTATAAAACAAGCAATAAATACTTAACCTCAAGAAGAATAACAAAAGACCTAACATCCATGTCACTGGATTTCCAGAAAAGGAACAAGAACGCTGTGGTAAAAAAAATAAAAAAATAAAAAAAATTGAAGAATGTTGAAAACTTCCCTAATTTAGTGAAAGACATAAACCTACAGATTCCAAACTTTTAGTGAACCCAAAATAGAGTAAATGCGAAGAAACTGGTGCCCAGACATCATAATCAAATTTTTGAAAAAATGAAACAAAAACTGTTGAAAGCAGCCTGAGAGAAACAACACAGTACCTGAAGGAAAACAGTGACAATAAATTTCTTGCAGTAAATTATGGAGGCCAGAAGGGAGTGGCACACAAGGGGGAAAACTTCATGACATTGGACTTGACAATAATTTCTGAATAAGACACCAACAGGCATAGGCATCAAAAGCAATCCTAAACAAAAATAAACAAGTGGAGCTACATCAAACTAAAAAGCTTCTGCACAGCAAAGAAAACAATACCAAGAAAAGGCAATGAATGTAATAAAAGAAAATATTTGTAAATCATATATCTGATAAATCATATATCTAATATACAGTCTAGGGAACTCCTACAACTTAATAGCAATAAAACTAGTAACTCAATTTAAAAATGGGCTAAAGACTTCAAAAGATATTTCTCCAAATAAGCAATACAAAAGGCTAGTAAATATAAGAAAATATGCTCAACATCACTAATCATCAGGGAAATGCAAATCAGAACCACATTGAGATCACCTTATAACCGTTAGGATGGCCATTATCAATAAAACAGTAAACAATAATTATTGGCGAGTAGTGGATAAATTGGAATCCTTTTGTACTGTTGGTAGGAATATAAAATGGTGCAGCTACAGTGGAGAACAGTATGAAGCTTCCTCAAAAACAAAACAAAACCCTCCCATATGATCCAGCAATCCTACTTCTGAGTATTTATCCAAAAGAACTGAAATCAGGGTTTCAAGGAGATATCTGAACTTCCATATTCTCTGTACCTTGTTTACTATAGCCAAGATGTAAAAACTACTAAATTGGCCATAGACAAATAAATGGATAAAGAAAACTAGGTATATAGACACAATGAAATACTATTTAGCCATAAAAAGAACAAAACCCTGTTAGATGCTATTACAAGGATTAAACTTGAGAACATTATGTTAAGTGAAATAAACCAGTCACAGAAGGACAAAAACTGGATGAGTCCATTTATATGAGGTCTCTAAAGTAGTCAAGTTTATCAAAGCACAAAGTAGCATACTGTTTGCCTGGGACTGGTAAGAAGGGGAAATGGGGAGTTGCTGTTCAATGGGTATAAAGTTTCAGTAATGGAAAAGTTCTAGAGATCTGCTGTACAACATTGTGCTTATAGTAAACAATGCTGTGCTCTATACTTAAAAAATTGTTAAGAGGGTAGATGTCATGTCATCTATATATACAGATATACATATAATTTATCACAATAAAAAAGTGCATATTTTTAAAGTGTTGAAAGAAAAAAGTAATCTGTCATCCAGAACTCTATATCAAGTGAAAGGTACAAAAACTATTGAACAGAAAAAGAACAATATTAGAACAATACTCGGATGCCTAATCGGTATATCAAATGTATTTTAGACAAGTATCATTTTCTTTTTCTTTTCTTTTTTTATATGAAAGGAGAGGAGATAGTGAGACAGACTCCTGCATACACCCCAACCAAGAATGATCTGGCAACCTCCGTCTGGGGCAGACACTGGGACCAACTAAGCGTCAGCACCCGGGGCTGATGCTTGAACCAGTCAAGCCCCTGGCTGAGAAAGAGAAAGAAAGAGGGAGGAGAAGGAGGGGAAGAGAAGCAAATGGTTGCTTCTCATGTGTGCCCTAACTGGCTATTGAACCTGGGATGTCTGTACACTGGGCTGATGCTCTACCCACTGACCAACTGGCCAGGGCCAAATATCATTTTCAATAACAGCATTCCATATATGAAATTGTAAGCTCCATGAGCAAGGACAGTGTTCTATCTTATTTATCATTATATATTAAACATCTAGCACAATGAATGACATATAAAAGGCACTCAAAAAATACTTGCTATTGAAATAAATAAATTTGTACTAGCATGAGTTTTTTTATAATCTAGTCTGTGGTTGGAGTTAATAATTAACCTCTAATGATTGATTTTAAAAAAAGGCATCTCTGTAAACTCATATTTTTATAAAAATATAGTATATATCAAGGGAACAGCCACACAGAGGTGGGGTCAAGGACCATATATTATACTGACTTTGATACCCTCTGGCTAGCCACAGGGTAGATCTGACTCAAGAAATAAAGCTGTTTATTGTCAATGCATTCCTTACAAACACACACACAAACAAACGAACATTGTGAGTCTCTGCTGGAAGCTACTAAGACATAATTAAATGTACAGGAATCTGACCAATTATGCTAATTTATCCTCTTCCAGAAAAAGCAGGAAAATAATCTCTTCCAAGGTTTAAAATCACTCTTTTGATTTACCCTGAGTGGATCATAGTAATCACTGGATTAACAGAGTAGAAATAAAAATTGTGTGATGGGAGGGGCAGGAGTAAAGAAGCTCTTTTAACTCTTTTCTCTTTTTCAGATCACTTCACCCCTTTGTTGTTCCTGAGTTTATTTATTTTGGGGTGTTGGAGGTGCTGCCTAAGCCATATATTCCACTCTAGTGTATCTGAGAACTCTAGCTGGATATTTGGTTACAGATACAATATAACCTAATAATAAAATGGATTTGGATTTTCCACTTGCAGTTGTCTCTTATCTATATTCTCCCTCAGGAATCTTATGAGGATGGATATTCAGCCAAAGCAAGTTTTAGGCAGCTGGGTCTCTTGAGCTAACACCTAACAGCAGGTGTTTAATAAATAATAATAATGATCAAACATATGATACATGCCCAAAACAGAAATTAATAAAAGATCAGTTTGGAACTGAGTTCTATCAAGGCAAGTTGGATTCTGACTGCGTAAACATATTTTCATTTTTTTTCCATTCTTTTCAATGTCTATAGGCAGAGTGGCTCAGTTGTTTTTTCCTGTGAAAAAATATCTACACAAATATTACGTTAAAATTCTTTTTATTTTTAAAAAATATAATTGAATATAAGTAGTGATATCACAAATATTTCTGCATGTATTTTTTTCATTTCCAATGAATATAACATTATCTACTCCCTTCAATAAAAATTATAAATGGACTTTTAAGCTAACAAATCATGAAATATTTTTGTTGAGTTACAAGTGAACCAAATGGTCATTTTTATTTTAACACCTGGAAAAAGTCAGGATATGCACAGCTGGCTGTTAGCTTGTCACACATTCCTAAGTTTACAATTACTACTAGTGTTCTCAAAATCCACTGACAAACAGTTGCAGGTGGCCAAGATGTTTGTGCATAGAAACAGCTTTACTCAGCAAAATCCAATAATATATCAATAACAGCATATACTTTTGAAAATATCAGTATTTAAGAATGGCAATTCCTAAATATTTTCTTAAAATGATTTAAAGCATGCTTAGCACTGCCAATAAGAAATTTATAAATATCATTCTAATTTTGAAAATATTTCAGTAAATAAAAGAACATTTCACTTCAAAGAAAGCTGATCTGTTAAATACACTATAATTATTTGGAAATTTTCCGAGGGTAAAAATAGCCAGTCTTATATAATGAACTCATTTTCTAGAACATTATTTCTAGATGTAATGCAGCTCGTATACCAAAGGAAGCAAAAAGACATCCTTTCATAAAAGAATCCTTTTCATGTTTTTAGCTTATATAAAAAAAGCTAAATTTCTATATTACATTTAAATGTTTTATATAATTATTTAAAATTTTATTATTGATAAATTTTTATAAAATATATAATATGTAAATAATAACAAAATGTTTACATACCATCACCAGTTTAAGAAAATGTTAGCATTACAGTTGTGTCCTATTCCTGAACTAGTTTCCTTTCCCTCTGTCTCTCAGAGGTAATCATCTTCCTCAATTTTGTGTATTTCATTTTTTTGCTTTTAAGTTTGCACTGTATAAGGTTTCACTCCTAATCAATTTATTGTTTACTTTTGAATATTCTAAATTTCATATGAATGAAAACATTATATAAACATTGTATTTCTGAGATTTATCCAAAATATTGCATTTGGCTGTAATTACCGCATTTTCATAGCAGCATTACATTATATAAAAGTAACACTACTGTTAATGGACTTTAAGGCTTGTTTCCAGCTTTTGCTATTACCCAGTGTTACTAACGACAATCTTTGCACAACTCTCTTGGTATACTAATGCAAGGGTTTTTAATGAACATATAATGATATATATGTGTGTATATATATACATATAAATATCAAAATTATATGTAATATGCTCATGACCATAATACTTGTGTCAAATTGTTTTCTGTGAGCCCTGGCCAATTATCTCAGTGGTAGAGCATCGGACTCCTGGCGTGCAGGAGTCCCGGGTTCGATTCCCGGCCAGGGCACACAGGAGAAGTGCCCATCTGCTTCTCCACCCCTCCCCCTCTCCTTCCTCTCTTGTCTCTCTCTTCCCCTCCCGCAGCCAAGGCTCCATTGAACAAAGATGGCCCGGGCGCTGGGGATGGCTCCATGACCTCTGCCTACTGGCTCTGGTCGCAACAGAGTGACGCCCCGGATGGGCAGAGCATCGCCCCCTGGTGGGCATGCCAGGTGGATCCCGGTCGGGCGCATGCGGGAGTCTGACTGCCTCCCCGTTTCCAGCTTCAGAAAAATACAAAAAAAAAAAATTGTTTTCTGTGCTTTATACCATTTATACTTTCATCAGTAGTGTTTCCAATTACTCCATTCCCTGTCAATATTTGATGTTATTGGACTTTAAATTTAAGTCAACCTGGTAGGTATACAGCAGTATCTATCTGTGTTTTTAATTTTCACTTCTCCTATTAACAATGAGGTTGAATACAGTGGTTTACCAGTCATATTGATAAGCTCTTGAGAAGTGCTTGTTCAAGTCTCTTGTCTATCTTCCTATGGAGTCACTGGTTTTTTTCTTAGCTGAATGGGGAATAATTCTTATATATTCTGGAGATTAATCCTTTGCCAATTATTTGGAGATTAATCCTTTGCCAAATATCTTTTTCCATGGCTTGTCTTTTCACTCTTTTTATGTCTTTTGATGGACAGTTCTTAATTATAATGTAGTACTATTTAACCATCTTTTCTTTGTTCAAAAGTATTTTTATACTATTATCACCAAATATGAAAATGATTCTTAATACAAAATCTAAAGTACTGAAGAAAATGTTGGTTGTTCTATCATATGATAATATACTTTTGTTAAGTAACAGAAGTTCATATGAAAAACTATGGTTCAAATGAATGTTTAAATAATTGTTCTCTGTTCTTGTTGGCAGCTAACTTACTAATCAATTAGTTTGTTGACTGATAAACCTGGTGCTACAAAAAGCACATATTTCTGAAAAGTTTTGTATTACTTATCACTTATCTGCAATAAAAATATCAGTGAAGACTGGCTGCAATGACACATTTGCAACATTTGAATGAATAATGGAGCTGATGTCATTTATCAACAGTGGTAGGTATTTATATGCATAGAAAGTGTCTCTGCAACGGGAATGAGGGTGTTGGGAAATTTTTTTTTTTTTTTTACTTTTGACATCTTAACATTATACCACAAGCATGGAAGTTTTTCTAATGAAAACCATGTCTGATACTCTTAAATCTGAATTTAAAAGTATTGTAAAAAATTAAAATATTGTATCTGTTTATGATATGAAAACTGTGATTTTATTATAGTGCAGAAAAGATTAATTTTATGTTTTTATGTAAGATTTGGGAGTCCTATATTGCTCTTCAAATATACTAAAAATAAGTTTAAAAATACTAAAAAATGCACTATTATTTTAAAGAATTTTTGGGAGATCTTAAACTGTAGATCTTGTTATTTCTAAAATAAAGGCAGAATATACCAGCATTCAAAATTGTAAGTGAACATTATTTATATTCAAATTTCAAAGAATATCAACGTTATAATTTTGGTAAGGCAAGAGAAAAAAGTAAGCAAATAGCTACCAATTATATTTACTGTGACTTAGATCTGTTTTATCTGGTTTAAGTCAGTTCTATGTTAATTTTCTGAGATATCTTCTTTTTAAAATATTTATATTGGATTCTTTTTTTTTCATTTGTTTGTTTGTTTGTTTTTGTGACAGAGACAGAGAGAGTCAGAGAGAGGGACAGACAGAAAGGGAGAGAAATGAGAAGCATCAATTCTTCGTTGCGGCACCTTAGTTATTCATTGATTGCTTTCTCATATGTGCCTTGACCAGGGGGCTACAGCAGACTGAGTGACCCCTTACTCAAGCCAGCGATCTTGGGTTCAAGCTGGTGAGCCTTACTCAAACCAGATGAACCGGTGCTCAAGCTGGCGACCTCAGAGTCTCAAACCTGGGTCCTCCACATCCCAGTCCGACATTGTATCCACTGTGTCACCGCCTGGTCAGGCAGATTCAGTTTTTTAAAGACCTTGCCTGAAAGGGATGATTCAGCAAAGACAAATCTTTTTTGAAGCTTCTCTTCCTGCTTTTTCACGATGGTGTTTATAATAAATTTTGTGTTATCTCATATCCTAATAAAAACGTGTTAGTTGAGTAGATTAAAGAGAAACTTACTAGAGATCAAAGATATTAAAATGTATATAAAGATTAAGGTAGTTCAAACATCAGTAATAAGCACACAAAAAATTTACAACTGCATGGTCTAATTCTGAGTAAGGATGCAGAAATTATTTTTACTAATAATGTTTGAAAAGTCAAAAAGTCATTGAATGTCAATAAAATTGCAATATTCTAAATGAATTATTCAGAATGTGCCAACAGATGTCTGAAAAAAATAAATAAGTGAATTGAATTAGTTATTGATAAAATTGATGCAAAAGTGTGTTATTTATAAGTTTTTTAAAAAACCATTTAATATTCAAACACAATATGATTTAATATTTATATACTTGTATGTTTCTTATATAAGCATATCAACAAACCAGAAGAGAAATATGGTCAAAGCATGTGTACTGACAATTTGCAAAATAAGTTACCCTAGATTTAAGCAACTAGTGTGTGTGCATATGCAAATATATAATATGCTACTGAGAATCAACTACAGTGGTACCTTGAGATACGAGCAGACCAACATATGAATTTTAAGATACGAGCTGCGACTCGGTCCATTTTTTATTAGAGATTCGATTGAAATTCCGAGATACGAGTCGTGATTTGGGAAGCTGCCACTAGTTGGCGCGTTGGCACATGGGTCCAGTATCAGCAGCACAACACCAGCATCTCGTTCTTTCTCACTCATCTCTGTGTTACCCGCAGAAACAGGTTGAATCTCGTGGCTGTACTCGTTCTTGCATCATTTTTGCATTTCTTACTAACTTTTTTTGTGTGCTATCATGGGGCCGAAGAAAGTGAGTGTAAAGAACAGTGGTGAGAAGAAGAGAATGATTTCTATAGAAGTAAAGCAAGAAATAATAGAAAAACATAAGCGTGGTGTATGAGTGATTGAACTGGCAAGGCTGTACGACCGCAATATATCTACAATTTGTACCATCCTTAAACAAAAGGATGCCATCAAAAGCACAAATCCAGTGAAAGGAACTACAATTCTGTCCCAATTAAGGACAAATATCCATGAAGAAATGGAGAAGCTTCTGCTGGTGTGGGTGAAAGAGAAAGAGCTGGCAGGAGATACAGTGACGGAGTCTGTAATATGCGAAAAGGCACATATTATTTATGGTGACCTGAAGAAGAAAGAAACATCAACCTCAAAAGAGGCAGCAAAAGATATGTTTAAGACAAGTCATGGCCAGTTTGAAAATTTCAAGAAGAGATCTGGCATCCACTTGGTGGTGAGGCATGGTGAAGCTGTGAGTGCTGACGTTAAGGCAGCTGAGAAGTACATCGCACGTTTTGCTGCACTTATCGCAAAGGAAGGTTACATCCCCCAACAAGTGTTCAACTGTGACAAAACAGGATTGTTTAGGGAAAAAATTCCCCGAAGGACTTCCATCACTGCAGAGAAGAAGCTGCCAGGCCATAAACCCATGAAGGACCATCTGACCCTTGCATTGTGTACAAATGCTAGCAGTGACTGTAAAGTAAAGCCACCGCTAGTGTATCATTCTGAAAATCCTCTAGTCTTTAAGACTCACAAGATTCTTAAAGAAAAACTGCAGGTTATGTGGCGCACCAATGCTAGGGCATGGGTTACGCAGCAGTTTTTTATTGAATGGGTAAGTCTCATCTTTGGTCCTGCAGTGAAGAAATATCTTCAAGAAAATAAACTCCCAATGAAAGCATTACTAATCCTTGAAAATGCTCCAGCACACCCACCTGGTCTTGATGATGATATTCTCGATGAGTTCAAATTTGTGAAAGTCCTCTACCTCCCACCCAACACGATTTCAATCTTGCAACCTATGGATCAGCAGGTCATTTCCAACTTTAAAAAGCTTTACACAAAGCACTTGTTCCACCGCTGCTTTGAGGTTACTGAGAATACAGTTCTAACCCTTCAAGAGTTTTGGAAAGATCACTACAACATCGTGATATGTTTACTCATTATTGACTTGGCATGGCAAGAGGTTACAAGAAGAATCTTGAACTTGGCATGGAAAAAGTTATGGCCTGATGTTGTTGCAGACAGGGATTTCAAAGAATTTGAACCAGAGACCGAGATCAAGGTAGAAGTGTTGGAGGAGATTGTGTTCCTCGGAAAGTCGATGGGTCTGGAGGTAGATGAAGGTGACGTAAACAAGCTCATTGAGGAACATGAAGAGGAACTCTCAACTGAGGAGTTGAAGGAGCTACAGATGATGCAACATACAGAGTTTCTGCAAGAGATTAGTAGGGAGGAGGAGGTAGAGTTGGAGGAAGTGATTTCTACAAGTGAAATTAGAGACATGCTGGCAATGTGGGAGAAGCTTTCAAGTTTCATTGAAAAGAAACATCCAGAAAAAGTTTTAACTGGTTGTGCTTCAGCACTTTTTAATGACATTTGTTTGTCACATTTCCATAACATTTTAAAAGGCAGGCAAAAGCAAACCTTTGGATAGATTTTTATTCAAAAGTCCTGCAAGTGAAAGTGCCGAAAGTGCAGCCAAAAAGGCAAAAACTAAATAAGTTGATTAAATAAGAAATATGTAATGTTAAGCTTAAGTTAAGTTTAAAGTTAAGAAAGTGCATTTTTTTTACAATTAAGTTTTGGAGGTTTCATTTTAAGTAAAGAAAGTGCAGTTTTAGTTTTGTTTAAAGTAAAGAAAATGCAGTTTTAGTTTACATTTAGTGTTAAGAAAGGTCAGTTTTAGTTTACGGGTCTACAGTGCTTGCATCCCTTCCTCCCTCCCTCCTCCTCTGCCACTCACCTCCATTAGCCGCACTCGTCTGTCTTCAAGGTAAGAATACAGTACTAAATAACACTTTATTCTTTTATTTCATATATTTTGTTATGCATTGGTAAAGTATACATGTGTGTTTCTTAATTAAAAACATGTCTTTTTTCATAATTTAGGATGGCTTGGGAATGTTTCACAGGGCTGCAACAGATTAAATCTATTTCAGTTATTTTAAATGGGAGAAATTTGTTTGATATACAAGTTGACTGGCTTACGAGCTCGGTTACAGAATGAATTAAAATAGTATCTCAAAGTACCACTATATGTAAGAATGTAAATGCAAAAGTAATCTTATGAGAAAATAAATTTGATGAAGTAGATGTGCCTCTTGAAGTTTATACCTAGAGGGTAGTAAAGAAAACAGGGATTGCAGAATGGTTTTTTGCTTCTAGAAATACCTAACCTGGACTAGATCTCTTTTCTTCCCTTTCTCTTGCCTTTCCCTTAACCTTGATCCTCAACCTTGATATTCATCTACCTACTACATCTTCACTTGATCTCTCTGGCCCAACGTTTATCGCCATCTTTTACAACCATCATCTTGGAATTCTCTTCTAACCTTCTGACAATGTTTTCATTTTGGCAATGCAATTGTGAGATTCATTCATTCATTCATTCATTCATTCAACATCACAAACAATACACAAACAAAAGAGGTAGCTTAGTGGTTAAGACTGAGGGCCTGAAGTCAGATGGCCTGTCTATATCTTGGTTCTGACAATTTTTTATTAACGATTAGACCTTGGAAAAGCCACTTAATTTCTGAGTATCAGTTTCCTCATCCGTAAAATAAGGGTACTAACAATACTTACTGCATAGGCTGTTGTGAGGAATGAACAAAACAATATAGTATGTAAAAGTCTTATAACAGTGACTTACATGTAGTAAAAATCATATAAATGTCAGTTGCTTTTATTTTTGTTGTTGTTTGAGCATCTATGTGCCAAGCATTCTGTGACATATTTGGATTATATTGGTGAACAAGATAGAAAGGCCTTTGGAAAAGTCCTTTTAGATGCAGAGTTTTCCCAATTATTCTATCTCAGATTCTTAAGCGGACCCTAGACAAAAAGTCTAGGAGTACTGACACATTTAACAGTAGGCACCAAAATGTTAAACTTAAACCATCAAGAAAAGATACAATTCCCAGGACCGGCACAGGTAACAAAAGCCATCTGGCCATCTATTTCCTTTTTTTTGTTGCTACTTACATTCCTGTCCTATGTTTTGACATTAATTCTAGCTCTTACTTTTCTCCTTTCCATCATTACAGTCTATAATTTCCAAATCCTAAACTGGTACAATTAAAAGTAACTTATTTATAGTGAAGACTGACAATTATTATAGTTATATAAGAATCAACTAGGTAAATAGCCAAAAATAAAAAGGAAATACCCTCTGATTATATATTTGGTTGATTATAAGGTGTGAGCTCCAATGCAAAAGCAAAAGGTTTTGAAAAGATACATGTCTGTAATTACTCTGGAGCTGCACAGCCTAAGTACGGTGAAAATATTCTGCTTCAAAATGACCATAAAAACTATAATGGGATTTTTTTAGATATTAAAAGGTTACTCTCTTCACTCTTTGTTGTTAATGTTCATTTACTCATTTCTCTTCATTTATAAATATTGCCCTCAGTGAAAGTAATAAATAAAACCTTACAAGAGCTAAATTCTTGGCTTAGAATTCTAAAACAGGTCTTTATAGTATGACTACTCCTCTCCCCCCCCCCCCATCCCCTACAAGATCTAGCTATTTACTCAAGGAGAAAGAATGGTTTTTTTCTCCTCATTCTACAAGGGCCTGATTTGGAAGATCAGAAACTCAAGGTCTGAGGATGTATCATCGACCACCTTAGGACAAGGGGAGAAATAGGGGTTGCCCTCAGCCCCTTTCTTGCTTTCAGCAAATGCTCTACTAAAGAATAAGATAAGATGATTCTCAAACCTTAAAGACTCTCTTAGCAGGGTATTTGGGGAAGTATCTTAAGACAGTAAAATGTTGGTAAGATATTCAGTTTACCTATAGATATATTTTCCTACCCTGTAAATTTGGCTTTCATTGAACAAAAAAATTAAAGAGCTAAATATAAAAATAAAACTATATTTTGGCCCCGAGTCTCATAAAATTACAATTAAATTGTCAGCCAGGGTCTAGAGAAACCTGAAGGCTTCTGGGGGGCTGGAGAGTTTGCTTCTAAGATGACACACTCGTTTGGTTCTTGGAAGAAGGCCTTAGTTCTTTGCTGGTTGTTGGCAACAGACCTTAATTCCTAATCATCTACACATCTCCATAAGGCTGCTTGAGTGTCCAAACAATATGTCACAGGTCTTCTCCAAGTCTGATGAGTTTTGAAAAACGTATTGTATATACATCTATAACCAACGCCACGATCACGATACAGAACATTTCTATCTTCCAAAGAGTCCCATCAGGTACCTCTCTTCACTTCTGGCCTCAGCAGTGTGTTTGTTTGTTTGTTTTTAGGATTGTTCATGAAATTGTTCAAGTCATATATACAATTACAAAAACATCAGTGTACTTGGTTACCATGCAAACTTATTTCTTGCTGTGCAGTTCATATGTAAACAACTCTGGAGTGCAAGGAAGAATTGTAATCCTTCCAAAGAAGTTTCTCTAATGTAAGCTGCTTAGAAATAGTGTCATTCTCCAGTTTTAAATTTCTTTTATCAGTTTGTCGATCTGGAATTTTTGCTTCTATTTCAGACATTGTTCTAGTTTGGCTTTCTCAGGCTGCAACTGCATCAATTTTCTAGAAAGCTATAGTGAAGAACTCTTTTTCCTTTTCATAATTCACAGCAAGGATTTCTTTCTCCTTCAAAGGAGAAACTGGGCTTTCTGTTACTGAATGAGTTTGTATTTTCTAGAACTTCATATAAATGGAACCACATAGTATGTAGCTTTTATGTAAGGCCTCATTCACTTTTTAAAATTCGTTCCTGTTGTGTGTACTGGTAGATCATTCCTCTTTATTGCTAAATAGAGTTTCATTATATAGGTATACGTCAAAAGTACTCAATTGTTATTATATTTTGAACTTTATCAATAAAAAAGTTGTGGATATTTGTTTTCATCTGTTGCTATGTAAATAACTACATAATATTCTCACTTTGCTTCTTGGCCTGCAAACTCTAAAGTATTTCCCACTTAACACTTTTTAAAAAGTTTGTTGACTTTAGATTGACAGAACAGTCATGAGCTAGGAACTTGTAGAATCTTAAACCCTACCCTAAATCTACTGAATCAGAATCTGTATTTTAACAAGATCCTCAGGTAATTCACATGCATATCAAAGTCTGAGAAGCACTGATGTTTTTTGCCCTCATAATTCGAACAAGAAACAATACCTATTGTATATGTAGAAGTGTATAAGTCTGTGTGCATGTTTATTACCAAGCCTAACAGAGTCATTTCTATCTATGACTTTCAGAAATTATTATCTAAAATAAACTCATAAAAAAACCCCACAAAATATGGAGATATATTCAGTTTGGAAATTCTAATTCTTATTTCAAAATTATCTTTTTAGATATAAAATATTCATTATTATAACAATCTTAAGAGTATAAAATAATTTTTAACAGTTCCTTGTTGAAGCATATTCCAAAAGAGCAACTGTAGCATAAATAACTAATCTGTCTTCTATACAAGGATGTACCAGTGATTAGTAGAGATTAACAGATGATCATCTTCATGCATGTGACCAACAAGACCAAAGGTCACTAGCGTTTTAGTTTACCATCTGCTGCAAAATTTATGCAGCAAACCTACTTGGCATGTGCTTTCATTAAACACACCTTTAATCAACAAATTAGAAGTTAAAGAACAAATTATTCACTTGCATTTCTATTAATATTTGCTCAGTAAGTATGTGAAGATGAAGATTTTTCTTTTATCTATATAAAATGGTATGATAAAGACATTTTCAAAACTAGAGAAAATTAATTTATGTACATTATTTTAAATATATAGTAAACAGTTACAAATATTTTATTACTAAACTCAGTTAAATGTTCAGTTTGTAATCATCAAACCAACAGCTATAGTCCTTTTGGACTTCCTAGATAAGATTTGAAATCAAATTGTATTTATGTAACTACTCTTTTAGATAGAATTTTATACTTTCACTGATTCAACTATAAATTTTGTTACTATTTGAGGCTCTTAATAAAATCCTTCAAAATAAAACATTTAAATCTCTTTTCCATACTTATTCCATTAATGCTAGCCAGAAAATAGAAATTTGTCCTTTCAATCTTTTTCAGAATTTCTTGATTCACTTTGTATCTTTTTGCACATATTTGTGCTAAATATATATCTGAACTCTAAATGACTCCTGTCCATATTAATAGTCCATAAAAAGCTATTAAGTCTTCCTTACAACAGGCAACAATATGCCAAAACCCTTGCTCTGTATTTTGGTACATTGGTGAAAAGAACCTATTAAAATGCCCAAAATAATTATAAAACAATAATTTCTTCATTAATAAATACTGTGTTCTCTATTCATATAATAAACTTTAGCAATAGTCAGAAACTGTTATAGGAATTGTTCAAAGACAAAGATTTTTAAAATTTATTTCATCTTATTTGATAATGCTTATGTATTATGCTTAGAAAGAGATTATTTGGTCCCTTTATGTCCTTCAGACATTCACCTAAGTTAGTCCTACTTTGGAAAATAAAAGTTGTTTTCATGTTATTGTAAAAATCTTATTTGAAGAAAGTAAGTACTATGAGAGTACATCTTTTTGTTTCTGTTTGGGATCCTACTAACACAGGAGAAGGTAAAAGTGGGTTTACAGTTGTTCATAAGAATAAATAATAAAACTGTATTTCATGTACTCACAACTGTGAACCAACTTCTCCTATCCCTGTTCTTATTATTCACTCTTCAGAGAGTGAGTTGAATTTATGAAAAACAAAGTGGATAAATTATATTGTTAATATCTAGTTTAAAAACAAAAAATATTAATTGATAAAAAATTTAATTCCAAGAAGTTTAGCCCTGGCTGGGTGCTTAGTGGATAAAGTGTTGACCCTAGAGCACCAGAGGACATGGGTTCGACCCCCAGTTAGGGCACGTATAGAAGCAATTAGTGAGGACACAGCTAAATGAAACAATGAGTTGATGCTTCTCTTTCCCTTCCTCTCTCTCAAAGCAATGGGATTTTTTTTTTTTTTTTTTTTAGATTTTAAAATAGGTTACATTTAAAATAATGTGCTTCTCTGGAAAATACAAAAGGAAAATGAAACATAAAATTTAATACCAACAAAAATATTTGAAAGGGCATGGTGAAATAAAATTCTAGGTTTAATATAAGTGACTAGAGAACTTACAACTCATAATACAATAAGCCCTGATTTTAAAAAGTCAAAAATGTTTCACTCTGAAAGATACCCTTACAAATTTGTAAGGCAATAACAGAGAAAAATAGAAATCATTAATGATGCATGAGTCAGAACATCAGTTTAGAGTAAAAGCCAATTACAATTATGGAATCTGCATCTGTTCATTACAACATTGTCAGTTTTCCAGAATATGAGACTAGGCAGTTTTTACAAATGACGTAAATGGAAATGTGTTTAGAAACAGTTAAACAATGTGTACAACATGCAAAAAATGTGATGTTACAGCTAAAAAGGAATTCACTCTTCTTCACATTACTATTTATATAGACTCCCCGTGGTTCTATTTCTATGGACTTTTTTCTAACTCTGTATAATTTTGCCATTAAGAGACTGACTCAACATTCCTTGAATGTTTAAAATTTCTACTACGTTTTCTATTAGATTACAAAACATCTCCTACCAAGGTGTATGGAATGGCTTACAGAAAATCTAAATGACTTTGAAAAATTGCATTAAAGTTGCCTGATGAGTGTGTGACAAACATGTAGATGAGTATTCTTCTTAAGGCCAGTTCTAATTCATAATCTCAGCTTTTTGGACAATCAATGAACTTCCTAAGACATGTTATATTTAGCTGAAAAGAGACTGTGTAGATTAGAGAGAAATAAAATTAATTTTGGGCATATCAAGTAAACCAAAAATGAAAAAATGATACAAAATAATAACCAAGGACTCAATCTAAAGAGAGTTAAGCAGCATTCCAAAAAGATCAGATAAGCATTTCCCAAAGTATATTCCATGAAGCCATAGTCTTTTACAAACTGCAAAAAAAAAGGGGGGGTTATCATTTAAATAAGCATAAAAAAATGCTGGGAATTGTCCTTCCTCTAAGAGGTTCACAGTGTTCAAAAACACATGAAAGGTTCTGTGAACAAAGTGCAGAGAAATAACCAACCTGACTTTTTTATATGAAATTCCCACCCTACTTTGATCATTTCAGCACATTTTTCCCCCACAGGAGACAGTTTGGGACTGCTTTAATAGATAATTATAGATATTTAGGCAGCAAAATGTTAAAAGTAAAAATGGCCCAGATGTGAAAACCTATTAAATTAAAAAGTAATCTAAGCCCTGGCCGGTTGGCTCAGCGGTAGAGCATCGGCCTGGCGTGCGGGGGACCGGGTTCGATTCCCGGCCAGGGCACACAGGAGAAGCGCCCATTTGCTTCTCCACCCTCTCCCCCTTCCTCTCTGTCTCTCTCTTCCCCTCCCGCAGCCAAGGCTCCATTGGAGCAAAGATGGCCCGGGCACTGGGGATGGCTCCTTGGCCTCTGCCCCAGGCGCTAGAGTGGCTCTGATCGTGGCAGAGCGACACCCCGGAGGGGCAGAGCATCGCCCCTGGTGGGCGTGCCAGGTGGATCCCGGTCAGGCGCATGCGGGAGTCTGTCTGACTGTCTCTCCCCGTTTCCAGCTTCAGAAAAAAAAAAAAAAAAAAAAAGTAATCTAAAGAACTTTGGCCGGGTAGCTCAGTTGATTAGAACATCAACACGATACACCAAGGTTGAAGGTTCATCCCTAGTCAGGGCGCATACAACAACCAATCAATGAATGCTTAAATAAGTGAAACAACAAATCAATGTCTCTCTCTCTCTCTCTCTCTCTCTCTAAAATCAATCAATAAATAAAATTTTAAAAAATTATCTAAAGGAAGTTAAGATAAAAGAAATTATATAGGAGCCCTTCCTCTAGCCCTTCCTCATTCACTTAACAAATATATATTTACTGAGCACAAATAGGGCCAAACATAGTGTTAGGCACTGGGCACATGGTTTTAATTTTCTGGGAAGTTGCTTTCATCCCTACCCTCACATTTCCCCAACAAAAAGACTAGAGATCTTTTTGAGACAGACTTCTATACATGAATAAAATGCCAATTTCAGTTCTCATGTAGTGTTAACCTTGTTTCACAAGCACTAGCAAAGGCACATAACAATCAAGAAAACAACTAAATGCTGATTATATGAAAGCTCTCTCAAAACTGAAAAGTGAGCATAAATTAGTGAATATTTGCCTAAGTTAAGCACAACAAAGCAATGTCAGTGAAAATATCTTGATCTCAATAATGGGCATGAGATAGAGGGTAAACTGGAGATACAGATAAGCATCTGATGAATAACCTTTGTTTTTATAGGAGCATAATGATGATTCAGATATTTTAAATAGCTTTAAGATATTCGGAAGATAAAGAATGCTATGAACCATATAATTTTAAATATTACCAATACTGCAAAACAATCCCATTTTTATTAGGTAACATGTTCAATCAGAATATAAACTACCCTGAAGGGCTCTTTCTATTCAAGTCTCGGACAATGTTAGCATAAAATAACTAATGACAGTACGGGATTTTCACTACAGAGTGAAAGAATCCATGAGTACCTACCAATAAAAGTAAGTAAATAAAGGAGAGGACGTTTTTTCTTAAAATACAATTCCAACAAATAAAAGTGGTAGAAATTATAGTGTTAGAAAAAATAATTTGTCATGAAATAAAAAGAAAGACTGAGGAATTATCCCAGACTGGAGGAGACTAACAGAGATATGACAACTAATGCAACAGGGATCCTGGTCCAAAGGAAGAACAACAGAATGCTTAACAAAATTCGGAACAACTCGTTTTCTTTTGCTATAAAGGGCATTTGTGGAAGAACTGGCACAGTTTGAATGTCTGAGCATTACTGCGTTACAGAACTTCATGCAATGATGAGAATGGTCTATGTATCTATGTTCTCCAATACAATAACCACTGGGAAGCTGAGATCTCGAAATGTGACTAGTGTGACTGAATTTCTAACATAATTTTAATTAATTTAAATTAAATAGCCACATTTAAACTTGGCTAGTGGCCATCATATTGGACAGCACAGGTTTATAGATCAGACAATAGCACTATGTTAAATTAAAAGTTAAAAAAGAGAATTAAAAAGCTGCATAAAATTTATGTTTTCACTAGAACTTATTTTTTAAATAAAAATCAATCAAGTTTCTATACAGCTCCATATTTTTCACTTAGTTTTTGAAACGTGGACATTCACTTGTTAATTCAATTTTCATAAAAAACTCCTCCACCACTTAAAAACAATTATTCGCTCCTTGGCCAAAAGTGTATAATATGTTAAGTTATTCTAAACTTTTGTAGTTAGTAGAGAAGATAATTGAGCTGAGATTTAAGCCTGAGTACTAAATATTAAAAGTAGCAAAGGCATTTAGAAGTTAAGGTCGTTTAGGAGAATGCAACATTTTGGGCATCTCTCTGAAGATGTGGGACGTATAGAGTCATTCCCACAGAATAAGATGGAAAGCCCTGTAAAGAATGAGATTTAGTAGATTCATCCTTAGGAAAATCATTTTGAAAAATGCCTATATATTCCAGCTACATGTGAACAATCAAATGTCAATAATAAATAGTACAAAAGTCTTTAAATAGGAAACCTGGACAATAAGGAGGAAAAGGTATCTACACTAATTTCAAATCAGATTTCTCTTTTTCTACGCACTCATTAATTCAGTATAATCAGGTTTATACTATCACTTCACTGAAACTATTTTCAGCAAGATCATCTATGTACCTTTCACTAAATAATCTTGTTCTTTATGTCTACATAATGCTTGGATAATACAGAAACATTCTTTTTTCCTGGCTTTAATGATGTATATTTCCTGATTTTCCTACCTTTCTTTACTCTGCTTTCGTATTCTTTGCATGCTTTCTTCCTTCACTCATTTCTCAACTGTTAATATTTTTTACAGTTCTGTCCTAGCCCTAAATCATTTCTTCTCATTATATACTCTGTCCTTGGGTGATTTCATCCCACATTCCTGCCTTCAAAAACTATGTGTTGCCCATATGCGAATGAATCAAAAATCATCCTATTCGAAACCATTCCTAAAGTACATACCCACAAACGGAATCATGGGCATATCTAGTTAGATGTCTTTCAGGAACCTCTAACTCTACATGTAAAAAACTAAACCCAGCATCTCTGATCCCTATGTTTCCTGCCTCTCCCCAAACTGCTCTTCCTTTATTCCTTCTTTAAAAATGACACCACTGGCCTTGGTTGGGTTGCTCAGTGGATAGTGTTGTTCCAGTGCACCAAGGTCATGGGTTTGATCCCAGGTCAGGTCACATATGAAAAACAACCAATGAGTACACATCTAAATGGAACAATTAAGTGAGACAATAAGTTCATGTTTCTCTCTCTCTTTCTTTCTTTTTGTCTCTCTTCTCCCTTCTCACCCCTCCCTTTTTTCCCTTTCCCTCAAATCAATGAAAAACATTTTTTTTTTAAATGGCACCACCATTTTCTCAAGATAGAAGCTGATTTTTCCTTTCTAGAAGGAAAAATAGATTAAATAGATTAAAAAGATTATCAAGTCTTGTACATTCTACCATTTAGAGTATACTAAAAATATAAAGTAAAAGCTACTGATTTGGGTTCTTTCTCCTTTTTTAATGTAGGCGCTTACAGCTTCCAGTAGCTTCTTGTAATTAAGAAAATGAAAGCTGAGGCAGCAGCAAGCAAACAGTTTCAGGCGACATCAGATTAGTTAAAGGGGGAAGGAGCAAAGAGAGGCTGAAATAAAAGGCTATGTCTAGTTGAGATTTTTGACTATGGTTACTTACACACAAAACAAACTAAAGTCAGTTAAACTGGAAGCCTAAAGTTTGAGAGAATTTTTTAAAGAATTCACATACCTTACTTCTAAGTGTCTATTTAGCCACTAAAGTAAATGATGGGTTCCCAAAAATGCACCAGCAGAAAGTAGCTCCCAAAGTTGTACACCCCACAAGAAGAGCATGTCTGTAATGTGCACTTTAAATATAGACATGGACAAGAACTTTCTAGACAGAAAATCCAGAGATCACAGAAGACAATGGGAAAGAGGATTCCTCCCAAAAAACAGAACTGGAGTGAAAGAAGGAGATAATGTGAAATTATTCTGTATGTAGAAAGTGGTAATAGATATTTGGGCAGTCTGTTAGTTATCTATTGCAGTGTAATAAGTTATCACAAACTTGACCCTGGACAGATGGCTCAGTGGATGAAGCATCATAGGGCATGTAAGAGAAGCAATCAATAAGTGTGCAACTGGATGAAACAACTAAATGAAACAAGTTGATGCTTCTCTCTGTGTCTCTCAAATAAATGGTAAAAATTTTTTAAAATTATGACAAACATAACAGCTTAAAATAATACACATTTAATATCTCACAGCTTCTGTGGCCTCAGAGTCTAAATATTGCTTAAATGGATATAATCAAGGTGGTAGCTAGCGTTAGATTTTCTTCTAAAAACAGCACTCAGTTCCTTCAATTGTAGGACTGATCCCTTTATTTAATATCTGACCTATTTATGTCAAACATCACAGAAAAAACTGTGCCTATATCTCCTCCCCACAAGCCTGAATGGAAAGCCTAGATTCCCATTCTGGCCAGGCTGTGACAAGATACCTCTCAACTCTGCAGAGGTGTATTAGAGAAAACCAAAAGGGAGCCAGAACTTTTATCTCAACGGGCTGATAATAAGCTCCACCCTGGGATATCATTGGAGGCCTTGTAGGGAGCTAAGACTTTTGCAGCTACCCAGCAGTAATGAGAAGCCTACTCTCACCTCTTGGGAACCAATGTAGGACAGTTGGGAAACAGAGAACTTCTATCCCCCTGGCAGTAATGATGCAAGGTGCTCCTTTTCCTGTTGGACAAATGTCAGAGGAAGCCAGCTATGCAATAGGTTAAATAATATTCAGAGTCTTCTTATTTTGTAATTCTGAACAAAAACATGTCCAGGTTTCAACTGAAAGTCACTCATCACACCAAGAACCAGAAAGATTTCAGAAGAATTGACACAAATTCTGCACAATTTTTTTTTCAGAAAACATGTTACAATTCATTTTATGAAGTTAGTAATACCCTGACACCAAAACCTAAGATGGTACAAAATAAAGCAAAACAAAAACTATAGATCAATATCTCTCATGAATATAGATGCAGAATCCCTTACAAGTTTAATTCAATTCCTATCTTATTAGCAAATAAGATTCAGCAATTTGTAAAAAGGATTATTCACTATGACCAAGTAAAGTTTATTCCAGGGATGCAAGGCTGGTTCAATATTTGAAAATTAAGGGTCTGACCTGTGGTGGTGCAGTGGATAAAATGTCAACCTGGAATGCTAAGGTTGCTGGTTCAAAACCCTGGGCTTGCCTGGTCAAAGCATATATGGGAGTTGAGGCTTCCTGCTCCTCCCCCACCTTCTCTCTCTCTATCCTCTCTAAAGTGAATAAAGTCTTAAAACTTTTTTAAAAAAAGAAAATTATGATATTCCTGTATATTGACAAGATAAAGTAAAATCACATGATCATGAAATGCAACATCCATTTCATTATTTTAAAAACTCAGAAATACAGGAATAGAGGGAACTTCTTCAACTTGATACAGAGTATCTACAAAAACCTACAGCCAACATTACAATTAATGGCAAAACTGAATTTTTTTTCCTAAAATTGGAAATAAGGAAAGGATGTAAACCACTACTCTTTAACATAGTGCTGGACGTTATAACCAGGGCAAAATTAGAAAAAGTAAATAAAATGCATAAAGACTGAAAAGAAAGAAAACTGTTACTATTTACAGGTGACATAATTATCTATATAGAAAATCCCAAGGAATTTCCAAAAAAAAAAAAAATCTCCTAGAACTAATATGTGAGTCAGGAAGGTTGCAGATACAAGATATACAAAAATACCAATTATACTTTTATATACTGGCAATGCTCATGTAAACACTAAGACATAAAAATACAATACCCTTTGTAATCATTCAAGAAAAAAAAGTTCTTAGGTATAAACCTGAAATATACAGTATCTGGATGCTGATAATATAGAATACTGATGAAAAAAATCCTAAATAAATAGAGAAACACTGTGTTTATGGATTGGAAGACTCAATATACAAAAGATTTCAATACTCCACACATTGATATACAAGTTTAATTCAATTCCTATCAAAACAACAGCAAGAATTTTTATAGATATATACCAGATTATTCTAAAATTAATAGGAAGGGTACAGGAACTAGAATAGATACAACAATTTTGAAAAAAATAAAGTAAGAAAAAATCAGTATGCTCAATTTCAAGACATTATATAGCTACAGCAATCAAGACTTCATGATATTGGTGGAGGGAAACACATATATACCAATGGAACACAGAAGAGAACCAAGAAGCACACCCACTGTTGTGCCCAACTGATTTTTTTACTAAGGTGCAAAAGCAATTCAATGGAGCAAAGACAGCTAGCTGTTTCAACAAATGGTGCTGGACCAATTTAGCATTCATTTCTAACCCACCCCAATCCCACAGACAAAAAAGGTCCAGATGTTCTTCAGGGGCTGAAGAGTTAAACTATAATATATTCATACTATGGAATACTAATCACCAATAAAAGAGAACAAATGATCAATACATGCAATTATCGTATTTCCCCATGTATAAGACACACCTTAATTTTGGGGCCCAAAATTTGAAAAAAATATATATTACATGAAGTTAGTGAACTCAAATTTTATTCATCATCAAATTCATACAACTCCTCATCACTGTCAAAAATACCATCCATTAGCTTGTTCTCATCTGTGTCTGATGACGAATCACTGTCTTCATATATTGCCTTATATTCCCTTGTCCTCAGTTCCATCTGTGGGAAATGCAAGTAAAAAAACTACAATCACTGTATGAGATGCACCCAGTTTTTAGACCCCAAATTTTTCGAAAAAGGGTGCATTTTATGGGGAAATACAAAACCTGGATGAATCTCCTGAGAATTATGCTGAGTGAAAGAAAGTAAATCCTAGAAGATTATATACTGTATGATTTCACTTATATAACATGCTTGAAATGACAAAATTACAGAAGTGGAGAACAAATTAGTTGTCATGGTTAAGGGACTGAGGTGAAGGAAATGTTTGTATCCTGACTATTTCAACATCAATGTTCTAGCTGGGATACTGTACTATATAGTTTTGTAATATGTTACCATTGAAGAACCTGGGGTAAACGGTACATGCGTTCTCTGTATTACTATTTCTTAAAATTATGTGAAAATCTACAACTATCTCAAAATAAACTCTCATTTTCTAAGTCTTCAAAAAAGGTAGAAAAGAAGCCTACCAAGTAATTCTGTCTGGGAAATCTCTGTACTGCATAAACAATCATTTCATTGTTTAGCTCTTATATTTTTTTTGTCTTGAGTAATTAGTTTTGATGAAGACACACAAAAATAATTTGAATAAAACTGTAATGGTGAATATAGGATTAATTTTATTAAAATATGTGAAATATTCATTAAAACTCTGATAACATGAAATATGACATTTCAAATTGCCTGCAAAAGGATATTCTCTATCCTTCTTATGATATTTCAGACAGCTTGCAAGCAAGAATATTTTGCCTCTTAAGAACCACCTTATAATGGACTTCTACATTATTAAATTTCTTCTAGTAATACTTCATGACATTGCTGATCCTTGTTAATCTTATAAACATTCTCATCACTGTCAAGAGAAACTATGTTGAAGTAACCATCTGTTATAGGTGGAAATCTTAAAACTCTCTAAAAATATAATTAGCTGAATACTTCCAGATCTCTAGTTTTTTTTAAATAATGAAATACATACAAGTATCATTGCTATGATCTTGACCAATTTATTTAATATTTTTGCATCTCAGTTTCTTCATATGTAAAGTGGCATACTTCCCATAAAAATGCCAAAATAACCTGAGAGTATAGAAGTAGCTAATAAAATTTCTGACAGAGAAGAGTCATTCAATAAAAATGTTTCAATAACAACTAATAATTCTAGGGTAAAGCATAAATAAAATAATGTCATGTAGGTAAAAATTATATCATGCTGCTCTTTAAAATCTCTTGAATCAAAGAAAGGTTCTTTTTGAGGAATTGTTGTTGTCCCTGCAAAGTAGCACAATTGGAGTAAACTCATAAAGGAATGTTTGAAAATCTTTCCTAGTGTAGATTTGTCATGATACCTGTGTTACGAAACACTCCTGATAATGACGAAGAGCACTGACATAGTCACCATGTGGTGAGAGAGTGGGAATTGGAGCTCTCCATATTTCCCTGCATGTTTTAAGTATATTTGCTTTCCTTTAGGCAAGAGGACTGAATGATATAATCATCACTTTGGGATGTACATAGAGGCTTCAAAAACAGGACACTGTCAAAGTTTACTTTTCACATAATTTCCCCTCTGTATAATATTGATATTAGATACCACAGGCAGAAAAAATGCAAAGTTGTTAAGAACAAGAGGCCTGAGGGTGAAAATGCCTGGATTTAATTAAATCCATCGTCCACCACTTCCCAGCTGTAAGACCAGTTAATTTACTTGATTCCCTAAGGCTGAATTTCCTTAACCCAACAGGGGGACAAAAATATTATATTATGTACAAACTTCTTTACACAATACCTTTCATATATTAAGAGTGTAAGAAATGTTAGCTATTAATCATTATAATAATTAGTAACTAATACAACTGATCTTCAAGCTTAAATATATGAAAGTGTTAATTACAGAAGTGGCATCTAAAATACCTTCTTTAACAAGGTGAGATTTAAGGATTAAAACATAATTAAATTGCAAAAGGCTACTAGAGTTGAAATAACTTGAACTGAGTTTTGCTAAATATGGTCATTATCCTAAGAAAGTACTATGTACTCAGTGCCATAAATATTTGATAAAATGTCATAATTTCTTAATTGCTCATTGATGGCAGCTTTCAAACATAAAATTACACAAAATTGTTATATTTAATAATAATCTTTATATGCATGAATAATTTCTTTTTAAATACTTAAAAATTATTTATCCTATTAGATTATTAGTCAGTTCATGCAAACAATAAAAATTTTATAAACATATGAATTTATATCCATAACAGTCAAATAACATCCTTAGAAATAAAATTATAATAAACTACATTATGAAATACTTTAAGATTAGAAATTAGATCTCTAAATTTAAAACATTTGAGCCTCCGAAGGGAAAATTAACTAAGAAATTCTATAATTGTAAGTAACAGCTGCACAGTCAATATTTAATCACTATATTGTGAGACAGTTCAGTAGTGGAAGACAGGATTAACATATTGCTTTAAAACATTCCATTACTTTCTGCATCTGTTTACTGATAATAAAAGACACAGCTGTTCTAAACGAAACACACTAACAGGTGTAAAGTGCCAATTTGGCATTTTACATAAAACTTACTCTCTTCATTTCCTTTTGTAATACTCTAAAATTTTACTCTAAGCACAGCTACCAATAACTTAAAGCACTTTTTATACTAATTTGGATTATTCCAGGCATTGAGAAAAAGATAGGCTTCTTTCTTCATGAATTCAAGATTATTTTTAAACATTGAACATCCTGAACTAATTATAATTACCCCAGATGTTTTCCATAAAAATGGTCACACATTTGAACAGGGTTTCTTTAGCAACTGTTCTATATCAAATTTACTGCAAAGAGCATCAAAATTATGAAGTAACACTATATCAGATTCAGCGTGTTTAAACTACAAATGATAATGAAGCTTAAGCTTATAATTTATTTTGACAAATACTCCTGCTACTTTGTAGCCATATGTATTTAACCCAAGGCCACCATGAGGAAAGTAATTATTTTTAATAACAAATTCTCAATAACTCACCTAAAGAATGTCAAAGTAGATAAAATTTATGAATACTATAAATGAACTTTATAGTTTTTTACCTTTAAAAAAAAACATAATATACCATAATAAGTTAAAATATCCTCAATATAAAAGCTGATCCAATACAGTACAAGTAAGTTAATAAACCTGAATAACTAATTTTTAAATTTTATAAATTATAACACTGACATGTTAAGACAAGTATAAAATGTCAATGAAAATATTAGCATATTGGTGATAAGGAATAACTCTGTGGAATATTTAATTTAGCCATTACATTCACTTAAAAAACTTCCTGTAAATTGATTTAAGAGAGAGAAGAAGAGAAAGAGAGGAGGGAGGGAGGAAGGGAGAGAAAGAAAGAGAGAGAGGTTGATTTGTTGTTCTACTTATTTATGCATTTATTGGTTGTTTCTTGCATATGCCCTGACCAGGGATCAAATCAGTAACCTTGGTGTACTGGGACAATGCTCTGACCAACTGAGCTACCTGGCTAAGGGCATTTACTTTTAATATATAAAACTTAGAGGAAAAACTAAATAAGAATATCAAAGGAGTCCAAAGCATTCCAGAAACTTTCTTTTCTTTTCCTAAAATAAAGACATTTGTCATAGCTTTAGAAAAAGAAGTTCACTAACATGTATATTTAGAGTTTTTGACTACCTGACCTGGTGGTGGCACAGTAGATAGGGCACTGACCTAAAACACTGAGGATCCAGGTTCAAAACCCTGAGTTCCCCAGCTTGAGCACAGGCTCACTAACTTGAGTGTAGGGTGGCTGTCTTGAACATAGGATGGTAGACATGACCCCATGGTAGCTGGCTTGAGCAAGGAGTCGCTGACTGAGCTGGAGCCCCTGGTCAAGGCATGTATGAGAAGCAATCAGTGAACAACTGAGAGTGCCACAATTATATGTTGATACTTACCTCTGCCTTCCTCTCTGTCTCTCTCTCACTCTAAAAATAAAAAGTAAAAAAAATAAAGAATCCTTGACTGTCTATATTTTGAGATACACACCTGACAAAATGCATATATATAATATGTACTTTGTTTATTTAAGAAGATTTTAAATTTAGATAAAATAGGCCCTGGCCAGTTAGCTCAGCGGTAGAGCTTCAGCCCAATGTGTGGAAATCCCTGGTTCTATTCCTTGCCAGGGCACACAGGAGAAGCGCCCATCTGTTTCTCCACCCTTCCCCCTCTCTTTCCTCTCTCTCTCTCTCTCTCTCTCTTCCCCTCCCACAGCCAAGGCTCCATTGGAGCAAAGTTGGCCTGGGCACTGAGGATGGCTCCATGGCCTCTGCCTCAGGTGCTAGAATGGCTCAGGTTGCGGCAGAACAATGCCCCAGATGGGCTGAGCATCACCCCCTGGTGGGCATGATAGGTGGATCCTGGTCAGGCGCATGTGAGAATCTTGTCTGTCTGCCCCCCTCGCTCCTCACATCGGAAAAATACATAATAATAATAATAATAAAATTAAAAATTAAATAAAATATTCTACAGCTTTGCAGTCAAGTATCCTCAGTGAGGTTCTTTTGTTAAAACAATTTTTCAAATCCTTTTGGAAACAAATTATGATCAATAAAAATTCTATTAGTTTGCTGCTTAAGTTTGAAAAAAAACATAGAAAGCAAATTTTTACATCAAAGGAAAACATAGGGATGGGGGGTTATACTGAGTGGGACACTTGAATCCATGTTAACATAATAAATTAAGAAAAAATTTTAAAATAAAATAAAAATACTGAAAATAAACATAATTAATAAACACTATTAAATGATGAATAAATAAATAAATATTTCTAAGCTCTTAAAAAAGAATAAAGGGAAATATTAATTTTATTGTGGAATCTAATCCAGCTTAATTCTGCCTATAATATGGTAAAATGATGACATTACTTCAAAAACATACCACTGGATTTATGATTTGTAAGATAAATCAAAGTATGTAGTCAATAACCCAAATCATATGATCAGAAATTTATGAGTTATTTACATAGACTTAATAAAGCCCTTAGTCTTCATAAATTTAACTACCAAATGTAATAGTTTATCAGAATAATCTTTAAAACAAAATAGTCTTTAAGAGACAAAGAAAGACTCTATGCAATGATAAAAGGCACAATCTAACAAGAATATATAACCCATGTAAACATTTATGTACTCAACAAAGGAGCATCTAAACATATAAAGCAAATATTGACAGGCATAATGAGAGAGATAGAGAGTAATACAGTTATAATAAGGAATTTTAACACCTCATTGACATCAATGAATAGATCTTCCAGACAGAAAATAAATAAGAAAATAGCCTTAAATAACACACATGATCAGACAGATTTAATAGATATCTTCAGAGCATTTCACCTGAAAGCAGCAGAATATACATTCTTTTCAAGTGTACATGGAACAGTTTCTAGGATAGACCACATGTTAGGACATAAAACATGACAACATGGATGGACCTTGAGAACTTAGTAATATTGAGTGAAATAAGTAAATCAGAAAAAGCTAAGAACTATATGATATTACACATAGGTGGGATATAAAAATGGGACTCATGGACACAGATAAAAGTGAAGTGGTTACCTCAGAGAGAGGGATGTGGTGGAGGAGATGGGGGCAAAGGAGTAAAGAGGGACACATATATGGTGACAGAAAATGATTTTGACTTTGGGTGATAGGTATATAACACAATCAACAGTTCAAATGCTATAGAAACGTTTACCTGAAACCTATGTACTCTTTTTGATCAATGTTACCCTGTTAAATTTAATTTTCTAAATAAAATTAAAAGAAGAAAGGACACAAAACTAGTCTTAATAAATTTAAGAGACTGAAATAATATCAAGTATCTTCTCTTACCATAATGATATGAAACTAGAAATCAATCACAAGAACAAAAATAAAAAACACATAAAGACATGGAGGCTCAATAACATTAATAAACAATAACTGGATTAATAAAAAGAGCAAGAAAAAAGTCAAAACATATTTTGAAACAAATGGAAATATTTAAGAACAGAACAACTCGAAATCTATGGGACACAGTGAAAGCAGTCCTAAGAGGAAAATTTATAAGGCCTACCTCAAGAAATAAGAAAAATCTCAAACAATCTAATCTAATACTAAAAAAGAGAACAACAAACCAAGCCCAAAGTGAGTAGAAGAAAGGAAATAAGATCAGAGTAGAAAGAAATAAAGAAAATAGAGTCTAAAAAAGCAGTACAGAAGATCAATGAAACCAAGAGCTGGTTCTTTGAAAAGATAAACAAGATAAATCTATTTATTTATTTATTTATTTATTTATTTTTACAGGGACAGAGAGAGAGTCAGAGAGAGGGATAGATAGGGACAGACAGGAACAGAGAGAGATGAGAAATATCAATCATCAGTTTTTCATTGCAACATCTTAGTTGTTCATTGGTTGCTTTCTCATATGTGCCCTGACCACAGGCCTTCAACAGACTGAGTAACCCGTTGCTTGAGCCAGCGACCCTGGGTCCAAGCTGGTGAGCTTTTTGTTGTTGTTGTTCAAGCCAGATGAGCCCGCGCTCAAGTTGGCAACCTCGGGGTCTCGAACCTGGGTCCTCCACATCCCAGTCCAATGCTCTATCCACTGCACCATCGCCTGGTCAGGCAACAAGATAAAACTTTAACCAAACTTGTCAAACAAAAAAAAGAGGACACAAATAAAATCAGACACTGAAAAGAAGTAACAACTGATGCCATAGAAATACAAAAAAAAAAGTATGAAAATATTAAGAACTATATGCCAAAAATTTGTCAATCTGAAAGAAATGGGTATATTCCTAGAAATACACAATTCTTCCAAAATTGAATCAGGAATAATTAGAGAATCTGAATAAACAGATTACAACTAGTGAAATTGAAGCAGGAATGGGAAACTCCTAACAAACAAAAGTTTTGGACCAGAGAGCTTCACCAGTGAATTTTACCAAACATTCAAAGACTAACACCTAACCTTCTCAAACTAGTCAAAAAAATTCAAGAGGAGAGGAGACTTCCAAGTTTATTTTACAAGGCCAGCATTATCCTAATTCCAAAACCAGATAAAGACACTAAAAGGGAAGAAAATTATAGGCTAATATCCCTGATGAACAGAGATGCTAAAATCCTAAACAAAATATTAGCAACCCAGATCCAGCAATTCATTACATAGATCATACACTATGATCAAGTGGGATTTATTCCAGGAGGCAAGGTTGGTACAATATCTGCAAATCAATAAAGGTAATTTATCATATAAACAAAATGAATGATAAACACCACATAATCATATCAATAGATGCAAAAAAAGCATTTGATAAAATCCAGTGCCCATTTATAATATAAAGTCTCAGCAAAGTAGGAATAATGGAACATACTTCAACATACATGTCAAACTCACAACCAACATCATATTCAATGGGCAAAAATTAAAAGCATTTTCTTTAGAATGGGGAACAAGAAAGGGATACCTGCTTTTACAACTCTTATTTAACATAGTACTGGAAGTTTGAGCCACAACAGTCAGACAAGAAGAGAAAAATTTTAAAAATCCAAATTGGAAAGGAAGAACTAAAACTTTCATTATTTGCAGATGACATGATACCCTAATGATTCCACTAGAAAACTACTAGAACTGATGAATGAATTCAGTAAAGTAGCAGGATATAAAATAAACATCAGAAATCAGTTGCATTTCTATAGACCAATAATGAATTCTCAGAAAGAGAAACTAAGAAAACAATCCCATTTTCAATTGCATTAAAAAAAAACCTAGTAATAAATTTAACAAAGGATGTAAAAGATCTGTACTCAGAAAATTATAGGACACCAAAGAAAAAAATTAAAGAAGATACAAATAAGTGAAAGCATACACCATGATCACGGACAAGAAGAATTAACATCATTAAAAGGTCCATACTACCCAAAGCAATCTATAGTTCCAACATAATTCCTATCAAGGTATCAATATTTTAATTCTAAAACAAATATTACAAAAATTTATATGGAACCACAAAAAGACCACCAATAGCCACAGAAATCTTGAGAAAAAACAAAGTTGCAGGAATCATGCTACCTGATATCAAACTATACGACAAGGTCATAGTTATCAAAAGAGCATAGTACTGGCATAAAAACAGACATATAAATCAAAGGAACAGAATAGAGAGCCCAGAAATAAATCTTCATGATCAATAAATATTGACAAAGAAAGCAGAACATACAATGGGATAAAGATAGTCTATTCAATAAATGGTTTGGGGAAAATTAAACACATACATGCAAAACAATGAACAGGTCACCTTCTTGTACCATACACAATAATAAACTCAAAATAGATTAAATTTTTTTTTCTTTATTTTTTCTGTTGAGAGGGAGAGAGAGACAGACAGACAAGGACAGATAGACAGGAAGGGAGAAACATGAGAAGCATCAACTTATAGCTGCAGCTCCTTAGTTGTTCATTGATTGCTTTCCCATATGTGCCTTGACCAGGCGGCTCTAGTCAAGTCAATGACCCCTTGCTCAAGCCAGAAGCCATGACCTTTGGGCTCAAATCAGCGACATGGGTTTATGTCTATGATCCCATGCTCAAGCTGGTGACTCAATGCTCAAGCTGGATGAGCCCTCACTAAAACTGGCAACCTCGGAATTTTGAACCTGGGTCTTTAGCATCCCATGCTGATGCTCTATTATTCACTTATTCACTGTACCACTGCCTGGTTAGGCAATTAAAATCTTAAATGTTATACTTAAAACCATAAAAGTCCTAGAAGAACACATAAGCAGTAAAATCTCAGATATTTTTTGTAGCAATATTTTTTTCTGATATAGCTCCTTGAACAAGGGAAATAAAAAATAAACAAATGGGACTACCGCTAACTAAAAAGATTTTGCACAACAAAGGAAACCATCAACAAAATAAAAAGACAACCCACTGAATGACAGAACATATCTGCCAATGAAACATTTGATAAGGGTTTAACACCCAAAATTTATAAAGCAGTTACACAACTCAATACCAAAAAGTGATCTAATTTTGTGTGTGTGTGTGTGTGTGTGTGTGTGTGTGTGTGTGTGTGTGTATTTTTCAACAGTTAGAAGCGGGAGGCAGTCAGACAGACACCTGCATGCACCTGACTGGGATCCACTTGTCATGCCCACCAGGGGGCGATGCTCTGTCCATCTGGGGGCATTGCTTCATTGCTGCCGGAGCCATTCTAGCGCCTGAGGTCGAGGCCACGAAGCCATCCTCAGCATCTGGACCAACTTTGCTCCAATGGAGCCTTGGCTGTGGGAAGGGAAGAGAAAAATAAAGAGGAAGCAGAGGGGGAAGGGTGGAGAAGCAGATGGGCGCTTCTCCTGTGTGCCCTAACTGGGAACTGAACCCAGGATTTCCACTCACCAGGCTGACGCTCTACCGCTGAGCTTACCAGCCAAGGCCATGATCTAATTTTAAAATGAGCAATTATCTAAGTAGACACTTCTCCAAAGAGGACATACAGATGGCCAATAGACATATGAAAAAATGCTCAATGTCACTAATCAGAGAAATGCAAATAAAAACTACAATGAGATATCACTTCACATTTGTCAGAATGGCTATCATCAATAAGTCAATGAACAAGTGTTGGTGAGGATGTGGAGAAAAGGGAACTCTTGTGCACTGCTGGTGGGAACACATATTGGGACAGTCACTGTGGAAAACAGTATGGAGTAGAGAGATGTGAAATGAATCCCCAGATGAAGGTGGATCCCTTGATAACAGCTGTGTAGAGAACAAACTATTTAGAGTAGAGGAGATCAGTAACTTCCAGTGAGGGACTTAAAAAGAAAACTGATAGACTACTTATGTGTGTGAATGTACTGGAAATTACACAGTTGGGCAAATTTGGGGGGTGAACAAGTGACAGATGTAAAAACCCCAAGGAAATAAACCCATAAAATATAATATATATATATTTGATCTTGGAATAGGAAAGTGCTCTTTAAAAAATGTCATTTATTAAAATTGTTAGATTATACAAGTATAGTATTTGCTTAATATACCCCCAAAAAAGGTAGAAAGTATAAAATATTACATGGAAGAAAATTAAAACCACCTAAAATTCTACTACTCAGAGAAAACATTCATTCAGTTAATAATTATTGAATGCCTACTACATGCCCTGCTCTGATTTAGTGTCTGGGATTGAGCAATAACTAAAATAAACTTTTGTTATCATGAAAATTAGATTTTAGTGAGTAAAGACAAACCATTAAAAATAAAGTAGGGGCCCTAGCCGGTTGGCTCAGTGGTAGAGAGTTGGACCAGCCTGTGGAAGTACAGGGTTTGATTCCCAGTCAGAGCACACAGGAGAAGTAACCATCTGCTTCTCCATCCCTCTCTCTCCCCTTCTTTCTTTCTATCTCTCATTAGCTCTTCCCTTCCTGCAGCTATGGCTTGATTGGCTCAAACAAGTTGGCCCAACGTGCTGAGGATGGCTCCATGGCATTGCCTCAGGCATTAAAATAGCTCTGTTGCCAAGCAATGAAGCAGCAGCCCCAGATGGGCAGAGCATCACCCAGTAGGAGGGCTTTCAGGGTGTATCCCAGTCAGGGCACATGCAAGAGGCTGTCTCTCTGCCCCCCACATCTCACTTAATTAAAAAAAGAGTAAAGAATAAAAAAGAAACTAGGTCAGTGGTTAAAAGAAAAATAAAGTAGGGTATGTAGGACAGAGTTTTGGGAAGGGGGGCATGCTATTTTTCATAGAATGACTAGGGAAGTCCTTTTCAATAAGATGACACTTAAGCAGAAACTTCAAGGAAGTGAGTCAAAAACACTGTGGATATCTGGAGAAAGAACCTTCTAGAAGATAAAACAACTGGAAAGACCCTGAGAAAAGAGCATGCTCGACACTTTGAAGTAATATGTATGTGCCAATGTGACTAGAAGAATAAAACATGGAATTAGAAAGTATTCAAATTATAGAGAAAATGGAGGTTGAAGAAAGGAGGCCTACATAATGTTAGGCACCGTAGGCCATTGGAAAGAGTCTGGATTTTACTCTGACAAAGCCACTGGAAGTTCTGTGCAAAGAAAGGACTTCAAATAATTTCTGTAGTTGAGGAATTGCTCTGAGTTCTATGTTGAGAATAGACTATCAGGAAGCAAAAGTGGAATTAAGAGGTCGGTTAGGAAGCTGTTTTAATAACCCAGGTGAGAGATGATAGCAGCTATTAATACTTCAGTGCAATTCCCTCTCATCTTTCCCTGTGTATTTTAATGTATGTATAATTAACTAACTGAAAATAAAAAATGTGTACAGTTCAGTGCAATTTTATATGAGAAATTTAATATACATTTAATATTTATATGTCACTCTAAAACTAATGTAAAAATTAAACCAAACTGCCACCTTTGTACCTCATGGCATCTGCCTTGCCTAAAGTTCTCTATAATATGAAAAGAGGAATTTTCTTTTTTTGTTTTTTTTTCTTTCTTTCTTTCTTTCTTTCTTTCTTTCTTTCTTTCTCTCTTTCTTTCTCTCTCTCTTTCTCTCTCTCTCTCTCTCTCTCTTTCTCTCTCTCTCTCTTTCTCTCTCTCTTTCTTTCTTTCTTTTTTTTTAATTCAGTAAGAAGAGGGAGGCAGAGACAGACTCCTGCATGAGCCCTGACCAGGATCCACCCAGCAAGCCCACTAGAGGGCAATGCTCTCCCCATCTGGGGCCCTTGCTCTGTTGCAACCAGAGCCATTTTTTAGTGCCTGAGGTGGAGGCCATGGAGCCATCCTCAGTGCCCAGGGCCAACTCACTCCAATTGAGCCATGGCTGCAGGAGGAGAGGAGAAGAGAGAGTGAGAGAGAGGGAGAAGTGAGGGGGGACGGGTGGAGCAGCAGATGGGTGCTTCTCCTGTGTGCCCTGACTGGGGAATGGAATCCAGGACATCCACATGCCAGGCTGATGCTTTACCACTGAGCCAACCAGCCAGGGCTGAAAGAGAAATTTCCAAATTTTGCTATAAAACTTTTCCTAAAGTTGAATATAAATGCTAGATAGAAATTCTCAAGTCTCTTTTTATTCAAGCAGATGCTGAATGAAACTAATCAAAGCCACTTCTCACTGCTGATAAGGTCCTGGAAATTCATATGCAGTACTCATTCAATTTAACAGGCAATCATCAGCTGACAATAGATTAGAGGAGGAAGCACTTTTTAACATAATGAAGACGAAAGAACTGCAACCTGTAGAGAATTTCTATGAGTTTATTTTAGCCAAGCAGAAGACAATTGCTGGGAATCAAAATCTCAATGAATCGAGAAAATGTTCCAGAAAATGGCAGTTTTACCACTTACTTTATACATCAGAATCAACGGAGATGTGAAGAGGTTACATGAAATCCACTGGTGATAGAGTAGGGATAGAGGAGAAAGCAAAGTGAGGAAATCTCTGAGACTGGATAAAAAGTAAAATGAATAAACACACTTGGTTTGCATTGGTACATACAGGATAGTTAATAATTGACATTTACAGCACACAGAGTTGGTACGAGGGCAACAAGATAACAATGAGGGGTTCTGTGGTCTCGTGCTTTGGTGAGAGGTTGTGCCCTAAGGAGTCTGGAAACAAAGGGATTACTCTGACATTTCAAAAGTATGTTTTTGAAGGTGCAAAAAATGGTAACAGACAGGCTCAGTTAGTTAAGGTAAAGATTGACCTTTGTCAAGGAAGACCTAGGACATGACTACCTGCCGTGACTCAGTTCGGTTAGGAAGTTTGGGTTCCAGACCATCCTGTGTGGTTACTTCAGGTCTCTGAGGTGGTAAGGCTGCCATGCAGGCTTTCCCTGAGCTTCTCAGTTTAGTGTGTGGCCTCATTTCTGTCCACACAATAAATACCTAAAACTTCAAAGTGGCTGAGGATTCAAGGTAATTATATGGACTGTAGACCTTGAAGACAAAGGATACAAGTTTCCTTTCACTAGAGAAATCCAAACTACCTTGTCTGCTTCAGATTTTCCCCAGAATGATGAGGTTCAGATCTTCATGTGTGTGGCAGGTAGGGAAATTATGAATAACAGTCTTATCCCAAGACTATATACATCTAGCTATATTTTTTATTCATTCAGCCCCTGACAGAGGTAGTAAACTTCCTCATTTTCACACCTTAAAAATTAAATAATAAAGGATATCTAAAACTCCAAATATTTCTCTAAGCAACTTCATACAAATGAGAACCTGGGACACTGTATTTGCAACAAAATCATTGATTTCTTCAGAAATACAATTGCAGTTGTTCCTAGTTTCAAAGCTAAAAAACCCAGATTTTGAGAACAAATACATTACAAAATAATTGTATTACAATATATCTTACTCTTACCAAATACTTTATCAAGTTTTCTTTTAAATGAAAACCTCACTCCTGAATTTATTTATTTGTAAATTTTACTTATTGGTGAGTTTTAGAATCAGTGAGGCTATTTACCCATCCTTCTCTGTTGGAAAGAAAAGTGACTGAGATACATACATATATTATATACTTTTAGTAGCAATTCATGAAAACAACTAAATAGTGCTTTGACATAAATGACATTATTTCATTTGAATAATCCTCTCCGATGATAGAACCCCAACCCCGTTTTTTAAAGTGAAACATTAAGGTTCAAAGGTGATAATGACTTTCCTGAGATCACTGAAGTAGCAAGTAGTAGAGCCATAGTCTAAACACAGGTTTTTCATGTTAAAGTGTTCTTTGTAATACACAAAATCTGTGCCATATTTCTCTCTAGGTAAGTTGTGTAATTGTGAGGGTTAAACACTAAAGTCCGCTAATGTCAACAAGTGAACAAAATCCATTCCTGCTTTTAAAATATTTTTTTCCCCAAACTGACTTTAAAAAACATGTTCTGTCCTCAACATGGCCAAGATGACTCACAAGAAAACTGTTTTTGCATTTCACATTAAGAAATACAGTTAGATAATCTTTTCCTATGTTGTGTTAACAACTTTAATATATCCAGAGATGACTAAAAGAAACAATTTGTCTTTATAACAAGGTTTAAATGAAACTATCACTCTGTAAGCAACTCTGTAGAATGCTAGCATAGTAGGAAGAGGAGTGAACCAAGAGTAAAGAGATTTACCAGGGATAAATCTTGGGTTAGACACTAAATATGTTGTGTTTCATTTACAAAACAGAGATTTGACTACAGTATTTTTGTGAGGATTACATAAAAATATATATGATGGCAATTTTTAAGGCATCAAGAACTATATAAATGTAAGGCAACAGAATTATTGATTTGCTCATTGTATTCCTAATGTAGATACTAATCACCACTTAATCAACATGTATAAACTTATTTTAAGATATAGAAGTGTTACTAAAAAGTTGCATATAAAAGCAAATTTTGAATAATATTTTAAATAACCACTCCCACTTAATATTTACAAATTAAAATTTTTTACACATAAAGAATGACTATAAAATGCCAAGTTTACTTTCCACAATCATATACATAATCGGTCCCACCACCTTATCATTTGAAGTCTGTCTTTACAGGCAACGTATCAACTCCTGTTTCTATTTAAAATGTTCTAACAATTTAAATTAATATTTACATATAAAAGATATTCAAATATTAACTGACTCTAATGATGACAGCAATGTTGACTATTGATTCTCAACTAAAATATAATGAATGAGTATACTTAAAACAAACAAAAAATTCATCTTTAGTAAATGATTAAAACATCTCTTCAAACACTTGCTTTGCTCTAAGATTATTATGAATATAAATGATACAGTATTTTAATAATCAACTATCATGGCATAGTGATTATGAATTTAATTTATAAATGTGTTTAATATGAGTATAAATACATTGTGTCGCCTGACCTGTGGTGGTACAGTGGATAAGGCATCAGCCTGGAACGCTGAGGTCCCCGGTTCGAAACCCTGGGCTTGCCTGGTCAAGGCACGTAAGGGAGTTGATGCTTCCTGCTCCTCCCCCCTTCTCTCTCTCTCTTTCTCTCTCTCTGAAAAAATGAATAAATAAAAATCTAAAAATAGATCTTTAAAAAAATACATTGTGTCATATTGTTCAGATTTTCTTTGTTTAATTTTTATCAATTTACAATAGCTTACCATAAAAAAATTAAACCTAATAATATATTCAGTGCTTAGTTTTTATAACCTCCAAGGAAAACTGTTTAATAGAATGTTTAGTTATAAAAGGCATACAGACAGCTAACTTGCTCAACTTTTACTCCCAGATATTCCATTTATAAATGTTTCTTTTTCTTATATGTAAAATCCTTGAAAACCTTCTTTTAAAATATCTTCTAATATCTATTCTGCTGAGTTATACCATTTAGTTTTTTTTTCCTCATCTCCCAATTGTTAGTCACTTTCCCCTTAGCTATTTCATCATCTCAAGAGAGCAATAAAGAACTACTTTTATTTAATGCACTTGAGAAATAAAAGAAGAAAAAATAGATGCTGTCATGTTGTACAGTAAAATTGATTCCTGTTGCTAGTCTTCCCTACTAGCTAAATTCAAATAAAAAATTTGAGTCACAAAAAAAAATTAGCCAGTTTAACACTGAAGTATGCATCTTTCACAAGAGATTAAAAAAAGGCAATTCTGAGACCTATTACTTATAGATAGTGTTTATGTCCTAGACATGTTTTCTTTAACAGCATATTTATAATTTCTCACACTATTTTCAATAGTGACAGTACAAATCTCTTAGATGACACATTAAATTTATAAATTTAAGTAAAAGAGAAAAATAAAGCTCTAGGAAAAATTGCTAATTGTGCAACTAATGTAGAAAATATTTCATATTTTACATACAATTTAAATTAGAAAAGCAGGAGTTTCCAAGAATTCCCTGGTGATTTTCTGAATTCTTCATTTGTAATTATACCAAATTCATTAATACTCATATTCAGTCTCTGAAAGTATAAAAAAGTAAACTATTTTATAACTGTAAAAACTGTCACATTGGAAACAAAAGATAACTAAAGAAGACAATACAGCTAGTAATAATTCTCAGAAAAAAATAGATAATTAACACTCAAATCTAAATTTACTGACATGAAAATGCACTCATAATTATTAATAAGACAAGCAAGATATAGAGAGCATGTTTTTGTTGTTGTTAAGACAGACAGAGAGAGAGAGAGAGAGAGAGAGAGAAAGAGAGAGCGTGACAGTGAAAGACAGGAAGGGAGAGAGATGAGAAGCATCAATTCTTTGTTGTGGCACCTTAGTTGTTCATTGACTGCTTTCTCACATATTCCTTGACCAGGGGGGCTCCAGCTAAGACAGTGACCACTTGTTTAAGTACTTTCTAATTTGCCCAGAACTTCACTAATAATATTAGTAATCTATAAGAATTGAGTCATTACAGTTAGCTCAGAATGAGAACTGACATAAAAAAATACTAGCGGTAATATAAGAAGCTTTTTAGATATGCTTAGAGCAAGAAGATAAAAGAGGCCTTTTTGTTTCAAATGATATGCTACTCTCAAAAAGTTGAGACAAAATAACTCAAATCAGATAGTTTGCCTCCTTTTTCTTGCTATATAAAAAACCCCAAATCATAAAAGCTAAAACAAACATACAAAATTGACACTGCAGCTATGATCTGACACATTACAGAATCCTTCAAATTCTTTGTATTAAAGGTCTCCAAGTAAAGTCAAAATCATTCTGACATAAAATACATTAAAACACTGGGAGTTAAGCCTGATCTTTAAACCTCCAGAAGTATGGTTTTATATCTGATAAGTCCTAGTCCTCAACAACAACAACAAAAAGATAAACTGTATCATTTAGAACAAGGGTAGGCTTCAGTTTCACAGGTACTTGGGCCAGCTGAATCAGAGGCTAATTGAGAAGAATATTCAAATTTCTTAGAACCTTACATGATTGACTTCTAAAGGGAAGTCTCCATTCCTCACATCTAGGGGTAGTTAAAAGTACTCTAAAGAAGCTGGAAACACATAAAGAAAATGAGAGAAGATAAAACATTCCCTTCCTCTACCAGCAGTTAAATGTTTCCTAAAAGTAAAAACACTGTGGGTTATGCATAACTCTGCAATTAAGCTAAGGTATGTACTTGAGTTTGTATAGAAAGTGGTCCTTAATACTCCATCCCCTCATCAGCTGCCCATCTTTATCTACTCCTATGCTTTTGGATCCTATCTCTGTTTCATTCTAGTAATGGTTCTCTCCTGCACCCTCACTCCTTCCTCTTTATGCCTCTTACCTAATATAAAAACAGGTTTAAAGGTTTTTCTTTTTACATGTTTAAAACAAAAATTTCATTTGGCTTCATGTCCCACTTTAGCTAACATATTCTATCTTCATATTATGCTCACACATCACAGTATGTGTACACTCCTCTCTTTTCTCTTGAACTTGCCAATCCATTATATTTGTTCTTTCTACTCTACTAAAAGTTCTCCTGCTAAGGTCATCAATGATCTCTAAACTCCTAAAAATAAAGGACATTTTGCAATCCTTGTCTTACTTGACCTCTCTTAAGCATTTAATATTTTTTTCCCCTTCTTTCCTAAAATTATCATTTCCCTTGGGTTCTGTGACCACCATTTCTTCATTTCCCCTGCCTCTGCAACATCTCTTTGGCTGCTTCTTAGGAACCTTTATGGGCATCTCATTTCTTAAAATATGTGTGTTGGCTAGGGTTCCATTCTTATTTTCTAAATAAATTTAAATGCTAAATATTCTTCCTCTCAATAGTCTCTTTGAATAACTGACACACACCTAAAGCTTTACCTATAGCAACTGTTATTTCTAGTCTGCATTTTTTGCTCTATTCTTTGTTCTAAGCCATAGACATACATATGGCTTCCTAAGACATCGAAATAAGGACAGTCCCTCGGTATTTTAAGGGGGAAATGCGAACACAGAATCAAAATATTAACTTTTCAGTTACTACAAAACAAAAACAAACAAACAAAACCTTCCTTTGGAACAAGGAAAAAAATACTTCAATTAATCCACAGTAGTCATATAGAGAGAATGAGAGAGAAAAAAATAAAACAAAACAATACAACATGAAAAAAGCAGGATCAATATAAGGTACAAAAATAAGATGTGAAGAATAATATGTCATACGCTAAATTTATCAATAATTACCACACATAATGGACAAAACTTTCTAATTAAAAGAAGATTATCAGACTTAACAACAACAAAAATCCACCTGTGCACTTAAAATATAAGGATACAAGAAATGGTTGAAAGAAAAAAGACACCTTCTACAAATATTAACAAAAGAAAACAGAAAGCTGTTATAGCTACAATAATATCCAATGAACTAGATTGACAGGCAAAATTTGTTTCTAGTCATAAAAGTAGTTAATAAGACATGTTGGGAAAATAAGTTTAATGTGATTTTTATGCTCACTTTTTTTAAAAAATATTTTATTTATTGATTTTTAGAGAGAAAGGAGAGAGAGAGAGAGAAAGAAAGGGGAGGAGCAGGAAGCATCAACTACCATATGTGCCTTGACCAGGGAAGCAGAGGGTTTCAAACCGGCAACCTCAGTGTTCCAGGGCGACGCTTTATCCCACTGCACCACCACAAGTCAGGCTTTATGCTCACTTTTATTGTTAAAGATGGCGCTGCCCACGTGGGACGGCTGATTCCCTGCATGCTTGGGAAGGGGCTTGGTTATGCTAATGAGTGCTGGAGGAGAGGCTGTCCCAGGAGGAGCTAGGAGGCCATTTTAGAAAAGAGGAGAGACCACATTGCAGGGAAGAGAGAGAGACCACATTGTTGTAGAGAAGAGGAGACCATGTTGTAGCAGGGAAGAGAGGCCACATGGAGGAGAGGAGGCAGCCAAAATGGAGCATGCAGAGGGGACTGAGTGAGGCTGGTGAAGCCTTTGATTCTAGAAAAAACCAGGAAGATTCCCCTGGTTGTGGAACAGGAGAACACAGGGCTTTTGGTGCCCTGTGTGTTTGTTTTTACTCGTTGGCTGCTACGAGTCTAGAATAAAGGGAAAAGGCTCACCAGTTCTTGGCTCCACAGTTTCTTTACTGTCTGCCTTAATTAAAAGTGACCTTGCAAAATCCAGGCAGCTGTGACATTTTGAGATGTTCCTCATTAAAGAACATTGTTCTATCACAATATGCTGAATAAAATCATCTTTTTAAATTGTCTGGTGCCTTTGATAAACATGGAAAGCAAAGTGGTAAAACAATTTTTTTTTTTTTTGGTTTTTTTTTCTGAAGCTGGAAATGGGGAGGCAGACAGACTCCCGCATGCGCCTGACCGGCATCCACCCGGCACGCCCACCAGGGGGCGATGCTCTGCCTATCTAGGGCGTCGCTCTGTTGCGACCAGAGCCACTCTAGCGCCTGAGGCAGAGGCCAAGGAGCCATCCCCAGCGCCCGGGCCATCTTTGCTCCAATGGAGCTTCGGCTTCAGGAGGGGAAGAGAGAGACAGAGAGGAAGGAGAGGGGGAGGGGTGGAGAAGCAGATGGGCGCTTCTCCTGTGTGCCCTGGCCGGGAATCGAACCCGGGACTTCCATACGCCAGGCCGACGCTCTACCACTGAACCAACCGGCCAGGGCTGGTAAAACAGTTTTTAAAAATGTGAAAGAAAGCCTTAGTAACATCGAGACAAGGATTTCTTGACTAAGATACCAAAACACAGATAAAAAACACTTTGGGATAAGAAAAATTTAAAAAAAATCCCTGCATTTAAAGTTAAAAAACAGTATTGTGCATGTGTGTATAATTAGGACTATAATATATGTCATAAAAATATAGACAGGAAGACTGTATATAAATGTTAAAATTGATCTTAACTCTTGTTAGAAAGAGAAGTGACAGGATGGGAAAAGGGGAGGTTTAATTAGATATATACTTTTATGTTAAAAAAATTGGCAACAAAGTTTCAAGTAACTTAGGAATTTTATTAAAATGCAGGTTGGACTTCAGTAGGATTGGGGATGAGAAGGTGCTGAGACCCTGCATTTCTAATAATCTCCCAGGTGACACTAATACTGTGGACCACACTTTATCATTAGATCTAAAAAATATATAGCTAACTTTATTAAATCTATGTGGTAACCATAAAATAACACTGGGGAACAATATTTTTTCATTTTCTGGTGCATGAGGTTTTAGAACTGTTTCTATATATTTCTGCATCGCTGATTCCAAATCTGAAATTTGTTTTTTGGTACATGCTCGAGTTTTTATGCAATCTTAATTTTTTTTTTTTTGTCACAGTTAATGGCATGCATTGGTTTTTAAATTGGAGTTAAAGGGCAACGATTCTTGGATTGAACAAAACCACAAGACAATTAATGTTTTACAAACATCACTTTTACATAATTGTAATTGTTTTTAAATGTAAAAAATTATTATCTGATAAAAACACCCTCTTATTTTGTTTTAAGATTGAATCATGGCTTCTTCAAGTAGGCATAAATGTAAGAATAGTCCTGACACCTTCTGTTATATATGTGGCTGTTACACACTTCAAGATCAAAGGTGCAATATTTCATCATTTGTGACACATGCATATATTGCCTATTTTCAAGTTCCCCTTGGCGATCAAGACAAGAATTGGGCTCCTCTAATTGTGTGTCATAATTTTGAGGAAATGCTTCATGACTGGACAAAAGGAAAACGCAAAGGAATGCCTTTTGGTATTCCCATGGTTTGGCGTGAACCTAAGGACCACAGCAGTGACTGTTATTTCTGTCTGATCCATACAAAGGGCATCAGCAAGGAAAAAAGGCATATGATAACATATCCTAATATTCCTTCAGCAATATGACCTATCCCACACTCTGAGACACTCCCGGTTCAAGTTTTCAATGGTTTTATTTCTTCTAAGGATGAAGAAAGTGAACCTGGTGATCAGGTGTATTTTGATAAGATGCATGAGGAAATGGTTGTAGAATCTGAAAGGTTTTCTTCTGATGCCAAGCAGTCATTAACCCCTCAGCAGTTTAGCCAACCCGAATTGAATGACTTAGTAAGAATGACATAAAAATTGTCCTCAACCTTCTGAAGTATGAGGAGCATAACTGGATCATTTGTGTGAATCTTAAAATGGTAAATTTCCCTGCTAGGACAACAGAGAGGTTTCACAAAGTATCCTTGCTTTCTGTGTTTATGAGACAGCCGAGCTCTGGAGAAACACTGGACACAGAAGGAGTGGCCGAAACATGAAGCTGTGGAAGTAGGGATGCAAAATATTGTGAATGAACCTGTTGTTAATCAAGACAGGATCATTTCCCCCCCCATTTCACATTAAACTCAGCTTAATGAAGCAGTTTGTTCAGGCTTTGAATAGAGACAGTGAATGCTTTCAACATATTATTTCTGCTTTTCCTGCCTTGTTTTTCGAGAAGATAAAAGCAGGTGTATTTGATGGACCTCAAATTTGGACCCTTATACGTGACGAAGAATTTGCCAGGAAGATGAATAAGGAGGAGAAAGCAGCATGGCAGTCTTTTGTGGCTGTTACAAAGAATTTCCTTGGCAACAGAAAAGCAGAAAACTATGAACTTCTGTTTCAAAGGATGCTGTTGGCTTTCCGTGACATTGGATGTAACAAGAGCGTCAAGATTCACTTCCTGAACAGTCACCTTGATAAGTTTCCTGAAAATCTTGGAGCTGTTAGTGATGAGCCGACTACTGCTCGAGCATCAAACGAGATTGTCCTCAACAAGTACACAAACACAAGAGTTATAAACGCAAATTTTTGCCTGAATAGAATTTAAATAAATTTTGCGCAAATTTTATGATTAAAATAAGTGTTTTAATACGTCTATTTTGAAATTGTAGACAAATTCTGATGTAATCATATCTTTTAGTGTTTAGTGTATTTACTGCATTATAGAAATTATAATATTTTCACAAAGATTATGCCCAAGAAGACATTCTACTTTATGTTAAACTAAATGTTGAAAATTTTACAATAAGATGAAAACCTAAAATCTTGAATTGCAAAAAAACTGTAGCTTACAGAGAAAAAATAATGTCAGATTTGAGATCAGCACACTTGAATTAGGTAAGAATAAGTGTTTTTGTGGATGCAACAAAAATTTTGTTCCCCAGTGTAATCTATTATTTTCTGTATGTTTGAATAGTTCATTAATAAATAAAAAGTTCAGGACAATTTCTAGCAGCCTCCATAACATGCCATCAAGTAGTAGTAAATAATCCCTCTCTCAACTGCATAGATAGCTTAAAGCTCTTTTCATTTTGTGATACATAAAATAATATTTAGACTACTACATATAAACATATATTAAAACAAGGCATTTGGGTTCTAAGAAAAATGTTGGCACAGTAGCTTATATTCTTTTTGTGTGTGTGTGACAGAGACAGAGAGAGACACAGAGAGGGACAGATAGGGACAGACAGACAGGAAGGGAGAGAGATGAGAAACATCAACTCTTTGCCGCAGCACCTTAGTTGTTCATTGATTGCTTTCTCATATGTGCCTTGACCAGGGCGGGGGGCTACAGCAGACCGAGTTACCCCTTGCTCAAGCCAGCGACCTTGGGCTCAAGCTGGTGAGCTTTGCTCAAACCAGATGAGCCCGCGATCAAGCCAGTGAACTCAGGGTTTCAAACCCGGGTCCTCTGTGTCCCAGTCCGATACTCTATCCCCTGCACCACCACTTGGTCAGGTAGTATCTTACATTCTTATGAAACTATTTTATAGTAAATTAGTAATAAAAATTTTACCTTTTTTTTGTCATTTAGTACCTAAAAGTTGAAAAATTTCTTAGGTAATTTAATCATAACCTCTTCATCTGTTACTGATGAGATACTCCTGAAGACATTTCCTGAGGTGTTCTTACACTATAAAAAATAAAATATAATAATACTAATTTTAAAAATAATACTAATTTACATTAACATCTAGAATAAATCAGATTAATATTTTGAGCTACATAAGTAAATGACCTGACAGAAAAGAGGACAAACTGCTCCATGATGGGTATTTTCTGTCTCTGAAGAAGTGGGTTTAAGAAATTTACATTAATTAATACAATCATTAAGCATAATATGTAAGGACTATGAAGGCCAAGACTTTGGTGTGCTCTGTTCTCTGGTATATCATCAGCAGCTAGAATGCTCCTGTATATAAAAGTGTTTAGAAAATGTCTTCAAATAAAATTGAAAACATCATTTAATAAGTTCAATATACCAGGATACTGTAAAGAATATAAATATAAAAACAAAAGATGGCCTTGTATAGGGCCTCCTCTTTTTTTTTTTCTTTTCATTTTTCTGAAGCTGGAAACAGGGAGAGACAGTCAAACAGACTCCCGCATGTGCCCGACCGGGATCCACCCGGCACGCCCACTAGGGGCGACGCTCTGCCCACCAGGGGGCGATTCTCTGCCCATCCTGGGGGTCGCCATGTTGCGACCAGAGCCACTCTAGCGCCTGAGGCAGAGGCCACAGTGCCATCCCCAGCACCCGGGCCATCTTTGCTCCAATGGTGCCTTGGCTGTGGGAGGGGAAGAGAGAGACAGAGAAGAAGGCGCGGCGGAGGGGTGGAGAAGCAAATGGGTGCTTCTCCTGTGTGCCCTGGCTGGGAATCGAACCCGGGTCCTCTGCACGCTAGGCCGACGCTCTACCGCTGAGCCAACCGACCAGGGCTAGGGGCTCTTTTTCATAAGCATAATAGAAAGTTAAAAATTCATTGTATCAAATTGTCAGTATCTAATCATTAAGATGCTATCTGACTCTAAAATACTGTCATAATGAGTGATTTACCAAAAATAATATGCAGTACATTTATGATAAACAATGGCAGACTAAGCATTTTAAAAATACTTTATTTTTTAACTATAAAATTTCCTTAAGGCTCTGGCTGGATGGCTCAGTGGTAGAGCATTGGCTTGGTGTGTGGAAGTCCTGGGTTTGATTCCCAGTCAGGGCACACAGGAGAAGCAACAATCTGCTTCTCCAACACCCCCCCTTCCCCTCCCACAGCCATGGCTTGAAAAGTTCGAGCAAGTTTGCCCCGTGAGTTGAGGATGATTCCATGGCCTTGCCTCAGGTGCTAAAATAGCTTGGTTGCTGAGCAACAGAACAGCGGTTCCAGATGGGCAGAGTATTGCCCAGTAGGGCGCTTGCAGGGTGGATCCCGATCAGGGCACATGTGGGAGTCTGTCTCTGCCTCCTTGCTTCTCACTTAGTAAAAAAAATTCCCTTAATAAATAGGTGAAAAGAAATAATATTGGCTAAGTATCTATTGTGTTCTAGGCATTGTAAATTCTTTACATTTCCTTTCAGTCTTTCCAAATTGGGAAAAGTAAATATTATTCTGAGACAATATAGAAAAAGTATATGAAATTCAAGTATTCTATAGTAACAGCTAGTAATAGAGCTGGAATTCAATATGCCAGGGCCCATAGACTTACACTATGTTATTGATTATTAAATATAGAAAATATATGCCTTATATTTGAAAAAAGTTTATAAATTTAAAGGACATTTATATAGTTCATTGACATACACTGTGTTTCTTTTGAACTATTATCTTCACTTATACTGTCTGCTTCTTCCTCTTCTGAGGAAAAGAAAAATGTAATATTAGATCAGTCTTAACATGTATATGAGAGTAGGAATTTTCTCCCAAAATATGCATCACTAAATTGCCCGAATTTACAATTACAGATTAAGCCAATGCAACTGATTCCTTAAATCCTTTAAAATCCAAATATCCCAATCACTTACATTAGAGTCTACCCCCTTTTTAGAATGTACTTTTATATTATTCACATTGATATAAATCCCTCGTCATTTAATTCTTTTTACTTTAACACTTAGCTAAGATTAATGAAGAGAAAAGGTGGTGTAATTGATGGCTGGGGAAGAGAAAATAAAGAAGAGATTATCTGGAAATATTTAGGCCCATTTGGTATGTTGGAGAAAGTATAGGGCCAGCAGTAAATACAAGGAATCTACAAAGTCTACAAAGAAGGATAACAAAATATGAACTTTTCCAACAGACAAACATCAGAATATTTTCTGTTATGATAAACTCAAGATAAAATAAAAAATAAAGCACCTTTTTGTTCATGTACACTGTAACCTCAATAGTTAAGTCTGTCTTTTGTCACCTTCCAGTCACTACTAATATGTTTTACTGGCAAATATTAGAGCTACGAAGTTAAAATAAATGCTTTAAAATTTTACTTTGATTGGATTTAAATTTAGAAATATATTTTTTATAGTTCAAGAATGTCAAATTCTTCAAGTTATTCTAATACTTAGCCGAGATAAACTTCTTCTATGTTGGATAAACACAATGAACACTAGGTGACAAAGACACTTAACTATACCTAACATTAATAGAATTTTTAACAGTATGTTTTTTTCAACTGTCCTCCCCATCTCGATTCTTATTTATTCCAATTCATTTTCAACATAATTTAAAACTAATATCCTTAATGTACAGTTCTGATTATGTTACTTTCCTGCTCAAAACTTAGCTGCTCTTAACCAAAGTTGAAAATCTTTAGACTGATATTTAGAGTCCATAGAAATAGTTTCAAATGAACTTTTAATCTAATTTCCCATAACTCTCCTTTGGATGGGGAATAAGACCAGTCAATGACTACAGACTTGAAAATAAAGGAAGAGAGCACTAAATAAAGGAAAGTTATGCTGCCCTGGCCAGGTAGTACAGTTAGTAAGAACATTATGCCCCAATACATCAAGGTTGCGGATTCAGTCCCAGTCAGGGCACATACAAGAGTCAATCAATGAATTCATTAATAACTGGAACAACATAATAGTTTCCAGGTCTATCCATGTTGTCAAAAAAGGTAAGATTTCCTTCTTTTTCATGGCCCCATAGTATCCCATTGTGTATATGTACCACAGCTTTTTAATCCACTAGTCCACTGACGGACACTTGGGCTGTTTCCAGATCTTGGCTATTATAAACAATGCTGCCATAAACATGGGGGTGCATTTTCTCTTTTGAATCATTGATGTGGTGTTCTTGGGATATATTCCTAAAAATGGAATGGCTGGGTCAAAAGGCAGTTCCATTTTTAATTTTTTGAGGAATCTCCATACTGTTTTCCACAGTGGCAGCACCAGTCTGCAATGCAGGAGGGTTCCCTTTTCTCCACATCCTTGCCAACACTTATTATGTTTTGTTTTGTTAATGAGCGCCATTATGACTGGTGTGAGGTGATATCTCATTGTGATTTTAATTTGTGTTTCTCTAATGACTAGTGATGTTGAACATTTTTTCATCTGCCTATTGGCCATCTGTATGTCTTCTTTGGAGAAGTGTTTATTCATTTATTTTGCCCATTTTTTGATTGGATTGTTTATCTTCCTGATGTTGAGTTTTACAAGTTCTTTATAAATTTTGGTTATTAACCCCTTATCAGACGTATTGTCAAATATGTTCTCCCGTTGTGTGGTTTGTTTTTTTATTTTGTTCATATTGTCTTTAGTTGTGCAAAAGCTTTTTAGTTTGATATAGTCCCATTTGTTCATCCTGTCCTTTATTCACTTGCCTATGGAGATATCAGCAAATATATTGCTGTGAGAGATGTCGAAGAGCTTACTGGAAACTATTATGTTAAGTGAAATAAGTCAGGCAGAGAAAGAAAAATATCATATGATCTTACTCATTTGAGGAATCCAATGAACAATGTGAACTGAGGAATGGAATAGAGACAGAGGCGGAATCAAAGGGACCAGAGGGAAAGCGGTTAGAGGGAAAGTAGAAGAGAAGATGGGATAAGAGAAGGGAAAGAGATTAATAAAATTATACATACATAACACAGCATTATAGAGAACAGGACAGCAAATCCTGGAGGGAAGGGGGAAAGGCCCTGGGGGGAGGGGGTATGAAGGGTCAAGGGGGTGGGGGGAGATATATTCAGTGGGACACTTGAATCTATGTAAACAGAAATTAAAATCATAAAAAATAGTCATAATACTGAATGACTTTAATACTAAGTTACCAAGCATTGAATGAGTGGTAACACAAGTGCTAGGGTACTGGAGGAGTTACTTAACTATTCTTTTGTATGTGTTTGTGACAGAGACAGAGAGAGAGACAGAGAGAGGGACAGATAGGGGCAGGCAGGAAGGGAAAGAGATGAGAAACATCAATTCTTCATTGCGGTTCCTTAGTTGTTCATTGCTTGCTTTTTCTTATGTGTTTTGACCGGGGGGGGGGGGCTACAACAGAGTGAGTGACCCCTTGATCAAGCCAGAGACCTGGGCTCAAGCCAGCAATCTTGGGCTCAAGCTATTGACCTTGAGCTTCAAGCCAGCGACCATGGAGTCATGTCTATGATCCCATACTCAAGCCAGTGACCCCATGCTCAAGCTGGTGACCCCACGCTCAAGTTGGACTAGTCTGTGCCCAACCTGGCAATCTCAGGGTTTCAAACCTGGGTCCTCTGCGTCCCAGTCCAATGCTCTATCCACTGCGCCACCACCTGGTCAGGCTACTTCACTGTTTTGGAAAAACAAAACACTCCTACATAATATAGCCCTTCTTGATGGTACTGTATAATTAATACACAAACTCAAATCAAGATTCTTGTAATATCTATGATGCCTTAATTATCCATCCATCCATCCATCTGGGCACTAAATTCGGTTGAGTCTATCTCCATTAATTTTGTTTCCTTGTTTCAATTTCCAGGGTCATTGCTTTAATTCATGAATTATTTGTGTTCTTACTATTGCAATAGGCTCCCCACTAAACCTTTCTTTCTCACACGTTACACCTGGTAGCCATAGTTAATCTAAAGCATAGTTCTGAACATGTTTCTTGTCTATTATTTCCATTTTTCCCCTATGTCATTCTTAGAATTTTGTCATTCTCTGATTTTTAATTTTAAAATATTCAAAAAGAAAGAAAGAAACCTTTCTGGCCTTCACAGCCCAATTCTTTTTTTTTTTAATAAATTTTTATTAATGTTAATGGGATGACATTAATAAATCAGGGTACATATATTCAAGGAAAACATGTCTAGGTTATCTTGTCATTAAATTATGTTGCATACCCCTCGCCCAGAGTCAGATTGTCCTCCGTCACCCTCTATCTAGTTCTCTGTGCCCCTCCCCCTCCCCCTAACTCTCTCCCTCCCTCCCTCCTGCATCCTCCCTCGCCCCACCCCTGGTAACCACCACACTCTTGTCCATGTCTCTTAGTCTCGTTTTTATGTTCCACCAATGTATGGAATCATGTAGTTCTTGTTTTTATCTGATTTACTTATTTCACTCTGTATAATGTTATTTATCAAGATCCTACCATTTTGCTGTAAATGATCTGATGTCATCATTTCTTATGGCTGAGTAGTATTCCATAGTGTATATGTGCCACATCTTCTTTATCCAGTCTTCTATTGAAGGGCTTTTTGGTTGTTTCCATGTCTTGGCCACTGTGAACAGTGCTGCAATGAACATGGGGCTACATGTGTCTTTACGTATCAATGTTTCTGAGTTTTGGGGGTATATACCCAGTAGAGGGATTGCTGGGTCATAAGGTAGTTCTATTTGCAGTTTTTTGAGGAACCACCATACTTTCCTCCATAATGGTTGTACTACTTTACAGTCCCACCAACAGTGAATGAGGGTTCCTTTTTCTCTGCAGCCTCTCCAACATTTGCTATTACCCGTCTTGTTGATAATAGCTAATCTAACAGGGGTGAGGTGGTATCTCATTGTAGTTTTGATTTTCATTTCTCTAATAACTAATGAAGCTGAGCATCTTTTCATATATCTGCTGGCCATTTGTATTTCTTCCTGGGAGAAGTGTCTGTTCATGTCCTCTTCCCATTTTTTTATTGGATTGTTCGTTTGTTTGTTGTTGAGTTTTATGAGTTCTTTGTAAATTTTGGATATTAGGCCCTTATCTGAGCTGTTGTTTGAAAATAACATTTCCCATTTAGTTGGCTGTCTGTTTATTTTGATATCAGTTTCTCTTGCTGAGCAAAAACTTTTTATTCTGATGTAGTCCCATTCATTTATCTTTGCCTTCACTTCTCTTGCCGTTGGAGTCAAGTTCATAAAATGTTCTTTAAAACCCAGGTCCATGAGTTTAGTACCTATGTCTTCTTTTATGTACTTTATTGTTTCAGGTCTTATATTTAGGTCTTTGATCCATTTTGAATTAATTTTAGTACACGGGGACAGGCTGTAGTCGAGTTTCATTCTTTTGCATGTGGCTTTCCAGTTTTCCCAACACCATTTGTTGAAGAGGCTTTCTTTTCTCCATTGTGTGTTGTTGGCCCCTTTATCAAAGATTATTTGACCATATATATGTGGTTTTATTTCTGCAGCCCAATTCAAAAGCAGTCTTCATGATGCTGATTACCATTGCTCGTGATTTTTATTTATTCTGAAACTCCCCTGCATATTTCTCTCACTAAGCTTTGGCTTTAATAGGGTTATATGTGGGTTATTTTCCTTTAATACACCAAAATCTTCCTGAGGGAAGGGATTATGTTTCATTTAATTTTGAATCCGTGTCTGAAAACCCCTAACATGTTTATGGTAGATATCTTGTAAAAACTAAGGGGATGAATAAGTTTTAAAATGTCATTAAAATCATTCTTTAAGATAAAACTAAAACTAAAAGGAGAGAGCCCTTAAGAAACTATTGTGTGGTCAATATCTACACAAATCATGGCATGAATTAAAGATTTAAAAACTTCATATTCAGTAATAAATATTAGTATTTTTCATTCATAGTTTGGTCCATGGATGGGTAACAGTATGATTATGAGAATAGAAAATTCCAGTATTTATGTGAAAGAGCTACAAATCAGATGTAGAAATAAACAATTCTCAAAAATAATATTATCCCTAATCTCAAAGGCATGTTAGTAATTCAACAATTTATCTTTCATGGTTCTGGAGGTTGAAGAGTTAAACTGTTCTCACTTGGGATGATACCTCAGAGAGTTGTAATTAGAAGGTAGCTGTGAAGTCATCTGCAGGCATCTTTACTCAATGTCTGGCACCTAATCTAGTATGGCTGAACACTGGGAACCAACTAGTCAAGCATCTCTTTCTCCACATGCCCTCTTCATCTAGCTATCCTGTACTTTCTTACAGAATGGCAGACTCATGATATATTGACTTCTTATGAGGTAACTGACTTAACCAGAGAAACTGTTTCAAAGATAGAGGAAATCTGCAAGGCTTCTATCACTTTGCCTTGGAAGGCACGTAGATCACTTGCTATAATCCAGTGGCCAAAGTAATCACAAACTAGCCCAGATTCAAAGACTGAAGGAATAGACTCCACCTCTTAATGGAGAAATGAGTGTAAACAAAGGTAACAACTAATGCTGGCCATTTTGGAGCCAGCTACTGCAATAACATTTTTGAGAATATATAAACCCAATTTCTTGAAAAAATAATGTTCCATAAGGAGACCTAAATATGACTTCCCAAAGAAAATGGAGAGCCATAAACAGACTCATATTCTGATTATTTAATTTTTAGTGTATGTTTGGGTTAAAAATACATCTGTATTTTATCTTAAGATAATAGAAAGCCAAGGATTAGGTGTGTTCTTGTTAACCCAAGTGTGGTTCCTAAACCAGTAATATAAGCACCATCTGAGATCTTGTAGGAATGCAAAATATCGGACCCTATCCCAGACCTACTGAATTAGACATATATCTTCACAAGATTCGCAAGCAATTCATACACATGTTAAAGTTTGAAAAGTGCCGACATGGGCTATACCCATATGCTAATAATATACAGAGAATATCCTTCAAGTTGTTATCTGAAAAACCTAGAAAACCGAAGTCCTCTTCTTCCAACTTTGGGAGCAGAGAAGAATTGCACTTTAAAATAATTTAATTAATTTTTGAGAGAGAGAGAACGGGAGAAAAATATATCAATGTTGATCCACTCATTTATGCATTCATTGGTTGATTCTTGTATGTGCTCTAACCAGGAATCAAATCTTCAATCTTGGCATATAGGAGGGTCCTCTAACCAACTGACTACCTGGTTAGGGCTGACTGCACATTTTATTTTGATTTTAAGTGGGAAAATAGCTAAAACTTGATTGCACCTATAAAATCTTTGACAAGTTGGAAACTGTATTTATGGAGAGAAAATCTTTTTATCTAGAACATCAAGGATCATCATTATGTATATGGGGAAATGTTTGATCTAGAACAGATTTTTATATGACTAGGGAAGCTAAGACCAAAAAAATTGCCAACTTCCCAATATATAATAAGTATCTTATATGTATATATAAATATTTAGCTATTTACATGTAAAGGCACATGGATTTTTTTTTTTTTTTTTGCTATTATTAGTGAGTTACTTAAAACACACAGATGCTCCTTGACTTCCAATGAGGTTACATCCTGATAAACTCATAAGTTGAAAGTAGCCTAAGTAAAAAATGTATTTAATAATGCCTAACCTATACCTGGCCGGTTGGCTCAGAGGATAGAGCATTGGCCCATGCAGATGTCTTGGTTCGGTCCCTGGTCAGGGCACACATGAGAAGCAACCATCTGTTTCTCCACCCTTCCCCTCCTCTCTCTCTTTCTTTCCCACAGCCATGGCTCAATCGCATTGGCCTCAGGTGCTGAGGATGGCTCCATGGAGCCTCCACCTCAGGGGCTAATAATAGCTTGGTTGCAAGCATGGCCCCAGACAGGGTTTCGGGTGTATCCTGGTCAGGGCTCATGCAGGGCATGTATGTCTCTCTATTGCCTCTCCTCTCACTTGGAAAAGAATAAAAAATAAATAAAAATAAAATTAAATAAATAAAAGACATTGGTTTTTATAGGCTGCAAGGAATTCAAAACTGGCAGAATTCATACTGTCTTCACAGTACAGAAAGGACAGGCAAATGACCCTCCATTCTTCCAGTAATCTGTTATCACCATACATTAGCAAAATGGGAAGACTTTTTTTCCACTTTAATAATTTTAATATGGCATCATCCCAGAGAATTTGACATGAAAACTCCTGCAAGTCTGTGAAGGATCCAGTAATTGTCAGACATCCTCTATTGTTATCACAGAGCCTGTTTCTGTTTGGGTCACTCATGTTGTCTGAATTCTCAAGTAGCCTATTCACTTGCTGATTTTAATTTGTCGGAAGTGCTCTGAACCTTGTGTACTTTCCTGCTTGTAAACTGTTTACACAATCCTTAGGATAAAATTTCCCAAATCCTTCAAGGATCATGAGAACCCCTATAATTAAGGTACTATCATTTTAATCCAATCTTAATTTACTCAGGATCTAGTGCTGTAGAATTACTTGCACTCACCAATGTACTGGTACATGCTGTTCTGTCTGAAGAACCCTTTGCTTCTAGCTTATTCCATTGGGAATGGGCACCCTTCTATGCTTCCACAGTATATACTACATATCTTCGATACTTGTATTACACCGCAAATTTTTCTCCTCTTGAAGGCAAGGGATGGATGTTTCCTCTCCATATTTTGTTCAGCACTAAGTGTGACATTCAATAAATGTTACTGAATAGATAAAAGGAATGAATATAAAACTAAAGGGGAGATGGAGGTATTTGCTATAGTGATTTCAAGTTCAATTTGAGTAGGGTAAAAGAAATCTACCATTTCCCTGATTTAAAAGATTTTATGAAAAAAGTGGGTTATTTCAGAGGCAATATGGTCAACAGTAATGTAGTGGTAATTAACTGAAAAGAGGTAATTTTATTCCTGTTAATAAATATTCAAGACAAAATACTCTTAGAAATAATTGTATACTTGGGGGTCAAATTTAACATCTTTATTTCAGAGGTGAAGAAAGAAATGTCTAAGAACACAGAGAGGGTGAGTGCTTCTAAGTTTTAGTTTGTTTTTTTATTTTATTTTGGTGACAGATTTTTAGTACGATTCAATAAGAAAAAAATATGGGCTAAAAGAATTGGACTAGAGCTTGTCAGGAAAACTGATATAGAATGGGACTGGTTCTCCAAGTGCGGCTCAACTTGATAAACCCTGGGACGTTTTAAAAACTAAAGGGATGTTACATATTAATTTGTAGCTGTTTGAGGAATAAAAAGTGTGATTTAAAAAAAAAAGCAGAGAAAATCTCAAGGCAGCACTGGTGAGAGGTCAACTGTGTGTTGCTAGTGTAACAATGATTTTGAAGATGAAAAATTTTGTTTAGATCAACCCAAAGATTTAGAAAAAGTTAACAATTAACTCTTGATTATCCATGCTTATGAAGGGAAGTTCACAGTGTCGTCTTTTTTAAATTAGGCTTTGCAGTAAAAAAAATATTTTTTTTCAGTGCTTACCTTTCAGTTGGTAATAGCAACATTTAAAGTAGAAATATAATAGAAGAGTACTAACCAGCCATGGGCACTCAGTTGTAGGCCGATCTACTTTCTCGTCTGTAAAATGTTAGGATTAGATCACCTCAAAGATTCTCTTTAGCAACTATAAATCCATGGACACTGGTTTGCCTGAATCAATGTAGAATGCTCATTCCAAGAACAAGTCTAATTTATTTAAATACTTTAATATACTTAGTGGAATTTTTTTTTTTAAGTGAGAGGAGGGGAGATAGTGTGAGAGGCTCCTGCATGTGCCCCAACAGGGATCCACGTGTCAACCCACCCCCTCCCGTTCGGGGCCCATGCTTGGATCAGTGAAGCTGTTCTCAGCACCAGGGCCAACGCTGAACCAACCTAGCCAATGGCTTTGGGAGAGGAAAGAGAGAAAGAGGAGAGGATGGGAAAGAGAAGCAGATGGTTGCTTCTCATGTGTGCCCCAACAAGGATCAAACCTGGGACATCTGAATGCCAGGCACTGCTCTATTCACTGAGCCAATCAGCAAGGGCATAGTGAAATTTTAAATTGCTTGGCAACTTTTTTTTTGTTAGTGGTTCAACATTTCAGTGCCCAATAGGTCAGTTATATTTTTAGGTAAGAAATGTGGCTGTGGTGGAATGAATTGTAATTCCTGCAATTTGAGCCACAAATTCTGGATAAAATCAGGGACTCAAATAGCCAATGAAAATAACAAATCTGTCCATCTGAATTAGGTCCTAACATTTTTCAGTATGTTCAATATCTAAGGCATTATAGGCATTGCTGGACCATATATGACTACCCTCAAAGCAAAAGGGCCTACTGGCTGTATCTCCTCATGGTTTGGCATCACCCTATGCAAGGCCCTTAGGTCTTAAGAGCACTCTGCGGTAGTCACACCTTGCATGTTCCCTCTTCCCCACCAAGCCCTAACCTAATGAGGAAAATGGGAAATTAGGGTGAGGCTATCCTTCTCTTCCATATCTCCTTGCCTTACCATGAATTCCCAGAGCTGTCTTCTCAGCCTACAGCGGCCTTTACCTCCATCCTGGGAGCCTGCGCTTCACCCTTGCTGCTGCCCACTGCAGTTGTTTAGTCCCACAGTGCAGGGGACACTACAGCGCTTGTGGGAGGCCAGGAGGGCGCTGAGCATAGCTCATGGGGGTGGGGCCTCAGCCTTTGCCTTGGAAGCCAGTTAGTGGAACCCCAACTGAACCCACCCTGTTCCCACCCACCTCTATTACCCCAGATTGCTGTTAGAAAAAATGTTGTAGCCCAGTTGATCTAGCATTCCTAAGAGAGGCGTCAAGGAGTATTTTATACTTTCCTTTCCTCCTCAAATACTTACGTTGACCCTAATTATCCTTTAGAGTTTATATTTCTCTGCAGGTAGTCAAAGAACATGAGTTCTGGTATAAGTCTCAATAGTACTACATACAATCTGAAATTTGTTTTGATCAAATGAGATCATACAAGGTAAGTGCACAGCGTACCCAGCAAACAGATGGTAAATATCTGCTGTCATTACTACTAACCTGATCTGGCAGAATCCAGAACTGGAAAAAAAAAGGGAACATAAGTGTATTAATCTAAGAGGCCATTGTAGGACCTCTTAAATAGCAACACACTCTATCAGTTAGAAAACGAGCCCCAATTTTTCACTTAGGGCTGGTACAAATTTCGTCATCCTCTATATCTCTGTGAACTTCTCTTCCCTCAGTTTATCCAGCAAATTAAAAATGGTTACTCCCAGGTCTTTCTAAGAAGGGTCCCCAATTTTTAAAGGGGTTAATAAAGAAAAAAACAGTATTTGGGTTATGGAAAATGGCAATATTGACAGGAGAAAGGCCTGGTTACAGGTAGAATTCCTGGTATCACAGTTTGCAAATCTTGCAACACCAGGTCTTAACTTAAAAATTCTTGAGAAATATAGGAGGTATTGTGAGGGTTGGAGACATGTACCCAGTATATTTTTCTTTATATAACAAATATATTCATTGCAAATCATGTTTAAACTTTTTTGTAAATTAAGTATTTTGATGCACTGTGGGACCTATTTTTTGAAAGGGCACATACAGAATAAACAATCTTAACCTAAATTTTCTGTAAAAAATGGAGATCTCACCATGCTCTCAAATTTTAACCCCCAAACCACCTTCTCTCCACATCCTCACAAGCAAACTCTCTGTGGGTTGTTCTTATAAGGGCACTAATGCCACCATGATGACTTTATTGAAACTTAATTACCTTCCAAAGGCCCCATTCAAACACCATCACACTGAGGGTTAGGGTTTCAACATATGAGTTTTAGGGACACCAGTCCACAGTACCTAGTAAACCAACCACCCAAGAGTACTAGGCACTTTCCATTTTGGTGTTTACAACAAATTATTATTATAAAGGCTGGTTCTGGAAAATAAAATAGTCTATATTATTTTATTTAAGTTTTCCACAGTTTTAATATTTTTTTTTCAATATACAAAAAAGCTAGTGAATCTCAATTATAAATAACCACTTCACACAGTGCAAAGATAGCTTAAAACTGATTCATATTATTCTATAACCAAATCAACTTCAAAATTACTAATTTTTATAAATATGTTTAATCATGTAGCTTCTGGAAGATGGGTTAAATGATGAAAAAATGGGCGACCATGAACACACCATTTAATTTCGTTTCCAACTTGGTGCTTCATTCTGTAGATGATGTCTTGGATGTCCTCCTTTGATAAGTGCATGGGTAACTGTCTAGACAGACGCACTGCTTCTCCCTGTGAAGAGAAAGCCATACATTTTAGTATAATATACCCTGAAGCAGAACTTTGTTATTCCTGGCAAGAAGACAGAAAATTGATAATATTCTTTTTATCATTCATTCACTCAACAAATATTTATTAAGCGCCAATTATGTGCTAGTCACTGTTGTAGGTTCTAGGAACAAAGCCAAGAATAAGACAAACAAGGTCCTTGGCTCTTGTGAATTTACATTCTAGTTCAAATAGAAAACAGAAGACAAAATTTCAGTGAATAATATGTATAAAATTAAATTGGGCAACATGATAGAAAATAAACATGTGGTTGGGAAAAGCTTCCTTGAGGTGACAAACTTCAGTTTAAACAAGGAACCAGGATGCAAAGGTCACTGGTAAAGAAAAGCATTTAGGAAGAGAGAACAGAAAGACTCAAAGGCTCAGTGTAAATACAGTAGTTACTAAGGGAAAGAAAGGAACAACAAAAGGAGTGAGGCAGGGAGCACACCACCCTTTAAGACGAGGTGAGCAATTTGGGTTTTAATCTGAACACACAAGGAAGTAACCAGATGGTTTTTAAACAAGAGCTTTTGTTTTTACAATTCTCATCTGTCTGCTGTATGACGCATGGTTTGAGGCAATCACTGTAGTCCTAGTGAGTGTTTTTGACTAGGGAGAGAGTTGTGGAGAGAGAGGGAGGTATAAAGACTCCTGACGTGAGTTGGAGGTCAAGTTCATACTTGCTAATGAAGAAGTTCTGTGGGAAGCAGATGCATGGATCACGTCTATATTTTTGGTATGGTAATGCTGTTTTCTGAGATAGGGAAGACTGAGAGTTTGGGGGTAAGATAGGATTAGTAAAACTAGTTTCTTTTAAGATATAAAAAAAATTGTTACACTTCAAAGATCTTGAATTCTAACATTATTCTAATCACACACCCTCTCCTATTATATTCCCAACCATAGTACTCTATGGTTATTTAGTTAGTTATTCTAACTAAACCTATTTTTTTCTTCACTTTGACCTTTAATCTTTACAATCCCTCCTTATTCTTCTGGTCCACCAGCACCTTTCTGTTGTCTTTTCCTGTGTAAGGTATGAATAATGAGTAAGAAATAAAAGATACTGTCTCTAGCTTCCTGCATTCTTTTTAGACCCCTACTAAAATCTAAAGACAGACATCTAATAGAATGTAATTCACTTTTCACACCTAAAATATATAGTTTCTTATAAATGATTTGTTCAAATTGCTCACATACCCTTCTGTTCTTTCATCAGTAATATTGCTACTCCCAACCTTTGGTGAAATTTTACCAAGCAATGTTGGAGAATGACAAAACTCCGGGCTGGATTCCAATGCCAGTGTTAGCTCTTATGAGTCCTCAATGCCATTGGACAATCTTAATCTTCTCTAAACAACCTTCTCTTAGAGTGCCAACAGCTCTTATTTTCAAATCGTTTCTACTATACCCAAATCTCCAATGTCTCCCAAGCCCCTTCACTCTTGGCAGGTAACTCTCCTAGACCTTTACCACACGAATCATACATGGCTTCTCTCAAGTTTACCTCAAAATATATATTTTTTAATTTATTGTGTTTACAAAGATTCAAGTGTCCCATCGAATATATCTCCCTCTCCCCCCACCCCCGTGTTCCCCTTGATACCCCCTTTACCCCCTACCCCAAACGCCCTCACTACCTCAAAATATTTTTACACCTTCACTTTCCTTCCCCTCTTCTGCTCTTGCTTCAGGGAACGGTTTCTCCTTTCTAAAACTTATACATATCCCATCTTCCTTCCTGTCTCTTTTAGAACATCTCCTCTCTAACCAATACAAACATGCTAATGCCTCTTTTCTTCCTTTCACCACCATGTAACTTTTTCACCACTACCACACTGATTATTGATAAATGTCTTTCATCCCTAATACTTCTCCATTACGGCTCTCTTCAAGGTTATCACTGCCATTTAACTAATGGTCTCTACAACTATTACCTATGAAGAATGTGATACTACTTACTTAAATTTAAATTTTCTCTTGATTTTTTATATCCACCCCATTCTTGGCTCTTTTATTCTTCTATCTTTATCTGTTTCATCTAATTGAACTTGATTTTAAATGTACTCCTGTGGTTGTGTTTCTTACAGAAGTTCTTTTTTTCTTAGACTTCCTTCTTTAATAATCACACTCACTATTACCTTAATATAATGAGAGGTATAACATTAGCAAAAATATTTATACCTAAGCCCAACCACTTTTCCTGTTGTTTTTGAAATCTTGTTTCTTCCCAAATGGTTCTTCAATATACAAATCACCACCCATAATAGCTTCAACCTTTATTTAAGTTTAAACTAACTCACAAAAAAAGATCCCTTTTCCATCCCTAGCACCTAGCACTGTTGAATTGCCCCAAATAGGCTGAGAAGCTCCACAAGACAAAGCTCTTGACCGATTCACAGAATGCTACTGAACACAGTCTTCAGTAAAAGTGGACTTCCTTGTTGAGTAAGTCTGACCATCAGAATGCAATGGGCAGACTAGGATTATAGTCTAAATCAAAAACAGCTCATTTTTTTTAAATGGGAGAAAACAAACTTTATTAAAGATCAGGTTCATTTTTAAAACAATACCAGTCAACCCTGAAAGATAAAGACTCAAATATGGAGATAATCACTATTGTTTTCCCACCACTATGTAATATTTGGGCATTTAAAAGTTTATAATCTTCCTTCATACTCTTACTTTTAAATTTATTTCACCCATTGCTACATTTCTCATTTGTGGTAGATATTGCTAGAAAATTATATTTCCATTTATTTAATAATCTACATCTTTCATTTTCCCTCTGTTCTTTTGCTCCTGAAAAGATCACGCCTTAAAATCACATTATAGTTCTTTTAAAATAATTATCTGGTATAAAGGTGGAACAATTCTGAATCCTTTTTTTTTTTTTAAGTGAGAGGCAGGGAGGCAGAGAAACAGACTCCCACATGTACCCCAACCGGATCCACCTGGCAAGCCCCCTACAGAGTGATGCTCTGCCCATTTGGGGCTGCTGCTCCATTGCTCAGCAACTGAGCTATTTCAGCGCCTGAGGCGAGGCCATGGAGCTATCCTCAGCACCCGGGGCCAACTTGCTGGGACCATTTGAGCCATGGCTACTGGAGAGGAAGAGAGAGAGAGAGAAAGAGAGAGAGAGACAGAGAGAGAGAGAGAGAAAGAGAGAGAGAGAGAGAGAAAGAGAGACAGAAAGAGAGACAGAGAGAGAAAGAGAGAGAGAAAAGGGGGAGAGGAAGAGAAGCAGATGGCTGGCTTCTCCTATGTGCCCTGACCAGGAACTGAACCTGGGACTTCCATACGCTGGTCTGATGCTCTACCACTGAGCCAACTGGCTAGGGCCTGAATCCCTTCTAATAAGCAAGAACAAAACAAAAGAACTTCATTACAAAATGTCTCACGCATAAGGTTCTTCCTCAATATGTACAAGAAATAATGTTAAACTAAGGATCCACAACAGGCAGCCAGGTCTATGATGGGAAACTTTTAAAGGAGTTTTCTTTTAATAGTATTTCCTCCTTGAAAACAATAAACTTTACAGAAATTTTACTATTTTGAAACCACTTATTATTTTATTAACCCTTTGAGTAGTGAGTTTTTTGTTAACCCTTTGAGTGAGGACATACATGAACGTTCATACTACTCAAAGGGTTAAGGAACAGTTAGGTACTTTAAAATCTAAACCATCACATGTAATCAAATAATGCATACCTCTAAAAAACTTATCACTTTGCGAGGTCTACATTCATAAACTTCTTTTGCATTTTTGTTGACTATAGCATTAAGAATTTCCTTTAAATCCATCACTCCATAAAATGGAAGACAATTAGCCATTCCTTCTATTTCCAAGTAGTTTTCAACAACGGAAACTCCTAAAAGAAAAAAATAAAATAAAAGCATGTATGTTGTTAGTTTAGTTATACTTAAATTATATTCCAAAAATTATCTATTAAAAACAAAACCACTTAGTATTTAGTAAACCTTCAGTAGAATGTAATCTAGTTAGAACAAAGTTCTGTTCCTTAGTTAGAGAACAAATAATTTCCCACAGGATTTCATACTTACATTAAGTTGTAAATGTTCATAGATATCACATGAGGTTTATATCATTTAATCTGAATAACTGCTGTTCTGTTTCCTACATTTGTTTAGACGAATTCTTTCTTTGGAGAGAAAATGAGAGTCCCATGATATTTATTAAAATAAAACTGCTCCAAGTGTTTTAACAAATGTTGCTGTTCAAGTTCTATTCTACTGGTTTAATATCTAACTTAATGATGTGGATTATTTTTTTTTAACTTTTTTTAAGTAAGACAGAGACAGAGACAGAAATAAAAGGAGATGAGAAGCATTAACTCGTAGTTGCAGCACTTCAGCTGTTCACTGATTGCTTCTCATACATGCCTTGATGGGGGGGGGGGTGCTACAGGTGAGCCAATGACCCCTTGCTCAAGCCAGAGACCTTGGGCTCAAGCCAGTGATCATGGGGACATGTCTATGATCCATGCTCAAGCTGGCAACCCTACACTCAAGCCGGATGGATACCTCAGGGTTTCAATGCTGGGTCCTCAGCATTCCAGGTCGACATTCTATCTACTGCACCACCACCTGGTCAGGCTTTTGTGGATTATTTTATAAATTATTATAAAAATACTTAAATAGTCACTTTCTCTTCCACCTTTATTGATATTTTGGAAAACAGCAGACCTGCTTTCTTTGGCTATATCTGTGTAACAGTGTTCTTGATACTGAAGTCCATACAATGTTACCTTGAAGTAAAGAAAATGAGACAGTCTAATGTTGGAAAGTGGTAGCTATAAATGAATGAATAATAATAAAAAAAGGAGTGATATAGCTTTGTAGCTTGAAGCATTTCAGATCCTTATATGTCAAAGATCCTATCCCTAATCTGTTCTTTTACAGACTAGTTCCTAGACGTGGGTAGCAGATACAATAGTGGCACACTAAACAGAGGAAGCATCCTAATGTTCTTCCTGGGAAACAATTGGAGAATAGTATAAGAAGACATATAATCAACCATTAAGTGATAAAATACAGAGTTCAATGAATGGAGATAAAGCGCGAGTTTAAGCAAATAGAAGAACTTAAATGGGACTTGGAATAGGTTTTAGATAGGCGAAGAGGAGACGGCACGATATTCTAACATCATTTTACATATACACAAATTTACAAAAATATCAGTCAAGAGACTTGTCACTAGTTCTATACCTTTTATAATGTGATTTGATCGAAAAGTCTAATACTGATTACATTTGCCTTGGGAAATTGTACACATTTCACAGAATTAGTTGTGAACATGGGTAAAAAGTGTCTGGCAACAGATGAAAAAATTGAGCAATATTTTAAATCCTGTGCTGCAAAATTCAGATATGAAAAACTTAGAAATATTTGGAGCCATGTAAGAATACGCTTTCAAGAAGTGTCCATAAAATTCTGTGGAATGCTTCCTAATTTTCAGGGAAAACATTTCAAATTAATAAGTGGTTTGACAATTTTTACTTCCTAAAATATGGAATTCTTAATGATGCAGAACAAAAATCTATGCCCATCAATAAGCAAAGTTCTTAGTGTCACACTCAGAATATTTTCCTTCAAAGCCAGATTTATCCTTCCTTTCTTTCATATGCCTTTATGTGTATCCATAGATGTTTTGTGAAAACTGGCAAAGTTAAGTCCAATACGACAAAACCCTCCGAAATGGGATTTAAGAAACATAGCATAAAAATTAATGAAGATAAAAGGCAAAAAATTAAGAAAGAAAACATAAACATCTTTAACTTGACCTATTATTAACAAGAGAAATAATTTTAATGATAATCTAAATTAATTCCAAACAAATCAAGTTGGTTTGTAGATAATTATCTTATTTCTACATCTTTGGTGCCATGCAAAATACTAGTATTTAAGAAGACTTAAAAAAAGACTACAACCTAAGAGCTGAAGTCATCTGTCAGACAGAAATTTACTGGGTAGCTCAAAAATAAACATTCTCTTGAAATAAACAGGGTAGTTATCCTAACTTTTAAAAAAATTGCTGTGACGACAACTTTTAAGAAAAAATGGCACCAGCCACCATCACCACAGAGTTAATTAGAAAAATTAAGTCAAGAAAAAAAATATCTTGCTATACAACATGCACACACACACACCTTGTTCCACATTGCAAATAAATTTAAAAGATGCCAGGGGCCGCGAGAAAGAATGATTTCTAAGACTAAAAGCAATGACTATGAGTCAGTTCAGGTCAGAAAGGAGGGCTGGAGGGCAGAAGAAAAGAGAGTATTTGAACACCTGTTATAGCTACTATGCTAACTGACTAAGTATGTCATTTAGTGTTTAGTACTTTATGAAGTAAATATCTCAACAGGGAAGCAATATAACACATTCATTAAGAGCTAGACTCTAAAAGCAGATTGCATGGGTACAAATTCTTTTCTACAGTATGTCCATAAAGTCATGGTGTACTTTTGACCGGTCACAGGAAAGCAACACGACAGAAATGTGAAAGCTGCACCAAATAAAAGGAAAACTCTCCCAGTTTCATACCTATTCAGTGCAGTTCGATGTGGGCTCACGCACAGATTTTTTAGGACTCCTTAGGTAGCTATCCCGTATAGCCTCTACAGACTCGTCACTGACTGATGGCCTACGAGAACAGAGTTTCTCCACCAAACTGCCAGTTTCCTTCAACTGCTTATCCCACCAAGTAATGTTATTCCTATGTGGTGGCGCTTCATTATAAACACGCCGATATTCACATTGCACTTTGGTCACAGATTTGAATTTAGCGAGCCACAGAACACACTGAACTTTCCTCTGTACCGTCCACATCTCAACTGGCATGGCCGTGGGCTGCTCCGCTGTATACACGGTGTTACGTCATCATCTGTGCATGCGTACATGCTGCCACATCATCCTACAGAAACTGGGAGGGTTTTCCTTTTATTTGGTGCAGATTTCACATTTCTATTGTCTTTTGTTGCTTTCCTGTGACCGGTCAAAAGTGTACCATGACTTTACAGACACACTGTATTAACTTTGTACACCCTTAAGCAAACTTAACTTCTCGGTACCTCGATTTTTCCACCTATAAGATGGGGAAAGCAACAGAGCCTACTTCACAGTGCTATGAGAAAGATTAATGAATTAATGCATTTACTATTAAGAAGAGTGCCCTACACATAATTGTTCAATAATTACTAGTTGTTATTGATAGGGAAATATTTAGGCTAACCCACTTTCTCATAAACACAGTTTTTAAAAGGCAGAGTTGGGATTTAGATATTTGACTCCAAATCTAAATTCAAGATTTAGGCAAGAGGTTAGAAATTTAGAGTAGGTATCCTTAAAACTGAAAAAATAAAACTAGTTAAAGTTTAGAACACCAAAGTATTTTCAGTATATACCCAATTTCATGGTTTTGTACATAGTTTTTACTTATTCCTTTTGAGGTTTCAGTAAATTCCTTTAAAAATCTTCAACATGTTTTGGTTAAACTTTGTTTACCTACACTTTGTTCATGACAAGTTTAGGAGTGGGTAAAAGGGTGAATAGTAGTATCACCTTTGTGGTGCCTTTTTGCCCCTTGATAGCAACCTAGGAAAAATGGGCAGAAGGCAGTTAAGTATGGAAACTATGAAAGAACAGAAATAGGCCAGCCAGGAAAACTGAGGTCTCCTAGCCAGTAGGATTCTTTTTTCTCCTCACCTAGTGAATTTCCATACCAAACAGTGTTATCATGGAATCAAATCATCTGCTCTCCAAATAGTAAGAGTACTAATGTTACACATTTAATTGGCAATGTAATCACATGATTTTTTAAAAAGATGTCCATTTTTGTTAGGTCACTCTAGTAAGCTGCAATTTTACTTCTATCTCATCATCTAAAGTAGTATTTGATAATATAGTTAAAGCAGGCAGTTTAAATATGTAACAAAGGTGGCAAAAATTACAATAAAACTACTTGATTAGTTATGAAAATGCAAATGCAAGGCAACAGACTGAAAGAGATGCCAAACTTACTTCAGACAGACATGTTTAAAATATGATTTTTTACACAATACTTTTGATGAGACAAAAATATACGATGATCTCTCTAAATTATGAAACCCAAATGTGTCTCTGGAACAAAATTTATTTTTCCAAGTCAGGAAATACTAAACCACATCATCATACCTGGTATCAATTTTATCTTGAAACCATTTGCTGTAAGACGAGGATCAGACAGGTAAGTTGATCCACTGTATCTTTGGTCATCTGCTGTCATTTTATATAAAACCTCTAAATAATGAGATCCATCCAATAGACTGAAAAAGAAATAATAGCCCATTAACTTATTAAATGATAGCCCTTTAATTTATTAAAATAAAAAAATTTATGGAAAAAAGTTAACCCAAGGGCCTTTAAAAAAGTGTTAGTAGTAACCAAATTACAAAGCTATAAGTAGCCCTGTAAGAAACTTTACTTTTTAAAATCTTTTAATATTTTATAGAAGACCTACTACATATAATGTATAGAAGGAGGAAGAATCGATATAGGACAGTTTCTATCTTCTAGAATATTACAAATGAAATGTAAAATAAAAATATATGCTTTCTATATAATACAAATAAAACTTTCCTTGTAAATAATACCATTATACTTTTAAACAGACACAATACCACACTGTCAAGTTACTCAAGTGGTCCATCCTATATAATTTTCAATTGTTAGTCCAAGTTTCTTCAATAATAAAAAGGTAAGCATGTATCTTTCTCCCCCCCAAAACTTGTAAATTTAGCAATTTGGAGCTTGTGAGAGCTTCCTTCTGTCTACTATAGGCAAGGCATGTTTGCCAAAGGTGGCATATAAAATGCTTCTGAGTGGTATAGGCTTTTAACAAAATTTTGAGGTTGCCAAAGATTATCTATAGCACAAATTAGCCTTTCATGTGGGTCTTAGGCTTGATCATAGTTCTCAAACTTGTTATTACAATCAAGTGTCTGTTGAGGTTGACATGTGAGTGGTTACCATTTTCCCATTCAGTCAATGAATACTTATGTGCCAATCAGGTAATACTGTCTTAGGTGTACAGGGTACTTACTGTTCTATGCTCCAGTACAATATTATAAACTGCTATTTCCTCATTACAATCCTGTACCCTTGAAACAAGAAAATGAATAGATGATGCTTTTGCTTATCATCTCTGAAAGGGTGTGAGAGCAGATGTCACAGAAGGAAAGTCTTGGATACATATCATATGTACTCTCTCTGGTCTAACCAACATTCAGAAAATCAATCTGAGCGCGAGTGGTGGTGATGATGATGATAGCAACAAATGGTGCAGGTAAAAAAAAAAAAAATGGTGCCGGTTTTACAGTTACTGTCTAGATTGCACTCTCTTGGATCCAACTATAATATTTATTAGCTAGGTGAGCCTAGTAGTTACTTAACAGTTAGTTCTGGGATGTGAGGGCGATCTGGCTGCGACATCTGTCACCCCATTGATTGCCAGGGTTGATTCGGCTGATCTGGCTGGCCAGGCGGGTGTCCCCTTCCTCCCTCACCGCTCCAAGTGCGTCCCTCCCGAAGCTGTGCGCTCGGTGGAAGAGGACGACCTTCCCCGCTAGAGGAGAGGACCGTTCTTCGGTCAAGGGTATACGAGTAGCTGCGCTCCCCTGCTACAACCTCCAAACAAGTCTCAAACAGTTAGTTCTGTTTCAGTTTCCTCATCTATAAAATAATAATGATAGTATCTCTCTCATATAGTGTGAAGGATCATGAAAACAAAGACCTTAGTAAAGTTCCTATCATAAGTGCTCAATAAACATTAGCTATTGTTATTATTATTATTATTGAGCTCTGTGTATTTTACAGGTAGGTATCTAAATTACTTCTTTCAGAGATGAGCAACACAATCCTCATTAGAACTCTAATGAGAAAACTGAGCCCAAACCATAATTACCCTGTCCATAGCTCAGTTCTGCAACACTTACGTTATTAACTGTGATAGGGACGTCACATTTCAGAAAATTCCAGATAGACTGTAGATCATTTTAAGGGAACAATGAGAAAACTATCGGATATTTGAACTGTTTTAATACAATCCAAGGCTGCATATATTCTTTTTCTGATTCATCCTTTGACAGTGTCTTAGCCAATCTACACCATGAAAGATACTGAATTTTATTGCAATTACTGTTGCCTTACTTATAAAAGAAAGCTTTAACAAATGTTTTTCTGTCAGTCCCATTTTTTTCCTTACGGTGACAGCATCTTTAATTTTTATTTTCTTGAGAGAGAGAGAGAGAAACGGAGAGAGATGAGAAGCATCAACTCATAGATGCGTCACTTTAGTTGTTCACTGATTGCGTCTCATATGTGCCTTGACTGGGGGCTTCAGCTGAGCCAAGTGACTTCTTGCTCAAGCCAGCGACCAGTCAGGCAACACAAAGGTTTTAATATATAATTATTTATTTATTCTTAGAAATCTGAAACAGACTTATCTGGTGATGTGTCTTAAATAACAAATTCTAATTATCATGTCTGATCCCACGCTCAAGCTGGCGACCCCATGCTCAAGTTGGTGAGCTTGCACTCAAGCCTGATGAGCCCGTGCTCAAGCCGGTGACTTCAGGGTTTCAAACCTGGGACCTCAGCATCCCAGGTCGAAGCTCTATCCACTGCGCCAGCACCAGTCAGGCAACACAAAGGTTTTAATATATAATTATTTATTTATTCTTAGAAGTCTGAAACAGACTTATCTAGTGATGTGTCTTAAATAACAAATTCTAATTATCTTTTTAATTTTAGGTTTTTATCCCTTTGATATATATATGATTCTCTTCTACTCATTTTAGACTAAAAGGAAATACTAAGTACCATAAATTGAAATATCAATGTTATTAGGCATTCATTTTATACAGAAAATAACTGGCTCATAGAGAATGTGAAAAGGAACTCCCCGTTCTACAATCTATAATAAAATTAGCTCAGGCAAAAATCAATGGATGAAACCATTAGATGAAAAGGTGAATAGAGAACTTTAAGGTAGGAGATCAGGCTGTCAGCAGCTGAACCCAGTTGTAAGTGCCTTTTGATGTGATGAAATATGAAACACATGGCACCAACTATTAAGCAGTCTTACTAGAAAGTAGAATCTAAATCTATTCAATCCTCCTGAACGTTAGTTACTTCCATTTAAATACAGGAAAGGGAAGAACAAGCTGACCCCCACCACAGGGAAGCAAAGGGACAAATCCAGAGTTCCAATGAATAAGTGTCAGTATCAACAAAAAGTTAATGGTGTGATATTAACAGATTTGTGTATATCAAAGTGTGTTGGTTGTATTTTGTTCAGATAAAAATTAAAAATTTTAAAATCATAAGAAAAACATTTTGAGACAAAGAGGAACAATTCCAAGGGATTATTACTGCATAAGTTATAACAAAGGCATTTTTGTTAGGTAAGAAAATAGCCATTTTTGAGAGCTATATACTGAAAGATATATGGGTAGGAATTGTTCTAAAATACTTGAGCAAAGAAAAGAAAATATGCATATACACATACATGGGCAGACAGAGTAAATGTGGCTATATCTTGAAAATTGTTGATAAAGGTATTCATTGTATAATTTTATTTTGGTATATTTTTGAAATGTTAAAGGCTGTACTACAAAGAAGAGTCATGGCAATCTAACTTCAACATTATCCTAGGGAAATCATTAATGTACAAAAAGAAAATTGAGCTTGATATTTATTAATTGCAGAGCTACAGAGAATATTTTAAAATTATTTCTTTAAAACCAATTAAATCCACTGAAGATTAAAATGAACTTTTTAGAACATTTTTAAAAATAAATATCACTTTTCCCTACTAGGAAACACTTTCAACTTTTTATCTTCAATTTCTAATATTAATTTTTTTTTTAACAGAGACAGAGAGTCAGACAGAGGGACAGATAGAGACAGACAGACAGGAACGGAGAGAGATGAGAAGCATCAATCTTAGTTTTTTTGTTGCGACACCTTAGTTGTTCATTGATGGCTTTCTCATATGTGCCTTGACTGTGGGCCTTCAGCAGACCGAGTAACCCCTTGCTCAAGCCAGAGACCTTGGGTCCAAGCTGGTGAGCTTTGCTCAAACCAGATGAGCCTGCGCTCAAGCTGGCGACCTCAAGGTCTCAAACCTGGGTCCTTGGCATCCCAGTCCGACACTCTATCCACTGAGCCACCGCCTGGTCAGGCTCTAATATTAATTTTTTTGTATAAAAAATATTATATTACCATACCTCTCTGTTAATATAATAGGCTTTTCCAGTGGTTCTGCAGGAAGTTTATGATTCTCAAGAAGTCTTTTAAATAGCAGGGCTTCTTCAACTCTATAAGGATTTAATAACATCACCTCTGTTTTGGATGTAATTAGCCATGCATCAGGAAACCTGAGGTTGTGGATCAAGCAAAGTTCATCCTTTTCTTCTAGTTCAAGTTTCTTGTGGTTTTCAAAAAGTTTTTTAAAGTTTTCCATAGAAAAGGGAATTTCAACTATTTTAATGTTTTGGTGCTTTTTTTTTTCAATCTGGGACTGAAAAAGCTCATCAAGTTTTGGCTGATTTGATAATGATGTTTTCAACTTGTGCTTCTGGGCCAAATTCCATGAGCTGGTGGGTTTTATCTTTTTTCTACCATCTTGTAATGATATTTGTGATTCCTGTTCAGTGGCTCTCTTGATCTGCCTGTTGTATCGTTCCAAGTCTTTAGTAGCCCTTTCTTCATATCTATTAAGAGATAAAACAGAACTAATGAGGTCACAATCAGAAATATATTAACCATCTGAAGTAAGTTTTACAAAAAAGTACAGCTGATGTTCCAGGTCTGCAATGATGAAGGAGCTTATATTGTACTATACCTCCCAAACATCTATACCCCTCCTATATATGAACAAAATATAGATACCAACTGTTTAGAATAGGCACTGAAGAGCAAAAAAAAAGCAGGCAGAAACTGGAATGGGTTCCAAACTTGAATAAATAGAACCACATTTATATAGCCTTTACCCAGAGAGCAGTCTCCAGCATTAAGAGGGAGAAGGGCAAGAACCTAATCGGAAAGCTGCACTCTTACTAGCTTGAGTCAGCAGAACAGAGTTAGCTCCTTGCTTCCAAAACAACTGAAAATTGATGGGGAAAATCCTATGTATGGGAACCTAGAGGAAAACAGTATCTAAAAGGCTAAATGAGTTAAACAGATTTCAGCGGCTACTCATTACAGTGAAAAATGTTTCGAATTTGAATTCCACCGAATTAGATGGCTGTGTAAAACTCTTTGGGCTTTCAATTAAAACTGAAGGAGGACTACATCTTAAGAGTAAGAAACAAAAATACTGTCCTTTAACTATGGAAGTTGCCCTAGGACTAAAGGCAAAATTTAGTCTCCCTAACAAAGTAAAACAAAGCCTCCACTAGCTCAAGGCAATCTGTCAATAATTTAAATATCTGGCAGAACAAAAACCAGTACTTTTCAAAAGAAAGCTCAATCCAGAGTTTTTACAACATATCAGTCTATGTCCATTATACAATCAAAAGATCACCCAAGCAATAAAACAGGAAAATGAGTCATGGTCAAGAGAAAAAAGTGGTCAGTAGGAACTAACCTCAAGATGACTCAGATGTTGGAATTTGCAAAAAAATAAAAATAGATTTTTATAAATATTTAAGGACTTAAAGGAAAAGACGATCATAATGAGAAAACAGAAGAAAAAATCCCAACAGAGAAGGGATATTATAATAAAGGACCAAATAGAAACAAAAATTCTAGAACTAAGAAACATACTATCTGAAATAAAAATTCACTAGGTAGGCGCAGGAGCAGATCAGAGATGGCAAAAGAAAGGGTAAGATACAGACCAATAGAAGTTATCTAATCTGAACAACAGAAAGAAAAATGATTGAAGAAGATTAAAAAACCACTTTGGTGATCTATGGCACAACCAACAACCCGGGAGTTCCAGATAAACAAAAGTGTAGGGGGGAACATCTGATCCTTAACAATTTAGAGACATACAACATTTTACATATTCGAGGTCAGTAAACCCCAAGCAGGATATAGGCAAAGAAATCCACGGGGGGTGGGGGGGTGGGGTGGGGTGGTGGTGTGTGTGTGTATTAGAATCCAACTGCTGAAAGTCAAAGGTAAAGTCCTGAAAACAGCCAAAGGGGGGGGGGGGGGGAGACATTTTACTGCTGAAAACCAAAGATAATATCCGGAAAGCAGTAACAGAAAAAAAGACATCACAAAACGCCATCACAAAAATGAAAATAAGACATTTTTAGGTAAAAGAAAGCTAAGAATATTTTTTCACTATCACTGCACTATTAAGGTATGACACCAAACGGACACTCAGAAATAATGAACACCAGAAATAGTAAACATTCTCTTATTTTTTGAAGATAACTTTAAATTTAAAAAGCAGTATTTTAAAGTGAGGTTTATGTTGTATGTCGATATAAAATACATGACACCAACTGCAGAAAGTACAAGGGTGGTAAATGGACTTACATTTGTAAAATTTTTATACATGATGAGGCAAAGATAGGTTTACAGTTGTTTGTATGGCAAATAAAATAATAAATTGTAATACAAGATTAAACTTTGTTTCTCACACAACTGTAAAGCTACTTTTGCCCTACTCTGTATTTATGTGAAATGATACCCTACTAACTCTAAGTAGATTATGATAAATTAAGGTTGTTTAAAGTATTCTCCAAAGCAAAAATCAACGCTAAGCCAAAAGAAAAATTAAAATTAAATACAAAATTATGTTATTTTGACCTGACGAAGGCTGCTACCCCCAAAAAGGAAGAACAGGGGAATAAAACAGATGAGAGGAACAAAGTATGAAAATGGTATACCTGGCCTGGGCTGGTTGGCTCAGTGGTAGATATGCACTGGCCCTGCATGTGGATGTCCCGGGTTTGATTCCCGGTCAGGGCAAACAGGGGAAGCGACCACCTGCTTCTACATCCCTCTCAATCCCCTCTCTCTCTCATCCTGTCCTGCAGCCATGGCTTGATTGTACAAGCTCATTGGCACCAGGTGCTGAGGATGGCTCCATGGAGCCTCCACCTCAGGTGCTAAATATAGCTCAGTTGTGAGCATGGCTCCAGATGGGCAAAGCATCAGCCCCAGATGGGGGTTGCCGGGTGGATCCTGTCCAGGGCACATGCGGGATTCTGTCTATCTCCCCTCCTCTCAACTGGATAAAAAACAAAAAATAAAAAAGCGCAGACCTAAACTCAACCATGTCAGTCATTATGTTACATGGACTAAACATTCCGGTAACAAGGCAGAGTGTCAGACTAAATTTAAAAAGCAAAATCCAGCTATGTGTATACAAGAATTAAACTTTAAAGACACAGTTTGAAAGTAAAAGAGTAGAAAAGATACAGTGGTCCCTCATCTATTGTGGGGGTTAGGTTCCAGAACCCCCCGCAGATAGGCAAAAAATTGCAAAGTAGTGACCTTATATTTATTTCATTATTTATATATATATTTAAGGCTTTATTTCAATTTCATATTTCTTTAACATGTTTTAATTAATATTTTTATATTGTTTTCAAGTTTTTAGGCTAGAAAATGCTTATTTTACTGCAAAAATAATTAAAAGATATATAAAAATACATATATGCTGCAAAGTCCCGCAATATAGTAAAAAATCTGTGATAGAAAATTAAATATATACAATTTAAAAATCCGTGATACAGTGAGACTGCTAAAGTGAACCATGATATGGTGAGGGATTAGTGTACACCATGCACATGGTAAGCATAAAAGTCAGAGTAATTACAGTGATGTAAAATAAACTTCAAACAAGTACCACAGATAAACAGGAACATTTTACAATGACAAAGGGGCCCTTAACATGCAATCACAAATGTGTATGCACCTATTAACAGAGCTTCAAATTACATGAAGCAAAACTTACAGATTTAAAGGTAGAAATAAATCCAGACTATAGCTGGAGATTTTAATACTCCTCCCTCAGTAACTGACAGACTAGACCAAAGAATAAAAATTGGCAAATCTATAGAAGATTTTTAGCAATACTATCAGCTACCTTGACTTAACTGACATTTTGGAACATTACATCTAGCAACTGCAGAATTCATCCTTTTTCAGGTACACCTGGAACATTCATCAAGATAGACTGCATGTGGAGCTTAATTCTTTTTTTTTTTTTTTTTAGGTGAGATGAGGGCAGATACTGAGGCCCATTTCCGCATGCACCCACCCGGATCTACCTAGCAACTCTATCTTGGGCCAATGCTCAAGTATGGAGCTATTTTTAGTGCCTGAGGCTGATGAGTTCCAATGGAGCCATCCTCAGTGCCCAGGGCCATGCTTGAACCAATCAAGACACTGGCTGTGGAAGGGGAAGAGGGAGAGAGGGGGGAAAGGGGGGAGAAGGTAGGGGGTAGAATCAGATGGTCACTTCTCCTGTGTGCCCTGACTGGTAATTGAACCTGTGACATCCATATGCTGGGCTGACGCCCTATCCACTGAGCCAACAGCCAGGACCTTAATTCTTAATACATTTTTAAAAATTGAAGTCTAAAACAGTATTTTCCTTATCCATGACAAAATTAATTTGAAACCAATAACAAAAGGTATTTAGACAAAAACTCAAAATATTTGGAAACTAAACAACATAGCTTTATTCATAACAGCCCCAAATTGGAACCGAGAGGTCTAACAACTGAAGACTGAATAAACAAATTGTGGTACAGTTAGGTGCCACATAAGGATGTTTTGGTTACAAGGGATAGCATATTATGACAGGGGTCCCATTAAGTTATAATGAAGCTGAAAAATCCCTGTTGCCTCATAGCACAGTAGTTGTTGTAATGTCATAGGGCAATGTACAACTCACATGCTTGTGGTGATACTGATGCAAACAAACCTACTGTGCTGGCAGTCATATAAAAGGACAGCACATATAATTATGTATAGTACATACTACTTGGTAATGATAATAAATGACTGTGCTACTGATTCACATGTTTAGTAAACTTTTAATCATTATTTTAGAGTACACTTTTTTTACTGATAGTATGAAATGTTATGCTGGCAGTAGCCTCATACACCTTGTGTTTACCACGTCTCTTGAATCAATTTCTTAAAGCTTGACTTAATCTCCTCTTTATAGTGTAGTCTAAATGTAGTGTTTATAAAATTTACAGTACTGTACAGTAATGTCCTAGACTTTCATATCCACTCACCATTACTGACCCAGAGCTCCATTCATGATAAGTGCCCTATATAAGTGCACCATTTTTTCTTTTATACCTTATTTTTATTATAACTCTCTATGTTTAGATACACAGATACCATTATGTCACAACTGCTTATGGTATTCAGTGTAGTGACATGCTGTATAGGTTTGTAGCCTAAGAACAATAGGCTACACCATACTCAACAAAGTTTGTGATGGTACATACTATGAGGTTTGCACAGCAACAAAATCACCTAATAACACACTTCTGACCACATATCCCCGTCGTTAGGCAGTGCATGACTATATTTATATAACTGAATATAACAAATCTATTAAAAAAATAAACTATAGAGATACATTCAACAAATATGTTGAAAATCATTAAGATACTGTGTTGAGGGGAAAATGCTAGGTATAAATGTACATTTAATTTTATACATGTGAAGTTCAAGTACTGGCAAAGCAAGTTAGTGTGATGGGAATCAAAATAGTGGCTGCGTCTGGAGGTTGGCTGGCTGGTAAGTGGCATAAAGGAACTTTTGGGGTGATGGAAATGTTCTATATTTAGGTGTACATATATGAAAATGCATTGAACTATACATATGGTTAAGATCTAAGTATTTCACAGCAGTTAAGTTTTACCCAATTTTAAAAACCATTCAAGAAATCCCTGAAGGCACAAGCATTAAAAAAATAAACAGCCTGACCAGGCGGTGGCGCAGTGGATAGAGCGTCGGACTGGGATGCAGAAGACCCAGGTTCAAGACCCCGAGGTCACCAGCTTGAGCTAGGGCTCATCTGATTTGAGCAAAAGCTCACCAGCTTGAGCCCAACGTCGCTGGCTCAGGCAAGGGGTTACTCGGTCTGCTGAAGGCCCGCGGTCAAAGCTCATAAAAAAAGAAAAGTATAAAATAAAATAAACAAATCGCCTGACCAGGCGGTGGCGCAGTGGATAGAGTGTCAAACTGGGATGCGGAGGACCCAGGTTCGAGACCCTGAGGTTGCCAGCTTGAGCGCGGGCTCATCTGGCTTGCAAAAAAGCTCATCAGCTTGGATCCAAGGTCGCTGGCTCAAGCAAGGGGTTACTTGGTCTGCTGAGGGCCCACCCATAGTCAAGGCACATATGAGAAAGCAATTAATGAACAACTAAGGTGTCAAAACGAAAAACTGATGATTGATGCTTCTCATTTCCCTTTGTCCCTATCTGTCCCTTTCTCTTACTCTATCTCTGCCCTGTATAAAAAATAAATAAATAAATAAATAAACGAATCCATTTTAGATCTGAATATACTTTTTCTATCACATCAACATGGAATAAACAATTCCCTGAATACTGCCAGAGAAAAATTACATACATTAATACTCTATTTACTAATTAGATAATAGTAAAATTAAAGTCACTATAACATAAAAAATAAAAACCAGGATTAAATTTATAATAGTTTCATAGCTAGACATTTAATTTTTTAGTTGCTACTTCTCACTTTAGTCATCAATAAAAAAATTATTCAAATAAACTGAACAAATTCAAACCATCTAATTTAATTTCAAAGGTACAAAACAATGAACGTTTTAAAATTATATGAGGTTCTAGTATAATTGTTATATCAACCCAATACTTACATAATGCTAAGTATTTATCTAAACAGAGAAGTTATACAAAAATATGGTATAAAAGAAAAAATGGTACACCTTATCATGAAAAATTGAGATGCCTCGATCTCACTCTCAATTTCTAATTCTCCAGGCCTAGGAAGTATGTACTGTTTTTAAAGAGTTCCATGGATGATATCAATGCACATCCACAACTGAAAACTACTGTTACTGTGTTCAGCAAAGTGTACTGGCTAAGAGCACAAACCCTCATGACAGACTGCCCAGCTTAGCTTTGCCACTTAATACCTCTTTACCATGGCAAATTATTTAATTTTCCCATGTCTCATTATTGATAATCTACAGCTACTTCATAGTTTTGATGTAAGTAATAAAATATATTAAAATGTGTCAAACACTTAGAATAGTATTTGGCACATAAGTAAATGTTAACGTTTGGTACCATTATTTTCTATTAAGAAAAACCTAATGAAAAAGGAACACAGTTTGACTAATGGTTAATTATTTAAGCAATCTTGCTAAAATTTTTTTTTTTAAATTCAGTTCTAAATTTGAGACTAGAGAATGTTATCTCGTTTTAAGAAATTGACTGAATTCTACTGTAGGTAATATACATAAAACATTTTGAAGAAGAAATTTGAATAAACGTGTTAGGAAATAAAAATGATATTATTGGCAGAACTCTATTAAATGGTAAAAATAAAATGAAAAGACAAAAGACCATATAGCATGTTGTATAGTTTGTACTTAGTACATGTTTCTCAAATAAAAAAATGTTAGCTGGATGAGAATATACAAAAGACTAGCTTCTCTGTAAATTAGATGAAAAATGTCTCTTTTACTTACCAACCATGTCACACTCATAAGTTTTTACATTTCATTATTTTCTCTCAATCTACTTAGAATCTGAACTTCTGGATTAGTGATATAAAACACATGATTAATTTACTTTTAATAGTACTACAATTAAATATTCTTAGCTCCTGGATATACAAATTCAAGATTTCCTGTACAGTGGAAAATGAATTCAAGATGAAGGTCACCATTTGTAATTAATTATAATGTGCAAATTTCCACATATGGTACTAATCTTTGGATTTACTCAAGAAGTCAATTTCATTAGTTTCTTGGGAAATATCAAAAGTTATGTCCAAAGGAATATTAAGTGAATGGTCAAGTAAAAACAGCTGGCACCTTTGACTTTTTCAAACTCTTTGTTACGGCTTACAGAACCCTTCCAGGATCTGGCCGGCCTTCCCCACATCTTCCTTGACCACACTCCCCTTTATTCAATTCCTATCATGGTGGGCATCTTTTAGTTCCCAAATAATACCCCTTTCCTTCTGGTTTCTGGGCCTTCTTACATGCTGTTCTTTCTACCTAGAAAATTCCCTACATCATTTGGTTTCATTTCTATTCACAGAAACATTTCCTGTCCATAGATGATATTAATTCTAACTGCTAAGTGTTTTCATAATTCCCTATACATTTTTTATTTTAAAACTAATCACATTCCGGGATTACTATTTTTTATCTTCCTCCCTAAACTGCACCATTAATAAGTAGAAAAAAGTTTATGACTATAACTGAAGTGAATAGCTGAAACACACATAATGTTCTCAATATATATTCCCTAATTTAAGGAAGGAAAGAGGGAAAAAGGAGAGAGAGGATGGGAAGAATGGGAGGGAGGAAAAGAGCTAAGAAAGGAGGAAAAAAGGGAGAAAAGAAAGGAAATAAACAGGAAGAAAGAACAAGAAAAAAAGAAGGATAGATAAAAGACTGTTTATCTGTAGAAGAGAAGTTATTCTCATAAACCTTAGCACTCCTTGTAGAAATTAGAATCATGGAAAGAATTCTGAAATAAAGACTAGAAGAGAAGAGTGTGTTAGTATTACTGATTTGCTATATTTCCCCCATCATCTCATTAATTATGGTTTTGGACACTGTTGATCATGGTCCCAAGACATCTATCTGGCCCTAGAAGATTCTAATACAATATTTTGTGATACTGAGTAACTCTCTGATCTCAAGATAGCTATAGTTGTTCATAGGTTTCTATTTCTTTCCTACAGATTAAATTTAATATTGACTAAGCAAATGAAAAATAATGTCAGTTACAACAGAGAAATTTATTTTTCACAGATTAAAAATCTGATTAACATCATGGAAAGTCACTCATTATGTGCCAGGCATTTATCTTATATTATAACAATATCTTATTTAAATCTCATAACTATCCAGGAGATACTGTCCGCATTTTACAAAAAGCTAGCAAAGAGAGGGATCGGTTTGAATGAATAACTTCAGATGTCAGCTTTTGATAAACCAGTCAAAAACATTTGCCTGCCTATGGTGGTAAGAGAGAAAATTTCGGATTCCAGAATACTACTCGATGACAAACTTTTAGATGAGATCTACTAACCATAATCCTTGTACTTTTTTTTTTTTTTTACAGAGATAGAGAGAGAATCAGAGAGAGGGACAGACAGGGACAGACAGACAGGAAAGGAGAAATGAGAAGCATCAATCATTAGTTTTTCGTTCCGCATTGCTTAAGGCGACCCTGTGTTTTGGTCGTTCGACCCCCACTGGGGTCGCGACCCACAGGTTGAGAACCACTGCCTTAGTTCTTCATTGATTGCTCTCTCATATGTGCCTTGACCGCGGGCCTTCAGCAGACCGAGTAACCCCTTGCTTGAGTCAGTGACCCTGGGTCCAAGCTGGTGAGCTTTTTTTTTTTGCTCAAACCAGATGAGCCCGCGCTCAAGCTGGCGAGTTCGGGGTCTCGAACCTGGGTTCTTGGCATCCCAGTCCAACGCTCTATCCACTGCGCCAGTGCCTGATCAGGCAATCCTTGTACTCTTAACACCTTGGGGCCTACTAGGAGAAACAATGCTGACATTCCTCAAAACTACAATACCTGCTATTGTGAGGCTGTAAGGGACTGGCTACCTACAGCTGTTACACTCACTGTCTCTATTTCCATGAGAACTAGAAGTATCTATGCTTTTATTTCTTCATTCTCAGACAGCTATTAATTCATCACCTCCCTGGCCAATGCTATTCAACTTTTTTTTTGTGGGTGTGCTGTACTAAAAATGTACTCATGGCCCTGGCCGGTTGGCTCAGTGGTAGAGCGTCGGCCTGGCGTGCGGGAGTCCTGGGTTCGATTCCTGGCCAGGGCACACAGGAGAAGCACCCATCTGCTTCTCCACCCTCCCCCTCTCCTTCCTCTCTGTCTCTCTCTTCCGCTCCTGCAGCCAAGGCTCCATTGGAGCAAAGATGGCCCAGGCGCTGAGGATGGCTCTGTGGCCTCTGCCTCAGGCGCTAGAATGGCTCTGGTCGCAACAGAGCAACGCCCCAGATGGGCAGAACATCACCCCCTGGTGGGCATGCCGGGTGGATCCAGGTTGGGCGCATGCGGGAGTCTGTCTGACTGCCTCCCCGTTTCCAACTTCAGAAAAATACAAAAAAAAAAATGCACTCATATTTAAACTGCACAGTTGTATCATTTAGGTAAAACTACAGACAATCACAATGTGTGAGCCTTATTTACATCCTGATTCAAACAAACTTAAAAAAATCTGACATTTATGAAATAACTAGAAAGCTAAACATTGAATATTTGATGCTTTTAAGGAATTCCCATTTTAAAAAAGTTATGACAATCACATTATCACTATATTTAAAATAAGAATATTTTTACAGATACATGCTAGAATATTTATGATATAGGTATTGTCCTAGGATTGCCTTCAGATTAATAGTGGTAAAGAAGGCGAAGTAACATTAGTGGAAGTATGGATGAATCAGGACTGACCATGAGATGAGGGTTAATAAAACTGGGTGATAGGCTTACTGTGCTGTTTTGTTTACTTTTGTAGATGTTAGAAAAACAAAACAAAACAAAACATGACAACCATCTCCATCAAAAAAAAAAAGGTGAAAACAGAAGTTAATTTTTCGAGGTTTTGTTTATTGGTATTAATAGTGGTCTTCATTATTTTAAATTGATAGTATAAGACTGGATAAGCTACTGAAAAAAAAATTGGTCAAGTATCCATGAATTTTATCACCAAATGATAAGCTCTGGATAATAGGGTATGTTAAAATCTTTCCTCCAGATGTCTGACAGAGACTAGAGATAGGTTAGAGAATACTATATTATGGGAAGTATACTACTACACTTTCATTTTCTGGTGGGCTAGGTCACTGAAACATATTTTGTGTTTATAGTAAGTGCCCTAAGTCGTATTATCTGGGAATATTTATTCAAACCATCAGATGGTAATATGTAGTTACTTTTACCAAAGATAGATCAAACAGCTTATTTACCTACCAAAAAACCACAATAATTAAAAGTTGCCAATAAATAAATAAAAGGCTTTAGAAGGAAGCCTTGAGTTATACTAAACAGGGACAGCATTAACACCACTAAATTGAATCTGTAACAATGTTATAATTTTTAAACAATACTGAAAAAACTAAAAAACTAACAAAAAAGGGATGCCAAAAAAGGTAGTCTAGCCAAGCCAAAAGTTATTTTCCATTCTGCTTTTCCATAAATAAAATTAAAAAAAACTTTTTAACCAAGTGGAAATATCTGAACATTCAGGTCACATGCAAGTTCTGCAAACTTACTTCAGTTTTTCCTCTTCACTCAATGTCTTCCACAGCTCTTCGATTTGTATTGTTGCATCCTCAAAACGGGTCTTAGAATTTTCTGTGAGAAATTGAACACGATGATCTTGAACAAAAAGGGCTCTTGCCGACATGGGTTTCTTGATTACGCGATTGCTAATTAAATCATAAGCTGTAAGCTGTCCAGATTTATTATCTACCACATTCGATTTTTTGTTACAGGAACTTTCAGTGAGATTCTTTTGTTCAGGGCTTGGATTATTATTCTTACTTACTTTACAAGCTGAACTTTCTTGAGGCACTAAAATTTTCACAGGTTCAATGTTTTCTCCCATTGCATTTGTGAATGCCTTTCCCTTGCTCCAGTCATCTGCACAAATTTCCAAAGATGTCTCAGCAACTGCTTCTTCCTCACTTTTCCCATTCCCATCTATATGGCCTTTATTCCCATTTTCTGATTGGGTGTGCTTAACAGAATGTACAAAACTAGTGTCACTATATTTCTTCTGGGTGTCCTCACATGATAAGTTATTCATAGGCATCTCCTGAAATGTATTTTTAGTGTTCTTATCAATATTAGAATTTTCACTAATAAAATGATCATCGTAATGGTCACCAATGTGCATTTGCTGATTTAAAAAATTAGTGTTTTCTCCAGATTCATCATTATGCACATCATTTTGGAAAGAAGTGCTTAAAGTATCAACATTTGCATAATTACTTCCAGATGATTCCATCTTATTAAAAAGCACATCTGTTTCTGCTGTTTTACTAACAACTATGTCAGCTGAGGAAACATTAGTTTTATTATTTTCATAAGAATCTGTACTAGGTAGTGATCCGTAACAAGTCGTCATCAGATTTTCAAGAGCAATTAAAACAGATTCCTAAAAATACAAATTAACAAATGTTAGCAGAAATTATTAAAATAATAAATAGACAAGATTTAAAATATTTAAAAACGTATAAACAAGCAAATATCCTTTGTCACATAAAAATGGTATAGACAGTAAATTTGTAAACCAAATAAATTTAAAACATTATCAGAAAAAGGTTACCTTATTCTGTAATAATACTTGACTTTTATCCAGTGTTAAATTCACATCCACATTAGCTGCAGGAACATCAATTTTCAGAAAGAAAATGGGATACAAACGGGTAGATTCCTTTAGGCACTTCAGACTGTAATAATGCCGGATTAACTAGAAATGTAATGAATAAAAGACAAAAAAAAAAACCCCACACACATAAATACATACTGCCATCTTTAAAATACCACCAAAAGGAGTATATTCAACTGAGTGGATATAACTACTTATTAGGTAAAGCACTATCTAAAAAGTAACATTCAGAGGTCTTGAACCTATATGACTGAAGTAAAAGCATCATCAAGAAGTACAAATATACAATGCAACTGGCTTCATAGCTAAAGATTATACTGTCAAAGTCCAGAGTTCAAATGCAAACTCTATTACTTCCTGGCTATGTGTTCAAGAAAGTCAGTAATATTTGTTTTTTCACCAATAAATAAGGAAAATAATATATCATATAGTTGTGAAGAATCAATTAGATACCATATGTAGGGTTCCTAGAACAATGTTTAATACATGTTATAATACTCTTAATTCTCCTTTTCCTGATTTTAGAACAAAGTCTTAGAAGTAATCCTTGTAACAGGTTGACAAATGTTTTTATCTCTGATCCAAGCAATACTTTTTTCTTAAATACATTACCTTTAATATGTCTTTTTGGTGTACTGGTCGATTGTTTATAAAAATGAAACTCCTTTCTGGGGTTGAAAGACTTGTTAAATTGTGGTCTGCATCATGCTTTGGAAGAAATCCACTTAGATAAATCTATAATTGTCATAATAACAGAATTAATATGCAAAATCAACAATAAATGTGGTTCCACAGGTCTGGCTCTATACAATACATTAAAAATAATCAAAAAATAAATAGATTTTCATCTTACAGTCTAAGGAGCCATATACTTCCTAATAACCATGTCTTGAGCATTAACCTTAAATAAAATATTAAAGCATGTTAAATTGGTGCTCTCTGCCTCTAACTCTCTCTCTCTCTGCATTTGTATTTTAAGAAAAAAACTGACATTGATAAAAGCTTCATGAATGGGTATATAGATATCTACTGCCACAAGATATAAATACTGCTCTCTACTCAATTTTAAATTCTATCTTTAAATATTGTCTTTCCTCAATTGTGCCTTTCCTCTATTTGTCCTTTTCTTTTAGCCACCTTTTCCTGTAAAGAAGTGGTTGTTTCTGTATCTATTCTGAGTATGTTATGAAGTCAATCTAACTGGGTTTTCATTCCTGAGTGAAAAAATCTCTTGCTCTTTGACATTGATTGCATTGTTGTACTTTACCTTATTTTTTGTTTAGATAACTTTTCTACAAACCAATTATTTTTATGCATTCTTTCTCTACTTTATAAATTTATAAAGACGAGGAAGAAAATGAAAAAAGAACCTAGAAAAATAATGCAAAAGAGAGACACTGAGGCAATAGGAGGGAAAGAAAATAATCCTACTTTTACCTTTAAAGATAATATAATCATTATGAATACAACATGGACCCAGATTAATATGACTGAAATTCCAGTTCCACTACTATGTGATCTTGGTCAAGTAATTTAAAATACAGGCCTGTATCTCATTTCTTGAAACAAGTGGAACCTGATATTATTAACTTGTTAAAAAATTAATAGTCAAGGTTCAGCTTAGGTTTAGAAAAGTGAGAAAAATCAGTGAGAGTGGTGTTTGTAATTAAGCAGAAACCAGGAAGCTCCTTAACAACATAGCCTGCAGGCTGCCACCTATGTCTATGGCTATCACTGCCCTTGAAAATAAATGTTTAAGACGATGCATTACCAATTTTAGAACGCTAAGTGCATTATTGTCATAGTGCCAAATTATGTCAATCTTAAAAAGTAAATTAATAAAGCTGGATAATCCATTACAAAATGATACTACTTAATTAACTGTAAAACTTCACAGCACTTATAAATGGTTGTATAATTAACCAGGTAACATGAGACGCTTCTTAAAGCACCTGCTGAGCATCAGGGAGAGCCTATTTAGTGTCTGAAAGACTTACTGGGCTTGTAGATGAAAAAAAAATTTTTTTAATTCTGCCCCAAATAGGTAATTATAATGAATAAAATAAAAAAAACTGGTGATACTGCTCATGTTTTCCTTTCTTATCATCTTGTTGGCCACTGAATAATTATTACTAATTCCAAAATACTGAGCTTTTAAAAATAGCTTAGGATAACCTGAAGAACAAACTATATTTAAGGTATATAAAAAAATAAAATCAAATAGCAAAGTCTTATAAAATGCTATTAAAAAGAGAAAATTAGTCGTTCATAGAAAAAGTGTATTAAAGAGTCCAAATCAGTGCAATAAAATAAAAAAATTTGATAGACTTTATAAGATTTTGAACCCAAGTATTCCTCAACCTAAAAAGCAAAATAAAACAAAGACAATATAAACAAAAATTTCTCCCCTTTTTGTTTTTCAACTATGGGTCTTTCTCTCCTCTTCATCTCCAACCACTTATAATCTGGCTTCAATCTGTCTCAATTATGAACTCCAATGGACTCTCAGTCCTCTTTGACTCCCTGCAGACCGTGACACCAATAACAACTCTCCTTTGGGAAACAATTCTCTTTCAGTCGTCTTTTCATTTTTCTGCTACCTCTATGACACTTCCTCTTTAGTCTGGTTTGCTGGTTTCTCCTCTCCTTACCCCCATAAGTGATGATGATGATCTGCCTGCATTCCTTTATCAAGCCCTTTTTTCTTATTCTCTACTCTCCTGAGTAATTTCATTCACATCTATACACATATACCAGTGATGCTAAGATACAGATGAAATGAAAGCCTTTATTTCTTTTACCCCCAAATGCTTACTATCTTCAACGAGTTTCAAAATTTTTCTCAATCTCACTACATTCAAATCTTGATCAAATATTTCATTATACTTCTATCCTGTACCTAACTGGCTCCTGTATTCTTTTGCTATGATAAAGAGCCCTGCTCTACCTACCCAATCCATCAAATCCATCTCTTCTCATCTACTGTGCTTCTGTTGAAGTAACCCTGACTGGTCTCCTAACACTAGTCTTTCTCCTATTTCAGTAAACCTTTAGAACATCATGGAGTTAAGTTTCGAAAGTAATAATTTAAGTTACGTAGAAATTTCCTTACTGCATCCTTACTGCAAATAGCACTGAGATAAAATTAATTTTTACAATAATTTCGAGATCTAATCATTTTTAAAAATGAAAAATATAAAGATGTTATCTGTGCAAAATATAACAGGGCCAGATGGTGAAGTCGAAAGCCCTATTTTGCTCTGGATGAGAAACCGGCTATGTCAGTTGGAAATTAAATTCTGGTATGGAAACAGAGAAAGAAAACACCCCCATACAAGGCAGGGAATTGAAAACAGTCTTTCTATTTGGAATGGGCACCTCCTCCCACCTTTTCTCCCCAAAATAATTAAAACCACTGGAACCACTATGACCACTGTTTGGAATTGCTTCCAACGGTTAGTCACAAGAAAAAGCACACACAGCTCCAAAACCAAGAATAAGGCTAAGCCAAGTCTGCCAGGAAAAGGGGTACCTAAAATTCAGGCAGGATGGAAGGCATGAACTACTAATATGTAACACTTGATTTTGAACCAGGGCTGGAAGGGGGAGTGATATATGCCAAACTTATGTGGAGGAAAAGGTAGGTGGGAAAATCAAAACGACAAAATGATAAATCTGCATTCAAGGTTATTTTGCAAATTAAAATTTCAAAGCATATAAAATAGCAGAGTGAGAATATTCTCTCAGGAAAGTAGAAATCATTGAGCAATATGAAAAGAATTTGAAATTAGTATGTGTACCATGCTTTTAAAAGAGTAAAAAAAATCCATTTAAAAATAACCCAGAAGATAAAGAAATCAAAATTAATAGTTATAAATTAAGTTAAGAAGAATAGAAAAATGAATACATTTTGAATCTTGAAAATAAAATCTATAGTTTTGGGAATAAAAATCAGGCAGTACCAAGGAATTCGCCCAGACTTAGCATGAAGTAATGCAGAGATAAAAATATCAAAGAGAAAAAGATGTCTGAAAAAACAAAACAAAACTGGAGGAGCTCCATCAAGCCAACAAAGACACACTGGAAAAGGCCTAATAAATGCTACTGCAGCAGAGGTGTCGCTGCGGCCACCATCCATAACTAGGAGATTCTTACCAAGTGGAGTCTCTGTAGAAAGAAAAGTGACCCTTAATATTATGGGATAAAACACATAAAGATGCTCTACACCCAAGGTTCCCAATGCCTATGCATCTACCATCCCAGTCCAGTGAAGGGGCTTTGGTGACTAAGTTTCACAACATAAAGGTATGTAATGGGGATAAAAATGCAGTGAGAGGGCAACCACCAGAGTTGGCAAACAACTTAAAAGACTGCTTTTGGCCAGAAAGGAGAAGAAGTCAAAGAAACTCTGATATAAAATAACTCTCCTTACAAGCCCAGAAAGCATGGAATGGTGATGGGTGGCTGGTTACAATATAAAATAATACCTGTTTAGACACACAGTGCACAACAGAAGTATTGGTTAGATGATTACTCTCACTAGAGAGACACTCGAAAAGTTTAACATTAGGGTAGCCCACGGAACTGGAGCCACTCAGCAACACATACTTTCCAAATTCTCCCATTCCTCCATGCAAAAATAATTACATGAAGGTGTACCAACGTTTTTGGAATCATAGCTGACCAAATGTTAAATCAGTACTTTTCATACTTCAGTGTGCACCCGAGACCTTGTTGAAATTCAGATTCTGATTCAGTGTGTGTGGAATGAGGCCTGAGATTCTTCGTTTCTAACAATTACAATTAGCTTCTAGGTGATGAATGCTGCTGGTCTTCGGATCAAAACATAGCAGTTAAAATTGCTAGAGTACGATACCACAGACATCAAGTATGGGTCTTCAGTCACAAGCTTTCTGAGTTATCAGTGTAGACAACAAAGTCCCATGAAGTCATAGGAAACCCACGGGAATTTAGGCAATACTCCTCCTATCCCAAGTCAGCCACCATAACCAGTCTAAGGTGGCATTCGGGTGTGTCGAAACTATTAAACTACTACTAAGCGAGTTCTGAAAAAAAGATCCATGTCAGATCATGGCCATGCTCCAGATACTCCAGCTGGCCACTGAGGCTGGCCTGAATTGCTCCTAGGGCAGAGAGAACTCTTAAGACATTAATTAAGCACAAGCTCCCATCCAAGACTCGACTAAAATGATACACTAAAATGGTAATAATTAAGAACTCAATCCTACAAAGAGAACAGGAGGAAAACCAGTGGCAGAAAAGAGATTTCAATAAATTATGAAAAAGGGGAGGAGGAGAACAGAGACTGTCCAGCCGAACAAAGAGCCTTCAGGCGTAATGTCGGCAGACACATAAGAACGAACAAACAAACAAAAGGGCTCTTCTATAAAGAAAATGAATAAGAACAATTTTCCATAAACCAACTATAATTTAGACAAAAAGAAAAGAATGGAATGGAGGGGAGGGAAAGAGATGAAATAAATTTCCTAGGGCAGTGAGTATGGCTGCAGAATAAGCCCCAACCCCATAATGGCACCTGTAACTCCCCTACACTCCAGGAACAGGGTCAGGGTCTTGATTACTTAACACTTAAGAAGAGCCTGAATGCAAATAAATCCAACCACAAGCACTAGGTTCCTAATTAGACTTGCTATTCAGAGGAAAAAAATAGCAAGAGAATGAGAGGCCTGCAGTAAAAAGACCTGATAAGCAAAACAAAACTTGACCTCCTAAGAAAAAGAGATTTAAGGAACACATAATTAAAAAACAGAAACAAAAAATTTCTTCAGCAATGTTCAAGATTTTGTATCCACAAAACACTAAGAAAGTATGAAGAAGCAATAAAACTTTAAGATGCTCTTGGAAATTAAACATAAAAAACTTTCAAAATAAAATTTGGTAGAAGGGGTAAAAGAATTAGATCTCTAAAAATTTCCAGGAAAAAAAAAAGTGAAAAACTAGAAAAAAACAAGAGGTCCTAATTAACAATACAGTTTTCTGTTAAAAAACAGAAAAAATATCAAAGTGATGACAGGTCAAAGTACATAACCTAGAGCTGAAAAAGAAATGAATATTCTCAGAAGATCTCACACCAAGAGCTCATCACATAATAAGCAAATATACAGTAAGAGATATATACCTACAAATATCCTTGTAAATTTTAAGAACAAAGATGAATATCCTAAGAACTTTTAGGTAGGAAAATACATTGCCTAGAGCAGGGGTCAGGAACCTTTTTGGCTGAGAGAGCCATGAACATCACGTTTTTTGTTTTTTTTTTTTTAATTTATTCATTTTAGATAGGAGAGAGAGTGAGAGAGAGAGACACAGAGTGAGAGAAGGGGGGAGGAGCAGGAAGCATCAACTCCCATATATGCCTTGACCAGGCAAGCCCAGGGTTTCGAAACGGCGACCTCTGTGTTCCAGGTCAACGCTTTATCCACTGCGCCACCACAGGTCAGGTCGCCACGTTTTAAAATGTAACTCTGTGAGAGCCATACAATGACCTGTGTACGTTACGCATTATCCAATAAAAATTTGTTGTTGTCTGGAGGACAGCTGCAACCATGAACATGAGCAGTAGGAAATTAATGGATTGTAATACATGAGAATGTTTTATATTTTTAATGTTATTATTTTTTTTTTTAAATTTTTATTTATTTATTCATTTTAGAGGAGAGAGAGAGAGAGAGAGATAGATAGAGAGAGAGAGAGAGAGAGAGAGAGAGAAGGGGGGAGGAGCAGGAAGCTTCAACTCCCATATGTGCCTTGACCGGGCAAGCCCAGGGTTTTGAACCGGCAACCTCTATTATTTTTTTTTATTAAAGATTTGTGTGTGAGCCAGATGAAGCCATCAAAAGAGCCACATCTGGCTCGCAAGCCATAGGTTCCTGATCCCTGGCCTAGAGAGAAAGAATTGGAATATATTAATTATCCCATCAGCAATAATGGATGGTCAGAAATACTCAATGTCTTTAAAGTTCTGAAGAAAAATTCTTTTCAATTTAGAATTGTAATTGTTTACCATAGTATCAATAAGAGAAAGTGCAGGCACTGGCTGGTTGGCTCAGTGATAGAGTGTCGGCCTGGCGTGCAGGAGTCCCGGGTTCGATTCCCGGCCAGGGCACACAGGAGAAGTGCCCAGCTGCTTTTCCACCCCTCCCCCTCTCCTTCCTCTCTGTCTCTCTCTTCCCCTCCCGCAGCGGAGGCTCCATTGGAGCAAAGTTGGCCCAGGCGCTGAGGATGGCTCCATGGCCTCTGCCTCAGGCGCTAGAATGTCTCTGGTCACAACAGAGCGGCGCCCCAGGTGGGCAGAGCATCGCCCCCTGGTGGGCATGCCGGGTGGATCCCGGTCGGGTGCATGCGGGAGTCTGTCTAACTGCCTCCCTGTTTCCAACTTCAGAAAAATCCAAAAAAAAAAAAAAAAAAAAAAGAGAAAGTGCAAAATAAAGTCACTTAGACATGAAAGCTTATCTGTCATTTTCCCTTTCTGTAGAAGTTACTTAATGATATATATTAGAGAAATGAGAATGAATACCAAAAGAAAGAGAGGAAGGTATGGGATATAAGAAATAATTGAAACCAGTACTCCTATGAAAAGAAAGCATAGAATGAGAGTTCCCCTTTTTCTTTCTAAAAAAAGAAAAATAAATAAATAAGTAAATAAAAAGATGGAAAAAAAAAAACCCAATGGAAAGCCCAGAAAACCCAAAATTCTATATAAGATAGTTTGTACAGGAGGCAAAGAAAACCATGACAGATTTTGAGTAACTGATGGGAGAAAGAGAGATTCCATTTTGTAGGAAAATGGCTGAGAGACTGAACTGCAGCTTTGAGACAAGTCTTTGGTGTGGACTTCAGAACACCAAGTTCTGCGGGGGCAGAACGCTGCACCGGCAAACACTATTATGATTGTTTATAGGAAGCAGCTGATCCCTATAGCCATTTTCCTACATGCCTGGGCGTCATCAGTAAGTCATCTTTCTCAGCACTTAACTCCAATGTAGACTAATTTGACACAGGTTCTGCTAATTTGCTTGATGAGCAAAGAGACCAATAAATACGATGAGGCTGTAAAATCTGGGCTCTCAGTCCTAGAGACTGGGAGTCCCCTGTACCCATCTTTTCTCTATGTGTATGTTTTTTCTTAAGTCCTGCAGCACCTTCCTCTCATGCACACCCATGGCTGGGCTGGGCTTGGCAAGTGGCACCCAATGTGGGGCCTGCTGAACAGGGATCCGACCAGAATGGGGCCTCGACAGGAACAGTGACCCGATTGGAAGAAGGATCCCCAGAGCGAGAAAGTAAGGAAATAACTGCAGAACCCCGAGGGGAAATGGAAGCCTCAGTTCAGTCCATCACAGGAAAGTGGTAAGGACATCCTCAAAAAATATAGTCTTTTGTGTGTTTTTTCTGAAGTCCTGCTGTGCCTTCCTTTCGTGCACACCCACAGCAGGGCTGGTCTCAGCACCATTTAATTGGGACAACAGGAATATTCTCATTTGTATGGCACAGAGACATAAAATTGGATCCTTACAGAGAAAATGTAATTCTAGCAAATATACAGGTTTGCAACCAAGATTACACTGGGGAACAAATTTTATTTCATTTTCTGTTGCATGAGGTTTTAGAACTGTTTCTATATATTTCTGCATTGCTGATTCCAAATCTGAAATGTTTTTTGGTGCATGCTCTAGTTTTTATGCAATTTTAATTTTTTTGTTACAGTTAATGGCATGCACTGGTTTTCAAATTGGAGTTAAAGGGCAATGATTCTTGGATTGTACATAACAACAAGGCAATTAATGTTTTACAAACATCACTTTTACATAATTGTAGTTGTTTTTAAATGTAAAAAATTAACTGATAAAAACACCCTCTTATTTTGTTTTAAGATTGAATCATGGCTTCTTTGAGTAGGTGTAAATGTAAGAATAGTCCTGACACCTTCTGTTATATATGTGGCTGTTACACACTTCAACATCAAAGGCGCAATATTTCATCATTTGTGACACATGCATATATTGCCTATTTTCAAGTTTCCTTTGGCAATCAAGGCAAGAATTGAGCTCCTCATGTTGTGTGTCATAATTGTGAGGAAATGCTTTGTGACTGGACAAAAGGAAAACGCAAAGGAATGCCTTTCAGTATTCTATGGTTTGGCGTGAACCTAAGGACCACAGCAGTGCCTGTTATTTCTGTCTGATCCATACAAAGGGCATCGGCAAGAAAAAACGGCATATGATCGCATATCCTGATATTCCTTCAGCAATATGACCTATCCCACACTCTGAGACACTCCCAGTTCCAGTTTTCAATGGTTTTATTTCTTCTAAGGACAAAGAAAGTGAACTTGATGATCAAGTGTATTTTGATAAGATGCATGAGGAAATGTTTGTAGAATCTGAAGGGTCTTCTTCTGATACCAAGCAGTCACTAACCCCTCAGCAGTTTAGTCAATCCAAATTGAATGACTTAGTAAGAGATTTGGACCTATCCAAGAAAGCAGCTAAGTTATTAGCCTCCAGGCTTCAAGAAAAGAATGTACTTCACTGGTCAGCTAGAGTATCCCATTTCAGGAAGCATGAAAAAATTTTTGTGGACTTTTCTTCACGAAGACAAATCCTTTGTTTACTGTCATGATACCAGTAGGCTTCTCAGCCAGCTAGGTGATACCACTTACAGTCCAACAGAATGGCAGCTATTTCTTGACAGCTCTAAACGGAGTCTGAAATGTGTTCTCCTACACAACGGTAATGTGTATGCAGCGGTTCCAAATGGTTATTCAATTCATCTGCAAGAAGATTATAATGACATAAAAATTGTCCTCAACTTTCTGAAGTATGAGGAGCATAACTGGATCATTTGTGTGGATCTTAAAATGGTAAATTTTCTGCTAGGACAACAGAGAGGTTTCATGAAGTATCCTTGCTTTCTGTGTTTGTGAGACAGCCAAGCTCTGGAGAAACACTGGACACAGAAGGAGTGGCTGAAACATGAGCTCTGGAAGTAGGGATGCAAAATATTGTGAATGAACCTGTAGTTAATCGAGATAGGATCATTTTTCCCCCACTTCACATCAAACTTAGCTTAATGAAGCATTTGTTCAGGCTTTGAATAGAGAAAGTGAATGCTCTTAGCGTATTATTTCTGCTTTTCTTGCCTTGTGTTTCAAGAAGATAAAAGCAGGTGTATTCGATGGACCTCAATTTCGAACCCTCACACATGATGAAAAATTTGCCAAGAAGATGAATAAGGAGGAGAAAGCAGCATGGCAGTCTTTTGTGGCAGTTACAAAGAACTTCCTTGGCAACAAAAAAGCAGAAAACTATGAACTTCTGGTTCAAAGGATGCTGTTGGCTTTCCGCGACATTGGATGTAACAAGAGCGTTAAGATTCATTTCCTGAACAGTCACCTTGATAAGTTTCCTGAAAATCTTGGAGCTGTTAGTGATGAGCAGACTACTGCTGGAGCATCAAACGAGATTGTCCTCAACAAGTACACAAGCACAAGAGCTACAAATGCAAATATTTACCTGAATAGAATTTAAATAAGTTTTGTGCAAATTTTATGATTAAAATAAGTTTTTAATATGTTCTATTTCAAAATTGTAGACAAATTCTGATGCAATCATATATTTTAGTGTATTTACCGCATTATATAAATTATATTTTCACAAAGATGATGCCCAAGAAGACATTCTACTTCATTATGTTAAACTAAATGTTGAAAATTTTACAATAAGATAAAAACCTAAAATCTTGAATTGCAAAAAAACCTGTATCTTACAGAGAAAAACTAATGTCAGATTTGAGATCAGCACACTTGAATTAGGTAAGAACAAGTATTTTTGTGGATGCAACAAAAATTTTGTTCCCCAGTGTTTTATATATTTCAGCAATGTATACTCCATATACATTTTCAGCTTTTAGAACCAGTCTTCAAACAAAAGATTGAAGATAAAAAATAGTTACATAAGACAATAGGTTATTAAGTTTGATAACATAAAGTAGAGCTGAAATGACTTAGAGAGGAGAGGGCAAGTTAGAAGAGTAGTGGGGTTGTTAATAACCACAACCAATATTATAGGGACTCAAGATAATAGTCTGCAGCTGATAGTTCAAGAAAAGAAAGTTGAAGCATGTATTTAGAATAAAAAAAACAAAAGTAAGACTCAACTTTCTTTCATAGTAGAAAGTAAACAGATGAGATACTAAAGTGTAAGTCATTAAAAAAATAAGTGTAAGCACAATTGTTAAAATTACAAATAACAAAGAGAATGTACAAAAAAGAACTGAGGACAGAGGCTTAATATAAGCTTTGTATGTATTTTGGGTTTTACCTTATACATATTTTTGATAAAAATATTAAAAACAAGCAAAAAAGACCTCTTGCCACTCCAAATTGCCCAAAGGAAAAAAATTCAACAATTTCATTGCTAAATTAGAGCTTTTAAAGAACATTTTTCCTGTATACCTGAGATTCTTCCGAGTGGTACTGAAAGTATTCCATATTGCCCATAACAGCAGTCCCCAGAACAGACATGAGAGCCATCTTATGATCTGATGTTCGAGTTTTGTGCCAAATAACTGCCTAGTGACAAAAAGACACACATAACTTATAACACAATTTAGATTTACTATACTCAAGTATTTACACCATTTATTTATTTATTTATTTATTTATTTATATATTTAGCCTTCATCCCCAGTTTACATTTTCAGTATCATTTAGAAGAGATGCATGCAAAGTCTAACAGAGCTCTGGTTCTGAATATTAGTACAAATATTGATTGACTTACGACCTATGAAACTTAAAACCATTCGAATTTACGACCACAATCGCTAGCCACGACTGTTCCGCATCTGGCAGCGCAAGCGTTGTCCAGCTGGGCGATGACAGTGCAGACCAGCTTCTAGCAGCACTACCATCTCCGCATGCACCATTTCAACTGTTATCCCAGACTCGGTACAGTAATTTGTGTTTTGTGTCTTGGATATTTTTCATCAAACCCCTCCCAAGATGTCTACCAAGAGGAAATTGTCTTTGCAAATATTAAACCAGTTGTACTGGTAATGCAGTATTTTACTTAAACCTGACAAATGTAAAAATAAGAAACAAAATGGTATAGAGATGATACAAATGGCATAAGATGAACAAAGAAAATTATAACAATAATGAAAGAAAATTATGATAAAATATGACTTAAAGATTTTTATAACATCATTTCACAGTACTGTACATATAGCCTACTCAACTTACGACCAAATCGTGTTACGACCAGTCTGTCGGAACCAATCGTGGTTGTAAGTCGAGCACTAGCTGTAGCTATATATGTTGTAGTGTACAATCTACTTCACTTCTCTTAACCTCAGTTTTCTCTTCTCTACAAGAAGACCAGAAACATTTATCTCACAGAGCTGATGGAAGATAAAAATATATAATGGAGGCAGATACATAAACCAGTACCTGGCATATCACAGTTTCATTAAATATTTTCTCCCTCTTCTAAACTTCAGAGTACTGTATATTTAAATTGTGACCAGAAGTAAGATATTTCATTAAGGGTAGGCAGCTATGCTGTAAAATTTTGGTAAACACTCAAAATGGTATAAAAATTTGGGATAATGCATGATCTTAAAATTACCTTTGTTAATTACCTTTTCTATAGAGAGAACTTACAAAACGCCACCTGAATCTCATAAACTCAAAAGCTGAATTATGAGCTTGCAATTTTTTTCATTGCACATATGTAGTAGGATACTTTAAGAGAAGCATGGACCAAGGTTTAGCTGTGAAGAGCACATTCAGGTATGATGTATTACAATTTCTTCAATTAATAAAGTCCAATTATACTCACATCTCTTGAGAAACTATAAATACAGATACATTCATTCATTCAACAGATATTTACTTAGCATCCTCCCAATCCTGAGGAAGTGTGGAAAAGGCCTAAGAGAAAACATGAAACATAAATATCAACATTCAAAAGGCAGGCAGAGGAAGAAGACTGAAAAGGAGTGACCACAGGACAGGATAGTGCACACAACAAGGAAATTTTTAACAAGAAAGAAGTAGTCATATGTGACCAATGTCGAGAGATCAAGGTAAGAATACAGATGTGGCCAGAGTATTTAGCTATCAGGAGGAACAGACTAAAGGATACGAAAGACTTGATATGATGTGGTGACTGACTGCACATAAAGGTGAAAAAGAGAAGAATCAGGAATGTGACTGAGTCCCTGGTACCAAGAACACTATCAGGGCCCTATAAGCCCTAATTTGTTGAAGGAGTGAGGAAATAATAGTTTTTCTAGAGAAAAGTAACTCCAGTGGAGATGAAAACTAGCTTTGTTTTTAAAGATTAAGACTGCTGGTTGCCATACTATATACACATTAGTAATTATGTCTTAATTACTCTGCTTTAGTAAATCCAAAACAACCTTTCCTCTTCTTTTTAGAAAAACATAATAGTTTTATTGAGATATAATTGACAAACTATTACAATTCACACATTTTAAGTGCTCAATTCAATGGTTTTTAGTATATTTACAAAGTTGTGCAATTATCACCATTACTTAATTTTAGGACAATTTTATCACTTTGAAAAGAAATCCTATACCCATTTCAGTCACTCTCCACTTCCCCACTTTTACCCCAAATAATCACTAAGTTACTTTCTGGCTATAATTTGCCTACTTTGGGTATTTCATATAAATGGCATTATACAATAGTCTTTTGTGAGTGGCTTCTGTCACTTAGCACAATGTTCTCAAGGTTTACCTATATTGTTTAAGTACTTCATTCCTTTTCTAACGGATAAATATGAATCCATTGTATGAGTATACATTAAAATTAGATGATGGACATTTGTGTTGTTTCCATTTCTTGGCTATTATGAATGACGCTGCTAGGAATATTCATGTACAAGTTTTTGAGTGGACACGTTTTCATTTCTCTTGGGTATATGCCAAGGAGTGGAACTGGTAGGGAGTGCAATAACTACCTATTTTTTTTCAGGAACTGTCAAACTAAAATCTTTGTGCTGTGTGTTTGTATAAAAAGAAAAAGAAGTACTGGCTTCTGCTATTATGGCTGTTATTTTAAGCTAGCCAGTAGCTGGTGCTCTAAAGGAAAATATTCAAAATAATAGAAAGTAGGTAAAGTTAAGAATAATTTGCAAATAGTGGAGTGAAATGTCTCCTGATTCATACCTTCCATGTCATAAGTTACTTTTAACAAAACATAGTTGCACTATAAAAACTTATTCACAAAATGTTTACTTCTTCAAAGCTATACTAGCTGATACTGAAATACATATATAAGATATACTTAAAATAGTAAAAAAAATGTCAAGAAAACTTATGTTTCAAAATTACTGCACTGAATACAGCTATAAAACCTGTGATACTTCTAACATAAACATTATATTGTTTAGTCTTTATTAGAGTGCTGCCTCAGGTGATGCTACAGATATAAATCTTTGTTAATTAATACAAAGATACCATTTCACTGCCAGATGTGCTAAATAGACAGTATAAAGAATTGTAAAAAGATCACTTGAGAAAATGGGTTCTAAAAAAGCTATGAAACATAAGAACCATTAAATGTGAAAGAAAATGTTTAAAGTACACACCAGGAGTTCTGAAGCATAATGTCATGTCAGGCAATTACTGCATCAAAGGGGCCAATTTGGAAGCATTTTCTAAACCAGTGACAGTTGGGCTAGCAATAAATGATAAAGCAGTCTCCCCAAAAATTCAATCTTCAATATTATGCAATTAAGATTCATTTTCAAAATAAAATCCATTATTAAAGAATTAAACAACAAAATGTGGTAATTAAAAATGAAGAATCTAGAAGAAACTGAACTTTTAAATACATTTTCTACAGTAAACAGTTTTTTTAGTTTGCTTTCAACCATTCAACCAATCCTACATTATTTTCTAAAACAGATTTTATTTTCACTCCTGAAGTTTTTCATGTATTCTGTGCTTAGGCTGAAAGCTTAATATGTGCTAAAAATACACACACATGCCCCCATATGTTTTCTATTTAGGTCACACAAAGTTGGAGCATTCAGATGTGCCAAGTAAGAACCCGACTCTAGTCAGTATGATGACAGTGCAAAAAACACCTCAATCAAAAATACATTACATGCACACCATGTAGTTGATTGAAGATATATGTAAATATATTTGGCCACTGTTCCTACTTAATTGACATATATACTGATACTATTTTAAGAAAATAAAATTAGATGAGAATTCTCAATATTTAATTTAGTAAAACTGAATTGTGAAGGCAATTTGGGATAATGGGGCAAAGATGATTCTCCCATTAATATGAAATATATAGAAAGTATACATAGTGACCTAGAGTGCAGCAAAACTTTTCATGCAAATTATATGCACAGATGTACTAATTCTTCCAAGTTCTTACAAACTGATATAACTCATCTGTATCTGCTTCTATCTACTCCTAAATATGTATTTGTACTGACTCTGGATCAGAATAGAGCAGGGGCACAAAACAATAGGAAATGGCAATTTTTCCCCACACTGGTAATATGACAATGATATCAGCTGCAGAAGCTTATCACTAAGTGTTAAATGTTTTGAATTGAGTATAAAATTATATATTACTCTAGTGATTTTTAACCTTTTTCATCTCATGGCACACAAACTAATTACTAAAATTCTGTGGCACACCAAAAAATACATATTTTGCCAATCTGACAAAAAAAAAGTATAATTTTGATTCATTCATACCAGATGGCTATCTTGTGTTGGCTGTTCTTTTTTTTTACAATCTAAGAGAAAAGAGGTCAGTGCCCCAATAGGTATTACAGATTTAAAAAATTCTGTGGCACATTAGTTGAAAATCGCTGTATTCTTCCATTACAATATCAATACTATTGTAAAGAACATCACACTCTATTACGATTTGATTCTTAAGTAGTCTCAGCTTTGAAAAAAAATTCTATCTTGGTAAAATATATTCAGCACTATTCTGAAATTAAAATGTTATTTATACTTTTACTCTGCTTAAATGTTTCCTATTTTATGGAATAGAGCGTGCATAATTATTTCCCCTGAAAGTTACAAATTGTTAACTTTACCTTTTTATTGGGGGAGGAGGTTGCTTTTAAGAAGTAGGCAAATGAGAGACAAAGATGAGAGTATTTTTTTTTACTCTACCTTTTCTTACTATTTGGTTTTTAAACCATATAAAGGTATAACTTAAAAAGTAAATACATATTTAAAAACAGAGTTAATCTTTGCATAACTTGCAAAGAAAGATTGTAGATATTCATTCTTTGTGATCTTTAAAATAAGAAATTGCCAACCGCTCACCAAATCTTGTCATATATACATCAGAAATGTTTTTACTTGTCTAGACCCTGTTCTCCATGCTCTGTGCAACTACCTAGACTACTAAAACACCTTCTTCAGTTACACAACTACTAAACATAATTTGGTCCATCCTCCAACTGCCATGAGAAGTATCTTATTTTGTTAAGTTTCCTAATGAAACTCCTTATTTTCTTTCCTTTTAGTCACCTGGCAAGAAGTCTACATTCCCATGTAAGGTACACAAAGTCCTTTAGAATGTAGACCCAAGCAACTTTTCCGGCTTCATCTCATATTTTCAAACACCATTTTGAACTTTCTAGGACCTCTGAGGACTCCCTAACCTTTCATGTGCCTCTGCTCACCTAGTTTATCTCGAGAACCCATTCTAAGGCCACCTCCTCTGAAAATCCTTTTTGAACCTAACCAGAGTTTAATAACTGTCTCCAGATTACCCATATTTCTCAATATTGTTTACAGAAAACTCTTCAGATCAGCCTTTCTGAACAACTGTTTAATCTTGGAACCCTGAAGCAACCATTACTTCCTCCCATATTTAACTTTACAGAAAAGGTTATTTGCAAATCAAGCTGCTATTGCTTTTTAACAATATTTGATTTCAGCTTTACGCTTTATTCTCACTGTAAATACTTTATGAGACTTTGCTTCTCCAAACTTGCTTTTATTTCTCCCTAACTCAGTCTAAATAAAGCTACCCCAACCATCTCCTCTGCAATGCAACTCCATACTCTACATCAGGGGTCTCAAACTCGCGGCCCGCCCACCAATTTTGTGCAGCCCGCAGACTAATCCACGAAGTTTGATTAGTCTGCGGGCCACACAAAATTGGTGGGTGGGCCGCACGGCCGCGAGTTTGAGACCCCTGCTCATCTACATGATACCCTAGTTGTTCTCTTTTCAGATAAAGACCAATAATGGATAGAAAATCCAGATCAATAAGGAATCAGAAGGTTTGAATAACACTACAGACCAAATAGACCTAACAGACATACCAATCACTTCTCCCAGCAGCAAAATACACATTCTTCTCAAGCTCACATAAATCTTTCCCCAGGACGTATCATGTTAGATCACAAAACAAGTCTTAACAAATTTAAGACTGAAACATACCAAGCATTTTTTCCTGTTCACAATGGATCGGAACTAAAAATCAATAGCAGAAGGAAACTGGAAAATTCACAAAAAGTGAAAATTAACACATTTTTAAACAACCATTAGGTCAATGAAGAAATCAAAAAGGACATTAGTACATACTTTAAGATAAACAAAAATAAAAACACAATACAACAAAACTCTTGAGATGCAGCAAAAGCAGTACATAAAGAATTTCATAGTAATAAACATCTACCTCAAAAAAAGGTGTCAAATGAACAAACTCACTAACTATTCATCTTAAAGAGCTAAGCCCAAAGGTAGCAAAAGAAAGAAAATAAATAGTAGAGTGGAAATAAATACAGTAGAAACTAGAGACAGAAAAAAAATCAACAAAACTAAGAGTTGGGTTTTTTGAAATGAAACAAAATTGACAAATCCTTAGCCAAAAAAAATAAATAAATAAAAAGAGGGAGAAGACTCAAATAAAATTAGAAATGAAAGAAGAGGCCCTGGCCAGCTGGCTCAGTGGTAGAGCACTGGCTTGGTGTGTGGATGTCCTGGGTTGATTCCTGGTCAAGGCACACAGGAGAAGTGACCATCTGCATCTCCACCCCTTCCCCTTATCTCTTTTTCTCCCCCAGTCATGGCTTGATTGGTTCAAGTGCATCGGCCCCAGGAGCTGAGGACAGTTCCATGGAGCCTGTAAAAATAGCTCAATTGAGATCATAGCCCCAGATGGGTAGAGCATCAGCCCCAAATGGGAGTTGCTGGGTGCGTCCTGGTCAGGGTGCATGCGGGAGTCTGTTTATTTCCCTCCTCTCACTTGGAAAAGAAAAAAAAAACCAAAAAAAACAAAATAGAAAGAAATGAAAGAAGAGACACTATAACTAATGCCACACATATAAAAGAATCATGAGCCTATATGAACAATTATATGCCAACAAACTGGATAACCTAGAAGCAAAGGCTCAATTCCTAGAAACATATAACCTAACTAGTGTTACTGTTATAGCCGCCTATAATTCTTCCCTGTAACCACTGCCAAATTGTCAGATCTAACACATTGATCAAGTCACTTCACTACTCCCAATTTTCTATTTAAAAAAATAAATAAAAGATTAATCCAGCATTTAAAACTCTTTATAATCTAGCCTCAAATTATCTTTCAAAATTTATAGTATCTTCCTCTATTCCTTTATATAAAATACCTGCTCATCTAAATTGACTTACTGATCTGATTTTAAATGTACTCTGCACCTTTTCTGTTCACACTATTTCTCTACCTAGAGTGATCTTGATCCATTTAGCTGTATTAGCAAATTTTACTGTAACAGAAATTCCCCTATGATGCATTTACCTGGGAGAAAAAGGTCCTAGGTGAGATCACTTTTACATGTTGTTTCTACTTTTCTGAATCAATAATACCCACCTGCCAAGTGGCCAAAGACAGCCCCCCTCTTCCGTGACTTTCTAGGAGTCCTCCAAAAGGGTTCATGATCCAGCAGCAACTGCTTCACCTGGAGACTTGATGGAAATACAGAATCTCAAGCCCTCCCAGACCTACTGAATCAAAATCTGCATTTTTAACAAGATTCTCAGGTAACCTGAATGCATATTAAAGTATGTTTAAAGCACTGATATAGGATACCAAGAGAAAAAATAGACTAGAGAAATAAAGTATAAATACTAGGAAGTACTAAGGTTAGTGATCATGAATTTAATGTGATACAAGTCAGGAGAGTTGTGTGTTTTCTTCTAGCTACATTCAGCTCTACTGACTGAGGCACCAAGAAGACAAAGAGATGGATTTAACCAGGATTTGGTTAGTCAAACAAGTACAGTTAAGGGAGAAAGAAGAAAACTGAAGGACTGTTCAAGGAATGCTAATTATGGACCATGTAATTTAAGCAGGGTAAGGAGAGAACTGAAGACAACAACAAGAAGCAGTTTAAAGGCAGTAAGATCAAGGATCACAGGTATGACAGAGTCTAAGGACTGTTGCAGGGAGTAAACTGGAGAGACAGGAGGTGGTAATCAAGAGAGTAAAATACTTAACACTGAAATTATGGAAGAGGAGCAGTTTTGGGCAAGATATGGTCTACAGTTTGCCACAGGAATTAATGGCTGAGGTAAGGTAAAGAATAAATTCACTGGAGGAGAGGGGCAAAAGATTTAAGAACTAAGACTATCTAGGGGGACACTGAATTCACTGAAGTGATAGTAATCTAGGAAGTTTACAGAGCAAGATTCAAAGCTAAGTGATATTTTTAGATGCAGAGAAGGAATGGTCTGGCAGTAGCAGTGAGGCACAATGAAGTGAGAAATAGGAGTGAGAAATTAGTCATCATTTGAAAAGGCTGCAGAGAATACAAGGTTTTCAGGGAGAGGCAGATTTCCGTTAGAGCAAGGAGGTAGTCAAAGAAAAGGCTAAGGACATACGAGATTTTACTTGACTTACATTGAAACGGGACATTTTAGGAGATGGGGATGTGTGAGAGACAGAGTTAGAAAAAGCAATAATTTATATGAGTAAGAGTCCAGAGTGACGAGGCATGATTTGAGAGACCCAGGCTTCTTGTGTTGACATAAACAGGAATAAAAATGTAAGATTAGTGCTGATAGTCCCAAAGCAGTTAACAGTTTCAAGATTCTGACTTTTAGTTGCCCTGATTATAAGAGTTCTGGGAATCAGATCCGACACCTGCCGATGGGGGCATGGAAGAGAGAGGAATGGTCTTATCCTTAGAGCAAAGGCTCTCAGAACACCTTCACCATGAAGTTTTCCCTGACTGTTCAAGCCTGAAGTAAATGTTTACTCCTCTGAATTTCTATTGTATTTATCAGTATCATTCAACAACCAGTCAACAAGTTTTCGTTATTTTCACTTATTTAAATGTTCACACACTTTCACATCTACTTTCTCACTTACACTCTTTCAGAATGTAGGCCATCACATAACTGTGCCAGAGTACCCACTCAGAGTTCTGTCCCTAGCAGCTGTAAAAAAGCCAAAGGAAAATGAATGTTGCATTAAAATGAACAGATTTAGGTCATCATTTGCTATATTCAGCATTCAGTTATTGGGTATTCCATTCAAACTCCAAAATCTTGGCGGGGGGGTGTCACATGAAGATAAAATGAGAAGGAACAGGAATAAAAATACTTGCTAAAAGATGTAAGGCATGACAAAAAAGGGTTTCAGTGGTCCTCTTCACATGTAAAAATCATGGCATCCTTATTCCTTCTATTATTTTATGATTTGATATATAAATCATCTTGTTAGAACCTCTAACTGATGGAAATGTGAAATTCCAATTTTGTTAGAAAGATGTAGAATCATCTAATATATAAAATCAAAGAGTTTTAGAGTTGAAAACAGAATTAGAGATCATTTGATCAACTTTTATTGGGCTAAACTCAAAAAGCTGGATTTGTGCCGAGTTCTCTGGGTATCACTGATTAGAAGAAAAATTTACTGTGGTGAAGCAGAAAAATGTATTAGAATAAATAGTAAATATATAAAATGCATTTAGTTAGAGGAGCTGTAAAGGAATAACTATATGCTCCTATTTAACTAATTCAGTCGGAACAAAATATATTAAATTGATGGCTATTATAGACTGTATTCCTGTCAAGTATTTCCTTCCATTATGCCATCCCTGCAGAATCTTTGTATATTTCCTGACTGATTGTAATGAAGACATTCTTGGTGACTTAGATGCCAGAAAATAACATAAAATAGAATGCCTGTGGATACAAGTGAGAATATACTCTATAAAAATTTAAGAGTTCACTGGGTAATACAAAAGAATAAATCCTCAAAAAAGGATAATCATTTCATGAATTAACAGTATGAGGAAAGTTTGAAGGAGGCCAGAGTGTTCAAAACTGGTGCTTTATAAATTTATGTATTTTGATTTTAGCACTTCCTAATTCATTTAGTATTCTATTCTGTGCTATGCACTGAGTAGGCATGAAAGGGAATACAGGTTAAGATGCATCACTCCCTCCCAAAAGGTTTGTTGAAAAAGGCAGACAAAATACAAATCGTTGCCAACAAATTACAAACAACATAACAGAAATATGCAGAAAATACTATGGAAAAAAACTGAGAACTAAGTCTTGCTAGGGAATAGAGGAAGACTTCAGAGACTCCTTTTATGTTGTGCATAAGCATCAAACTCAGAAATCAACTTCACTAAAATTTGACTTATGCAATCTCTCATCTCTACTATATACAGGGTGAAACAAAAGTAGGTTTACAGTTGTTCTTATGTAAAATGATACAATAATAAAAAACTCGTTTCGCCTACTCAGAAATGTAGATCCGTTTTTGCCCCACCTTTGTAATATTTCATAGATGTTAGGTGAAAAGTAAGAATAGAAGAAACACGAGAACCATTTAAAAGATTTAGTTATAATTAATTTACAAGTAGCAAAAAAGAAAAAAAAACCAACCAACCAATCACGATTGATAATCAGCCCAAAGCTAACTTTAAAATACATCTGAAGAGACATCTGCCTTCATTAAAAAGAAACAAAAACAAAACCCACCCAAACTTTCAAGGTTGCAACTGAAAGAATAATTTCTTCATAAGGAAGAAACATTAAACCACAGTCCTAAATTGGAATTTCTCTTAGATTATATTGCCTCCACAACCCTGACTGGGAAGAGGACATGCCACTCTAACACTGGTCTAATTGTGGGAAAGAGACTTTTCCTTGATTCCTTATAACACAGCTGAAACAAAAATGGGACATTCAAACATATTAGAGAAAAAGGTTAAGAATAAAGTTAGAAAGATGCAAAGAGAATAACATGAATGTAGAGAATACAGATTATAAACTACCACTTATTTTTAATTTATAATCCAATAAGTGTGTCCCTTCTTTCTCATTCTTGGCCACTCTCCCCAATCTTTAGTCACCACCACAAAAAAGTATGCTCCTAGAGACCCAAAAACTATATCAAGAGAGGGAGCCATCACATTCATTACCAAATCTCCATGGCCAGTTTTCTGGGTTTCTGTTCACGGCTAAGGCCCTGCTTCTTCCCACTAACAGAAACTAGAGATAATTAATTCTTCATAGCTGTATCCCCATTTTTCCAAACCTCAAAAATATATAAATTGATTCCAAAAAGCCTTAATATCATGTCACATGGAGGCAGAGAATGTGGGAAGTCATTCCTTCAATTACTTCTCTTTTGTATCAGTTAAAACCTTGTATCAATGATATCCATTTCAGCTTTCGCAGTATCAGTGGGCTTCTAATTATGAAGACAAAAATTTCAATTCAAAATTTTTTTTAAAACTACAAACAATATTTTTGGCCAAAGAAAAAATTCACAAAAATCAAGAAGTATGAAGTACGAAAGTAAATCTTAACTGAAATCATACATTTAACATGTTCTGAACTAGTGATCTACAGACTCATATACATATAAAACAGTTAAGAATATGAAATTGATTTCAGATATTATCACACTGAGAAAAACTCCTAATTAAGGAAAATACTTTATAAATGAAAATATATACAGAAGAATTTCATAGGAATTAAGTTATTATAACTAAAGCTGAAAACTGTAGTGCTCATCCTAAGGAGTGGTTCTAGTAGTTCTCCAAATAATATCTACTTTAAATAAACTCACTGAATCCACTTGTAAATTATTTCTCTTTGGCTGTCTCATTATTCAGTATGCTTTCAAGGAACATGATGATGAAAGAAGAAAAATACCTCTTTCTAACATAACCATACTGGCAAGAACATCAACATTATCAGTATTCAAAGAATGTCTTGGCAGGTTAAACCTTCATAAAAAGAAGGAACACTATCTAATCCAAGATGTCAAAATAGCAATAGTACTTCTCATATTATATGTAATGTGATTGTTTGTTTCTAATGTAAAAAAGAAAATTTCAAAAAAAAAAAATGATGCCGATATTGTCATGTTTAAATTTTAAGCAAAGGCAAAAATATTCTTCAGAAAAGCACATAAAATATGACAAAAGCATACTTAAAACAAAAAGACTAAGGGCAGAACTGTATGTACTAAATGTTCAAAAAGATGTAAGAAAATGTGACAATGCTATTTTGGGAAGTTTAACAATATATTTTAAAATTTGAGGCACAACAGATTAAGAAATAAGAAAGTAGAAAACAATTTGTATTGAGAAAAACTAGAAGGTAGACGCTTGTCGTAATTTAGTCTGTGATTTCCTTGTGTAATAATAGCTAATATCTAATTTTACCATAACATTTTTGATAATCTTATATATAGTATTTTCATGGTATAACACTCTCAGCATAGTAAAGGCAAACAAGGGATTCAGGTTTGCTCAATATAAGTTCAGATACATTGCCCTTTAAAAATAATAAAATGCAGTACATTACAAGATCCTACTTTCCATTCTCAAAAGAAAATACTTATACTGATGATCTTATAGTAGCTGGGATAATATAAATTTTATAATTTAAAGCTTACGATATATATATATATATATATATATATATATATATTTGACTTTATATATTCATTCCTATTACATGAGCCAACAATCTTGTTTTATTTTTCAATTATGTTTTCTTACTCTCCTTTTCCCTTTAGTTGTACTCACTTTCATAACTATGCAGTCCCTAATATTTTAACTTTTCCATATGTTTTCTCTTCCTGATCACTGTTTCTTCTGTCTTTAATTTTTCCTTAATTGGGTAAATTCAACTTTTTTTTTGTTTGTTAATTTTATTTATTCATTTTCAGAGAGGAGAGAGAGAGGGAGAGAGAGAAACAGAGAGAGAGAAGGGGGAGGAGCTGGAAGCATCAACTCCTATATGTGCCTTGACCAGGCAAGCCCAGGGTTTTGAACCGGCGACCTCAGCATTTCCAGGTCAACGCTTTATCCACTGCACCACCACAGGTCAGGCTGGTAAATTCAACTTTTAATTACTAAATGTTATTTGGATCAAGAGGTCATAGGGTTAGGTTATTTACATGAGCAAGATCGGCCTCCATCTATCAACATTCTGAGGAATCAGAGCATGGTAGAGCTGGAAGGGATCTCAAGGTATCATTTGGTTGAGCTTTATGCCAGCAGGAACAGGTGGTTAACTACTCTATAGTTTTTCTTTCTTTTTTGTTCTTTTAGGACCTAAGATTTTTATTATAAATATTCCACCATAGCTTGGTTTAATACAAAATCTTAGTAACAAGTAAAAATATATGGAGTAGAAAGAAAACTGGATGAAAAAGGTTCTGACCTAAGCACTATTACTTACTAGAAAATATAAAATGATTCCTTTGATCACTCTGAGCTTCAAGTTCCCCATACAAATAGATAATGATGTCTAACTCTCAAAGTTATTACAAGTGCTCTGAAATCTGGAAAAAAACTATATAAATATAATACAGTATTTAAATGGGAATCCATACAGTAGAGCAGTAGTTCTCAAACTTTTTGAAGCCGGGTGCATTTAAAATCCTACAAATAATTGTAGGCGCACTATATATAAATTTCTGAGAAATATGTTATAATAATTAAGTCACACATTAAAGAAAAAAATATAAAGTCCAAGCGTGCTTTTATGATAATTAAATGAAATATGACAAAATTAAATTTATTCTGACATTAAAATACATTTTTATGTTATATTTCTTGAGTTATACTTTTTAGAATTTGTAAAAAAGGGGTTAAAAAATAAAAAAACGACAAAAACGTTATCTTTTTATATATATAGATACATTCTTAGTAAGATTTAGTAAATTCGGCAGGTCCTGGCACGAATGTGTTAAGTTTTTTCATTTGTGTGTTTATGAGGAATATGAGCCTGATGTGTCCAAGCAATTTCTTCAATGTTTGGGCATATATTTGAAAGGCAAATTCTCATTTCCTCATCAATACATTGAAGAATTCCTCTTTTTACTCTTAATTGTATTGAGTGCAGAAAACCCCCACCATATATATCATCTTAACTTTACACCAAACAAAGGACAGAAGAAATTTGCCTCCAGTCTTTTTGGGGAACATAGGGGGTAGTGTAAACAATCCAGCACCACAGCTTAACAGCCTTTTGCAACCTAATCAGGCAAGTGAGGTGGGGGGTTGGGCAGACTGTCAGCTTACAGCTAATTCCCCACACCTGTCCCCCCAAAATCTAAACCCCAAAAACCCTGCTGGTTTTTTTTTTGTGGCAGACAGGGAGAGTCAGAGAGAGGTGACAGAGAGGGACAGACAGACAGGAAGGGAGATGAGAAACATCAACTCTTTGTTGTGATTCCTTAGTTGTTCACTGATTGCTTTCTTATATGTGCCTTGGCGGGGAGGCTACAGCAGATCGTGTTACCACTTGCTCGAACCAGCGGCCTTGGGATCTAGCTGGTGAGCCTTGCTCAAACCAAATGAGCCCACGCTCAAGCTGGCGACCTCGGGGTCTCGAACCAGGGTCTTCCACATCCTGGTCTGATGCTCTATCCACTGTGCCACCACCTGGTCAGGCACCCTGTTGGTTTTTTGGTCCCAACAGGCACACATTTCTCTGGAATACCATAGGGTGCACCTGGAAATCTTCTAGGGTGCACCAGAGAACCACTTTGAGAACTACTGCAGTAGAGTATAAAGACCTGCTCTCTCTAGGCATGTTAGTTTCAAATCCCATCACAACAATTTACTAGCTATGCAACAAAGAGCAAAGTCCTGAACCTCCCTGAGTTCAGTTCAGAGGACAACTGCAAAACTGGTATGTCTACCTCATTTGATTGTTGCTGTGGATTATATAAATTTAATGCACCTACGTAGGTCCTGGCATTATTTAAGTCTTAAATACATGTTAATTCCTTATTCCCCATCAGCTCCCACAGTTCTGATGTGTGGTTCTGCTCTCTTTCCATTAACTATTTCAAGGTACACATGTGGAATGTTATGAAAAACAAAATAATCAAAAATTACATAAACCTTTCTTTCTTTCCCCTAAGATTCATCAAGAAACAAAAGTTCCTCATCAGTCCTGCTTTGAAAAATGGGAAAAACGAGGTAGAATTTATTTTAAAAAACAAACTCTTCCAAAGAAAAAAAGTTTAGACCAGATTATAAAAATTTTCACTAAACTGTGAAAAGAACAAGTCTTTATTCATCTGCATATTTAGAAAGCACTCAAACATTTCTTGGATACAAAAGTGGAATTGCTGACCTTAGATATTAAGAAATGAAAGGTTGAGTCAGATTTTATATAGATACTAGGTAACAAAGTAAACTCTATTTACTAAGATTAAAGTAAAACGTGGACAAAGTTTTGAAGAAAACTCATTACATATCTGATTTAGATAAAATACACTGTCCCTTCATTATATCATATAACAAGAACAAAAATCTTATAGAAGTACAATGCTTACCTTGTTATGTACAAATAGAATCCTTAAGTCAGGTTTAAGTATTCCATAGCTTATGAGGAGATCTAGGACCTTTTTTATTTCTTCTTTACATTTTTTAGCAGTTGAGTAGAACTGCTTTCTTACAGGTATATTCTTAAATAATTTTAAAGCCGTTACAGTTGTACCTGTTGGCAGAAAAGAGGAAAGCAAATTTAGATGCGGAAGGAACATCAGATCTTCAAATCCATATAAAACCAGTAATTCACTATCACTGAAGACCAGTCCTCCTCCAACTTTTGGAACCTAAAGACTTAACTTTGCAAGATATTCTGATTCTGTGCTAGACTCTTCTATTTGTTACAGTACTGATCTGCTCAGTATAATCTCTTTTATGTCGTCTAAACAAGAATCTTATTTTTCCCACTGTAGACACATTCTCTGGCTCAGTATAATGTAGTATCTTAATTCTGCTGGTATTTCAACCACTTGGGGATAATTCTTATTCTACACTTTAAAATATAATATATAGGTGGCTACATAGCCCATGAGATAACCTCAGTTATTCCATTAAAAATTCTTATGTGAGGCCCTCACCGGTTATCTCAGTGGTAGAGCATCAGCCCGGCGTGTGGAAGTCCTAGGTTCGATTCCCGGCCAGGGCACACAGGAGAAGCATCCAACTGCTTCTTCCCCGTCCCCCTCTCCTTTCTCTCTGTCTCTAACTTCCCCTCCCGTAGCCAAGGCTCCACTGGAGCAAAGTTGGCCAGGGCACTGAGGATATGACTCTGTGGCCTCTGCCTCAGGTGCTAGATTGGCTCTGGTTGCAAAGAAGCAAAGGTCCAGATGGGCCGAGCATCGCCCCCTAGTAGGTCTGCCGGGTGGATCCCGGTCAGGCTCATGTGGGAGTCTGTTCCTGCCTCCCCACTTCTCACTTCAGAAAAAAAACAAAACAAAAAACTTACCTGAAATACTTAACTGACCATAATTTACCCTCATTTTCTGAACAATAAATATTCAAAACTGAGTATTTTTTTAAACTGTGAATTTAACTAAAAGGTTGAATAAAGGTATAAAAATTATATTGCTCAAATACCAAGTTGATTCGATTTTATTTAAAAAAAAAAAAAAACAACACTAAATTTGGACCATCTTTTCCTCCAAATGTTTTAGCATAACAGTTGTTTAAAAAGTTCTTGTCTGTTAATTCAAATATCTGGGTCATCTATGAATTTGCTTTTATCAACTATTTTTTTTCTTGATTATGAATCCCATTTTCCTTTTTTCAGATCTCTCAATATTCTTACTTTTGCCAGACACTGTGCATAAAAGAATAATATATAATGAAGTGGATAATATCCCCCTCCCCCCGAAGGCACTTCATTTCCTCTGTTAAGCAGCTAGTGTGAAGAGTGGATCTCTTCAACATGCATATTCAGGAAGTTTTCTGTGCTGGAGACAAGTTGCCCCTATGTTTAGCTCCTGTTCACTTCCAGTTTCAAATGTCTTGAGGATGGATAAACGTCTCTTTCTCTAGCAAGGCTTTGGGACCTAAGCACCACAAGACTTTAAGATCTTTCTCTCTCTAGCTCAGTTCCAACTTTCTTCATCACTTGCTTACTCAGTAAAAGTCCTGGTAAGATTTGGCATTTGTGGTAAACTAGCTCTTTGTTTGAGGATCCCATCTTCCAATCTGTATGTCAACTTGTACGTTGCTATTGACTGTTCAGCTGATTTCTCCTAAGGCTATAAAAGATCCCATGGCTATAGCAGGCTTGTTATTTTGCCTGCTAGGCCTGCAGACTCAGTTAATGTTCCCAGGGATGCAAGTTGCCACCAGTCTCTTCTTATCTAGGAAGGGGTCATCTTTCTCTTGAACTTAATTCATTTAAATTTCTTTGTGACACAGTTCTTAAATGGGTTTTAAAAAATAAAGTTTAAAAAATTCTGTGTTTTTCTCCTGGTTACACAGAAAGCAGTAGTCTCTTGAAATCCACATCCATCATTTTCTCTTGCTGAACAGATATACTCCCATCCCTTCTGAACTACCATTTTTAAACTCAAATGTTCTTCTGAAAAAATCTGCTAACTTTCCTCTTGGCAGCTACAAGCCGTTTTTTACTGTAATTACTTATGTTCTCCACTAGCCTCTGACAAATATAATGGAATATACTATAACTGTGAACAGATGTGAAGGAAGGCAGAGAGAAATCAGTATAGCAAAATATAAATGTGTTCGTGAAAGGAAAAAGTGTATGTTGATCTAAAAAATATTATCAAAGACCACACTATACCCAGTCCATATATTAATTTGTAAATAATTGCTTTAGCAGCTAAAAATATTCTTTCAGAGTAAAATGTAAATTCCAATAAGTCAAGAACTATATGTTGGAATAAAACTTAATGATGGAAAATTTTGCTGATTCCAAATGAAATATATAGCCTTAAAAAAAAAGTACCAAGTAATATTGGCCAATAGGGAGGAGGCCCTAGTATACTATCATATTTTACAAGAGAACTGCTCAGCTCTCTAACTTTAGCACATTCTACAAACACCAGAATTAAACTGCAGTCCTGTGATATGCTCCGTTATATTTTTACATGACGCCTATGTTATGCCATTTTTATATCAGCAGCTATTTATATTCCTAATGTAAAGAGGTGTGATTGCCTGAATATATCAGTTTCCCTAAACTATTTAATAAAGTTCCATTCTCAAGATTAAAACATCTTTCAATGCACGCACAATCATACACAACAAGGATTTACCAAGAACATGATGTTCTACTCTAATAACAGGGTAGAGAAAGGAAATACTCTGATCAGAGTACTTTAAATATACTACTTCTGATATCTGAGAAATTCCTAAGACAGAAGAAGTACTAGGAGATGTTAAAAGAATTTTTCGAGGAAAGTAAATCAATTTAGAAAGTTTAATATTGATTATTTAGGGTAAAAGGACTAGAAGTAATGACCAAAAAGATATGACTAAAAAATAATTTAGTCAGTGTTGTTGGTAAAAGAATTTAAAAGCTGAAGACTTATTTTTATATTTCTTGTTAATTTTTTAAATGTCTTAAAATAGAAGTGAACAGAAGGTAAGGGTAATTTTAAATGACATACTGTTAAACACATAAATCATTTTAAATGGTTAGGCTAATCCATAAAACAAATACCTACACCAGAACTGGAACCTCCATTAAGTGATTTTTAAACATTTTGAAATATGCTTTTCAAAAGGGTAACAAATTTTCCAATGCTTTAAGATTCTGTTGTTAAGTTGTCCCTGCATCTATAGTTAGGCTATCTACAGGTATCATCCTACCAAATGGTATGAGGAATAACTGCTAAGTAAGGATGTTTACACCACAGCAGAAATTAATCTACAAGAACCCTAAATGCACAGGTATTAATTAAGATGGTTGAACTGTAGTTTTATCTTACACAGAAAATATTTAAATGGAAGCTGAATGACAGCTGGTGGTGAAATGTGAGTCCGTGATTCAACCACTCAGAAACTACCGGCACTAGGCAATATAAATGTAAAATACTTTGGAAAGTGTTTGTGGGCTTCTATAATATGTTCACCTAGAACAATTTGAAACTAAGAGAATTTTTCCGTTGTTTTCCTAGCCAATCAACTGTAATTAGGAGAAAAAAAGTGAGCTATGAAAGGCAATTACAACTGGTTTAAAACTACTGACTATGCAAGTATGTTGTTTCTTAAGGTAAAATAAATATTGTTAAAGAAAATAAGGTTCATTTATTGACTATAGAAATTCCTAAATATGCAGACCTGATCTCACTTACTAAAAGTAGAAGACTTAGGTCAGCAAAAAAAGAAAAATCAGAAAATGAGCAAAGATCAGAAGGATTTCATATTGAAGAATTGTTATTTCATAGTTTTCATGGAGATAGGAAAGCATGCAAAGTATGAGTGATGCAAAGCCATTGGCCATCCAAATTAGACTGGCTACTACTAAGATAAAAATAAATGCATTTAAATTTTATAAGGTAACTAGATTACTTAAAAGTACTCTACTGGATAGCCACTCGAATATCTCCTAATGGTTTCCTAATTTGACTCCTAAGAACTGGGGTCAGAGCATTTCTGGAGAGGAACCATATTTAAAAATGCCTTCTCTTTGTCCTAATCTTCCATATATAAAAAGAAAAAGAATCACAACATATTATTTTTAAGTAAAATAAATATTATACATACATCAAATTAATCAGTAATTTGATGAGCTTATTTCTATTAACTGAATAAATGAGAAAAAATGTTAGTGTGTTTTCTTAGAGGAGTTTCTATTAACTCTTTCCCCCGTGTGGATATAAAAATGTTAATTTTTTTTTTTTTTTGTATTTTTTTTTATTTTTCTGAAGTTGGAAACGGGGAGGCAGTCAGACAGACTCCCGCATGCCCCCGACCGGGATCCACCCGGCACGCCCACCAGGGGGCGATACTCTGCCCCTCTGGAGCGTCGCTCTGTTGCATCCAGAGCCATCCTCAGCGCCTGGGCCATCTTTGCTCCAATGGAGCCTCGGCTGCAGGAGGGGAAGAGAGAGACAGAGAGGAAGGAGAGGGGGAGGGGTGGAGAAGCAGATGGGCGCTTCTCCTGTGTGCCCTGGCCGGGAATCGAACCCAGGACTCCTGCACGCCAGGCGGACTTAATGGGCAAACTAATCAGTTAATAACTGAAGGTCTATTAAAATAAAAAAGAATGAGAGAATTTGTTATCAGTGTTAAGATAAAATAAATTTCAATGAAGACAAGTCATTTGAAAAATATAAATCTAATAATTTAACATTAAAGCTGGAGATAAGAAACAACCAAAAAAATATATAGTACTTTGAAATCTACAGGGAGGGACAACAAAGTTAAAAATGAATTTTCAATACAAACTAGAGAAGGGCAAACAATAAAAACACAAGTCCCTTTTCAGATCTAACAATTATTTTTGGACATGACTCTAAAAAAGTCGTACCTTTTATAGTCTCACAACTTTATCCTATTACCACAAGTTAGCAGTATAAAAAGGATTAAAGGAGAAATATGAAACATAAGTCTGAAGAGATATTTCTTCCCTTAGAAAGAAATAATAGAGGTACTTAGAAACTAAGAAGTCAATTAAAATACAATAAAATTACTTGAATGTATAAAACACTAAAGAACTAAATGACCAACAGCAATAATAAACAATAATAATTAATGTATTTATTTACTTTAAATAAAGGGAATAGGTGGGTAAGAGTATTAAATAAAATATTAGCAATAATAATAGTTTTAAGTGAATGACGGATACACTATTCTATCTACTTGTGCACATACTTGAAGTTTTCTGTAAAAATAGTTTTAAATTATTTATTTAATCATAAAATCTGGGTATGGTTTATTACCATAATTACCAAATCAATGTTTAAGCAAGTCAATAAAATGTTATCCTTCATATATAAAGAAGACAGCAATAATCCAGCAAAAGTAAAATAATTGCTCTTTCAGTTTTTAGAGGAGTAACTAATCCTGTTGTTGTCCAAAGTCTTTCTCACACAGTTCCTCTTGAGAGCAACTCCTAAGCATTTAGGAGACTGGCTAAAGTGCAGGCTGAACGTTCACTTGGAAGTTAACTAGCTATTATCAGCACCAAACACAAAGCAGTACATTTGAACTCAAGGAGTGAGAATTTTTTAAAAATAAATAATTAAGACAGAAAAGGCCAAGAAAGCTACAAGGCTATTTTCTCTTACCTTGACCAAGATGTGAAGGTTTGTGAGAAATTACGTGGCCACTGCCATCTAAAACATACTGGGTGCTAAAATTATCATCAGCTGTCCTTGTTGTAATTAAAACCTGGAATTAAAAAAAACACCTCTAATAAAATTATGATTTTTGCAGAGAACTCATTCTCAAACCAGATTTAAAATAATTATCATATATTTATTTAAAAATGAAGAATTTTACATAATAAATTCTTATGACCCCTCTTCTTATAATATTACTTAAAATTATACTAATAAGTAATAGGTCAGTTTATATATTTTTTGTTAAATTACTGATTTTTAAATATTTTACTCTAGTTAAAACACTCATATATAATGTAGTATACCTGAAACGGCTATTTTTATTATATGTATTATGTGACTTACATTTGTAAATCAAATACTTCAAATATACTAGGAAAATTTGCTTTTTAACAACTATTTCCATAAATTTGTTGGTAAATAATCCTTTTGTAAAGTAATCATCCTCTCCTTTTATATTCTGTTTAAAACTGCACTTCTGTATTTCAAGTCAATGGTTCAAAGAATAAAACACGCAAATCAACACATACATCTGTATAGCTAATTTCTGTTTAAACCCAAGCTTTGAACTCACTGTTTAATGTGAAATTTTTATTAATTAAAAAGTTTATTAATCAGAAAATACTGAGCTGGGTGGCTCAGTTGGCTGGACCATCTTCCTGATGGGCTGCAGATCAATCTCTGGTCAGGGCAGATACAATCAACCAATGAATGCATGAGTAAGTGGGAAAAAAATTTATGTTTCTCTCTTTTTTTCTCTCTCTCTCCCCTCCTCCCAAAAATTGATTTAAAAAAAAAGTTTAGCATTAAAATATCTAAGTATAGCCTGACCAGATGGTGGCACAATGGATATAGTGCATCAACCTTAAATGCTGAGGACCAAGGTTCGAAACCCCAAGGTTGCTGGTTTGAGTGTGGGCTCATGTGGCTTAAGCGCAGTGTCACCGGCTTGAGAGTGGGATTATAAACATGACCTCATGGTTGCTGGCTTGAGCCCAAGGTCAATGGCATAACCAAGGGGTTACTGGCTCAGTTGGAACCCCCAGTCAAGGCACATATGAGAAAGCAATCAATGAACAACCAAAGTGCCACAAGGACAAGTTGCTGCTTCTCATCTCTCTCCCTTCCTGTCTCTCTGCCTCTCTCTCTTCCTCTCTACAAACAAACCAATAAATCTAAGTATTAGAAAGGGTTTCATTCAGAGTGAAACATTTCCTATGATGTTATAGACATAGAAATATAAACTTAAGGAGGTTTGCCCTCTGTCAGTTTTCTGTTTGTCTATCTGATGAAATTAGTAGGAGAGTGTAACAATATTAAACCACATCCTTGCCAGAAAGGACCACAGGTGGGGAGTGAGGATGCTGGCAGAGAAAGCAGGGTAGATTCAGAAACGGGTAGCCTCCTTACACTTCTGGTGAGCAATGCTGACCCCAAATTGGATGCAGTCTTTCTTGGCCATACTTGGACTAAGCAGAGATGATTATCTTAAAATAAATCTATATAATTAAGAAAGAAGTCCCAAAGATCGAGGTCCACTGCTGGAATTCAGCTACGGTAGGTCCAGTTGAGTCAACATGTGATGGTTCTGTCACCCTGTTCTAACCATGCACTGATTTACTGTAGGCCATAGGGCTCTGTAGAACATGTGGGTACCATGATTGTAAAGTCACCATTAAAAAGTATGGCTTCTCTAACCGACAATCCCAGTATAATCCATTAGGTTCTTTCTTAGGATGACAGCCATACTATGGGGTACTGCTGCTCCAAGCTGCTATTTCTGTAATAACATTTCTCTAATACTCTTATTTTACTTCTTCCAAAAATATATTTCATGGTTCAAAATTCGTATAATTTAAAACTTTTCCTGACAACTGATCTTAATCTTCCCTGCTACATCACAACTCCATTGTGTCCAATGATTTCTTCTAGTTTGTCAAAATAAGACAGATTGCTAGAGACTTTTTCTCTAATTACTCCATGATTCTCCCTTTAAAAACAATTCTACATTTAACCAACCACTTCTCCAAAATGCCAAGGTCAATTGAATTCTATTTGTATTCTCCAAAGAGCTAGCCACCTGACCTAAAGTTGGTGTCACTGAGCAAAGGCGGCCCTGGAACTCTGAGTTCTAGCACTGACTTTGCCAGTTGCTTGCTAGATAGTACTGAATAAATTACACTATCATCTTTAAGGGAAAGGTGATGAGAAGATGAAGATGATGCTAATACTTTATAAAGTTACATGAGTTTTTGTTTTAACTCTGTCAAAGCACTTTATAAATATTAACCTGTTTATCTTTTAAAATCAGTAAATAATAGATATATTCCAGCCTAGATAAGTAAACTGAAGTACTAAAAAGCAAAATAGGACCTTGAAGATCATAATGTAACATTTATGTTAAAATAAAAATATAATATATAACAATATTATTTTCTGACATTAAAATTTTAAAAATTAGAACATGTAGAGTACTATGAAAATTCATTTAGATAGGAAGTGCTCTGCGATCCACTGCTAAAGACAGTGAAGGATAAAGCGCATAAGCATGTTTCACAAATTCACAAAATACAGCGTGTTCCTCAGAGGAAGGAATTGTATTTCAAGAGTTCATTTCATCATATGACCCTGTGTCCTGGGCAGGAAACCTTTTTTTGGACCAGGCACAGGTTCAGAATGTGTTAGCAGTCCACTAGCTAGCATCTGAATCTGCAGTAATTCCACCTCAGAAGCATCTCTAATATTACAAATTATTATATTACTGGTGCCTCTTACTGGAGACATTGAGGAATTGTGGCAGTGAATGAATGTAGTGGTGTTAATAAAAGAAATAAAGATATTTATTTGAAGAATTTTAAAAAGAAAAGTTTTAGAAGTTCTCAGAGGACCTTTGAGGGTATATAGCTATCAGCTATTTAAAACTGACTCTGACTCTTGCCAGGTTAGAGCATCGTCTTAATTCACAAAGACTGTAGGTTCAATCCTCATCAGGGCACATATAGGAAGAGACTGATGTTTCTGTCTCTTTTTCTCTCCCTCCTTCCAAAATCAATAAATAAAACAAAAAAATTGATTCTGGTTCAGTTACTGAGTTCCAAAATATTACAGTACTATAATACTATAATACTGTAATATGTATAAAAAAAACCTTGTTTTTTTTTAATCAATTTTTTGGGGGTGGGGGAGAGAAAAAGAAACTTAAAAAGTACAAAGCTAAAGTTACATAAAAGCATTTAAAGTTTAGATAAGCACAATTTTTCTCAATGTTTTAGATAACAAAGAGATTAAAAACTCATAATACATCCTGGTAATTCATGCAAAAAATCCTCCCTTGATAAAAATTCATTTAAGATAACTATGTTAAAGTTGTGTTTTTGTTTTTACTGACTTCTGGAAGAATGCCCCATACATGAGTCTGAACACTAAAGTAAATGGTGCTCATGATTCAATTGAAATATGGATTTTTGCCTGGATGATTGAAATGTTTTTCTTACTGTGCGTATGTTTGCCTGCTTGTGCATAGATGTATATTAACAAAAGCAGTATATCAGAACTTTCTCCTAGATACTCCACTGTGGAAGACTAGCAACAGAGAGATCTTGGCCCTGGCTTTTCCCTTTTCAATAGGGTGAGGAGGTTGTATTTAAGAAACAAAATCTTTAAAAATTCCTATGCCTATTCTAACTAAAGTTCTAAAGGACATAGACAGTATCCTACAGGGTAGCAGGAAGCAGGAACCATCAGGATGATTCTAGGGGCTTCCTCATATCCTTTTACAGCTAAATGGGTCCGCTCATAAGGGAGTCTCAACTTCCATCTTCAAAACATAATCACTTAGCTTCTCATTCTGCCTTCTTTAAGTCATAGAGTATTAATATAATGGATAACAGTAACAAACCTACAGTTCCATATTAGCTCATCACAAAATTATGTATATGAACTTGACAGATCAGAATAATACCCAGCCTGTGTAATCACTTTAAGAAATCAGATGAATAAATCAATAAACATGAGTATTATGGAGAGGATGACTGGCAATTCTTATTCTTCTGAGGGAAAACCAAAAGAGAAAACATGAACTTATGCAACAAAATAAGACCTTTGGTGAAAATCAGAAAGAATTTACCTAGGAACAACTGTAAAATTTTCAAAAGTATTGAAGAGTTCATACAACATTGAAAGTTGAGGTGAAATATTTCTTGTCAACAAGGAAATGAGCAAGGCTGATGATATCATAGCCTATATGATGCAGCTGCATACTACTTTGCAAATGTAAGTCCAGAGTAAAAGTAACTCACTGAATGGCACATGACAATATTCAAGATACTGTAATGTGTATTATTTCCTTTGACCCTCAATCATTATCCTCACTTTCCAGATTAAAAAAGAAAAAGATTCTCAGAAAAGCTAACCTACTTTATGTCTTTGGCCAAGTCTCTTATTCAAATGCTTGGGGCTGAGAATTAGTCTTTTGACTTCTAGTTCAGTTTGTTTTGATTTTAAGAAAACAAAAACTATTCTATAGTCCTAAAACTGAGGTATGATTTAGCCTCCATTTATAATCCAGTTCAAAAAGCTCTTGAGTTTTTAAAATAGTTCTTTGAAGGAAAACGATCATTTTTAATATTATGTATATAAAGTATGTTTATAAATAAATAACATATATGTATTTCCTGTTTTATTATATGACAGGAACATATACAATTTTCATAAAAATTTTTATGAACAGGTCAAAACAAGATTTTTACTCTCTAGCTCATTCTACTCAACATGCTTAGTCAACGGTATCAGAAACTTAACACTGAATAATGACAAATATACGAAAACTTTTACCCTATCAACAACAATAAATTTCAAGAGAAGTTATGTTTGATGATGTTGTTTAAAGAAAACCATATCAATCTGTGCCAGTCATTGATAATCATTGATTATGAAATCAGTAATCCCATTAAAAAAATTTAATAGGATACTCTGTAGACAAAGAGAATGTTTTATTCCTTTGGGCTGTTTAATTCTAATATTGAAAGTCACTTCATTATCAATAAACTAGAAAATTGACCATTCTTTTAAAGTATATAAGGAATATAGAATTAGATGTATTTTAAATTTCTCCAGTCAAATTTGGCAAAGCCTACTTTTTTTATTTTTATAACTAAAATCATTAACATATTTAAAATTAATAATAAATAATTTCAACAATTGGAGTTTTGGGGAATAGCTGTTTAATATTGTGAAAGAACATTATCCCAATTATACAGTATTATTAATTAAATGATTTACATCTGTATGATTAAAATCATCTCCATCAATTAGTTTGGCAGATAAAATAACCAAATATTCATTTTTATTATGTAACAGCAATCTCCATCCAAAAGTTTTCAAAATAACGGGAGCCTTAAACTAAATATGCAACTTCTATATATGAAACTTCAATTCTCAGTGGTGAAGAAGATTAAGTTTAAAAAGTAAATTTTTTCCCAAAAAAAGAACTCATTAAGTTTTCCTGAAAAACATTTTTAAAAAAATATAACTTACTTCAACAAATGTATATTGCTTTCTATAGTTCTGAAATACTATTCAGAATCCTCCCACATAAGTTTCAATTTGACTTCTTGGTAACCTACTGATCGAGCTTACCACTGCAAGCCTGGGATATCTATTATTTAAATATGAGGTACTTTTAAGCTTATAAATATCTTTCTAACCACTCTAATAAGAAAGCAGCATGACTTACTATGGAAAGCTCAGCAGTGAAAGGCAAGAAATAGAAACTGACTTTCTGGTTTCACCACCCATTACATATGTATCAATACACAATTTTCATACTTTCTATTCACTATACACAGTTCCTCTGAAATAAACTTAGCACAGGGCCCTGCACACAATGAAATACCAGCTGACAGATTATTAGACTATGTTTTAAAATTGGGGTGAGAAGAACTGGCATTTAATCTTCATAAGACCTCAGTTTCAGTTATTATAACACCTCATTGTACGGTTGCTTACACATGAAGGAGACTGAGATGGGAACTAGTAAGAAGGATATTTATTAGGAAGTGCTTCTAGGATGATCTGTGGGGGCAGAACAGAAAGAGAAGTGACACTGTGCCAGTCACAAGGCCTTGGCTGACCCGAAGGGGGCACTCTAGAGCACAGATAGCATGTCAGAGTTGTGAACTGGAACAGGGCCTTTACAACCCCTTGTCACTAGATGCAGGTGCCCTGTACGACATGAGTAAGGCAATTCTCTTTAGCTGAGGTAAGCGCAATCTGCAGAGGGAGACTCAGCTGTGAGCATTCAGTTGCCAAAACTCTTGGCAGCTGGGAGAATGAGTGCTCAGTACTGAAATGGGGGTCTGGGAAGTGACTAGAGTCCATTACTACTACTACCACCCAAGTTCTGTGTTTCCTTTGGCTTTCAGGCACAATCAAACCTAAATCATCATAAAAAATTTTGTCTGTGACAAAAATCATACATATTCTAAGATTCTACTTAGATCAAGTTCAAAAACAGATAGACCTAATCTATACTGACATAGCTCAGAGGAGCAACACTCTGAGGAGGGGGCATGAATCTTCCGGGGGGTTGACAACGGTCTATATATGTATCTAAAGTATACATATGTAAAAATTCATATGGAGTGTATGGCTGTATACACACACACATATATATTTATGTGTGGTTCTCCCAAAGATTTATAAGCAAAGAGATTCCACAAAATGCTGTTAATATTTTCTGCAAGCATTTGACATTAAAATGTGAAAACTGAAAATAAGTTTTTAAGCTTATATAGTTCTCTATTATTGTGATACTTTGGGGATTCTTTTACTCCTTTTGTAATTGTGGTGAGAAGAATTATTTCATTTATATTCAAGCAATTCAAATGCCTCAAATATGAAACAAAAGATAAAATGAGGCCCTGGCTGGGTAGCTCAGTTGGTTAGTGTCACCCTAATACTCCAGGGTTGCGGGTTTGATCCCTGGTCAGGGCACACACAAGAATCAACCAATGAGTGCATAAAGAAGTGGAGCAACAGATCGATGTCTTGCTCTCTCTCTAAAAAATCAATAAAAAAGTGATACAAGAATTAAAAAAAGAAAATAATAAACATAGATATCAACTGGGTTCAAGTAATCAGATAAAGAAAGAAAACAGAGTACCTCTGGATAAGGACATGCAAGCAGCCATAAATAAAATCAGAGAATTACAATGTAGATTTGGATAAATCACACGGCTTATGTACAACATATTTTTAAAGACTAAGTTTAGTGCTGCCACCTAGCAGACAAAGTAAATAATGACTAAATTCAGTTCTGAAAGGTAATATAGATCTTAGAAAACACAGAAATATTGTATACTAAATTATACAGTTTTCAACAATACTGTACACTGCCAAAATAAAGCTTAAAAACTACTGCCAAATTTCGACAGCAACTAGGAAATCAAGTACTTATGTTCTCAAATAAATTATATGATTTCTAAAATAGCCACCGAGAGCTTAAACAATAGAACTAGTACTGGGAGCTTCAGAAGTTCCCTGGTTCAAATCCCATCCCACTATAAAAAGATGCTTTCTGCAAGATTCCAGAACTAAAGGTTCTCATATACAGTCTCTAGGGAGAATGATGGGCAGTGCCCAATTGTACCCTCTAGTCACTCTTCCCTAAAACCTATTTGAAAACTGGGTAAACTTTAAATAAAGCAAGTGCTGAGAAAAATAACAGAAGTGTAGGGGGTGCTGGTTTTGGGGTAGAAGTTTTAAGCAGAGTGCACTTAAGGAATGACAAGGCGTTTCCTCCTTTAGTGATGCAGAAAGAAAGGGCCCACAGTCCCCTATGCTAGGGTAGCAAAATCGGCCACTTTAAACTCCACTTGCTCCCCCACCCACAATTTTTCTTTCTTACTTAAGTATCATCTTCCAGAGCCCCACACTCAGAGTAAATGAATACCTAGCTGGGACCCTATCCACAAAAAAGGAGAAAACCTGTACTAGAGCAACACTGTGAAGGGCAGAAGGGCAGAGGGAAGACCACAACAAGCCTGGAGAATATATCCCTTCTAGGGAGACTAGGCTACAAAAAAGTTGTCCAGAGACCAGAGAAGGAGACAGAAACATCTTGTGTCCATGACACTTTTCACAGACAACAGGTATAAAATCTTATCATTTTATTAACCTGAACATTCTTACCTAGTCTGCCAGCCTAAACACAAAAGAAGATTTACACAGCCACTGGCACACATATACTATCACTTTATTGACAGAGCCTAACACACATAGACAGTACAGCACAAAGAATAACGTGATAAAACACAACTGAGATACATGCAAATGAAGAGAACAAGGTTTGAGATGATCTTTGCCATAAACTAACTGTATAATCTAGACAGAGGCAGTGAATTATTTTTGGTACAAGGCAATCAAGTGGGCCAGGCACTGAACTCAGGGGTTTATAAACATAAAGCACCTAACCATCGGTCAGGAGAGCAGATCTCTAGGATCCAATCTGCCTCTAATTAGGGGTAGAAGGCAACTAAATCCACATCATAGGGCACAATCTAATTCTATGTATTGACTAGAGTGGTATTTCCAGGATGAGTTCCACAGAACCACAACAGAAACACCAATCTTTCTCAATAAAAATGTTTCATAATCAAGTAAGTGGCAGAGCAATGCACCTACCATAAACCACCAACCTCACAATACACTTTAATATAATTAAGACTCTGAAAAGCACTTCTAGTTAAGATACCCATTTAATTTTATTGAATACATTTTCCCCAAACAAATGGGCCACTAAAGCATTTTTTTCTCTGCTAAATATAAACACTGGAACACACACTTTGCTATTCCTCCAAAAATTAAATAGGATTACGAAATGACCCAGCAATTCCACTTCTGGGTATATACCTCAAAGTGAAAACAGGGATTCGAACAGACCCTTAGTACACCAATAATTACAACAGCATTATTCACAATAGAAGCCAAAAGATGGAAACAAATGTCCATCAATAGATGAATGGATAAAAAAACTTGTTTAAAGATTCAATAAAATATTAAACATACAATGAAATATAATGAAATATATTCAGCTTTTCTTTTTTCTTTTTTTTTTGTATTTTCCCGAAGCTGGAAATGGGGAGAGACAGACAGACTTCTGCATGCACCCGACCGGGATCCACCTGGCATGCCCACCAGGGGGCGACGCTCTGCCCACCAGGGGGCGTTGCTCTGTAGCGACCAGAGCCACTCTAGCGCCTGGGGCAGAGGCCAAGGAGCCATCCCCAGCGCCCGGGCCATCTTTGCTCCAATGGGGAGCCTTGCTGCGGGAGGGGAAGAGAGAGACAGAGAGGAAGGAGAGGGGGAGGGGTGGAGAAGCAGATGGGCGCTTCTCCTGTGTGCCCTGGCCAGGAATCGAACCCGGGACCCCTTGCACACCAGGCCGACGCTCTACCACTGAGCCAACCGGCCAGGGCTCAACTTTAAGAAGAAATGAAATTCTGATACAAGTTATATGTACACACTTTGAAGACATTAAACTAGGTGAAATTAGCCAGACACAAAAGGACAAATATTGTATGACTCCATTTATGTGAGGTACCTAGAATAGTCAAATTCATAGAGTAATGGTTATTAGGGGATTGGCCAAGGATGGGCCAAAAGGAGAATGGGGATTTATTGTTTAACGGATACAGAGTTTCAGTTTGCGGTGATGAAAAAGTTCCAGATATGGATAGTGTTAATGGCTGCACACAACGTGAACATACCTAATGCCACTCAATTGGTACACTTAAAAATGGTTAAACTTGTGATGGAAATAGACTAGACTTCAGTTGGTCAGTATTCAAGAGTACACAGATGTCCTGTTATAAAATTGTACACCTGAAATTTGTATGTTATTAACCAATGTCATCGTGTTTAATTTTTAAAAAGTGGTTAAAATGGTGAGTTTTATGTTATGCATATTCATCACAATTAAAAAAAAAATACTCTTTGCCAAATACTGGCTTTGTTTTTTTAATTCTAATATTCTATGATTATAAAATCACTAAAAGAGTCAATATAAAGTACCTTACCTCAGCTACACAACAAATTGACCCCAAGGCTTCGCCACGAAAACCATAAGTTGTCAAATTTTCAAGATCTTCATGACTAGTTATTTTTGAGGTGTAGTGCTTCATTGCCATTACAGGTGCATCAGTAGCCTTAATACCTTCACCATTATCTCGCACTTCAATTTTATCAAATCCATAATTTTCCTATACAAAGTTAAGAATACTTTTAGTATGTCAAGACATTAAACTGTTGCATTTAGAAACAGAAATGAAATCATTTCATCATTTATTCTTTATGGAAACCTAGTCTTAAGGAAGTAATAGTTTAATTTTTTTTAAGTCTACCAACTCCTAGTTATGACTAGGGCAAGTCCTTCATTCTTCCAGAATGCAGATTCAATAGTAAAATAAGAAAAGTCAGCCTGATCTATAAAGTTCCTATAAACTGTCAGTATCATAGGTATTTACATTTAAAGTTGATTTAAAAAAACTCTTCTAAATTATAAGTACCTTTGTATATGTAGTCTCTAACAAATAAAACTCCAAAACCATAAAAACAATGCCCTCCAAGAGTCTAACACTTATTACTCTTAAACCTGATTTGTAATACTTTCTCCCTTGAACTACTTGTCTTCATAAGAAATTTAAGCATTTACATTAAAACTAAGTATTTTTCTACATATTCATCTAACAGGAAACTGCTGAGAAAAATACACCTAATGTGGCAATCTTAGTTTTTAATTTGAAAAATCAAGAAAAACCCCCCTCAATTCATACCTTAGTATTTGTTATCTAATACTAAAAATATTCATACAGTCTGACCAGGTGGTGGTGAGATGCTAAGGAGCCAGATTTGAAACCCTGAGGTTGCCAGCTTGAGTGCGGGCTCATAGACATGACCCTGTGGTCATTGACTTGAGCTCCAAAGGTCTTAGTCTTGAAGCCTAAGGTCACTTGGCTTGAGCAAGGGGTTAATGGCTAAGCTGGTGCCCCCAGGTCAAGGCACATATGAGAGGCAATCAATGAACAACTAGAAGTGCCACAAGGAGTGGACGCTTCTCATCTCCCTTCCTGTCTGTCTTTCCCCTCCTCTCTCTCGCTAAATATATACATATAAAGCACACATAAAAAATAAAATCTAAGTTCCTATAGTAATCACACTTTCTCTGAATATCATATTCTAAATTTGGCACTAAACTTCTATCACAAACTTGACTTCACAAAGTTTTGTGTGCATAGCCACAGATACAAGTTTTAAAGGGGAAAAAAATCTTTCTATAATTACAATGACTCAGGTATTTAAAATAATACCACATCTTTTTGATAACTTAAATTATTTAATACTATTTATGTCAGTATTTTTTAGATAAGATATACAAGGTGTTGGGGGAAAATCCAGTATTTAGTTCCTCATCTTTTTCCAAACTAAAATTAAATTATTCTAGGAATAGCTAGTCTGCTTTTTACAGAAAAATCATTAACTACAGCAATGCAAGTGTTTCTTTTTTTCTTCCTCTTCTTTTCCAAGTGAGAGGAGGGGAAATAATAGACTCCCACATGTGCCCCAACCGGGATCCACCTGGCAACCCCATCTGGGGCCAAACTGCAAGTTTTTCAACATAAATAAGAACTCTAGTTATCTGATAAAAATAACACAACTATGTTTAAATGTTTAAAACAATATCAATCTCTTTAGCTAATTAGGAAGACATTCCTAGCCAAGACAGTTCTTGTATGAAATCCTAATAAAACAGTCCTTATTATGTATATCAGGCCTTATTATGTATAGTAACAGAGTTGTTTATTTTAAAACTCTACAAACCAGAGAAAAAGAAACTGATAAACGTCAAGGGACTAGAATACAGCAAGATAAAAATGTGTGCTTTCATTTACTTTATAAAAGTTTTATTGGGATGAAATTGGCTTATAAAATTATACAGGTTTCCAGTGCACGATTCTATAGTACATCATCTGTATATTGCATTGTGTGTTCACCACCTCATTTACTTTTCAAAGAGAACTTTGGTTGGCTCTGAAACATCATTCTTAAAAACTATGTTGTTTTTCAGAGAACTTGAACAAGATTTGTTAGTCTGCCCAAGATTCTTAAGTGAAATATGTTAGTTATAATTATCTAATCCTATTTAATTACTATCAATTTTACTAAAATCAGACTAAAGTGAATACAGACGATGTCTGAAAAAAAAATTACTTTCTTTGGGTTTCATAATTTTTTTCCATGGTTTATTTTATTTTATTTTATTTACTGACTTTTTTAAAGAGAGAGAAAGAGAGGGGAAAAAGGAAGGGGAGAAGGAGAGGGGGAACAGGGAGAGAGAGGGAGAGAGGGAGAAAGAAACATTGATCAGTATGTGCCCTGATCAGAAATCAAACTGGCAACTTCTGCATATCCAGACGATGCTCTAGCCAACCGAGCTATCCGGCCAGGGCAATTTCCCCCCCATGTTTATAAACCTTATATTTAAAAACAAAATAGCAGTTCTCAGAATCAACTAGAAACCCGTTAGAAATGCAAATTCTTGGGCTCCGCCTAGAATTTGAAATTCAGCAGCACAGTAACTTTTTAACAAACTCCTTAAATAACGATGATGCACCCAAGCACTGTGAGAACCACTGGCAAAGAAGATCTTGAATGGGTGTTAAGAGTCAGAAAGACCTGAATTCCAATCTCAGATTCCCTATTTATGAATTATATGACTTTGGGCAAGTTCTCAAAACCTTAATAATTTGTAAAGTGGGTATGGTAGTAGTTAATTCACAGAGTTTTTATAAAAATTTTATAAGATATAAATATCTATATGAACAGGGTAGGTCTCTTTCCTACAAATATATTTGCATCAGTATTATTTCTAATACTATATATAATACTACAAATAATGATAATTAGATTACAAAAATTGTATTCTTATATTCACTCAAAGAAATTTCTTTACTATCTATGCATGACTTATATACCACTCACGATTTATGTAATAGGTACTGGCCAGGTATGGTGAACACAAAATTGAAAAAAATATACATCTTGCCTCTATGAGCTAGAAATTTATAACAGAGGATGCAGACATGCAAAATAACTAATAAATCATTAGTGTCACATCACATTAACTCAAGTTGTTTAACAATAGCACTTAAATTTTAAAATATGTTCCTGACTGGTGGTGACATAGTAGATAGAGCGTTGACCTGGGATGCTGAGGTCCAGGTTCAAAATCCAAGGTTGCTGGCTTGAGCAAGAGGTCACTGGCTCTGCTTGAGCCCCCCCGTCAAGGCATGTATAAGAAGCAATCAATGAACAACTAAAGTGACGCAAGGAGTTGCTGCTTCTCATTTCTCTCCCTTCCCGTCTCTCTCCCTTCTCCCCCTCTCTCTTGCACGTATGCTAAATAAAATAAAATAAAATAAAATAGTGAGAACTATGAAGCAATAAAGAAAATGTTTTTTAAATTAGGTTAGGTAGAAAAAGTTAAATGCAAAAAAGAATATATAAATAAGTATACAATACAGTATATCAATAACCTAGGATAAATACTAGAAAATACAGACAAATTAAATTCATGTAATAGAGTCAAAATATTAAGTTTCCTTTTATAATTTCTTTTAGTGTTACTAATGTTGATTTAAATTAAAATTTATTTTTAAGAATTTACTCTTAAAAACGACAAAGCGTTCTATGTCCTCCAAATAATTTATTGGTACATATACAGAAAAGAAAGGTAATAGCTGTAAGGAGAAAATATCTGTCAAACAACCCCCTCCCTTTTTTCTCTTTAAAGGTATTTGGCTTCCCGAGGACACTCACCAATTTAACATCTATGCTTGTGGCACCTGCATCCAAGGAGTTTTCAATGAGCTCTTTCACAACACTGACCACTGAAGTGATTACCTGGGAACTTGAAAGGAGGCGAACTGTTGCTGCAGGTAACTGTTTCATTCTAGCTTTTAGCAGAGTAGCTATAAAATTAAAATGTAAATTGTAAAAACAAAAACCATTAAACATTCCTGATAGAACAGCAATAACAATAGCAGCTTACATTAACAGAGACTCACTATATGACAGGCACTACAGTAAACACAGTATTAAACTATTTCTTAAAAACAAATCATTAGTCATTCATATATTCTAATGAGTTACAATGTCTTTTTCAACTAGTGAGCTCTTTAGGAGTTAGGATATCCAGACCCTAGAATTACTGTTATCTGATCTGATCCTAATATAGCCGGTAACTGTCCTCTATACCAGTGGTTTTCATTTTTTTTACACTTGGAGACAGGTGAAAATGGGACAATTATTTCAGGTATCACTAAGGCAGAAATCCCCAAGCATAAGTGAATTTGACTAAGATCACTGGGCCTATAATGTTCATACAACATCAAAGTGGTTAACTTTTTTGCGGACCAGCATGTAATTTCTGGCAGACCAGTGGTTGGAAAACACTGCTCTACACTACTCTGCCTAAAACATTCTAATTGTGTAGCTCCCAGAAGTCAGAAATAAGATAAAGCTCAAATCTCTGTGCTGGCATTTAAGGTCCCTTACACGCCAATCCAACCTATACAAGTAAAATTTCTCTGCCAGTAATTGTTTAAGGTATGAAACCCTTTCATACAAAGAAATAAAAATCTCCTATGAAAATCACATATGCAAAATATACAGGAAGCTGGGTTTGCATCTGTAATGCCTAATTTCAGAAAAGATTTCAGGACAATAAAAAACACCAGCTTGACAACAAGCAATTCCTCTAAAGTCAAGATTTTCTGTGACAAATAACAAGAGGGGGGAGGATTAGGCACATCCTTAATTTACCATGACTAGTTACATGCTCACGTGAGTTGGTCCTAATGAATCTAGGTCCAAACAAAACAGCAATGCAAAAACAAAAACAAAACAAAAAGGCATTCTTTTAGAATTCTTTTTCAGGCAACATAAGACAAGCAGGGTAACATACAGTAAGAGTTAGTAACTGAGCAAGAAATGCAGTATTGCTAATATAACAATTACATAGGATTTTAAAGGATACATTTCTGGGAGGAGGTCAACACACTTAATTTTGAATGGTATTATCTGGTTACAATTCAACAATATAAAGACACTTTGTTTTGTAAAAGACAAAGCTGATTAGCATAGTAGACAAATATCCTAGAGTTTAAAAAAGCAGGTTAGGGGGTTCATCTTTCTTAAACATAAACTGAAGCAAATCATTAAATCCCTCTGTAAAATCAATTCATCATCTGAAAAAGTAGAGATAATGCCTTATTTGTCTGTTGTGAGGACCAAATAAGAAAGCATATATAAAATATTCTGTAAATTATAAGGCCATATAAAATGTACATTATGATAATGACAGATGATTATGTAAAGAACTGCTGGAAATTCTTTAATTCTAACAATTGTCTTCTAATTATGTGTTTGACTTAGTTTGGCACCCAGATTTAAGGAGAATAGCTATGAACTACCTCTCAAAGGTTTCTACTGCTTTCAAGGGCCAGGAGGTTTTCCTAGTAAGTCAGTAAAACAGTGGACAGTCAGGCTGCTTCATTACCTTAACAGTCATACAAATTAATGGTGTCATAAGCAAAAGGCACCCTCTCTGTACTTTTCCTAAGCTTCTGACTGGCCTCAGGTCCAAGGATATAGGACTGCACTATCCAATAGGGTAGCCACTAGCTACATGAAAACTTGAAATATAATTTATTATAATTAAATATAATTACTCCAAACTGAAATGTGTTAACACACTCTAGATTTCAAAATCAGTAGAAAGAAATATAAAATCTTATTATTTTTTATATTGATTACAGGATAAAAGGATATTCTGGATATACTGAGTCACATAAAAACCTTAAAATTAATTTTTTATTTAAAACTTATTTTAAGTGAGAGAAGGGGAGACAGACAGACTCCAGCATGTGCCCCAACTGGCAATCCTCATCTGGGGCCCAAATTGAATCAACTGAGCTATCCTGAGCAAATTAGGCTGATGCTGAAACCAACTGAGTCATCCTCAACCCCTGGGGCCAACGCTGGAACCAACTGAGCCTCTGGCTTCGAGATGGGAAGAGAGGAGGAGAGCGACAGGAAGGGAGAAGGAGAGGAACGGAAAGAGAAACAGATGGTTGCTTCTTATGTGCTCCCTGATCGGGGATCAAACCTGAGAAGCCAGCATACCAGACCAACGCTCTATCCACTGAGCAAACTGGCAAGGGCCTATTTTTTATAAAACTTTTTAATGTGCCTATTAGAAAATTCAAAATTATATGTGTGGCTTACACTATAGTTCTATTGAACAGTGCTGGGTAGATAAAACTGCAGGTTCAAGCCCTGGCCAGCTGGCTCAGTGGTAGAGCATTAGCCTGGCGTGTGGAAGTCCCAGGTTCGATTCCAGGCCAGGGCAGACAGGAGAAGCGCCCATCTGCTTCTCTACCCCTCCCCCTCTCCTTCCTCTCTATCTCTCTCTTCCCCTCCTGCAACCAAGGATCCACTGGAGCAGACTTTGCCCGAGCGCTGAGGATGGCTCTGTGGCCTCCCCCTCAGGTGCTAGAACAGCTCCCGATAGAACCAAGCAACAGCCCAGATGGGCAGAGCATTGCCCCCTAGTGAGCATGGTGGGTGGATCCTGATCCGGCACATACTGGAGTCTCTCTGTCTCCCCGCTTCACACTTCAGAAAAATACAAAAGAGCAGGTTCAGCCCTGACTGGATAGCTTGGTTGGTTAGAGCACTGTTCCCATATGCAAAGGTTTCAGGTTCAATCACCAGTCAGGGCACCTAGAGAAGCAGATCAATGTTTCTGTCTCTTTCTCCCTTCTGCTCTCTTTAAAATCAATCAATCAATAAAAAATGCACCTCTTCCTATACCCTCTTTCCTCAGTCTTAGGTCAACGTCACTTCCTCCTAAGCTAACATGCCTAGTTTCTTTATTTCCCTACTGGCATCTTGGCCTTTAAAGTAAAAAGAAGTTCTTCCCTCTACAGTTTTACTCTAATCATGATCTCCTTTCTGTCTTGTTGTACGTGCCTTCACTGGGCACGCCCAGGGTTTTGAACTGGCGACCTCAGCATTCCAGTTTGACGCTCTACCTACTGTACCACGACCAGGCCAGGCTCTTCTTTATTTTTCTTATGAAGCCAAAACTTAAATAAGTAACCTATATTCACTGTCACCAATTTCCTATCATCAATACTTCTAAAACCCTTGCAAAATAGCTTATACTACAATCACTGTCAATTCTCTTCAAGTTCACCAATGATTTCCTGAAGCTCAACTTTGATGATACTCCCTAATTCTCAAGGATCTTTTCATCCTTACCTCTTTGACCTCATGTTTTCTTCACTCTCTTCACAGAAATATGGGCACAGCCCAAACCCTCTCTCTTCTTAAATTTAAAATCTGAAGCCTCAGTTACAGAGTATCTAAATCTATATTCCCAACAGTGAGCTCTCTCTTCCCAAGACAGGCCTTTCTAACAGGGTCACTGTGACTTCAAAATACATATTTCTAAAACAGAACTTATCAACTTGGTCCCTTCTGCATTCCTTCCACTGAATTTTGCTATTTCTCTTAATAACACAATGATCTTAGTGACCAAGGTAAAAAATCTCAACCTTCCTTGGCCAGCAATCCTACCCTACTTTACCTCCCCTTCCTCCTAATGCAATCCTGTTGTTACAGACCCAGTTTCAGGAACATCTGTAACATAGTCCTTTGTGATTACCCAACCAGAAATGATCCTTCCTTCCCACTACATTCCTAAAGAACTTGGACTGAATCACTCCCTGTATCTTCATCACACCCCTGTCCTGACCTGTACAACTTTTGAATGCAGAGAATTATATATTTCTGGATGCAACACAGAATATTCAGAGTATGTCACTCACAGCAAACACTTCATTAATACTAATGAAGCATCATGAAAAATAATTTTATCAGCACCTTCCTCATGCCAATGTAAACAAGAAGACTGTCCTCCCTCCTAGCAAGTTACCACTGCCTTAACTCCTTCCCTTTATATACTTTAACTGGTCTCCATATCATCTCTTACTTCACCTGTATCTCCTAAGCAGATGTTTTCTGAACTCCGGGGCAGGGCCTCACTTCCAAGTACCTTCCAAATATCATAATTTAGATGACTTGGAGGAATCCTAAACTTAACATTTCCCTAACTGATCTCAGAATCTTTCTCTAATTAACCTTCTTCCTATATTTCTTTTTGATAATAAAAGAGTTAACATAAACAAATATATGTGTACATATATATGTGTGTATAAATTGATATATATATATCATATATATATATAAATATTTGTATATATAAAATTCCCTTTAATCCTCACAACAACCCTGTACATATTATCATTTCTCTATCACAAATGGGATTTAAAAGCTTAATAACTTGAAGGTCACAGTACTAGTAAGTGACAGATGCACACCTGCACACCCTGGCATGTTTGACTTCAGAAGGCCATACTCGTCCAGTGTCACAAGGCAAAATTAGAAACCTTGAAGTCATCCTATTCTTCTTACTATTTCCTGGCACCAACCCTATCTACCCGACTACCTAAATATTTCTCACAGTAGACCTCTCCTTTCTATACCAATAGCTATGCCTCTGTTCAGCCCCTCAACATGTGTCCCTTGTATTTTGCAATAATCACCTAATAGGTACTGTATTTTGCCTTGAATCTCAACCACCTATATAGTTCAGTCTATAATATTTCATCATGTTGCTGTCCTACTTAAAAATTCATATATTTCTAACTAGTGAATCAGGTAAAGTCTGAATTCTTAACAATGGGACCTCTATCTTTCTAATCTCATCCTGCTACTGTCCAGATACACTGGACAACCATACTCCACAACTTGTCCCTCTCTTGATGTAGTAGTACTCACTGTTCCTTAGCTCACAAGGTTCCCTTCTTTTCCTCCAGGTGACTTAACGATCCTTCCAGAGGTAATTCAAGCATTATCTCCTCAAGCAAGACTTTGTTACAGGCTCTACCGCTACCCGTCAGGTTAACAGTCCTTCCTCCGTATTCCTACAGCATCTTTTCCTCATTTCTAGCCCAGAACTCATCACAGGTTATTCTAATTTGTTTTTCTGTTCCTTCTGACACCTGATTCTTTGAGGACAGGGATTTTATATTAATCTCACATCCCTAGCATAACCTCTGGAACACAAGCACTCTATGTGCAACAAATGGCATCTTTTGAGGCATGGAAGGTAGATATCAGGCTTACAAGTTACAGCACAGAATGTATGAAAATGTGAGGCGTCCTTCTTCCGTATTTGCTGAGCGGGAAATCAAACACTCCTGAAAGAGGGCTGCTGATGACCAGGAAAGTCATTAAGAACAACAGGGTACCTGAAAAAGGACCAGAAATCAGAGAACACCATGAAATAATTTATTTAAAGTACATAATAAATCTAACACAACTGTTTTCATAGAGCCAATAGAACACAAAATATTCAGATATAATTAACATTCTTTTACACCAATTTTTAAATTCTGTTGTTGAAAGCTAGTTCAGCAACACAAATCACAAACTTTGTGTACTGCCTAATAATGGTATTCGATTTCAAATGACGCCAAATAATTTCATTTCTCCTTTCGATTCTCAAATCAAACCAATTTTTGGTATCTACACTTCCTCAGCAGGCAATACAGATGCCTGACTTAACCATGTGGAGAAACTCAGAATGACACCAGTAAAAATCACTGTTATCTGAAGAGACTTTGTTCGCCCCGCTCGTAGGATGCCACGACATGTGTATAAAACACCACACTCACAAGACAGGCTGCACCGTGGCTGTCAGGGGTGGGTTTATGCCCGGCAAACAACGGCGTTAAGCCTTGCACCCACAGGATCTGGGGAACTGGCTGCAGCAAAGGCATAACCGCGATTTAGTTAGACGAGACCACAGCCGACCGGCCCGGAGCCTGCTCTTCACGTGTGCGCGTCCGCTTCCCGCCCGTGGAGGGGGAGGGGCGCCCACAGAGGCCGGAGCTGCTCGCCTACCGACCGAGACGAGTTGTGGCGAGGGGAACCGGAGTGTACGAGAACAGAAATACCCGTTAGCCACACGACGCTACCTTCTTGCTCGCGCGAGGACGGCAATTATCACCCACCAGCAGACGCGCCTGCGTCCCGCCCGCAGCTCAGGCCCAGCCTTGCGCGCGCAGCGGGGCGGGCACAGGCGCGCGGCTTTGAGCCCCGCCCCGCCCGGGACGTGGGATTGGCACGACACACAGCCAATGCGCTGGCAGCGCGTTCGTCTCTGAAAGCTTCCGCCAGCTAAGGTGCGCCGCGCTGGGGCTGGCCACTGGCATTCCGCTTGGAGGAGACGCCGTCGGTGCCGAGCGGATTCTGCTCTGAGCCGGCCGTCGGGGGCCGCCGGCAGTGGGGCAGCGGGTGAGTGGGCCCGAACGGCGCAGGGGTGTGCTGCTGCCTCCGGCGGCAGGGAGCTGCTCCGGCAGGGGCCGGAGTCGGGCTGAGGGAGAAGAGTGGGCTTCGGCTGTGTCCGCGCTCCCTGATAAAGGTGCGGGCCAAGTGGCCCCCGGGGCTAGCGCCCCAAATGTTGCCGTGGTGCCTGGGCCCTGACGGATGACGAGCCGAGGAGGAGGAGGAGGCGGCGGCTGGTGGGGGAGGTGCTGCGGGGCAGCGGCGCTCTTGCTGAGCTCCCCCTCTCCCGGAGCCCCGCGGTCGGGAGGGCGGCCGCTGGCTGGCTGGCAGCAGGGACCTCTCCCCGTCGTCCTCCAGCGACAGGCTTTTCGCAGTCTGGTCATTGCCGTTGTCTCGGCAGACTCCCCGGAAAGGTATTCTGAACAGCGGTACGGTCAGCACCACACCTTTGTCTCCCAGCTGAGATGTACATTTTAAGCGTCTTTCGAACATTGCTTCCCCCCCCCCCCCCATATGGCAAGTGGGAATAGTAACCCCGAGTGGTGGTGTTTTCTGAGTGATACCGTAAAAAAATAATATATGATACATGATGGGTGTTTAGAAAAAAATATTTGCACGTGTAGATCGGAGACTTGCTTCGTTTCGGTGTAACCAACTGTCATCGCCGTAAGCCTTGAATTGAAGCCTTGAGTCCTTTCCGAGATGTTTTTTGGTGGGATAAGGAGCATTGTATTCCGGAAACATTTGTTAAATGGGATTATGAGAAATTCCTCTCTCAATGCCAACTCTGTAATAGAAAGGGTTTATATATTTATAAGTCAGAGCTACTCCAAATATAATCAGGCTCTCTCCCTCCAGTCTTACTGGTCGGGTTTTTACCGGGATGATAGGTATCCTTCAACACCTGTTTAAGCGATTCTTAGACCCAAGCCAACATCATTATTAAAATAACTAGGTACTATTATCAGTACTTCCTTTGATGCTCATCTTGAACGTGAAAGGGAAAAAGAAAAACCTAAAAGAGAAAGAAAAATAAACGAGTTGACTCAAGTGTTCAGAAGAAAGACTTGTTTTGACCTAATTGTATCACAAGACTGAGCAACAAAACCATATCCCTTGACCATGTAAATTCTCCACCACTATGTGCTCCTCCCAGTTTCAGTATTCAAAAGCAGTGATTTGAACTCTGATCACTCTTTATGAATGCAGCATTACATTAGATATAAGTCTGGCTTATAACAGACTGGCTGGGTCAGCTTTGCTTTCTTTATACGAATTTATTCTGTTGATAAATTTACCTCGTGAGTTTTTACTTTGCTCTCGTGATGTAAGAAAATGTAGTTTTGAGTTTGAGTTTTTCTGCCTGTTACTTGGTTTAGTAAAACCAACATGTTGAAAGACAAGTTTTGGGAAAGGTATTTTAACTGTCTTTTTTTTCAGTGAGAACCATAAAATAAATCTTGTTTGTCTTACCATAAAGACAGGTTAAGAAAAAAAGAGACAGATGTTCTTTTTTTCTGTATTTTTCTGACGTGAGAAGCGGGGAGTCTGAGAGACAGACTCCCGCACGCGTGTGACCGGGATCCACCCGGCATGCCCACCAGGGGGCGATGCTCTGCCCTTCTGGGGCGTTCCTCCATTGCAACTGGAGCCATTCTAGCGCCTGAGGCAGAGACCAAGTAGCCATCCTCAGCACCAGGCCAACTTGGCTCCAATGGAGCCTTGGCTGCGGGAGGGGAATACAGATAGAGAGGAAGGAGAGGGGGAAGAGTGAGAAGCAGATGGGTGCTTCTCCTGTGTGTCCTGGCCAGGAATACAACCCGGGACATCCACACATCGGGCTGACATGCTACCACTGGGCAAACCTACCAGGGCCAGATGTTAATTCTTTACTGCCTTTGTCAGCATCTGCAAGTGGCATATTTTGGTGGGTGTGTTATATTTCAGAATGACTAGGAAAAAATCCTATTAACATTTATTTTATCATGTCACAATTAGGAGTGTTTAGATTTTCAGTATGTCAGTATTGATTCATTTCATTGCTTTCCTACAGAGCAAACATGAATGTTGGAGTTGCCCACAGTGAGGTGAATCCAAATACCCGGGTAATGAATAGCCGGGGTATGTGGCTGACATATGCATTGGGAGTTGGCTTGCTTCATATTGTCTTACTCAGTATTCCCTTCTTCAGTGTTCCTGTTGCTTGGACCTTAACAAACGTTATACATAATCTGGTAAGTATTTCACCTTATTCTAAGCACTTGAAAGTTTAAGGTTTAATCGTCAGGGACTAGGGGAGGAAAGGATAGAGAGTTATTGTTTAATGGGTACAGTCTCAGTTTTGTAAGATGCAAAGAGTTCTGGAGATGGATGGTGGTGATGATTGCATAACAATGTGAAGTTACTTTATTAGCACTCAACTGTACACTTAAAAATGGTTACTCTAGTACATTTTATGTTGTGTAATTGAACACAAATTTTTTAAAGCTTAAAAGTTTTCTTACAAAGAAGACGACTTAGTTTTTTTTAAGTTTGATGAGATAAAATTCACATAATATAACATTCACCCATTTAAAGGGTATACTTTTTTACTTCTATATAGAAATTTTGAGCTTAATCATATTTTATGAGATTCAGGATAGTGGTGCCTTATAGCATCTTCAGATTGACTATCACTCTTCTATATTATATGATTGCTCTGCAAAGTATCAGATGTTTTATCAACAATACTGACCATATTATGCAGCCTTGGCACTCTTCTGTATTAATATGATAGCTCTGCAAAGAATCAGATCTGATCAACTCTACTAATATCTTATGCAGCCTTGAAAATTGCTATTAAAAAAGAAACCTCTCTAACAGCTTATTAAAGTAGAATGAAAGAAGAGAAACAGTTTACTGAGTTTTGATTAAATACAGATTAACTATATATTTATTTAAAGTATCCAAAAAGTTAAGAAATTAGAATTAAGACAAAAATGTGGAAGAAATAGGGTTTTTTAAAATTAATACTACTTATTTCATTTCTTATGGAGAGTATTTAAAGTTTACCAGACGAGGACAAGGATGATGTAGAAATAAGCAAAATGTTCATTTAGTCCATTTTCAGTGATAGACTTTGGTAGGGTTAAACACTGTTTTTAAATAGTAACTTCTCTGAAATATTAGTTATTAATCTGATCCCTTGTATTGAAATTCTCTCCCTTTGGATTTCAAGGTATTGCTTTTTTCTATATGTATTTCTGGTCTTTTGTTTCCTCTTGCACTTCCTGCCTTCTCTTTTCCCAAGGTTCTTCATTTTTTCTTATTCTATATGTTACTTTGTTTTCCCATATTTTCAGTTTCTACCTGTAGAAGAATGATACCTATATTAAATTGCTAGATCACCTTGCACCTTAAACCAAACAACTATAAACTGAACCCATTCCTCATCTATTCCTTACCACACATGGTCTATTCCTATAATTTTGTTCCTAATCTAATCTAAAGGTACCACTGTCTGTCTAGTAAGCCAACCTAGATAGCTGAATGTCAAAGCAAAAGGATTAATATAATGTTATAATTTAAACTGAGAATGTATTGAGAGTAAAAGTAAGCTCTAGTAATAACTACTCCCAACAGAATAGGTGTAAATTAGGGCTGTCTATGCAAACTAGCAGATATGGTCACCCTACTCTTAGAGTAACTCCTTTTCCTATATATTTTTACTCATTTAGTCACATTCCTGTTTGTTCTGCTTTACCGTCTCTCAAATTGATCCCCACTGGCATTGCTATAATTCATACACTTATTTTTCTGTCAGTTATTCCAATAGATCAGTGATTTTTCAACCAGTGTGCCATAAGAATTTTTAAAACATGCGATACCTGACTGTTTAGTCAGGGGCACTGACATCTTTTCCCTTAGATTGTCCAATAAAAAAATGACAGCAGCCAACTCAATAGCCTTCCAGTGTGAATGAATCAAAATTAAATTAAACCTTTTTTGGGGTCAAGTCAGTAAAACTATATTTTCTGGCATGCCGCAGATTTTTAGTAATTAGTTGATGTATGCCATGAGATGAAGAGAGTTGAAAATCGCTGCAATGGATAAATGGTCTTCTTGATCCTCCCATTTCTCCATTCCAACTTGGTTGAGTGATAATTTTAAAATGGCATGTCTACTCAAGTCGCACTGTTTAAATTCTTCAACGATTCTCTGTTAAATTTATAGTAAAATGCTAAGTTACCTGTGTGAGATACAAGACGAGTTAATAACTGTGTAGAGCTAAGAAAGAGACTCAGTTTTATCTCAGCCCATCTCCAAACACAAGGTATGTTCTAACACCAATGAAAATTTTCTTGCTCTTACGTTTTTGCTTTGGCTTTAGGGTCTTTTATTTTGAGACCATTCCCATCTTCCTGCTCTTCCTGTCTGATTCCTACTTGTTCAGGAAAACTACACTCAAGTATCACCATCTCCAGGAAGCAACAGAACTCCTACGCTACATTCTTTTATCATGTATTTATGGTAGTTTTGTAATTAGCAGTTTATCTCTTTTTTATTTTTAATTTTTAGATCTCCAAATACCTACTTCAGTGTTTGCTTAATTAATCTGTATCGTCCTGTAATTTTTCCTTCTCCAATGAAATAATGTATTAATACTTTAGAAGTCTTCTCATCTCTCATGTTTTCAATTTGGTTGACTGAGGTTGAGGCACAGTATACGGCAATGGCCAAAGAATAGGAAGTTGAGAACATAGAGGGAAGCCAACGACTGACTTAGTTTACCACACTAAAAACCTAACTAACCAGACGCAGCTGTAGCAATTATATGACTCCAAATTTGTTTCTTTTGAAGATAACCTACATTAAACCAATTAAAAATGTGAAATACACGCTGAATGCTTTTAAAATGGAAAAGTAGACTTAGTTGTTATTCCTGTTTAGAAAATGTAGTTTTTGCCTCTTTGAAACTATGCATTAGAAACCTGTATTTCTGAAGGGCTACAGTTCACCTTAGAGGTATTAATACTTTGCCACAGTTTTGCCTAGATTTTAAAATGAATGTGAAGTCTTTTCATTTTGAGTCAGCAAATATTGGTGAAGGGCTAACTATGAGCTGCATACTTTTTTTCCTAATTATTTTAATGTGGGTATAAATTATCACTAAAATGTCATAGAAAAATTATTTAAAATAAGAATAGTGGAGTAGAAGCTATATGGGCAGATAAGATTTTACTTTTTAATTGAAAAGGATATATAAAATATTACCTACATTCTAAATACTAGTGAGTCCATTTGATTTGAAGGAAATAACAAGGAGATTGTTCTCTGATAATTCTAACACATGACATGGTCTAGAGTAAAGACTCTTAACTTTTTTAGGTCATATACTCCTAGGAATTTGAAAAAATACAATTTGTTTCATAGTTTTCTTTAAAGCCTATGTGAAAATGTTTTCCTTGTGTTTATAAAATAAACATTCTCTGGCTTAATGTCATCTTGTCTTAATATCTAATACTTGCTGTATATCAGCCCTTGTTCCTGAGATACTCAGGCTAATGAGAAAACAAACATTATGTAAACAACTCCAACACAGTGTATGTATTGTGCTATAATAAAAATCAAAATTCATCACATAGGAGATTATTATGAGGAGGGCTTCACTCAAGACTTGTCACTTGAGCTGACCCTTCAAGAATGAGATCATTGACAAGGTAGCATCTAGGCTTTTGCTTTAGCAACAAGGAAACTTTTCTTCATATATTTGCTACATGCATGTCTTGTGTCCTGTACATTTAAACCACTTACTAAGTGTATGTTGAATTAAATCCAAATGAACACGAGTCCATTTCTGTATAGCTTAGCTGTTACTGCAGCTAAACAACTAATGGAATAAAGAATTGCCTAATGGAATAAAGAAGCAGAGTAAGCTTTGAAAATAAGGGCTTTTGGCCCTGGCCGGTTGGCTCAGTGGTAGAGCATCAGCCTGGCGTGCAGAGGTCCCGGGTTCGATTCCCGGCCAGGGCACACAGGAGAAGCGCCCATCTGCTTCTCCACCCTCCCCCTCTCCTTCCTCTCTGTCTCTCTCTTCCCCTCCCGCAGCCAAGGCTCCATTGGAGCAAAGATGGCTCCTTGGCCTCTGCCTCAGGCACTAGAGTGGCTCTGGTCACAGCAGAGCGACCCCCTGGAGGGGCAGAGCATCGCCCCCTGGTGGGCAGAGCATTGCCCCTGGTGGGCGTGCCGGGTGGATCCCGGTCGGGCGCATGCGGGAGTCTGTCTGACTGTCTCTCCCCGTTTCCAGCTTCAGAAAAATACAAAAAAAAAAAAAAAAAGAAAGAAAAGAAGGGCTTTCTTAGCCTATACTAATAATGTAAAATTTCAAAACACAAATTTTTTTCCCCCATGTATTTGTTAAAAGTAGAAGTAGAAAATATGACATCACATTATCACTTCTAGGGGGAAAAACTGTTTCATGGTAATATTTAGGCTTTATTGCTACTAGTTCCTGAGACAGTGATCCTGTAAGGAAGAAGCACTACCTATTTGTCTAAATGGGTATCATAACCTCAAGGAAACCAAATCTAAAATATATTGCTTTTTTTCTTAACTAACCACAAGGTTAGATATTTAAACATATCACTGAACAGATTGGCTTTTAGTAATTTTTTTTTTAATTTTTAAAAACTAACTTCAGAAGAAACACTATTGAGGCACAGTTATGATTTTAAGAGCAAACTGAGTTGAACATTATGCCTTATAGTCAATAAACCATCTGTGTTGCTTTGTAAGAGAACTGTTGAGACAAAGACAGCCACAGTCCTAATGTTAAATGTTTTCAAAACCATTTTTCCTCATACAGAGATTTTGTTTTAGTATTATTTATCAATTTATATTTTTTAAAATCATTTTATAAATATCAGATTTACTAATAAGATACTCTAAACCTTCTTACACTTCAGGGAAAAGGTAACCCTATTTCCTAATAGGAAAGGTGTTAGAAAACTAAATGTGTAATGATGTAAACTTTCTGTTAATTTTCAATATAATAAAGGATGAAAGCAGGTTACTTTTGGTTGATCTTTTATTGGTTTTCACCAAATAGTATTTATATGCCCCTGGAAGCTTGACTTGACTATGAAGAAACTGGCCACAGCTTTTCACAGTAGTATGAAAGCTTAAAACTTGAGCTGTAAGTTAAATCATACTCTGTCACAAAATGCTTACGGACAAATTCCAGTTTTGTATTTGATACTGATTATATGCTCCCTGGTTTGTTTTCTAGGGGATGTATGTATTTTTACATGCTGTAAAAGGAACACCTTTTGAAACTCCTGACCAGGGTAAAGCAAGGCTCCTAACTCATTGGGAACAATTGGATTATGGAGTACAGTTTACATCTTCACGGAAGTTTTTCACAATTTCTCCAATAATTCTGTAAGTGGTGCAAATTTTTATGTATGAGGAGGATTGGATGAAAGGAACCTATTGTTTTGTTAGATTTCATCTGAATTAGAAATAATATTTCATTAAAAACTTCTGTCAATAAATAGCTACCTCAGATAGAGTATGAAATACAGGCAAAATCTTTAACAAGCTGGTAATAAACCAGTTTTTACTCCAGTCACTGACATATGGAGACATTACATGCTCATCAGTATGCCTAGACATTCTAGGATATACAGATCAGATATATTCTAGTTCACGTTCATAAGTTGTTTACAAGAAAACAAAACACATAATCTTATTTTATATTCCACTATCAGATTAATCTCTAAACAAGGATTTGGATGATTATAGACAAATTTCATTGACCACCTGCCCCATCTCCTTGCAAGAGATAGTATTTAGAGCAACAATTTTTAACCTTTTTCACCCATGGCACATATAAACTAATTTCTAAAATTCTGCAGCACATCAAAACATATATTTTTGCTAATCTGACTCCTCCCACCAAAAAAGTGTAATTTTGATTCATTCACACCAGACAGCTCTTGTGTTAGCTGTTGTCATTTTTTTATTTGACAATCTAAGGGAAAAGAGGTCTGTGTCCCTGACTAAATAGTTAGCTATTGCATGTTTTAAAAATTCTTGTGGTACACTGGTTGAAAAATGCTAGTTTAGAGAAAAGATAGGTTAGGCTTTTATTATTTATAGGGCAGACCTGGGTTGAATGCTGTATCATGCAGCCAGTTTGGTTTGCTCATTAATAAAATTCTAACCCATCACACCTAACTCAATCTGATGCTATAAGAAATAAATGATATGCCTGACCAAGTGGTGGCGCAGTGGATAGAGCATCCAACTGGGATGCGGAGGACCCAGGTTTGAGACCTCAAGGTCGCTAGCTTGAGCGTGGGCTCCTCTGGTTTGAGCAAAGCTCACCAGCTTGGACCCAAGGTCGCTGGCTTGAGCAAGGGGTTCCTTGGTCTGCTGTAGCCCCATGGTCAAAGCACATATGAGAAAGCAATCAATGAACAACTAAGGTGTCGCTACGAAAAACTAATGATTGATGCTTTTCATCTCTCTCCGTTCCTGTCTGTCCCTATCTATCCCTCTCTCTGACTCTTGTCTTTTTATAAATAAATAAATAAATAGATAAATAAATAGATAAATAAATAGATAAATAAATAAATAAATGATATAACATTTACCTGTAAAGCATTTAAATATGTATCTGGAATCTAATTTCCTGTTACCTATTATTCAGGGCTATCCAGAAAATGGTTCCTACCTTATTTTTTTTAATTTGATGGTCATATTTATCCCCACCCAACTCCCACCTTGTCAGACTCTTCGAAGCAGCATTTCTTGAATACTTCATGTATAGTCCTGTTTCTATGTCTTTATTCAAATAATTTATCCTACTTGAAATTCCTCCTTAATTTCTATCTTCCTCTTCTTTCAAGATTGAAATTCTGCTTCCATAGTGAGGTCTTTTCCAGAACACCCAACCTTCAGTAATAATGATCTGCTTTGAACTCCCATAGTAGTTGTTATATATCTTTTATGCTGCTTTATATTATTCTTTTGTTATTATAAATGTTTTATATCTGCAAAGAATTTGTAAGTGTATAAATTGCTTTGAATTCCACACAGTACAGTTGCTTATACATAATACATGTTCACATACCTCTTACTCAAACACTCTATACCACATTTCTTAATATATCCACAGTAGAATCAGTGCAGTGTGGAGTAGCTGGAAAAACTACTTGGGAGTGTTAGAGTTCCTTAAACAGGGACATACGGTAGATTAGGTTTTGGATAGATGTTCTAGTAACGGAAGGCATTTTCAAATGAAAAGAATAAACTGGTCATAAAGTGGTAGGTTTCTTCTTTTTATATTTATAGCACTTTGAGAAAATTTAAAATTTTTTAAATTATTTTAAACCAGTGGTCCCCAACCTTTTTTGGGCCACAGACCGGTTTAATGTCAGAAAATATTTTCACGGACCGGCCTTTAGGGTGAGACATTGGTATCACGTGACCGAGACAAGCATCAAGAGTGAGTCTTAGACAGATGTAACAGAGGGAATCTGGTCATTTTTTTAAAATAAAACATTGTTCAGACTTAAATATAAATAAAACGGAAATAATGTAAGTTATTTATTCTTTCTCTGCAGACCGGTACCAAATGGCCCACTGACCGGTACTGGTCCGCGGCCCGGAGGTTGGGGACCACTGTTTTAAACAAAACAGCTGTCAAAAGAAAAATGATATGTATGGCCAAACAAAGATATATGCAATAACAAAAACAAGGGTTATCCAAACAGCCTTAAATTTGGATTTTAGGCCTGACCTGTGGTGGCGCAGTGGATAAAGCGTTGACCTGGAGTGCTGAGGTCGCCGGTTCGAAACCCTGGGCTTGCCTGGTCAAGGCACGTATGGGAGTTGAAGCTTCCTGCTCCTCCTTACCTTCTCTCTCTCTCTCTCTCCTCTAAAAAATGAATAAATAAATTTGGATTTTAGCTATACTGCTTTCTAGCTATGTGACTTGGCTATTTTCTTGATAGCTTCAGTTTCCTCATCTCTAAAATGGTGAGGATTGCATTATAATGAATGTAAAAAGCCTGATTGATATGATGAATTTTCAGTAAGAGCTGTCACAATGTTAAGCCTAATCAAGAGGGACCGGAAACATTGAAGACACGAACAAAGTCTGTCGATTACACATCAAAGCTTTATTGTCTAGCTTGGCCAAGCGGTGGCAACTCCGACAGAGGTCTGAGGGAGAGCGCACCGGCCCTTTGTTCTACTTAGTTTTTATAGTTTTGTAAGTGGGAAGTACAGAAGCAAAAATTGTAATTAGGAGCCCCTTACCACTATTGGTTATAGTCATATGTCCTTTAACATGATAGGACCACGTTCAATTTGCAAGCCATACATTATTTTGGAGAAAACAAAATTTACAAGTCAACAATGATAGAAAGATGTCTTTTACATATTAAAAGGCATTCCTATATTATCTAGTGTTTATCTGCCATCTCTCTGTCCAGAGTCTCACGGGTTAACCACATGCATTTACATAGGAGAGGTAGTTTCGGTGGGGACAAATGCCCGCAAATGGCTCATTGCTATAAGAAAAGGTTTATTTTGGCTTTTCTCTCCCTGCACCTGGCCAGCCATTCACCCCTTTCCCCACAGGTGTGGTGGAATGTCTGGGGATCCATGTTTTCCTCCCTTTGCATTTACAATACAATGCCAAGGGCCATCCTGGTCATGCCAATCACACAGTACAGAGACTATTTCTCACAATTTCTCTGCACACCTTAACCCCAATTAATAAAATGTTCTTCAAGCCTCCCAAAATATTAATATTAATTCTGTAGCTTTTGGTACTTTACAACACCTGCGGGTGAGGTGATGCAGTGGCTCCTCAACAAAAAAGGTCAACTGAGATGTACCCTGTATACAACATCCATATTTCAATTTTTTTTAAATTGAACTTATTAGAGTGACATTGGTTAATAAAGTAATAGAAGTTTCAGGTGTACAATTCTATAATACATCATTTGTATATATATTGTAGTATTGTCTGTTCACCACCGAAAGTTAAGTCTCTTTCCATCACTGTTATACCCCCTATACCCTCTACTACCTCACCCTGTCTCTTCTCTGGTAATCACTATGCTGTTGTGTGTGTCTATGAGTTTTTGTTGTTGTTTTTTCTTAATCTCTTCACTTTTTCATCCAGCCCCACAATCTCCATCCCCTGTGAGAGGTATCAGTCTGTTCTCTCTGAGTCTGTTTCTGTTTGGTGTGTTACTTTATTTTGTTCATTAGAGTCTTCATATGAAATATAGTATGTGTCTTTCTCTGACTGGCTTATTTCACTTAGCATAGTGCTTTCCAGGTCCAACCATGCTATCACAAAATGTAAGATTTCCCTTTTTATGGCTGCATAGTATTCCATTGTGTAAATGTACCACAGCTTTTTTATCCACTCACCTTACTAATGGACATTTGGGATGCTTCCAAATCTTGGCTATTGTTACTAATGGCACAGTGAACATAAAGGTGTACATACTCTTTCAAATTAATGTTTTGAGTTTCTTCAGATATATTCCTAAAAGTGGAATCACTGGGTCATAAAGCAGTTTCATTTGTAGTTTTTTTGAGATAACTCCATACTGCTTTCCAGAGTGGCTGCACCAATCTGCATTCCTACCAACAGAACATGAGGGTTTCCTTTTCTCCACATCCTCGCCAGCACTTGTTTGTTGATTTATTGATGATAGCCCTTTTGACAGGTGTGAAGTGATATTTCATTGTGGTTTTAATTAAGCATTTCTCTGATGATTAGTGACATTGAGCATCTTTTCATATGTCTATTGTCCACCTATATAGTCCTCTTTGGAGAGGTTTCTGTTCAGGTCCTCTGCTCATTTTTTATTTGAATTGGGGTTTTTTTGATGTTGAGTTGTATGAGCTTTTATAAGTTTTAGATATTAACCTTTATAAGATATATCACTGGAGAATATAGTTTCCTTTGTTATGTGAAAACATTTTAGTTTGATATATATAATCCTAATTGTTTATTTTTTTCTTTTGTTTTTCTTACCTATGGTGATACAGCAGTAAAACTATTGCTACAAGAAATTTCTGAGTTTTACTGCCTGTGTTTTTGTCTAGGATTTTTATGGTTGCAAGTTTTAACATTTAAGTCTTTAATCCATATTTCTGAAAATACTTTTTGACCCAGAGGTATGATTTCAAGTATTTTGTCATTAAATTCCTTATATAACTGAAGAAACAGCATTAAAACTGTTTATATAGTATTTATACTTTTCAAAATGCTTTCACATTTTCATGTTTGATCATTATTTGTCAGATAGGTGGGATTGTAAAATGTCATTCCAGATTTTTAGATAAAGGAATAGTCTCAGGTGCATTACCTTGCTCCAGATCTTGCAGCTAGTTGGAGTCAAAAGCCAGGGTGAACCTCTAAACTTCTAGTTTCTAATACAGGTCTCTTTCCAGTATATCTTGTGGCAGATAAACACTGTCACACTGATTTACATCTGGTGTTGCATCTTCTTGGAGGATTGTCTAGTTTTCTTTTAAGAGTCACGTAATTTCCATAAAATCTACACACACATTTTTCATTTTAAAAAAAGATGCTATGGTATGCTAAGGAGAAGCCATTCTGAGTAGATTTATTATTTCCAATGTATTAAATTATAGCTTGAACCAGTGATTCTCAAACTTTTTGAAGTTGAGGAGCATTTAAAATCTTACAAATAATTGTAGGCGCGCTATATACAAATTTCTGAGAAATATGTTATAATAATTAAGTCAAATATTAAAGAAAAATAATATGAAGTCCAATTGTGCTTTTATGGTAATTAAATGAAATAAATATGACAAAATTAAATTTATTCTGACGTTAAAAAACATTTTTATGTTACATTTTTGTTATGCTTTTTTAGAATTCGTAAAAAAGGGGTTAAAAAATTAAAAAGCGCCAAAAAGTTATCTTTATATATATATAGATAGATAGATACATTCTTAGTAAGATTTAGTAAATTCGGCAGGTCCTGGCACGAATGTGTTAAGTTTTTTCATTCTTGTGTTTATCAGAAACATGAGCCTGATGTGTCCTAGAGATTTCTTCAATGTTTGGGCATATATTTATATTTGAAAGGCAAACTCTCATTTCCTGGTCAATACATTGGAAGAATTTCTCTCTTTTTACTCTTAATTGTGTTGAGTGCAGAAAATCCCCACCATACATATCATCTTAACTTTACATCAAACAAAGGATAGAAGAAACTTGCCTCCAGTCTTTCCGGGGAACATGGGGGGTAGTGTAAACAATCCAGCACCACAGCTTAACAGCCTTTTGCAACCTAATTAGGCAAGTGAGGTGGGGGGTTGGGCAGACTGTCAGCTTACAGCCAATTCCCCACACCTCTGTCCCCCAAAAATCTAAACTCCAAAAACCCTGTTGGTTTTTTGGTCCCCAAAGGGACATATTTTTCTGGAATACCATAGGGCACACCTGGAAATCTTCTAGGGCGCACACTTTGAGAACCCCTGGCTTAAACCCATAGTGATGATGAGAAATCAAATAAACTTACTAAATGCAAGTACTATTTTATTTTTTCATTGAACAGAGTAAAAAAAGAATTGTTCAATTATATGAAAGCAAGAAGAAAAGGGTTAATGTGAAGATTAAAGAGTATGAATTACTCTCGAGAAAGAATTTTCTGACTACTGTATATACTTTGTAAAGTAGGTGGAAGATTATAGAATTTCTCAATTTAGATTGTTCTGAAAATGATGTATATAGCTCTCTGATATTTTTAATCATACTTGAAAATAGCTTTTCTTTTTAATCATATCTAAACACTTATTTCCCTTTATAAGAAATGAATGACAGTACTTAGCAGAAATACTTTCCTGTGTACTCTTAAAAAAATGAATTAGACAGCCATATGCAAACTAACTTCTTAGTTATGATATTTTACTCTTTAAATTCTGTTTATGTTAGGTTATTCTTATTAGGGCCCAGATGATGTGTCTGTATTCCAATAAACCCCTTCGGTTAAACAATAGACATTCTGAATTGATGATTTATGTTGGTTAGGCTTGTTTCAACAAATTCTCAGGTGTTGGGTGTCTTTGAATATGTATGTATGTTCAGTTATAGCAAAACAACTGGAATTTTACAAGTGTCTTTCAAGTTTCCAGTTAAACTGGTTATAGATCTATTCATCTACAGTATAAAGATGAGACCATCAAAAGGGCAAGCAAGTATTTGTTTTCTTTCAAAGGTACTAAGTATACTAATGCATTAACCCCATCTTCTACAACTTTACAGCAGTGGTCCTTAACCTTTTGGGGGGTCACAAAACTCTTAGAGGAGAAATTTCAGGGAGCATGTGAGCCCTAGTTTGAAAGCCAGCTATAAAAGGATGCTAAGTAGCAAATGTATTCTATTAAAGGAATAATGTAATTGCAGAAATGCAAAATGTGCATGTATACCTCCACTAAAAAATTCTAAATAAAATTAATTTAGGTCCTCAAACTAAAGTCTTTCCTCTTATAGTGCTCAAAAATGGTTCTGCCTTTAGGTATTTATGTTTTTGTGGCTTTTTCTCTACCTTTAAATTTTAAAAAAATTTTAAGCAATTTTATTTTTTGATGTTAAATATATTCTTAACTTTTAATTCTACAGATATTTCCTGGCAAGTTTCTATACGAAGTATGATCCAACTCACTTCATCCTAAACACAGCTTCTCTCCTGAGTGTGCTAATTCCCAAAATGCCACAGCTACACGGTGTTCGGATCTTTGGAATTAACAAGTATTGAAATGTTTTGAAGCTGAAGTCAAATTTTTACAGCTACTGAGTTGCCTGTAAGGAAGGAGTGGTTAGTAAACTGCACTGTTTCTATGGTAGTGTGAAATGAGAGGTCTTTACATTGGAGCGCTTATTGCTGGTTCTTCATATGCTGTTTTGAAGTGCAGATTTTTACTAGAGGATACCTGTGTTTAATGCATCTGGTATATTTCTGAAGAGAGGCTTTATAGGCAGGCTGGGCAGGCCCAGCTTTTAAGTTACATGGCTCTAAAGTAAGGGTGTAGTAGATAAATCCAAGGAAATAAGAGATTTATAAGAAACTGAGACCAACTTAGCTTATAATGAATGGGCATTATGTTAGGAGAAGAAACTTTCCAATTATTCAGTCATGGTTAGTTTAAGCTGACTTACATTAAATACCAACCAAAATCATCTACAAGTATATTGTAGAATACACATTTCTCTTGTGTTATGTAAGAGGATTTATACCCTCTTATTTTATATAAGCCAGTTCCTACCTTATGAGTGTACTTTTTTTCATTTTGCTGGCTCAACATTGTGTGTTGATAGATGAGATCATTTTTACACTTATTAAGTTACTGAGTTCATGAAGGTCCACTTTCATGACTGATTGGTAATAGAAGATAGCTAGGCATCGTACAGACAGGCTCTGAATCAGCCTTCTAATTTTGAAACAAAATGGGTTTTGCTGCCTTTGCAGACACAAAGCTGTTAAACCAATTAAGAAATAATTTATTTCACACAGTTAAAGTATATGGTAATTTCAAAGTCTCTGCTTATTTGATTGAACAATCTAATTAATAAAGTCTGCCATTCTTAGAAAAGGAAATATAAAATGGACAACTATATAGCCAACCTGTTGTCTGGCAGCAATTATTTCTCTAGCAATAGTACCATGGTAAATAATGGAGTCTTTTTAGCAGGTCTGCAGTAAAAGATAACATCTCTTCTTAGTCCTGCTCTCAATCTCCATACTTTTCCCGTTACTATTTGACTTTCAATACATGAGTCTTTGTGTAGATAACCCAATATGGTAACTATTTCCAAAGCAGCAACCATACTGAACTCTTGTGACTTAGAGAAGCTTCCTATAGTTGCTGGCATTAGTTGCAAGAAATAACTTATATACAACTTTGAGAAGTAAATATGTCCAAAAACCAAAGTTCTGATATGGGATGAAACTGAAAAACCTAGTAACATTTGTGAACAAAATTGAGTGAAAAGAGTTGTGGGCCAACTTAAAATCAATTTGTTTCAATAAACTGACTTTTGGGGGTAATGATCAATGTTTTGTATTTCAAAAGTACTGACTTTAGAAATCAATTCTATGATGATGTCTTTGTATGTTTGTCTTTTCCCATGTATTTTTAAATAACCAGTAATCTCTTTCAATAAAATTTTTCTTTGGTGTAGTATTATTGCAAGATCTCTTCAAATTCACTCATCAGTTTTACATTTTTATTTTTCAAGGGTGTTTTTCTAAGCAACTGAATTTGTAAAATATTAAGGAAGGAAATTCTGACACATGCTACCACATTGGATGAACCTTTTTGTTAATGCTAAATGTAATAAGCCAGTCACAGAAGAACAAATATTTATGGTCCCACTTATATGAGGTACCTAGATTGGTCAAAGTCATAAAGACAGAAAGAATGGCAGTTTTCAGGGTCTGGGGGCCGGGGGGTTGGGGAATTAGTGTTTAATGGATACAGAGTTAATTAAGGATGAAAAAGTTCTGGAGATAGATAGTAGTGATGGTAAATGTACTTAATACCATTGAGTTGTACTCCTAAAAATGGTTAAAATCATCTTAGGGTAAATTTGTAAGATAAGCTTAATGGCTCTGCAAACAAAAAGCAAAATACTTTCCAAAGATGAGAACTGACTGACAGTACTACCATCAATGAAAGAACGTTTCTTATTAAAAGAGATCAAAGAAACTTATAGAGGAGAGAGGCAAACGACTATTTTCAGCACAAGCCAATCTATAAAGAAGGTAAGGGAAGTATGTGACTCAAGTGGGAAGGGGTGCATCAGGCTCAAAACAGTCATAAATAGCACCAAACTCATTTCTATTGTTTTCATATTTATCAACCATCTGATTATAATTTGGATTTGGCTTTCATTGTATTTGGTCAACACAGAGAAGGTGAAGACCAGCAAGCTCAACTATTCTAGCTCCTTCATGATTGCATTTCTCATGAATGGTTTTTACATAGCTTATTAGCAAACTGAATGTGCGACTAAGTACCCCATAGTGCAGTCACCTCTGATAAAACTAATTTCATGCCTAGGTAAGAATAAGATGTTGAAACCCAGCAATCACACCAAGGCTATGGACACATCTGTGGTAAACTACATCAACTTCCCCAAGAGGCATTTTCAATGCACACTTCCCATAATGTATTCGAATTGCCTATTATTTGACTCAGTTCCTTGAAGATAGGGAATGGATAATTTATCTCTAACAGCTAATAAAGTTCCTAGTCCAAAGGGAAGAACCCAATGAATACCTAATAAAATTCAATTTAGTAAGACATAATTAGGGAATGAGTATTGTACAGATTCTTCTGTATATAATTTTCCTCTAAAGTTTACAAATGGAAAGTTAGAGAACAGTAGAGACAAAATGGGCATACTGAGATTATTAGGAAGTCTCAATTCAAGCTGAAATTACTTAGGCCATATTTGGTTGATAATGCCCATGAGTGGCACTCAAACCATGTGATGTTACCTGATGAAAGCCTAGATAGGCCCCAGAGAGTACCCATGCCTTTTCCTAATAAATTCTCTAACACAATAAAGAACATGGGATATGTATATACTTTCACTTGCCAAATATGTGGGACTGATGTAAGTGTCATTCTTTCTACTAGCATGCCCGCAATGAAAGGAAGAATAAAATTCCTTCCTATTGTGTCCTGGAGTTCTGCTGTTTCACATAATGCAACAGACACAAAACCAGCCAAGAGCACCTAGATGAGGAATCTATCAATGATACTAGGACATACAGCAAGGATCTCTGACAGCACAGGAGAGCATTGAGAGACACCTGCTGAACATAATTCAAATAGCAAGAGAAACAATGCCAGATGTGAAAGGTTTTATGTTCAGGCTAGATTCCAAAGCACAATCGAAAACAACTTCTGACCTATCATATCCATTCAGATAGGGTGACTAATCTTTCTTAACCTTTAGGTCTTAATTTTTACTTTTTTCTCTCTCACGTCAACAATGCAGCCTAGGGTAAAGATGAGTTACTTTATCTTCTAGCAGTTATGAAAACAGACTGCAGAGCTAGAAGGCCTGACTTCTAATCCTCACTCTGCACTTACCAGCTTTATGACCTGCAAACTACCCAAATTCTATGAACCAGTTGCTTCATGTGTAAAATGAAGACAGTAACTACCTCATGGTATTGTTGGGAAGATTAAGAAAATTAATCTGCAACACTGCCTGGCACATAATATGTGCCATTTTATTGTTAATTATGATTATTATTGCCACACATAAATGAAAATTTTGGAAAATGTAAGTTCTACCTAAAAAAGTTTCCATAACATTCTGGTAATTATGAGATTACATATCTGTATCTACCACTAGACTATCACTGTAACTTCCTGACTGTGATTTGTCTTTCTTACCAGGAACTTATCACTATGCAAAATACAGACAGGTATGTGTGCTAGCCCTACCAACTTTTTGCATTTATAAGCTTCTTCCTATGTAAAACCTTGAAGCTTAGCAGGGAAGAAGTCGTCCTCTTGGGGTAAATCTATTCAAACCGTAATAAGTTCACATACCAATAAAAGCAAAAAAAGTGAAGGAGGTGCAAGAATATGAGGACATATTATATTTAAGCTGGGTACATAGTAGGCAAAACCACATAATGTATTAAGAAAATAAGATACTAAAATTTTAAACTAAGTGAATATATACCACAACGCCCCTTTTATTTTTAGCCCAAAAAACGAACCAGCTCCACATCTTTTACCTCAAGAACTGGAGTAACGGTTTAGACTGTCCGACTGGAAACGCTTCCGTTCCCTGGGAACCCTGTGCAAGCAAGCCCTTGTGGGCGCCCCTCGTTTCGACTGTCTCTGAAAGTATTAGATATCTTAGGCCACAGCTTTAGGTTAGTTCCTCGAAAGTGGAATGACGAATTATCTACCCAATCCTTTTCTCACACTGGGTTCAAATTCCAGTCAATAGATTTTCCTTTTAATGTAGCACAGTGTTTAAAACTTAATGGTGTGCAGTCCGAGAAATCTGTGTTCAGTTCCCGGAGTTCAGTCGCTAGCCCTGACCTGACAGAGAAGTACGTATTGTTACCTTTAAATCTGGGAGGAAACGCATGAGCACACTCACAGCGTCCTTCAGGAGTATATACACTCGGAGGCAAGAGCAGCCGGCCCTGACAAGGGGACGCTGGCACCGTATTGATGACATCACTTCCGGGTACCAAGGTCGGGCTTTCTAGTACCAAGACAGGGCGGTCTGCCCATCGTTACAAAGGGAAAGGGACGAGTTCTTCCTGTCGTTCACCTGGAAGGTAGGTCAGTGGCTCACTCCTCCCTACTGATGCCTTTGCGCACCTGGAGAAGTAGTTCCGGACCGCATTGCTCGCCTTCTTAAAGCGAACAGCGCTGGCCAACTCGCCTGGGTTCACTCGGGAGCCAGCTCTCCTGACCCAAAAGAGAAGTATATGGTTCGCACACACTGCCTTGTATGGATTTAGTATCGCAAATCTAATTTCTCGGGGCGTGTCTGCCTGAGCTGCACTCACCGCGGCTCTTCTCTGTGCAGGCTGATCATATCTAATCAGCCTATACACACAGAGCCCTCTGCTCCCGTGGAACAAGAAAAGTTCCAATATTTATTCGCTCTTTTTTCCATGCTGCCCATTAGTATGGTAGGGAAAGGGCCTACTTAAACACCCAGAAAATTTTAGAACAGGTGATTTGGGAACATGAAACTAGATACTTGGCAGTGTGGAAATACCTGGGGGCTTTTAGTAATGCTGCTGTTGTTTTGGGCAAAATAGGATTTGGTGAGATCCCTGTTTTGATAAATCTGTGGCAAAAAGGTAGATTTAATTTGAAAAATTGTAATTAATAGATAAATAACTTGCAGTCTCTTTAGTCGAGACGTGGTTCATTTGAGATGAGCTTTATGAGAACACTTGTTTCTAAAGTAGACGTCTAAACTTTATTTTGCTTGTGTTTTGTGTGTACTCTATTTTTTCAACCAAATGATTAAATTTTATTTTGAAAGATGTTTTCAGGAAGTGGAATGCATTTATTTTTACTGTTCCATTTTGTCTTTATCATTTGATTTTTTAAAGCCACATTTTGTCTTAATTTTAACTGTCAAAAAGTATTGATAGAACTTTTCAGAGACCTATTTCATGCAACTATTGTACTGTATGTACTATTAGCTGTTTTTATAAAGAATAATGAGTGATTTGGTAAGAACAGCATGAAATTAAGAGTAATACAAAAATTATATCAGGCTTTCCTGTTTTCCCCCTTAAAAACCATCATATTCATTCATACTGTTATTTATATTATATAATAAGTTGCTACAGTCTTTAAAAATTTTTGCTCACTTTTACAAAACTTTGCTATAATATTATAAAACTGTGTATTCAAAAATAAACCAAGCTTTCAGAGTTTTGCTTAACTGAATGGAGTAGTGGCTAATGCCAATTCTAAATAATTTAGTTTGTTTCTTTAATTCTCTTCCAGGAATTATTTATAGAGTAAGTATGCTAATGTTAAATAAGACAGCAGGAGTTTTTTCTAAACCATGGAAAAGGAAAATTTATGAATATTTAAGAAGTGTTCATTTTCATCCTCGAAAAAGATTTCTCCATAGACTAGTGTTGGGAATTGAAACCAGTTGTGACGACACAGCGGCTGCTGTGGTGGATGAAACTGGAAATGTTTTGGGAGAAGCAATCCATTCCCAAACTGAAGTTCATTTAAGGTAAGTAGACATTATCTTGGTAGTTTTAATCTTTTTGGAAAAAATAAAATGAGATGATTCTTTGTATTTATCATTATAGAAAAATTAAATTTTAGGAGCTAATTTTTTGTGTGCAAGAACTTCTAATAACTGCTATTATTAGAAAACCTAAACCCTCTACCTGTCTTTTAAGGCTCTCCACTATAAGGTTCAAACCTTAGCTAATTCTGTTGCCAAAAAGAAACTGCTCATTCCAAACCAGTATTTATCCATGATTCCCCCTCAGTAATGTCCTTTTGTTCACCTGTATGTGTTTTGTGTGAAAAGTTTTATATTCAGGCTAGCTTCCAGTGCACAATAAAAAACAACCTCTGGCCTGTGTTAATCACTGAAAAGAAAAAAAAATCTTCATATTTACATACATAACTCATATTGGTACTATATATAATAATAATATAGTACTGTATTAAAGTACAGAATGGTGCAAGGTTTGTAGACTCAGATGTTTCCAGAGGACCATAAAGCTGGTTACATAAATAAGTGGGCAGGATATAGAGTGGGCAATATCTGGGGGAACTCACTACTTAGTTCTAGCCAGTTATTGCCATGCAGTAATATAGACCCTGTGTTATTTGATCATCAGAATTTTCAAGAGAAAATGAAAATCCAGAATTCATATTTTTAAAGAAATTAGTACCTAATTCAAAATATGTTGAAGTACTGTACAGATCAAAAAAGCCTTGAAGCTATCAATTTAACAATATCTGAATAGTGGAAAGATTTATTTTGAGATAATAGACACCTGTATTTGAGTCACGAATTAGGCACTTGCTATTGGCTGACCTTAGGCAAGTTCTTTATCCTCCCTGATTCTGTTTTCACATTCATAGAGTGGTAAAGATATCAGCCTTATAGGATTGTGGGAAGTATAATAAAAATAATATATGTGAAGCAGCAGACTAGGCCTCTAATTGTTATATAATGTGTGAAAGGAACTGGTAGGTGTTAATAAAGCACAATGAAGTACTAAAAAGTCTTTGCCTTCAAGAAGTTTAACCTAATCTCTAAGACATGATACAGTTGACCCTTGTACAACACAGGTTTGAACTGCATAGGTCCACTTATGCATAGATTTTCTTTTTAATAAATATATTGGAAAATATTTTTGGAGATTTGTGATAATGAAAAAACTCACAAATGAACTGCATAGCTTAGAAATATTGAAAAAAATAAGAAAAGGTATGTCATGAATGTATAAAATATATGTAGTTATTATATACACACAATCTATTGTAAAAAGTTAAAATTTATCCAAACTTATGCATATACTTACAGGCCATACGTGGCACCATTTGCAGTTGAGAGAAATGTAAACAAATGTGAAGATGAATCATAACTGCATAAAATTAACTATAGTACATATTATACTACTATAACAGTTTTTTTGTTTGTTTGTTTTTTACAGACAGAGAGGGGGATAGACAGGGACAGACAGACAGGAATGGAGAGAGATGAGAAGCATCAATCATCAGTTTTTCGTTGCAACACCTTAGTTGTTCATTGATTGCTTTCTCATATGTGCCTTGACCGTGGGCCTTCAGCAGACCGAGTAACCCCTTGCTCGAGCCAGAGACCTTGGGTCCAAGCTGGTGAGCTTTTGCTTGAACCAGATGAGCCCGCACTCAAGCTGGTGACCTTGGGGTCTCAAACCTGGGTCCTCCGCATCCCAGTCCAACTTTCTATCCACTGCGCCACCATCTGGTCAGGCTGTAACAGTTTTATAGCTTCCTCCTGTTGCTATTGCAGTGAGTTTGTGTTGCAAGTATCTGCTTAAAAAGCTATATGGCTCTAACTACCTTTATGTAAGCAATTCATTTCTCCAGTAAATTATGTATCACAGTAAAAAGTGATCTCTTGGGGTTCTTGTGTAGTTTTCATTGTTTTTCATGCAGTATCATAAACCTTGAATAACAACATGGGATCCATATGAAGTGCCACTAATGATGTTAGAAGTGCTCCCAAAAAGTAGAGGAAAGTCATGACATTACAAGAAAAAGGTGTATTGCTTGATGTATGTATATATAGATATGCCCACCATTTCAAGGTAAATGAGTCTAGTGCAAGGACATTAAAAAGGGGGGGAGGAGTGGAATTAATAAGCCTGTTGCTGCAGCTATACCAGCACCAGCAGGTATGTGAAAATCTTGCACTTCTTATAAATAATACCTTGTTATTTTTTACTGAAAATGCAGCCTTTATGTGGGTGCAGGATTGCTATAAGAAAGGCATACCTATAGAAAAAGTGAACTCATTATATTACAACTTAAAGCAAAAGGAAAGTAAAGGATCTAAAGCTGGAGAATTCTTCCAGCAACGGATGATTTGATAATTTTAGAAAGGATGTTGGCTTTAAAAAATGTCAAGGTAACAGGTGAAGAAGATTCTGTTGACCAAAAGGCAGATGAGTTCCCAAATGTTAAGAAAATAATTGAGGAGAAAGCATATCTGCCTGAATAGGTTTTTAATGCAGTGAAAGTACCCTTTTCAGGAAAAAAACATGCCACAAAGGACATTTATTAGTAAGGAAGGGAAGCGAGCACTAGGATTTAAGGGTGGAGGAAGAGGCTAACTCCCTATTTTGTGCAAACGCTGGCAGGTTTATGATCAGGACTGCCCTTATCTATATATAAAGCTACTAACCCTGAGCCTTGAAGAGAAAAAATAAACACCAGCTGCCAGTCTTTTGCTTGTATGACAACAAGAAGGCTTAGAAAGTGAGAACCCTTTTTCTGGATTGGTCCCATCCAAGCTTTGTCCCTAAAGTCAGGAGGTACATTGCCAGGAGGGGACTGCCTGCAATGTCCTGGACACCCAGAAACCTATGAGTTTAACGCTGAAGGTGTCAAAATGGTCTATGTATCTCCAAACACTGTGTATATAATTTAGCCTCTCATTCTACTCTATGGAAAAGATTGTCAATGCTATAGAAGATAACCTGGACAGAGAGAACCTCATGAAAGTCTGGAAGGATTGCACCATGGAAAATGCTATAGAAAAAGCCGTGGCCCTGACTGGTTTGTTCAGTGGATAGAGCGTCAGTCCGGCATGCAGATATCCTGGGTTCGATCCTCAGTCAGGGCATACATGAGAAGGGACCATCTGCTTCTCTTTTCCTCTCTTTCCCCTTTATGTCTCTCTTCCTCTCTCACAGCCAGTGGCTCGATTGGTTCAAGCTCCAGCCCCAGGCACTGAGAATAGCTTGGTTGATCCGAGCATCTGCCTCAGACACTAAGGATGGCTTGATTGATTTGAATATCAGCTCCAGATGGGGGCTGCCAGGTGGATCCCGGCTGGGTTGCATGCAGGAGTCTGGCTCTATCTTCCCTCCTCTCACTTCAAAACAAAACAAAAACAAACAAACAAACAAAAAACCCTGTGAAATCCATAAAGCCCCCAAACTGGAGAAAACTCTGTCCAGATGTTGTGCATGACCTCATAAGATTTACAACAGCCAATCAAGGAAGTCATCAAAGTAATTGTGAATATAGCAAAAAAAAAAAAAAAAAGGTGAGGGGTGAAGGGTTTCAAAATATGGATCTTGCAGAATGTCGAGAGCTAGCAGAAATGACACAAGGAATCGACAGAAGACAACTTGATGGAGGTGAGTGTTTCCAAATGAGTGCCAGGTAGTGAGGAAGAGGATGTAGAAGCAGCAGTGCCAGAAAACAGATTGACAGATAGTCTGGCAGAAGAGTTCCAATTATTCAAGACTGCTTTTGACTTTTAAGACATGGATTCCTCTGTGATATGGGCACTGAAACTAGAGCAAACAGTAGAAGAAGAATTAGTATTGTATAGAAACATTTTTGTAGAAATGAAAAAAGACACAGAAATGATGATGTACTTGTGTAGTTATATCAAGTGTGCCTGCCTCTCTTACCTTCTCTGTCACCTCCTCTCCCTCCTCTGCCTCTGTCACCTCTGAGACAACAAGACCAGCCCCTCTTCCTCCTCCTCCTCCTATGCCTACACAGTGGGAAGACACTGAGGGTGAAGATCTTTATGATGATCCACTTCCACTTAATGAATAGCAAATAATCATGCCATACGATTAATCAACTCATCTGTTCTGTATATGTAAAAATCTAATAACTATGCCAAGAATGGCTGAGACTTCTTTGTGTCTTCATCATCATCTAAATATTCATCATGTAGAACATCATGTGCAAGACTTGTATGGAAATGGATAGCCTATTCTTACTTAGGCATAAAGTGAGATATATTTAATATAAACTTAATAATATGTTAGATTCCTTTCTGTTTAATAACTTAGTTTTCAAAGAATTACTGTACAGTATGCACCTTGCAAAACTGGAGAAACTGCATATCAGCCAATCATCATAGATAAGTGTTTTTTTTTAACTATTTCCAATACTGTATTATGAATAAGACTATAATACTGTATGCCATAAGCTAGGCTACTGTGAAGCAATCATCGATTACACTAGACTGCCATAAAGCAGTCATATTGCTGCATCTTGGTTATTAATGTATGGATCATCATATCTAAATAAATATGGATTTTTTCACATCTTTTCATTTTTGATTTCTAGTGTCAATAGTTTGTATAAATCTACAATGTTTTGTATCATGTAAGACAATATTGATATAGGTACTGATAGATGATTCATATTTTATTTTTTTAATCATACAATGCCTTAAAAATTTTTTATTGATTGATTTTATTTATTTTTAAAATTTATTTATTTATTGTGTTTACATAGCTTCTAGTGTCTCCCCAAAAGCATCCCCCTCCCCCGTATTCCCCTCAACATCTTCCTTACACCCCTCCCAACCACTCCCTCCCCCCATCCTTTCAGGTTTAATGACATAAACTTATGTTGTTACAATACGGTATAGTATTGTAAATGTAGTTTCTCATGGTTTTCTTTGTAACATTTTCTTTCTCTAGCTTACTTTATTGTAAGGATGTAGCATATAACACATATACAAAATATGTGTTAATTAACTGTTCATGTTATCAGTAAGCCTGCCAGCCAACACAAGGCTATTAGTAGTAAAGTTTTGTGGGAGTCAAAGTTATACATGGATTTATGATTGTATGGGGTTAGCACCCTTAACCCCTGCATTGTTCAAGGGTCAACTGTATTAAATATTCACTGGATGCTCCTACTGAGGATTTTCATTTCTGTGTATAGAACTAGCAGATCTTCAACATCAAATATTTGAAGTTTTGTTTTTTGGGGGTTTTTTCTGACATTTGAGATGCATGTTGCAGACGCTATATTTTATTGCTCTGCTTCTTTGTAACATGCTGGCAATTTGTTTGCTGGCAACTTTACCTCCTAATATTTTATTCTTAACATTTGGAGTGATCCACTATTTGTCGTCCTGGACCCAACTCAAAATTACCAACTCTGAGCACAAACTGTATTTCAGGATTGCCATGACTTCAAGTGCAGGTTGTTTAAAAATAAACTCATCTTCACAAAACTGTCTTTATGTTTCTGTTAGTATTTCTTCTCTCCCTGTCACTCCAGCTCAGTATCTGAATTATCTTTGATGCCTTGGTCTCCCCTCTCATTCTATCCAGTTAGTTACTACAGTTTTTCAGGCTCTCTGTCCTTTTCTTCTCATTCCCACACTCAGTTTAAGATGTAATCACCTTACACTTTTGCAATAATTTAAAAAATCTTTAAAAATCACCCTATCTGCAGAGAGGTTAATTTTCCTAAAATCCTATTTTGTCCTGTCCTTCCTTTCCTTGTTTTAGATTTCTTTGTTAGAATACTTTTCAAGATTATTTTGGTGTTTTTCATCAACAAACAAATCCATAGGCATCTGTTGTGCACAATTATGAACAGAGATATTACATCCTTATTCGCTACATCCTGAGTTCTTATAGTGTGCTACATTTTGAGAGACTTATTTGAAAATACTTGACTTACTAACATTTTTCGCTATATAATTTGAAAATATGCCTTCAGCTATAATATATAATTTTTCTTCTCTTTTTACAACCTTAAAATTATAAAAAGCTTTTTTAAAAATTTCTTTCAGAACAGGTGGGATTATTCCTCCAGTAGCTCAACAGCTTCACAGAGAAAATATTCAACGAATTGTACAAGAAGCTCTCTCTGCCAATAAAGTCTGTCCAAGTGAACTCACAGCAATTGCAACTACCATAAAACCAGGACTTGCTTTAAGCTTGGGAGTGGGCTTATCATTTAGCTTACAGCTGGTGGACCAGTTAAAAAAGCCCTTCATTCCCATTCATCATATGGAAGCTCATGCACTTACTATTAGGTTGACAAATAAAGTTGAATTTCCTTTTTTAGTTCTTTTGATTTCTGGAGGCCATTGTCTATTGGCTTTAGTTAGAGGAGTTTCAGATTTTCTGCTTCTTGGAAAGTCTTTGGACATAGCACCAGGTGACATGCTTGACAAGGTAATTAAGAATTAATTTCTCCATTTTTTCTTGTTAAGGTATCATTTTCACTTAAATAGTAATAGCTATACTAGCCCCATCTAAATATTTCTGAGTAATGTCATGTTAGACTGAAAAAAATATACATGCAATAAGACAAAAAGAAAATGTAGTACCTAGTTTACAAAAGTTTCATTCCTACCCATTCCAAATAAAATGGTCAGAGGTATACATCAGCACATAAAGGCTCAAATAGTTTGCAAATGCCTTTGATTTTAATCAAATAGAATAATGTATGTGAAAGGAACTATTGTTTGAAGTGTAAAGTACTGTAAAATTTTGAAATATAAAGATATATAAAGATAACTAGGGTATTGAAGATGCACAAAGTTCTATGGTTAAATGTCACAATTGCCAACACTATGACCAAGCAGGTTTCTTTTCCCTTGCTTTAGAATCCTACAGAGCCTAATACCATATACAGAAGTCTGGCTGCCAACAGCTGCAGTGATTGGAAGAAATAGGGCAGGTTTTTATTTTTGAAGTTCATCATAAAGTGGTCAGTAAAAGACCAAAAGTAGATAGGGAAGGTCCTGGCCAGTTGGCTCAGTGGTAGAGCATTGGCCTGGCATGCAGGAGTCCCAGGTTCGATTCCGGCCAGGGCACACAGGAGAAGCGCCCATCTGCTTCTCCACCCCCCCTCCTTCCTCTCTGTCTCTCTCTTCCCCTCCTGCAGCCAAGGCTCCATTGGAGCAAAGTTGGCTCGGGCACTGAGGATGGCTCTGTGGCCTCCGCCTCAGGCACTAGAATGGCTCTGGTTGCAACAGAGCAACGCCCCAGATGGGCAGAGCATCGCCCCCTGGTGGGCATGCTGGGTGGATCCCGGTCGGGCACATGCGGGAGTCTGTCTGACTGCCTCCCTGTTTCCAGCTTCACAAAAATACAAAAAAAAAAAAAAGTAGATAGGGAGGCAGTGCTTGCCGCTATTGATCAAATTGTCAGAAGCAAGTTTGTCTGTCTTTACTGACCACCAGCTATCATTTATATTTGTAAAAGTATAGCATGTCTAATTCATCCAGGTTTTTGTGTGTTTTTCATTTTCTTTGAATCTTGAGTTTCAAAATGTGCAATTTGATGACTCATTTTTTGTTTGTGTTTGATAGGTAGCAAGAAGACTTTCTTTAATAAAACATCCAGAGTGCTCCACCATGAGTGGTGGGAAGGCTATAGAACATTTGGCTAAACAAGGAAACAGATTGCATTTTGATTTCAAACCTCCCATGCAACGCGCTAAAAATTGTGATTTTTCTTTTACTGGACTTCAACATGTTATTGATAAGACAATAATGCAAAAGGAAAAAGAGGAAGGTATACTTCTAATTAGTGAGTTTAGACAAATAAGTAATTCTGGATCGTGCCTAAAAGTACATGCTCATTTCTGTAGGTATTGAGAAGGGGCAAATTCTGTCTTCAGCTGCGGACATTGCTGCTGCAGTACAGCACATAACAGCATGCCACATTGCAAAAAGAACACATCGTGCTATTCTGTTTTGCAAGCAAAGAGACTTGTTACCCCAGTGTAATGCAGTACTGGTAAGTTATCTCATCTGGGAATAGTATTAACACTTTATGGTACTTTTCATCCAAGGGCTTACCTAACCCTCTGCATAGGATGAAGAGGTCTTTATGCTGTATACTACACCTGACAGTATGAAATATGCAGAATAAAGACTAACATCCATTTCTTGTACAGGTATTTACAGCCTATGTGCCAAAAAAAGTCCAAGGCTGTATCTTCTCATTGAATTTAAAAGAGGGTTTACAATGAGAAATGAGATGCCATAACTAGTGTTACTATTTTTAGAAAAATAGGCTGATTTCCTTAAATTGTTCCTTGGGTTGAAATCCCTGTGTTTAAGGCCTTGATAACCTCCTCGTTTAACTGTATCTTACACTTCATTCTTTTGAACATTATAAAGGGAGACAATATTTAAATGATGGCAGATTCACAAAATAGAATATTAGAGATAACTTTTTAAGAATTATGTAGCAGCTCTGGCTGGTTGGCTCAGTGGTAGAGTGTTGACCTGGCATGTGTAAGTCCCGGGTTCGATTCCTGGTCAGGGCACACAGGAGAAGTGACTGTCTGCTTCTCTTCCCCTCTCCCTCCCTTTTCTCTCTCTCTCTCTTTTTCTCTCTCTCTCCCTTCCTCAGCCAGAGGCTCAGTTGGTTCAAGCACATCTGCCTGCCTCTGAGGATGGCTCTATGGAGCCTCCACCTCAGGCACTAAAAATAGCTTTGTTGCAAGCATGGGCCCCAGATGGGCAGAGCATCAGTCCCAGACAGGGGCACATATGGGAGTCTGTCTCTATCTCCCCTCCTCTCACTTAAAAAAAAAAGAATTATGTAGTAAACTGCCCTGGCCAGATAGCTTGGTTAGTTGTCCTGAAGTACAGAGGTTGCTGGTTCAATCCCTGGTCAGGGCACAGCTCAGTGTTCCTGTCTCTCTCTCCCTTCCTCTCTCACTAAAATCAATCAATAAAAAATTTATAAAAAGTATGTAGTAAAAGGAAATAACACATAAGTAAAAACTTTAGGGTCTAAAGTATTGTTATACTGTGATTATAATTAGATAAAAGGTTAGAATATACAAAAATGATAGAAGTAATTATATGCTGATATTGAATTTTTTGGTGATTTTTCTTCTTCTCCAAATATTTATTATACAGATATATCAGTTGCCCATTATCCAGCTATGAAAATGTGATACTTTTAGATATCCATATGTGATATTGGTCTTCTCAATTCAGGTTGTATCTGGAGGAGTTGCAAGTAACTTATATATTCGAAAAGTTCTAGAAATTGTAACAGATGCAACACAATGCACTTTGTTGTGTCCTCCTCCCAGACTGTGCACTGACAACGGTATTATGATTGCGTGGTAAGCCATGGGATATCATAATTATGTAAATATTCATTGCCATTTCATCATGCTAAATCTTCCTCTTTAAATCTTGGGCTATTTACTTTATTTTAATGATTCTTATTTAGGAATGGTATTGAAAGACTGCGTGCTGGCTTGGGCATTTTATACAACACAGAAGGCATCCGCTATGAACCAAAGTATGTAGTACCATTCATATCTTTATGCAAATTGCATTATAAAAGTTAAAGCCTGGGGTTTGCTTTTCTATATGAGTTTTTCATTGACATTCTGGTTACATTAATTTATTTCATGAACCCAAGAGGTAGATACTTTATAAGAAATACACTGCTCACAAAAAATTGGGATATTTTATCACTTCTTATTCATTTTGAAATATCCCCTAATTTTTGTGAGCAGTATACTTTTGCTACAATTTTAAATTATAAAAAAAATTTGAAAAATCATAGGTTAGAAACAGGTAGTGGATGAAGATGATGAATTCCTTCATTTGGAACCAGAATGGGAACCATGTCCATGACCTGGCTTCTGCAATATCAAAACCATCGTAGAACCAGCTAGTATGCTGGGAAACTACAGAAAATGTGCAAAGAGAATTTATTCAGGTGTGAGACTGGGCTGTGAATATACTCTTCTACATGCAGCTGAAAATGGCCAAAAGATGGATGTTTTCAGCAAAGAAGTTTCAAAGAATAGCACAGTTTTTCAATTTGTTACCAAGTTCTAGCCTAGCCTTTGATAGACTCTATCATCTGATCCACACTGCCGCCTTTTGGTAATGTGGAAGCTGGATATGATGACTTTTCCAGGTTGGGCAACATAGTGAAAAAGCGGAAATCTGAAGCCAAAAGTATTTATTAGGGAAAGACAAAGAAAGAGGGTAGGATCTAAGACCTCTCCTGCCAGTAGAGACAAAGTAAAGAGAAAAAGAACAAGCCACATTTTGAAACCTCAGACAAGAAGCAGTAGAAACCAGAGGAACTTCTAAAGTAGGAATGGATACAGGTTTGACTGCATATGGCAAACTGTTTTCATGTGCTTAGCTTTGTAGAGAATCTTAAGACTTGTTTTTTTTTTATTTTTCTACTTGATACTGTTTTTATTTACAGTATTTGAGAGCAGTAGAATTATTTCTTTAAAAACATCTCAATTCCCAAAGCCATCAACTTGTATATATTAAATATGATAGCTTTATATATGTCAAATATATACATTAGAGTGGTTTAAAAAATCTCCAAATTTAGATTTCTTATTAATGGAACTGGCCTTTCTTTACTGTATTGTATTCCTGTTTGATATCCTATTGTATTTGTATGTATTCAAGAACTATGACCATATAATGATTAATTATAAATTAGATATGTATATGGTTTGTTAGAATTCTAAGCAAACAGTCTACAAAACTAGTGACCGATCAAGATGCAAGTATTTGAAATAATGTGATTTGTCTGATTATGATGCAGATGTCCTCTAGGAGTAGATATATCAAAAGAAGTTGGAGAAGCTGCCATAAAAGTACCACAATTAAGGATGAAGATTTGAGTTTTGCTTTTCAAACATCCCTAAAGGTATATTTCAACATTCAGTTTTGATTTTTTGTATATCAAATTGTAGGAGATATATAATGATCATCAAGACTTTCTTTTGTTATTGTTTATGTGTGATGTTTAATCTGCTCTTCTGAGTGACTGTAATAATATGTTATTGTCTTATAAGAGAATATAATTTTTTTAATCAAAAATCAAAGTAAGACATCTTGCAGCAGAACAGATATTGGCAGGTAAAAAACATACCTGCAGGAAGAAATACAGTGATTCTGCTAAATTCTGGTCCCATGTTAAACTGGCCTGGATCTTTCCCCCCTTTTTCATATCAGAGTAGTACAAGCTATTTTTTTGGCTTCTGAAAAATTAGCCTGACTTTTCTAATGAGAGAACAGTTTTAGAAAGGGAGCCAGGTCAAACTTGTGACAAATTATAGAATTTTAAATCAAGAGAAAAGGTAACTTTGTCTAACAGAATGTATGTTATTAGTTATAAAAACACATGTTATGTAGGTATATTTTCTGGAGCAAGTGGAATGTCTATGCATTTCTTAAAACCCATCTGAGATTTTAAAAATAAGAAATTTGACATGCAAGTAATTTTTTATTATATATTGCACTTTTTGGTTGACCACATATACTTATGTCCATTATTTTAGAAATTTTATTTAATTGACATACCTGACCGGTGGTGGAGCAGTCAGGTCTAGGATAAAGCATTGACCTAGAATGCTGAGGTCACCGGTTTGAAGCCCCAAGGTTGCTGGCTCTGAGAGCAAGTTCATCAGGATGGGGTTGCTGGCTGGAGTAGGGCATCGTCCACACAACCCCAACACCAAAGCTCACCAGCTTGAGCCCGAAGGTTGCTGGCATGAAAAGCCCAAGGTCACCGGCTTGAGCAACAGGACACTGGCCTGGCCCCAGTCAAGGCACATACAAGAAGCAATCAATGCTCAACTAAAGTGAAAGCAACTACGAGTTGATGCTTTTCATACTCTCTCTCTCTCTGCCTGTCTCTCTCTCACTCTCTCTCTCTGTGTCTCTCAAAATAAAAAAAAAAGTAATTTAATTGATAATATATGAGATGAAAAGTGTTGTGTTTTGTTTTGTTTTTGGATAATTTCCTTGAATCTGAAACCTTGTACTGCAGATATAACAGATTATCACTTTTTCCTTTCTAGATTAAAGTAACTTTGAATATTTAGATTTTATTTAGAACACATTTTACATTTGGATTTGTATTCTACATCATGTGGCCTGAATTAAAGACAAGTGTACATATTTCCTGTGGCCATTACAGTCAGAATGCATATAAAATGTGGAAGAAAATTGACCCAAATTTCTTCCCATACAAATTTATATTGTGTCAGCCATATAGGACAAGTTGTTAACTCTCTAGTCAATGACTTGCTTTCTTGAGAAATTAGGAAGTAAGGATAAATATCTATAATGAAAAGTTCTATTTTAATCTCACCTTAAGATGACTTCCCTTTTGGGATATTCCATAAGTAATTCTCTTCTTTAGAATTGTGGTCATAGAGTATTGTTTTATGATTATCCATTTTATCGTGGAAATAGAAAATATAATTTATATGAAGGAACATGTAGAAACAGTCAGTAGTTATAAAGCTTTGCATTTTTTGATGTTGAGGTATAGGTATGATGGAATTGGTTTACAAATATTTAAAAGAAACAATGAGTTTGTGAATTCACATTTTACATTTGGATTTGTATTCTATATCATGCAGTCTGAATCAAAGACAAGTGTAATTATTTCCTGTGGCCATTAAAGTCAGAATGCATATAAAATGTGGAAGAAAACTGACCCAAATTTCTTCCCACTATCACAAGTATTATAAAGTAGGGATATTTATAACACTGGAGAACAAAATTTTTGTTGCATCCACAAAAACACTTGTTCTTACCTAATTAGAATGTGCTAATCTCAAATCTGACATTCGTTTTTCTCTGTAAGGTACAGTTTTTTTGCAACTCAAGATTTTAGGTTTTCATCTTATTGTAAAATTTTCAACATTTAGTTTAACATAATGAAGTAGAAAGTCTTCTTGGGCATGATCTTTGTGAAAATATAATAATTTATATGATGCAGTAAATACACTAAGACAGTGGTCCCCAACCCCTGGGCCATGGACTGGTACTGGTTTGTGGGCCATTTGGTACCGGTCCGCAGAGAAAGAATAAATAACTTACATTATTTCCGTTTTATTTATATTTAAGTCTGAACAATGTTTTATTTTTAAAAAATGACCAGATTCCCTCTGTTACATCTATCTAAGACTCACTCTTGATCAGGGGTCCCCAAACTACAGCCCGCGGGCCACGTGCGGCCCCCTGAGGCCATTTATCCGGCCCCCGCCGCACTTCTGGAAGGGTACCTCTTTCATTGGTGGTCAGTGAGAGAAGCATAGTTCCCATTGAAATATTGGTCAGTTTGTTGATTTAAATTTACTTGTTCTTTATTTTAAATATTGTATTTGTTCCCGTTTTGTTTTTTTACTTTAAAATATGTGCAGTGTGCATAGGAATTTGTTCATAGTTTTTTTTATAGTCCGGCCCTCCAATGGTCTGAGGGACAGTGAACTGGCCCCCTGTGTAAAAAGTTTGGGGACCCCTGCTCTTGATGCTTGTCTCGATCACATGATACATTTATCCGTCCCACCCTAAGGGCCGGTCCGTGAAAATATTTTCTGACATTAAACCAGTCCATGGCCCAAAAAAGGTTGGGGACCACTGCACTAATACACTAAAAGATAGGTTGCATCAGAATTTTTCTACAATTTCAAAATAAAACATATTAAAACACTTATTTTAATCATTAAATTTGCACAAAACTTATTTAAATTCTATTCAGGCAAAAATTTGCATTTGTAGCTCTTGTGTTTGTGTACTTGTTGAGGACAATCTCGTTTGATGCTTCAGCAGTAGTCTGCTCATCACTAACAGCTCCAAGATTTTCAGGAAACTTATCAAGGTGACTGTTCAGGAAGTGAATCTTAACGTTGTTACATCCAATGTTGCGGAAAGCCAACCGTATCTTTAGAACCAGAAGTTCATTGTTTTCTGCTTTTTGGTTGCCAAGGAAGGTCTTTGTAACTGCCACAAAAGACTACCATGCTGCTTTCTCCTCCTTATTCATCTTGGCAAATTTTTTATCACGTGTGAGGGTTTGAAATCGAGGTCCATCGAATACACCTGCTTTTATCTTTTTGAAAGACAAGGCAGGAAAAGCAGAAATATGTTGAAAGCATTCACTCTCTATTCAAAGCCTGAACCAACTGTTTCATTAAGTCGAGTACGATGTGAAGAGAGGGACAAATGATTCTGTCTTGATTCACTACAGGTTCATTCACAATATTTTGCATCCCTACTTCCAGAGCTTCACGTTTTGGCCACTCCTTCTGTGTCCAGTGTTTCTCCCGAGCTCGACTGTCCCACAAACACAGAAAGCAAAGATACTTCGTGAAACCTCTCTGTTGTCCTAGCAGGAAATTTACCATTTTAAGATCCACACAAATGATCCAGTTATGCTCCTCATACTTCAGAAAGTCAAGGATAATTTTTATGTCATTATAATCTTCTTGCAGATGAGTTGAATAACCAATTGGAACCACTGCATAAACATTACCGTTGTGTAGGAGAACACATTTCAGACTCTGTTTAGAACTGTCAAGAAATAGCTGCCATTCTGTTGGACTGTAAGGGGTAACACCTAGCTGGCTGAGAAGACTACTGATATCATGACAGTAAACAAAGTGTTTGTCTTTGGGAAAAAAGTCCACAAAAATTTGTTCACACTTTCTGAAATGGGATTCTAGCTGACCGGTGAAGTACATTCTTTTCTTGAACCTGGAGGCTAATAACTTAGCTGCTTTCTTTGATAGGTCCAAATGTCTTACTAAGTCATTCAATTTGGATTGGCTAAACTGCTGTGGGGTTAGTGACTGCTTGGTATCAGAAGAAGACCCTTCAGATTCTATAACCATTTCCTCATGCATCTTATCAAAATACACTTGATCATCAAGTTCACTTTCTTTGTCCTTAGAAGAAATAAAACCATTGAAAACTGGAACTGGGAGTGTCTCAGAGTGTGGGATAGGTCATATTGCTGAAGGAATATCAGGATATGCGATCATATGCCGTTTTTTCTTGCCGATGCCCTTTGTATGGATCAGACAGAAATAACAGTCACTGCTGTGGTCCTTAGGTTCACGCCAAAGCATAGAATACTGAAAGGCATTCCTTTGCGTTTTCCTTTTGTCCAGTCACGAAGCATTTCCTCACAATTATGACACACAACATGAGGAGCTCAATTCTTGTCTTGATTGCCAAAGGAAACTTGAAAATTGGTAATATATGCATGTGTCACAAATGATGAAATATTGTGCCTTTGATGTTGAGGTGTGTAACAGCCACATATATAACAGAAGGTGTCAGGACTATTCTTACATTTACACCTACTCGAAGAAGCCATGATTCAATCTTAAAATAAGAGGGTGTTTTTATCAGTTAATTTTTTACATTTAAAAACAACTACAATTAGGTAAAAGTGATGTTTGTAAAACATTAATTGCCTTGTGGTTATGTTCAATCCAAGAGTCGCTGCCCTTTAACTCCAATTGAAAAACCAATGCATGTCATTAACTATAACAAAAAGAAATTAAAATTGCATAAAAACTAGAGCATGCACCAAAAGATGGATTTCAGATTTGGAATCAGCGATGCAGAGATATACAGAAACAGTTCTAAAACCTCATGCAACATAAAATGAAGAAAAAAAAATGTTCCCCAGTGTTAAGTTGTTAAAATTTCAAAGTATAAAAATTGTTTCAGGTGCTACAAGAACACATGTCAAAATCGAGTTCATGATATAACGGAAATTATAGACAAAAAAAATGAGCAAATCTGGAAGCACTTCATATCCTTAGACCTTTCAGTAGTTAGCCATAAGGAAGGAAGGGGAAGAAGAAAGAGAGAAAGATGGAAAGGAAAAGGAAGGAGAAACACTGAACTCTATCTGCAAGCCCATGTGCCCGAGTTAGCTTATAATCAGGTAAGAGGCAAGCAATTTGCTGGAATCTCTGTATCTTGAGGCTTTTCTCATACATAATTTTAAAAAACAAGAAATTGCAGGGTAATAAAAATAATCTTTACAAGGAGGAGGGGACTGTACTTTAGGAGAAATACTTAAAGTATTAGGAGCAGTAGGGTGGTCTGGCTAAGCCAAGATATCCCGGTAATGTCTATTTTATTGAGTGCAAAGAAACTCTGATCCTCATACCGGAGAATACTCTTCACATAGTCTTTAGCCCACCTGAAGCTACTCACAAAGCTCAAGTTTTCTATCTAAGGCCTTAAAAAAAAATCTACAGAGGCTTAATGTTTCCATTGGTATGACTTTTTATTCTTAATGATACTTAATGAATGATACAGTTTCTTATCATTTGAATTATGTATCCCTTTTTAGTATAAAATTAAATATGCCATTCCCCCCAGTTGTGACACAGAGTAATTAAGAGAATATAGAATTGAATTTGAAGATTAAAGAGGATGTGCAATGGTTAAGAATATGGCTTTGGACTTTGGTACATATAAAAGTCTAAGTACATGTAGCTGCTGTCATCACCATCATTACTGTTGTGTTAAAACACGTTGCGGAAAATTTCTTATTAATATATATGTTTGGTGCAACCCAGGTAGACCTTATGCAGACACTGAACAAAGTGGATAGAGAAAAAGAGGGGCTTTGAAGGACACAGTGAAGTTGGCTTGCTTTTGTATCAAATCTGTCTGCCGCTGTAAAATAGAAGAAGCAGACATACATCATAATTTCCACCTACTGGAAACAGTATTCTTTGGGCAAAGACACCATGTGATTCTAAGCCACAAAGAGTATCACCCTTTTCAACTGCAAACCAAGGGTATGGAGTGGTCAATACTGGTTGCCATATTTTTTAGCTATATTTTTGTACTTGATGGTCAATGAGTTCATATTAATTTTAATAAGATGTTTTAAAAGTATTTATTTCTGGTGTAAGAAGCCTCATGCATTTGTAGTATTTATCATTAAATACCTTAAGGTATTACAGTAAGTGTTAACATGTAGGTTACTTTGAATCAGGTCTCTTTAGGCCAGCATACCAATTATACAATGTTTATAATACTTGATACATATACTAAGTATGCCACTGGTGTCAGTTGCTATTAACAGTTTTAAGTGCAGACATTCTGTTTCAGAAAATTCTATTTATTTTTTGAAACCATAATGCTGGCCTGAGTTGAATTATAGTAGACATACTAAGGGAAACCTCTTAAGTATCAATATCAAGAACTTCCATTAAAAAGATTACTCTGCTGTGTTATGTGTATTTTACCCCAATTAAAAATAAAAAAATTTAAAAAGATTGCTCAGGAATCCCTTTCATACTAAAATGCTTTTATTAGCCTTCTGCAGGTTCTGAATTAGCTTTCTGTATGTGTTTCCCAAGTTCGTTCAAAAACACTATTCTTGGTCTTGATACTTTAATGAAATCTGATGAAATTGCAGATGAAAAGGAAAAAGTATTATGAGTAACAGTGGTCTTTTTTGTTGTTTTGAAGAGTCCCATGAAGTTAGTTATAGGAGGCAATAAAGTCAAAGAATCTCTTGGTTGAATTTTAGGTTTTAATTTTCTTCGGTGCTCTTTCCCTAAAAATTAGAGAGCCACAATTAAATATCTCTGTCTTAAGTCTAAGAATCCTAGGCATAGTTTCATTCCATTTAATTCTATATAGTTTTATTTTCTTTGCACCACTCAAATATACTAAGAGAACAGATCAGTAGGTTCTAGACTTTCAGATGTCAGAATGCAAAAATCTTGGGGGACCAAATATATGGTTACCAACTTTTTATTGTGTCAAGTTGGCACTAATAAAAGAATAAATGCCAACTCTTTTAAATATTATTTTGTAAAAGTAGATATTTTAACACCAAAAGAAAGTATAAAAGGCATTATCTCAAAATGAAAAACTTTATATTGAAATTTTTTTTTTTTTTTTTTTTTTAGAAATTGCTTATGCTCTTATTTTTTCTTACGTTACCTCAAACTTGCAAAAACTTCATCAGAACCTTACTGGTACACAGATTTTTGTTTAGAGGTCAGTGTTAAAGTGAAAAAAGAAAGAGACTAAAGAAGCTGTACAAAAGACAGACATTCATCTACTCCTGATATTCAGAAATAATAGCTCCCCATACCTTCATAGCTAGCTTCCCTTAGCTACTCCTTGAATAAATGCTTTTTTTTCTTTCCTTTTGTTCTATCTCCCTTTCAATTTGTGACTGCAGCAAAATGAGTTATGAATGCTTTCGTCCTTGCTTTTGACAATAGGACAAAATACCAAATAAGACTGATTTTGGTCCTACACTAAACACATATGAACAAGCACTAAGCGTAAACATGAAATCGATAAGTAATTTAGTTTTTCTGTCACACGTCTAATAGGCATTGATGGGTAACATTGTAAGATCTGGACTTTGATCTCGCAGGCCTGGGCCACTCAGCCATCATCTACCAACTGTATAAAACTGTACAAAGTATCAAAGGAAAAAATGTGATCTGTGCCCTAACGATTCATTAGAAAAGTTGTGCATGGGACAGAATAGCAGGGTCTTAATTTAAGTCATACTTACATGCTGTTTCAGTAATGACTTATTACTGTACACGGTTTATCAGAAAAAGCAAAGTAAGAGAGGAATTTCTGTCAAATGATGTTAGTAGTGAAGGCCTTAAAAGAAATGTTTGACATTGGCTTGTAAGTGGGAAGATACTTTAGATATCCAGAATTACAAAAGCAAAACTGTACAGGTAAACCTTTTGGTAACTACATTTTAAATTTTTATAAGTGGCACACAGATTTGTAAAGCATCAGGGCTAGAAGGTACCTCAGAGATAAAAGAAAAATCAATTACCTTTTTTAAAGACAGGAATTATGGATGGTCCTCCATTTTTCTCCAGACTATAAGGAAAACATTTTTATCAAATTAGAACTTTATAAAGACTTCGTACACCAATATATCATGTTCAATGACTAATGGTCTCATTTATACACATTACATGTAAATATTTTATATTTAAGTACTCATTTACTCACTTATTCAAAACATTTGAAACATTAAATCTGCTTGAAGTGATCAGGGAAACCTTCATGGAAGAAAAACATTTCATCTGGGTTTTGAAGAAAATAGTCTTCAAATGGATGAGGTAGGGGAGAGAATCCCAGACAGGGAATAGGGAATGAAAAGTTGCAATACTATAAACAGTACGGTATGTTCGGACGGTACTAAGTACTCTGGGGCAGTTGGATTCAAGGTTTTTGGAGATATGATAGAAGATAAAATTGGAGAATAAAGATCAGGTCATTTTATGTATTAAGAATGAGAAAATTGGCCCTGGCCGGTTGGTTCAGTGGTAGAGTGTCGGCCTGGCATGCGGAAGTCTTGGGTTCGATTCCCGGCCAGGGCACACAGTAGAGGCACCCATCTGCTTCTCCACCCCTCCCCCTCTCCTTCCTCTCTGTCTCTCTCTTCTCCTCCCGCAGCCGAGGCTCCATTGGAGCAAAGATGGCCCGGGTGCTGGGGATGGCTCCTTGGCCTCTGCCCCAGGTGCTGGAGTGGCTCTGGTCGCAACAGAGCGATGCCCCGGAGGGGCAGAGCATCCCCCCTTGGTGGGCAGAGCGTCGCCCCCTGGTGGGCGTGCCGGCATGCAGGAGTCTGTCTGACTGTCTCTCCCCGTTTCCAGCTTCAGAAAAATACAAAAAAAAAAAAAAAAAAGAATGAGAAAATTGGCCCTGGCCAGTTGGCTCAGTGGTAGAGCGTCAGCCTGTCCTGCGGGAGTCCCGGCTTTGATTCCCAGGGCACACAGGAGAAGCGCCCATCTGCTTCTCCACCCCTCCCCCTCTCCTTCCTCTCTGTCTCTCTCTTCCCCTTCCGCAGCCGAGGCTCCATTGGAGCAAAGATGGTCCGGCGCTGAGGATGGCTCTGTGGCCTCTGTCTCAGGCGCTAGAATGGCTCTGATTGCGGCGGAGCATCACCCCCTGGTGGGCCTGCCGGGTGGATCCCGGTGGGGCGCATGCGGGAGTCTGTCTGACTGCCTCCCGTTTCCAACTTCAGAGAAATACAAAAAAAAAAAAAAAAAGAATGAGAAAATTTAAACTTTATTTTCAAAGCAATTGGGTACCAATGAAGTGTTTCAAGTCAAAGAATAATAAGGTATACTTAATTTAATGGGTGTGTGGGGGAGGGCTGTGTGTTTGTGACCTTAAATGAAGTTATTTTAATCGTCATCCTGCAGATGTAACATATAATAGTCCATATAAATGCTCTAAGGAGAGTGCATAGCACAATTTGCTCACTAGTTTCACCTCACTGGGTAACCAGTTTACTGACAACTTGTCACTGCTTATTTATAATCCTGAAAGTTGAGTGTTTACAACTATACAGGGTGCTATTCACCTCCAACTCATCCTAGATTTGTATAGTTACAACAATTTTCCAGCAGATGGCAGTGAAGTATCATGAGGAAGGCATACTTTTTTTCTAATTCCCAAAAAGTTGCCTTAAGGAAGGCGTGGCCAACAGTTTTTGCCCCTGGGCCAGATTACAAAGAAAACTTTTTTCACGGGCCAGAGGAAATATTAAAAAAATGTTAAATACAAAAACGATTCGTTTAAATAAATAAAATTTAATTATGTATTTTGTTTATGGATAAATGTGAGTGAAAAATATTTTAATATACAATATTATTTTAATAAAAATATATTTTAATAAAAATATAATTACATACCGTATAAGTATCCAAACTGTATCGCAATCAATCGAAACAATATTTAAATAATAGAATGAGCTTGAAGGGGTTATATTGCAAATAAAACAATTATTTCACTTTACAAACAGCCTGGACACATTTTCAGTTATCAACTGCAGCTATTGTCTATGCTACAATGCCACTTGATTCAGCACACTTGACCACAAAAATAACGAATTGTTTGACCTTGGGTGCACACTGGCAAACACCGCCTAAAAGAATGTGGGTTTCACATCGCCACTAAACATCAAACAGTTCATATCGAGTACAGATGAGTACAAAAATTGTAAATCTTTATAATGGAATTTTTTTAAGAAATAAAGAAGTATCGCGAATCCATTAGACCAATTATTGGAAGTTAACCCTAGATTAGTCACACGCGGAATTCTTTTCCGTGTATTACTATCTTCTTAAATATCTTGATTTCCAATAATCAAAGATGCTTCCGCTTCTGAGTAGCTGAGATTTTAAATTAGCAAAGAATATTAAAAATTTAATCGCGGGCCGCATAAACTCATTACCGGCCCGCAGGTCGTATTTTGGCCATGCCTGCCTTAGGGCCTAGCTGTGGGAGTGACTGTTAAATAATACTTACATTATTTATCCTGAATTAATTTTTTTAAACCAGTATATATTACTTTCTGACATTTTCAATTAAAGCCATTGCAATTTAGATTTCCCTGGCATTTTACATAAAATTAGGTAATAAGTTTTAAATTTTCATTTTTTCAAAGAATTCCAATTAAAATGACTCTGAAGATGTGTTTATTTTTTCTCTATACTTAAAATTGATTTTTAGAACCACGACAGTGCGTGCTATTCTCTTCTATTATTATAAAGTTAATCATACATCTTGAGTAGATCTGTTTCCTATATATAAATAGTGCTATTTGCACAGAAGACTTGTAATTCAGCTACATATACAGAAGGAAATATGCCTGGTGTAAGAAGATTCTCTTCTCTTTTTTCAGAAACTTAAATTCATGATGAAATTACAACACTGATGCAAATTCCTCTGAATAAATGCCTGGCAAACTTTGGCATAACTCCAACCACTGGGCCTGATTTGACCTAGCTTTGGATCAAGTCCCAAAGTCCGTTTGATGCTATATGGTCATGGTGGTGTTCCTGGTGGCTCAGAACTCTCAAATATTCCTCCCTCTACCCCAAAATGGCTTCCTGGATCAGACGTGGAGGCAATCAGGCTCCCAAAATCTTTTTCTAAAATGTGAATAATCCTAGCCACATGTAGCTGTATTCTTCTCTGCGGTCACACTTCTGTTGCTATATTGGAATTAAAACAGGCTTTGGTAATGGACAATTAGAATGAAGTTTATCCTTTAGTTTGAAAGGCATATATTCATATCAAGGGTAGTTCCCCTTGTTTTACCTTCCTTAAACTTAAAAGTTCCTCTATCAATAATTTCACTACCATTTCAAATAAAGGTACAGTACCTTAAGGAAGGAAGTCCCACTTTTTGTTGCATTTGAAATTCCTTTAAAAATGCTGGGTTGATACTTGCATCTCTGCTGATATTATTTTTTATACGAAGGAACTGATTAGGCTTATTCCTGCATTCCTTTAATAGGATGCGAAAAGCATTTGCATTGTAAGTTAAGTAGCCAAGAGCACAGGAGCAAGCTGTGCAAACCTACAAGAAGAAACAATTCCTTCTTAACCAGTTAGCTTTGTTTTTAAAATATCAAACCCAGTGCTCTCATTAGATATTTCATAGGAATGTCCCTGTAGCTATGCACAGCAACTATGTATGTCAACTGATGGCAATCACACCAATATTTTTAGAGAGGGGTGTCGACTGCCATTGATTTCTAGTAGTTGTTCTCAGTTCTTGACTGCATTTTAGAATCACTGTTTTTTTGTCTTTTTTTTGTTTTTTAAAGCCCATCAGACTCTTGGAGTAGAATATGGGCATTTATATTGTTTTTAATTTTTATCTATCTGCTTATGTATCTATCTACTTACTTATTGAGAGAGAGATCGATTTGTTGTTCCACTTAGTTGTGTATTCACTGGTTGATTCTTGCACATGCCCTGAGCATCCTTGGCATATCAGGATGGTGCTTTAACCAACCTAGCTACCTGCCAGGGCTATATTGTTTTCAGAGTGCCCCAGGAGATTCTAATGTGCAGCCAGAGAAGAATCATTGAGTTTGAACTAAGACAGTGGATCTAAGTCTTGGTTGTGCATTGCAGTCACCTCAATAGCTATGAAAATGACTCATGCCTGGCGTCCACCCTGCAAAACCCTGATTATTTGGGGGTGCAGCCTAGACAACAAACTTTTTGAAGCTGCTCAAGTGATTGTGATAGAAAAACAGGTTAAACCTATAGCATAAATGCAGGTTAAAAATAATGAATTTAGGAAAGCAACTAAATTTTCAATTGGCAAAAAATAAAGAAACGAGAATAAGTATTAGACCATGGGACTCCAGAAAAAGTTTTTTCTTTCCTTGAAGGAAACACCCTCTGCCTGTGACCTTAATTAGATTGTTCATATGATTAGTTCAAATAAACTCCTGGACATTTCTTAGGAAAATCTGTTAGTGGTAGCATAGAAATGTTATAGAATAAACATAAACAGGCCCATGCAGGGCACCAGAAGCTTGACATGTAGGTCTTTACATTGGCATCTGACTGCTGTATGTACCCATTATATCTTCCATGCTTTGAACAGTGGTTCTCAGTATATGGTCCCCAAAAGAGTAGCTTCAGCTTCTGGGAACTTGCTAGAAGTACACATTCTGGGGCCTATACCTGATGTATTAGATCAGAAACTCTTGGAATAGACCCATGCAATCTACGGTGTGTCAGATTCCTCTGAGTGCTTCCAGTGTACCCCAGAGTTGGAGAAACAATGCCTCGGACCTTGGGGGAAAGTGTAGGGGAATACTTAGAGGCAAATCACTACTGGCCAGCCAGGCCTTCTTCACACACCCTCATCTTTAACCCTCTTGGCAGATAAGGAAAACTGTCTGATGGATTCTACTTTTTTCTTTTTCTTTTTCTTTTTTTTATATTTTATTGATTTTACAGAGAGGTGGTGGAGGAGCAACTCATAGTTGCTTCACTTTAGTTATTCAATGGTTGCTTCTCATATGTGCCTTGACCAGGCAAGTCCAGGGCTTTGAACTGGCGACCGCAGCATTCCAGGTTAACACTTTATTCACTGCGCCACCACAGGTCAGGCAAGATTCCACTTTCATTCATTCCAGATACTCATAGAAATGACAGTGGGATCACAAAATTTGGTGAGATATTTTATAGATATTTTAATTATAAATTTCTATATCATCAACGTACTTATTTTTAGATTGAATCTTAAATATCAAAGTTAAAACAAATTTTCACATTTTGTGGGAACCAGAATTGTGGATGGCAGATATAATACTAGAGAAATCACCTCATTTTGAGTTAGTAACATGAGCTATTATAACACAGTCAACCTGTGGAAAAATTAGCCCACAGAAATGAGGGAGAGCACATTATAGCTTTAGAATACTCAATTTTAGAATTACTTTCATTATTACCTCTTCTTTTCCTGAGTACAGATGATAGCAGAGCCGTTGAATCATCCCTAATGTGATAAATGCGTCTGTAATACCAGCTCTAGAATGAGCCAGGCTAGCTATTAAATTTCCTATAAATTAAACAAGAAAAACAATGCTTGTGTTATTTCCTATGAACTGAGATACTGTGCTTTTGGTTATTTATACATAGTATTAAAAAGATTTGAGTCTCAAGATATCTCTGTTAACGAAGAAGTGCAGGGAAAAAAAGTAATAAAAGCATTTTATATATCAAGTTTAGAATAAACTTTACCCAAAGTTATAATTTGGTTTTCTGTCACAAACAGTAAAAGATAAATAGATTTACTAAGAGAGGGAATATTTGAAAATCAAAGGTTTTCTTTCCCATGGCTTTAGAATGTTTTGATTGGAGGTTTCAGGGCTATTTTCTTTTTTAAAGACTATGAACATAATGCTTGACATACCTTAAGAAAACTTAATATGTAGAGACTAAAAAAAAAAAGAAAAGAAAGAAAGAAAGAAAACTTAATATGTCCTTAGAAAACTTAATATGTTCTTTTTGAAAATCAAATGGCTTTGAGTTAAGAAGAGCTTAATGGTATTTTAAAATTAAGCAGTGTGTTGCTTATTAAAGTTTAAAATCATCGAAGTTTTTGCCATGAAAAGAAATGTTTTGGGATTAAAAATAAGTGATCCAGTAATTAAATAAATGTGCAGCTACCAACTTAAAACTATTTCATTCAAATTTTAATTTTAGAGTTTTCTTATAATATTCTTTCAAAATATTGTTGTTGTGTTGGTATAAGTGTAACACAACTTTTAAGATATAGATAAGTGTATTTTTACATTTGTGGGTAGATACTTTATTGATGTATTAACTGGGCATTTGTTGTTCTATTTTTTTCCAACCTTCATTTTAAGCCAAGAAGACCTTTGTATTTATTGTCTCAGGATGGGGAGTGTTGAGTTGTATGGCCTAGAGCAGGGGTCCCCAAACTACGGCCTGCGCGCCACATGCGGCCCCCTGAGGCCATTTATCCGGCCCCCACCGCACTTCCGGAAGGGGCACCTCTTTCATTGGTGGTCAGTGAGAGGAGCATAGTTCCCATTGAAATACTGGTCAGTTTGTTGATTTAAATATACTTGTTCTTTATTTTAAATGTTATATTTGTTCCCGTTTTGTTTTTTTACTTTAAAATAAGATATGTGCAGTGTGCATAGGGATTTGTTCATAGTTTTTTTTATAGTCTGGCCCTCCAATGGTCTGAGGGACAGTGAACTGGCCCCCTGTGTAAAAAGTTTGGGGACCCCTGGCCTAGAGCAAAACTTTTCAATAGCCCGAGTTTAGAGAATCCATGATGCTAGTGGGAAGGGAGCGATGTGTCTTTAAACATGTGGCATAAGAAATGGGGTGAGCAAATGGAGGAGGGCAGAGAGTCTAAGATTACAAAGACACAGTAGGAGTACGAGCTTTGAATGGAGAATAACTAAGTGGTGCACATAGGAAAACTGGAGACTTGGCAACAGAAATTCCAGTTTCTGCGAAACTTCTGTGCTTTTGGAGCCTCTTTGGGGAATCATGTCGGCTTGGACATCATTTATTTTACAGTATATCTAAGGCTCGGAGAGCCTGCTTGCTTGAGATACCTCTGCGTGCGTTTGACTCTGGAGATGTATAAAACTGTGATGATGGAGTACAGAGAAAGCCCAGTCATCTTTGAGACTCAATTCCTACCAGCCTGGGAAAATTAATATTTGAAAGCTAGTATAATGTGGCATTATTTGCACATAAGAGTTTATGGAGTAAAATTAAACCCACTACAATTGTTTTTCAGAGTCATATAATTACTATGACATTGAATTAAGAATTTTATTTAGAGAAAAATATATTTAGTAACTTCTTTTAAATATGTTTTTTCCTTAGGTAGTTTCTACCAGTTTTTATTTGCTTCAATTTTCCTTCCATGCTAAGTAAATTTACAACATAAAAATAGAATTTTATGGCAGCAAGTAGAGTTTCTTTTGCTGCGTTCAGTTAAAAAAATATATCTTATTTATTTATATTTTGGAAGTAGTTACTCCATATGGTTGGCATTCTGATACTGTTTTATGTTGTGCTGAGAGTGATATATGAAGTGAATTTACTACTTATTGGTCATCTGGGAGTTAGATCTGGAGTAGATATAGTTAGCTACACAATAAGCATTGTGTCAGGAACTCCACTAGGCTAGTTTGCCTTGCTATATTGCATATCAATGTAGAGAACTCTTAAATGTTAGTAAAATGTGCACCATTGGTCAAAAGGAAACTGGACACAGGCACATTAATATAAATCTGCCACTATTATAAACCAGTGCATACATTTTTTTTTGGCAGTAAGTCATAGCTAAATTCTCATTTCATATTCTGGAAGAAATAATTAGGGGTTTGAAAAAGTAGTTAAATCAAAAAGGCCATGTTTAGACTTGATCTGCTCTTATTTAGGGCAGAATAGACTGACTTTTAGATTCATTCTTCAAAGCGTATGACAGTGTCAGTCTTATTATTTTATTATTACTCATAATACAAAAACATTATAAAAATAGTTTTATGTGTATACAATTAGATTCTAGTTATCTAGTAATTTCTTACCCGTCAAGATAATAGTAGTGGTATTAACTGAATACAGGCTACCAGCTAAAATAGTAATGCCTCTTGAAGACAAAGTAATATGGTCCACATCTATAATGACTTTAGCTAATATAATAATCTAAAAATAAAAAAGCACAAAATTATTAAAATTTTTCTACACAGCTTCTCTAAGTTTTTATATATGTATTTATTTGGTACTTCTTGGAAAGGTAAGAGGGGTAATTTGGTATGAATGAATAGAGAAGTAGCAGGAATAAGAGTTAGAGTACTTGTCCCTATCTGATCATTCTAGTGACTGTGGTAGGCCATAGTATTTTTTCTACAATATTTGTAACTTTAATATCCTTGAATAGAAATATCCGTCATAGAAAATACATTGCCTGAAGGTCACAGGATAGAAAAAGAAGAGGGAGACTAAGATTAAGAATCCAGATACACCTAGTTGTCACAGGTGGAAGAATCAGTGGGATCAGCAAAAGTTTTGCAGTTAGAAAACTTGTGTTGGATACTACCATGTTTCTCTACCTATTTCCTTGTGATAGAGAGGTGACAAAAATACTACTACCTGCCTATCTACTTGACAGGGTTGTATAAACATCAGGTGATGGATAAAGGCAAAAATTCCATTTTAACTTGTAAAATTCTATGTAGATAAAGAAATCCTTGTAGATAATGGGACTTTTATGATGTGAAAGGGGCTGGTATGAAAAATACTGTGAATTTTACAAGTTTGTAAATATTTTTCCAGACCTCAAAAATTTTTAATTTTTCACTAAAAAGACACTTATATAGGTTTAACCTCCAATTTTATACCTGAAATGCTGCCATTGCCTTCTCAGTTTCAATTGTTGATTCAAGAAAAGGTTGAAAAATTGATATGGTTATCATTCCATTTTCTAATATTAAATATTGTTGGAAGCAATCATTGAAGGCAAAAAGGGTTAATGCATAGCCTGCTCTTAAACAGATATCCTAGAAATAGGAGAAACATGCATTATGTTTAATTTACTTCATTTATCATACTATCAAGGTAATAGGTTTCAAATTCTTGCCCATTATAATATATTGCATTCTTATCTCTGGAAATAAAATATGACATTAGTGTATTGGGAAAAACATAATACAATTACCTCAGAATGTTACTGAACAGAAAACAGAGAATTAGGTTGTGGTATCAGGGAGAAGAAAAGAGAAAAAAAATACAATTTTTAAAGGGAATGTTAGATTACTGATTATGCAAATGAATACTTATATGGTAACAGGAAACTCCACAATATCATTTACCCACAACTATTTTATTTCAACATGTTTTTATTTTCAACATTCCAAATTAGAGTTGATAAATTGAAATGTCCCTTGTGCAACAGGCTATATGTTTCATTTTATGCAGTGTATGATGGTAATCATCTCTTAAGTTCATTTGTAAAATTCTATTGTGCTGGCCCTGGCTGGTTGGCTCAGTGGTAGAGCATTGGCCCAGTATGTGGAAGTCCTTGGTTCGATGCCCAGTCAGGGCACACAGGAGAAGTGCCACCTGCTTCTCTACCCCCCCTTCTCTCTTACTCTCTTTTCTCCTCCCACAGCCATGGCTTGATTCAAGTAAGTTGGCCCCAGGCACTGAGCATGGCTCCATGGACTGCCTCAGGCACTGAAATAGCTCAGGTGCTGAGCAACAAAGCAGCAGTGCCAAATGGGCAGAGCATCACCCTGTAGGCATCTTTCTGGGTATATCCTGGTCGGGGTGAATGCAGGAATCTGTCTCTCTGCCTCCTTGCTTCTAAGTAAAAGAAAAAAAAATTCGATTGTACTGTATTCTAAGAGGGAATAAAAGAAAAATGTTTTACTTTTTAAAATCACATTTTAACATTCTGGGACCAGGAAAAGAGCAAAAACCAATTCCACTTAGAGACAGTCTGCTTGCCAAAGAGGAGCAAGTTTGGTAGATCTTTCAGATAGGCCCAAAAGATAGGATCTTATGATTAAATCTTATTTTTACTATTTTACTTGAACAGTATAGTAGAGAGAGAGAGAACTCTTAATCTTAGTTTTTTCCTGCCACTATGAATCATTATAGGTACATACTGAAATGTTTACAGATAAAATTATATGATGCCAGATTGACTTGGGGTAGTGAACACAGCGCAATGTATAGATGATGTATTGTAGAATTTGACACCTGAAACCTATATAATTTTATTAACCAATGTCACCCCAGTAAATCCAATTAAAAAATAAAATCATTAACATAAGATTAGTGAGTAGGTATATACAGAGGGGAAGTAAGATTGAGCATGAATTGTTTGAAATTTTCCATAATAAAAATTATATACACACAAAGTAGTCACTTGGCCATATGTAGGAAGAAAACTATTAGGTACAGTCAAAGGAATAGAGAGTGAAACAAGTGGTAACAGGCTGGGCTGGAGGGAAAAGGAGAATGATTTATAGTGCAATGGGTAATAGAAGAAGAGGAAGAAGAAGGGCATCCCTGAGGGATGGGTGATGAGACTAAAATGTGAAAGGAACAGAGGACAGAGGGAAGAAAGGTGGCTTACTGAGTCAGTCAAACATAAATTCAGTCTCCTCATTCTGTTATTCCTCATATTACTAAAGCAGAACTTCTCCATCTTTTGTGTACCACAGTAAAGTAGAATTCTGTACTTAAAAAAAAATAGTGCAGTGATTTCATTCCTCTCCTTACAATCCTTCTTTTTCCCTCCCCAAACCTCCCCAAAATGAGAGAGACATAGTTGGCAGTTTTCTTCCCTAATTGCCAAATACACTGTAGATAACAGAAGTCCCTGAGTTTTTCTAGGGTTATGGCTCATTGACCAGTGACAGTCCACAAAATGGTTTATAACAGGATTACAGAAACCGAGAATAAGCATTTAAAAGAAATGGGCCTTTCTTACAGTTAAATACCAATTAATAAATGTGTGATAGAAGGAAAAAGGAGGGAATTTTTTAAAAAAACATCACCATTAGGCAGATGCCACAGTAATCACTGTGGCTTCAATGGATGCTAAAATTGGTGAGCAAAAGTACAATGCAAAACAGAATATCTGCATGGCCTCCAAGTGTGTCACCTAAGATACTTATTAATTACAAAAGGAAGAACAGTAACTACAGTGGAAATGTGATAGACACCACTTTAAGCAAGTACCCAAAGTTTATATTACCAGTTATAAGACGTACAATAACATGTACCTCCTGAAAGGACGCACGGGGAAGGCGAAGGACAAAGACCGTGTCGCTCCTGAGGTTGTCTTGCCAAAATGCATGACCTCCATTTAATTAGGAGAAACATCAGGTAACTCAAACTGAGAGACATTCTACAAAACAACTGGCCTGAACTCATCAGAAATGTCAAGATCATGAAAGACATGGAATCCTGAAATTCCAAGGACTAAGTTTCACAGATTGAAGGAGACTGAAAAAACAACTATTGATATATGCAACGTTGAATCCCTGATTGGATTCTGGAGCAGAAAAAGGACATTGTGAGAAAACAGGCAAAATTTATATAAGGTCTGCAGCTTGGTTAATAGGAAAGTATCAATGTCAATTTCCTGGTTGACAGTCAGGAAAACTGGAATGGATGAAGGAAGATACCAGAATACTCTGTATTATTTTTGCAAAATTTTGGAAGATCTAAAATTATTTCAAAATTTTAAGGTTTTTTTATTTATTTCTTTTAATTGGCAGACTGGTGAGAAAAGGGTATTCCTTCATCACACAAATAGATTGAGAACCACCATTCTAGAATATTGGGTAAGAAGAGGAAGACTGAGGGTTGAAAGGTTGTAAATATAGGTAAAGATTTGATGCATTCAGGATATAAGAGACTTGTTTTTTAGTTTGTCCCAATGCATAAAATAGCTTCATGTGATAGTTATGAAAAATATAAAACAGTTAATTCCATCATTACAAACTAATATATTTAACAAAGAAAGAAATTTTAATTTCTTTTTTTTTTTTTTTTAAGCTGGAAACGGGGAGAGACAGTCAGACAGACTCCCGCAAGCGCCCGACCGGGATCCACCCAGCACGCCCACCAGGGGCGATGCTCTGCCCCTCCGGGGCGTCGCTCTGCCACGACCAGAGCCACTCCAGCGCCTGGGGCAGAGGCCAAGGAGCCATCCCCAGCACCCGGGCCATCTTTGCTCCAATGGAGCCCCGCTGTGGTAGGGGAAGAGAGAGACAGAGAGGAAGGGGGGGTGGAGAAGCAAATGGGCGCCTCTCCTATGTGCCCTGGCCGGGAATCGAACCCGGGTCCCCTGCACGCCAGGCCGATGCTTTACCGCTGAGCCAACCGGCCAGGGCTTTACATTTCTTAAGTAATACATTTGAATATTGCCACAAAAGACTTGCTGATAATTTAGGATGTGATCTAAAAAATATCTTCTTCTAAATCAGGGGTAGTCAACCTTTTTATACCTACCATCCACTTTTGTATCTTTGTTAGTAGTAAAATTTTCTAACCGCCCACCAGTTCCACAGTAATGGTGATTTATAAAGTAGGCAAGTAACTTTACTTTATAAAATTTATAAAGCAGAGTTACAGCAAGTTAAAGCATATAATAATAATTACTTACCAAGTACTTTATGTCGGATTTTCACTAAGTTTGGCAGAATAAATCTTTATAAAACAACTTACTATAGTTAAATCTATCTTTTTATTTATACTTTGGTTGCTCAGCTACCGCCCACCATGAAAGCTGGAACACCCACTAGTGGGTGGTAGGGACCAGGTTGACTACCACTGTTAAATGATCTTCAACATTTTGTAAAGGTATTACCTTATCTTGCGAGTGGAGAAGACTAAGGACATCAGCATACTTAAATCCTTCATTTTCTTGTAATTCTTTCTGCAATGCATTATTACATAGCACAATGCAGGCCAGGGAAACTGCCACTTCCACCTAAATATGTGGTTTTCAGAAATTTATTTAGTTTTTACTCATGATTTATCAAGTGACATTTTTTATACCTTTATATGAAATATAGTAATTCAAAGATACTATAAAATCCATTGATTCCAATTCTCTTACTAGTATTAAGAGAGTGGCATTTACAGCTTCAGGAATGCCCTATATCATTTTGAGCAGCTGGAAAATATCCTCCCTCTTTGTACTGGCATGACCACAAAATTCTGAGAACAGAGGAGTATCCCTTCTATATCTAATTTAAAAATGATTTTCTGGCTGGGTTAAAAGGCTGTTTTGAACTGCTTGCTAGCTATTAACCTTTGAGCTGTAAGCCTTTAGTGGATCGCCTATCAATTTAAACAAAGTACTGAGGACTAACTCTCCTCTATTTCTGTAATCATTTATTGTACAGAAGCCCTTTAGGATGTCAATGAACCTTGTTTATTAGGATTCAATAGTTATTATTTTTTAATTTTATTTATTCATTTTTAGAGAGAGAGGAGAGAGAGAAAGAGAGAAAAGAGGGGGAGGAGCAGGAAGCATCAACTCCCATATGTGCCTTAAGCAGACAAGCCCAGGGTTTCAAACTAGCGACCTCAGCATTCCAGGTTGATGCTTTATCCACTGTACCACCACAGATCTTACCAATATAGTTTTTTTGTTTTTTGTTTATTTTTAAAGAACCCCAGGGATTTCTTTTTTTTCCATCTTAGAAATGAGGTTTTCAGTAGTGGAAATTTATGTCGTGTCCATTTATTTATTTTTATTATTATTATTTTCTTCTTTTTCAAGTGAGAGTAGGAGAGAGAGAGAGACAGATTCCTGCATGCGCCTGGACCAGGATCTACCCGGCAACCACTTCTGGGGCCAATGCTCTGTTCATCTGGGGCCCAATAGTTAAAATTTTAAAGTGCTACACTACACATTTCTATGAAAAATGTTATGAGTTTAGAAAATCATAAATATTGCAAACAGAATTTGTTTGCTACAGAATTTTATTTGAGGGAAAGTATTGAAATGTATTTATGTTTTATTTTAATAAGTTTAAGAACTCATTGAAAGTATATACTGAAATATAGATTGATGCAATTGAAGCAAACTGTTTAGCCATGAAAATGTATGTTTTTAAAAAAAATTATGTGGCATTTTCCATAGTCTTATGAAATTTATTTGTACTTTGAAAGTCAGTGCAATTTTTACTCTAATTCAAGCCAAAAGAACTGCAAACATATGCTCCTTCCTTTTTTTCGCTAATTCATTTCCTGTAATAAAATAATCTCTTTCATAGCCAGAAAAGCCACGTAACTTATAACATCTTTTCTGATGACAAGCACATCCCTTAAAAGAAATAATGCTATGTTTACTTATATATTTTCCTCCTAGGTTATTTTTATTTTCTCATTTCCAACAGAGCCCATACCAAATTTTGAAAAGAAAATGCATTTTTGTTGTTATTTTCTGCCTGGCCAACTATAGTTGTCCTGAATTTCCAAACCTTTAGTAAAATGGTTTGAGTAGATGTGAATGTCATTTTATTAAAGGCATTCTACTAGAAGTAACTGGAAGAGTGGACAACTCTTTAACAACTCTTAATACTTCTTGGTAATGTTTAGCCTTGAGAAAAGTCTTGCTGCCAGCCAAACTAGGCTGTTTAGTAGGAGGTAGGGCTGTTTTGATGGTCTAACACCAACAGGATTCATTTCTGTTTGAGAATTTTTGCTACACAAATCACATCCCTATTACCCCCACCCAGTTTTTAGCAAACAATATCTGAGGAAGTAGAGAAGAAATTCTGCAAATAATCAGATATCTGAGGTTTGATGAATAAGGACATAAGACTTTAGTTTGTTTTTGTTTGTTTTTGTTTTGTGAGAGATACAGGACAGACAGGGACAAACGGACAGAAAGGGAGAGAAGTAAGAAGCATCAACTCACAGTTGTGTCCCCTTAGTTGTTCATTGATTGCTTTCTTATATGTACCTGGACCAGGAGGTTCTAGCTGAGTGACTGACCCCTTACTCAAGCCAGTGACCATGGGTTTAAGCCAGTGACCATGGGGTCATGTCTATGATCCGTTGCGCAAGCCAGCAACCCCACGCTCAAGCTGGTGAGCCTGTGCTCGAACTGGTGACCTTGGGGTTTCAAACTTGGGTCCACAAAATTCCAATCTGATGCTCTATCCACTGTGTCACTGCCTGGTCAGGCAAGACTTTAGTATTTTGAAGAAATATTTTAATACAATTTATTATCTTTGTAGCAACTTTTTTGTTTAAAACTTCTAGAATTTTGTTTAAAAAGTTAAATATTTTTATTGTACTTGTGAACTTGCATGAAGATATAAATTATTCTTAAAATCATATTTATGTTAATTTTTATTGTATCAGGAAATAAAAGCCCCTTAGAACCTTATATATACCTTAATGCTAGAAGAAGGGTGATTTCTCAGTAGTTGAATAAGTACTGGAAAGGCATTCTCGTCTACAACAAATTGTTGACTAGTGGGATTTCTTGTATGGGCGACACCTGTAAGAATCCACATGTCAATGAGATTTTTTTTTTCTATTTTGGAAATGGCAAAGTTAAACATAGCTTGATATGTTTGATTGATGAAGTGTCCTAGCATAATATGATTAATTAGTAAACTCTTCCCACCATCTTAGAGCTTGTGGAGGTAAGTGGAGTTGTTGCTGCTGAACTTTGTGGGCCCGTTTGGAAAAGGACTTCTAAAATGACAAATACACCTGGAAGGCTATGGTCCAAGGGCCATTTTTAATGGCATAAGCTGGATCCCTGGAACCAAAGGGAGCACACAGCTCTTCTTAAAACTGAAGGTGTTTATGCTCAAGATGAAACTATTTATCTATGCAAGAGATGCCCTTATGTGTACAAAGCAAAGAACACACAGTGACTTTTGCTGGCAAACTGAACAAAATCAGTCATCTTGGAAAAGGAAACTCATGCTCATGGAAACAGTGGCATAGTCCATGCTGAATTCCAAAGCAACCTTCTTGCTAAGGCCATTGGACACAGACTCTGTGTCATGCTGTACCCCTCAAGGATTTAAACTTATTGAAAAGTAAATAAATAAAAGTGGATTTTTTCTCTTGTAAAAAAAATATATATATAATTAGTAAATTACAAGAGGAAAGGCTATGTCTACACTAATTTAGCTGAATTAAATTTTTAAAAGGCAAAGTAAAATGGAAAATTTACTACTAGAAGTGTACATATTTGGGTGATGGGCACACAACACAATCAACAGTTCAAATTCTATAGAGCTATTCACCTAAAACTTGTGTACTCTTATTGATCAATGCCACCCCATTAAATTTAATTTCTAAATTAAAAAATGCTTAATGCAAATTTATGGCATTAAAAAACAACAGAAAAGGAGCATACTTAGTTTTCTAATAGTTTCAAAATAAAGAAGTTAGAAATGCTAGACTCTCAAGGAATAATATATTATAGCTATCATCTACTCAGGAATTATGTGCAAGGTACTTAAGATTATGATGCTAATGTTTTCCAAAATAAGTTCATTTTTATAAATTTGACTAGAGTAAATATTCTAGTTAAAATTTCTTGATTCCGGCCCTGGCCAGTTGGCTCAGCGGTAGAGCGTCGGCCTGGCGTGCGGGTGACCCGGGTTCGATTCCCGGCCAGGGCACATGGGAGAGGTGCCCATTTGCTTCTCCACCCCCCCGGCCTTCCTCTCTGTCTCTCTCTTCCCCTCCCGCGGCCAGGGCTCCGTTGGAGTGAGGATGGCCCGGGTGCTGGGGATGGCTCCTTGGCCTCTGCCCCGGGCGCTGGAGTGGCTCTGGTCGCAGCGGAGCCATCCCCCGGAGGGGCAGAGCATCGCCCCCTGGTGGGCAGAGCGTCGCCCCCTGGTGGGCGTGCCGGGTGGATCCCGGTCGGGCGCATGCGGGAGTCTGTCTGACTGTCTCTCCCCGTTTCCAGCTTCAGAAAAATACAAAAAAAAAAAAAATTCTGGATTCCCTAAATATACATACTAAAAAATAATCTTACTGTTTTATAACATACTACTTTATTTATTTATTATTATTTTAACCTATACTTTAAATTGTAGGCCTAATCTCAAAGAAGAAACTTAAATCATCTCTTCCTAGGGGATATGTATGAGCAATTTAAATTCTTTTCCTTTGCCATAAATGTCACAATGCATATACAGTGCATTTATAGACTTAAGTCTAAGTGCAAGACTGGGCCTCTTTATGGACAATGAATAGAAGCCATCTAATTACTGTGATCTGGGGAGGTTTGATGGAATTGGGGTAAACAGAAGCAAAGAACACTTTTGTCTGTCCCCTGTTCACCCTCTGGCCACCTAGGCATGTACACAAACACTGATTACATAAATATTCTCTATTAAACTGACAGGTACTGATTACCTAATGCACCAGGCACTGAGATAGGAAGTAGGGCTAAAGAGAGGAATTAGAATATCTGCCCTCAAGGAGTTTATATTATTTAGGGGAAGCAACTATGTAAATATACCATTTCAATACTTTGTTACAAGTGTTTTAATAGAGATATGGAATTGTACAGTTGAAGCCCAGAAGAGGAACTGCACACCTCAGAGTAGGTGAGAAAGGGGTAGGAAGGGAGATTTCAAAGGGTGAAGATGCTACAGGTGGGTCTCAAAGAATGAGTATTTTTAAATTTTTTATTTATAGTCTTTGTTCATCACCATTTATGCCCCCTATACACTCCTCTACTCACCCCACTGCCAGCAAAAAATTAGTATTTTAAATAATGATTATGATAATAAAAATGGTATTGTTATATATCATCTTTGACTAAAACTTCACATGGTAATAATGGGCTGAAATTTTATTAAGGTGGGAAAAGAACCACTACAAGCAATAGGCTGAACAGTTCTCAGAGCTCACACAAAGCTAAAGACAGTTTGTGTTCCTACTGGCCAGAGTGTAGATATCTCAAAATATAAGGGGCTATATCCAAGGGATTGAGTCCGTGGAAAAGTATCATAATACTGGGGTTAAGTTGTTCCAATGTAAAGGGTGCTCTACACTGTTCTAAAAAAGCTTGAAAGCTAGCTTCAAAAGGATCACACAGATCCCAAGTAACAAATGCATGCCCAAACAGAGCCTAACTCATTAAAGGAAAACAGTAAGATTCAGCATCTATCAATTTAAAACGCACAATGTCCAGCATTCGATCAAAACTTATGCATGATTTAAAAATGAAATGCCTAAGATAAAATTGACAAAATTAAATGCAAGAATTGTATATGAAAAACTAAAACATTGCTGAAGGATATTAAAGAAGACCCAAATAAATAGAGAGACTTAACCATGTTTATATATTGGAAAACTTGGTATTAATAGGATGTCTGTTCCTTCAAATGTATTTATGGATTCTATGTAATTCCAAGAAAGATGACAGATCTTTTAAAAAAACTGACAGTTTAATTTAAAAAAGTGTATGGAAATAACAAAGGACCTGAGATCCCCAAAGCAACTTTGAAAAAGGTTGAAGGACTTATACTAACTGCTTTCAAGATTTCCTGTAAACCTCCAGTAAGACAGTAAGTATAGTGAGATGACGTCAGAGTAATGGCAGGGTAGGAAGCGATACCAATAAATCTCCCCCAAAACTCAACAAGATCTTCAACCAGAAACAGAAAAACCTATCCTTGGAGCCTCCAGATGTTTCACAATACACCCGAAGGTATGGTCGAGCAAAAAATTGGCTAAATATATAACCAAACCCCGAAGGAAATAGGGAGTAAGAAATGCTCCGCCTTCCTCACTAACCTAAACAGGGCGGCTTTCTCTGGATTCCGTGAATATAGAAACTGAGGCGGGCAAAGGGGGTGAATAGATCCAGGCCACGGCACAAACAGCCGAACCAGGCTGTGGCACGGAGATCCAAGCCGAGGAAAAACTGTTCCTGTGGCAACCCGGGCAATACAAGCTAACACTCGCGCCAAACCCAAACAAAGAAAGACAAGCCGGGCAAGCCATTTTACCCGATCTCCTGGTTGGCGCGCGCAGATAGTGGGCGAGAGATTTCTTCCTAAGCCCCGGGAGTGGGTGTCCGTGTTACCCCACAGAGAGGCAGAGTCAGTGGCCTTTTTGTGGGCCAAAGCAGAATCTCTGGGCAGCCCCAGTGCCCTGGGAAAGCCGCGCATGGGAGGGAGCGAGAACTAATTCCAACGGTGGAACTTTTCTGTGCTGGTAGGGGATTCACTCAGAGGGAAACGCGGCCAGTCTCATATCCTGGTCTGCGCGCGCAGATAGTGAGCGAGAGATTCCTCCGAGTGCCTCGGCAGTGCGCGCCCGTGTTATCGCACAGAGGGGCAGTGTCAGGGGCCTTTGTGTGGGCCAAAGCGGAATCTCGGGCCGCCCCAGTGCCTTGCAAAAGCTGCGCACGGGGACGGAGCGAGAGCCAATTCCAACGCTGCAACTTTTCCATGTGGTTGGGGGTTTCACTCAGAGCGTGAGACTGCTGGCCTGATATCCTGATCTGCGCGCGCAGCCAGTGAGTGAGAGTTTCCTCCAAGCACCCTGGAAGTGGGTGCCCGCCTGTGTTACCAGACAGAGTGGCAGACAGAGCCAGAGGTCTTTGAGTGAGCGGAAACCCCGCATGATTATGCTAGTAGCTCTGACTGACTGAGCCTTACCCAGAGCCCTGTGCTGAGTGGAAATAGAGTGGGGAGTTGCCAGCTCTTTGAGCCTCTTACTATCCAGGCAGAGGCAGCAGCAACCCCATAGCTGGATTATCAGGCTACTAATTGAGGAAGGAAAGACTAGGAGAAAGGCTCCAGGAACATGGACTCTCTCACTGTTGGAGTCTATAAATGCTAATGAGCCTCGACTGCCAACGAGACTAAAGCACAATACATGACATCGCCATAGAGACTTATCAACTGCAAACCTCTACCTGAGCGTGCCAAAGGGGCAAAACCCGGGGTACAGAGTCACCGACCAGGAAGAGGGAGAGAAAAGAAAAAGCAAGAAGATAACCTCTCAAAATCAAGAATAATCTGCAGACTTTATAACCTATCCCATTTTATTATATTTGTTCATTTGTTTCTCTTATCTTCATTCTTGATATTTTTTTCCTCCTCCAATTTGGCTGATTAACTCTCTGCCAGTCTTACTCTCTCCTCTCCTTGAACTACACTACCCAGAAGTGTTACATCTCCCATTATCTTTTCTCCTCTTCCTTTCTCTCTATGAGGGTTGCACTCCAAAACCCTTAACTCTCTCTCTCTCTCTCTCTCTCCTCTTTTTTCTTTTTTCTTCTTTTAGTAGTTCCCTCTTTTTTTTCTCTCTCTCTCTTTCTTTTCTCCCTCTATATTAGTTTCTTCCTTTCTCCTTTACATCTCCTCTCATTCAAACCTCAATAACAAACAAATTATCTTATCTGGGACTCAAACTTATGTTTGTGGCATTTTGGGGGGTTTTTACTTCACCTTTTTAACTCACTAGCAGTGCTCCCATCCCTAGCTCTCCATTTTATCTAGTTCATGTTCCACTAAATACAATAGTAATTTTTTAATTTGTCCCCCCATTTTTCTGTTTTCCTCTTATTCCTCTCATCATAACTCTTAGTCAACCAACACCTAAAAGCAAATCATTTTATTCTTGACCCAAATTTTTTCCTTATTTGCTTTTTGTGGATCCATACCCCTTCTTTTTTCTTTTTTTTGCCCCTTTATTACTTTTCCCCAATTCAGGCCCTCCATTACAGGCATTGTTTGTTATAATTCACAGTTCACCACAAGATTTTCTCAAGAAAGAGGGAAGAGGAGAGGAGAGGAAAAAAGGAAGGGGGAATAATTTCCTTTTTTTTAATTTTAATTTTATTTTATTTTTATTTATTTCATTATTAATTTTTTTTTTAAAAACAACTCTTTTCGATTTTTTATTTTTTTAACTTTTTATTCTTTATTAAATCTCATTAATACTATCAACAAAACCACCCTCAGATGCCATTAAGGAAGAGAAAATCGAATATCATGGATACAAAAGAAAGAGAGGTAACACACCTAGATGAGGAAAAATCTATGGAGAAAAAATTTAATATATTGGAAACCTTGGAGCTAAATGACAGAGAATTCAAGATAGAAATCCTAAAAATCCTCCGAGATATACAAGAAAACACAGAAAGGCAATTTAGGGAGCTCAGAAAACAACTCAATGAACACAAAGAATATATGTCCAAGGAAATTGAAACTATAAAAACAAATCAAACAGAGATGAAAAACTCAATTCACGAGCTGAAAAACGAAGTAACAAGCTTAGCTAATAGAACAGGTCAGATAGAAGAGAGGATTAGTGAAATAGAAGACAAGCAACTTGAGGCACAACAGAGAGAAGAAGAAAGAGACTAAAAAATTTAAAAAAATGAGCTAGCCCTACAAGAATTATCTGACTCCACCAAAAAGAATAACATAAGAATAATAGGTATATCAGAGGGAGAAGAGAGAGAAAATGGAATGGAGAACATACTCAAACAAATAATAGATGAGAACTTCCCAAGACTGTGGAAAGAACTAATAAAGCCTCAAGTTCAAGAAGCAAACAGAACTCCGAGTTTTCTTAACCCCAACAAACCTACTCCAAGGCATATCATAATGAAATTGACACAAACCAACAGCAAAGAAAAAATTCTCAAGGCAGCCAGGGAAAAGAAGAATACAACATATAAAGGAAGGCCCATTAGATTATCATCAGATTTCTCAGCAGAAACTCTACAAGCTAGAAGAGAGTGGACCCCAATATTTAAAGTCCTGAAAGAGAGGAACTTTCAGCCACAAATACTATACCCATCAAAGCTATCCTTCAAATATGAAGGAGAAATAAAAACATTCACAGATACAGAAAAGATGAGGGAATTTATCATCAGAAAACCCCCACTCCAGGAATTACTAAAGGGGGTTCTCCAATCAGATACAAAGAACAAAAAAAAACAGAGTCACAAGTAAAAGCTCCAAGAAGAACACAATAAAACCAAATTTAAACTGTGACAACAACAAAAAGAAAGGGGAGGAGAAGATGGAGATTAACAGTAGCAAAGGACGATGGAGTGCAAAATTACTCACAAAATAGTTTGCTACAATGAACAGGGTAGGAACCCTTTTCATTACTCAAAGGTAACCACCATTGAAAAAACCACCACAGAAGCACATGAGATAAAAAAGATAGCAACAGAGGAAAGATGTATGGAATACAACCAAATAAAAACAAAAGATAGAAAAACGAAAGAGAAGGATCAAACAAGACACAAAACTAACAGAAAGCAAGATATAAAATGGCAATAGGGAACTCACAAGTGTCAATAATTACACTAAATGTAAAGGGATTAAACTCACCAATAAAAAGGCACAGAGTAGCAGAATGGATTAAAAAAGAAAATCCAACTGTATGCTGCCTACAGGAAACTCATCTAAGTAACAAAGATAACAACAAATTCAAAGTGAAAGGCTGGAAAACAATACTCCAAGCAAATAACATCCAAAAAAAAGCAGGTGTAGCAATACTCATATCGGATAATGCTGACTACAAGACAGGAAAAGTACTCAGAGACAAAAATGGCCATTTCATAATGGCTAAGGGGACACTGAATCAAGAAGACATAACAATTCTTAATATATATGCACCAAACCAAGGAGCACCAAAATATATAAGACAGCTACTTATTGATCTTAAAACAAAAACTGACAAAAATACAATCATACTTGGAGACCTCAATACACCACTGAAAGCTCTAGATCGGTCATCCAAACAGAGAATCAACAAAGACATAGTGGCCTTAAACAAAACACTAGAGCACCTGGATATGATAGACATCTACAGGACATTCATCCCAAAGTGACTGAGTATACATTTTTCTCCAGTGTACATGGATTTTTCTCAAGAATTGACCATATGTTGGGCCACAAAAACAACATCAGCAAATTCAGAAAAATCGAAGTTGTACCAAGCATATTTTCTGATCATAAAGCCTTGAAACTAGAATTCAACTGAAAAAAAGAGGAAAAAAATCCCACAAAAATGTGGAAACTAAACAACATACTTTTAAAAAATGAATGGGTCAAAGAAGAAATAAGTGCAGAGATCAAAAGATATATACAGACTAATGAAAATGACAATACGACATATCAGAATCTATGGGATGCAGCAAAAACAGTGATAAGAGGGAAGTTCATATCACTTCAGGCATATATGAACAAACAAGAGAGAGCCCAAGTGAACCACTTAACTTCCCACCTTAAGGAACTAGAAAAAGAAGAACAAAGAAAACCCAAAACCAGCCAAAGAAAGGAGGTAATAAAAATCATAGCAGAAATAAATGAAATAGAGAACAGAAAAACTATAGAAAAAATTAATAGAACAAGGAGCTGGTTCTTTGAAAAGATCAACAAAATTGACAAACCCTTGGCAAGACTTACCAAGGAAAAAAGAGAAAGGACTCATATAAACAAAATCCAAAATGAAAGAGGAGAAATCACCACGGACACCGTAGATATACAAAGAATTATTGTAGAATACTATGAAAAACTTTATGCCACTAAATTCAACAACCTAGAAGAAATGGATAAATTCCTAGAACAATACAACCTTCCTAGACTGAGTCATGAAGAAGCAGAAAGCCTAATCAGACCTATTAGTAGAGAAGAAATAGAAAAAACCATTAAAAACCTCCCCAAAAATAAAAGTCCAGGCCCTGACGGCTATACCAGCGAATTTTGTCAAACATTCAAAGAAGACTTGGTTCCTATTCTACTCAAAGTCTTCCAAAAAATTGGAGAAGAAGCAATACTTCCAAACACATTTTATGAGGCCAACATAACCCTCATACCAAAACCAGGCAAGGATGGCACAAAAAAAGAAAACTACAGACCAATATCTCTAATGAATACAGATGCTAAAATACTAAACAAAATACTAGCAAATCGAATACAACAACATATTAAAAAAATAATACATCATGATCAAGTGGGATTCATCCCAGAATCTCAAGGATGGTTCAACATACGTAAAACGGTTAACGTAATACACCATATCAACAAAACAAAGAACAAAAACCACATGATCTTATCAATAGACGCAGAAAAGGCTTTTGATAAAATACAACACAATTTTATGTTTAAGACTCTCAACAAAATGGGTATAGAAGGAAAATATCTCAACATGATAAAGGCCATATATGATAAGCCATCAGCTAACATCATATTAAATGGCACTAAACTGAAGGCTTCCCCCCTTAAATCAGGAACAAGACAGGGTTGTCCACTCTCTCCACTCTTATTTAATGTGGTACTAGAGGTTCTAGCCAGAGCAATCAGACAAGACAAAGAAATAAAAGGCATCCATATCGGAAAGGAAGAAGTAAAGGTATCACTTTTTGCAGATGATATGATCCTATACACCGAAAACCCCAAAGAATCCACAAAAAGACTACTAGAAACAATAAGCCAATACAGTAAGGTCGCAGGATACAAAATTAACATACAGAAGTCAATAGCCTTTCTATATGCCAACAATGAAACAATTGAGATCGAACTCAAAAGAATAATCCCCTTCACGATTGCAACAACAAAAAAATAAAATACTTAGGAATAAACATAACAAAGAATGTAAAGGACTTATATAATGAAAACTATAAACCATTGTTAAGGGAAATCGAAAAAGATATAATGAGATGGAAGAATATACCTTGTTCTTGGCTAGGAAGAATAAATATAATCAAGATGGCTATATTACCCAAAGCAATATACAAATTTAATGCAATTCCCATCAAACTTCCAATGACATTTTTTAAAGAAATAGAGCAAAAAATCATCAGATTTATATGGAACTATAAAAAATCCCGAATAGCCAAAGCAATCCTAAAGAAAAAGAATGAAGCTGGGGGCATTACAATACCTGACTTCAAACTATATTATAGGGCCACGACAATCAAAACAGCATGGTATTGGCAGAAAAATAGACACTCAGACCAATGGAACAGAATAGAAAGTCCAGAAATAAAACCACATATATATAGTCAAATAATTTTTGATAAAGGGGCCAACAACACACAATGGAGAAAAGAAAGCCTCTTCAATAAATGGTGCTGGGAAAACTGGAAAGCCACATGCAAAAGAATGAAACTGGACTACAGTCTCTCCCCCTGTACTAAAATTAACTCAAAATGGATCAAAGATCTAAACATAAGACCTGAAACAATTCAGTACATAGAAGAAGACATAGGTACTAAACTCATGGACCTGGGTTTTAAAGAGCATTTTATGAATTTGACTCCACAGGCAAGAGAAGTGAAGGCAAAAATTAATGAATGGGACTACATCAAACTAAGAAGTTTTTGCTCAGCAAGAGAAACTGATAACAAAATAAACAGAAAGCCAACTAAATGGGAAATGATATTTTCAAACAACAGCTCAGATAAGGGCCTAATATCCAAAATATACAAAGAACTCATAAAACTCAACAACAACCAAACAAACAATCCAATAAAAAAATGGGAAGAGGATATGAACAGACACTTCTCCCAGGAAGAAATACAAATGGCCAACAGATATATGAAAAGATGCTCATCTTCCTTAGCTATTAGAGAAATGCAAATCAAAACTGCAATGAGATACCACCTCACACCTGTCGATTAGCTATTATTAGCAAGACAGGTAATAGCAAATGTTGGAGAGGCTGTGGAGAAAAAGGAACCCTCATACACTGTTGGTGGGAATGTAAAGTAGTACAACCATTATGGAAGAAAGTATGGTGGTTCCTCAAAAAACTGAAAATAGAACTACCTTATGACCCAGCAATCCCTCTACTGGCTATATACCCCCAAAACTCAGAAACATTGATACGTAAAGACACATGCAGCCCCATGTTCATTGCAGCATTGTTCACAGTGGCCAGGACATGGAAACAACCAAAAAGCCCGTCAGTAGATGACTGGATAAAGAAGATGTGGCACATATACACTATGGAATACTACTCAGCCATAAGAAATGATGACATAGGATCATTTACAGCAAAATGGTGAGATCTTGATAACATGATACGAAGCGAAATAAGTAAATCAGAAAAAATCAGGAACTGCATTATTCCATACGTAGGTGGGACATAAAAGTGAAACTAAGAGACATTGATAAGAGTGTGGTGGTTGGGGGGGGGGAGGGGGGAATGGGAGAGGGAAAGTGGGAGGGGGAGCGGCACAAAGAAAACAAGATAGAAGGTGACAGAGGACAATCTGACTTTGGGTGATGGGTATGCAACATAATTGAACAACAAGATAACCTGGACTTGTTATCTTTGAATATATGTATCCTGATTTATTGATGTCACCCCATTAAAAAAATAAAATTATTAAAAAAAAAAGACAGTAAGTATAGCATAAAGATAGACAAATGGATAAGTAGACAGAAAGAGTCCAGAAACAGACTCACAAATATTTAGTCAATTGATTATTAACAAAAGTACCTAGGAAATCATACGGAGGAAAAGATAATCTTTTCAATAAATGATGCTAAATGGGTAGTAAAAAATGAATCTTAGCCACATGCAAAAATTAATTCAAAATGATTCAGAAATCTAAATATACAGGAAAATAGAAAACCTTTATGATTTTGAATTTGGCAGAGGTTTCTTTTTTTAATTTTAATTTTTAATTTTTAATCATGTGTTGACATGATTTCGAGTGGTGTCCCACTTAATATAACACCATATTGTGCCCCCCATACCCGATGCAAAGTCTCTTTCCACCCCTTTTCTCCCCAACTTTGCCCTCTCCCCATACCTTCACCCCCCATCTCTCTGGCTATTCCTACACTGTTGTCTGTATATGTGTGTTTTATATATATATATATAAAATTTTGGTTAATCCTTTCACCTTCTTTGGTCCCATCCCCTCTTTTCCCTTCACTCTAGTGCAGCGGTTCTCAACCTGTGGGTCGCGACCCACAGGTTGAGAACCGCTGCTCTAGTGGATGTTTCTTGAAGAGAACACAAAACCTATGAACTAAAAATTTTAAATTAACAAATTAGACATATTCAAAAACTCTTGCTCATCAAAAGACCTTGTAAGAAAGAAATATCAAAAGATACACCATAGACTGGGAGAAAATATATGCAAAACATACATCTAACGAAGGACTTGTATCTAGAGTATGTAAAGAATGCTTATACTTCAATAAGATAACACAATAAAAATGGGCAAAATATTTTAAAAGACACTTTACCAGAGAAGATATAAAAATGACAAATAAGCACATGAAAAGATTCTCTAAATCATCAGTCATTAGGAAAATGCAAATTAAAACCACAGATTTACTACGTACCTACGGGAATGGCTAAAATCACCATTGTAAGTGTTGATGAGGAAGTGAAGCTACTGCGATCATACACACTGCTGGTATGGTTATTCTACTTTGAAAAACAGTCTGGCAGTTTCTTTAAAAGTTAAGCATACACCTATCATATGATCGTGAAAACCTACTTCTAGGTATTAACACTAAAGAAATGAAAACATGTCTCTTCCAAGGCTTGTACATAAATGTTCATAACAGTTTTACAATATTAATGAACTGGAAACAATCTAAATATCTATCAATGGGTACACTGATAAACAAATCGTAGTATATCGATATGTACTAGTCACAGTTTTCTAGAGAAACAGAACCAATGGGATATGTATGTATGTATCTCATAAAGAATAAAATTAACCATCACACCATGCAGTGGAATATTACTCAGAATTTAAAAGAAGTGAACTATTGACATGCACAATAATATGGATGAATATTAAAATAATTATGCTGGGTGAAAGAAGCATGAAAAAAGAGTATATCTGATTAATTCAATTTACATATAGAATTAATTAAATTCTAGAAAATGCAAACCAATCTATAGTGAGAGAAAACAGATCAGAGGTTATCTGGGGGATGGGAGTGCAAAAAGGGAGGGATAACAGAGGGACAAATAAAACCTTTTTGCTGATGATTCTATTCATTTATTTTACTGCAGTGGTGGTGTCACAGCTGAATACATATGCTACAAGTCATCAAATTGAATACTTTAAATAATGTATTTTATTTTATTCTATTATATATTTTAAATATTGTATGTCAATTATATTTCAATAAAACTGAAAAAAAAATCTAAAAATTTTAGGCATGCAAAAGAGCAGGAAAAAACTATTCATAGTTAGGAAAAAAGTTAACCAATAGACAGAAAACCAGAAAAGACAGAGATGCTGGAACTAGATACAGGGATTATAAAACAGCTGTTTAAATACGCTGCATCTGTTCAAGAATGTAGAAAGCATTAACACCATCAGGAAGAAAAAGGAAGGTAGGGGTGTGTGCATGCGTGTGGTTTGTAACCAGTCGAAACTGTTGAATTTGAAAGCAAGGATTTTCTTTAAAAATTGAGAATAAATTTACAAACCAATACACATTGATCCCACCGCTCTGATGACACTCAGAAGTGTGCATTCTGCAAGTTTACTAATCCTTAGTAAGCGAACCAATGGTGCAATTCCACTTCCTTCGCATATTTGATTTTGATGCATCCTGCTGTCCTTACTTAGAGCGATGACTGCTTCACCTCCTGATAAAGAAAAGCAAGAAACATGTCTGATCTCCAAAATTCTACATTGCGCATATTTTTACATAGAAAATAACTTACCAACATACTGCATTTTAGCTGACGGTGACAAAAGCATATTTATTATAAAGTTGTATCCAATTTGTTCTGCCATATATTTTTGTTGTTTCAGTGTTTGTCCTGCCAAGGCCCAAAGTGCTACTGCTCCTTGTTCTTTAACATCTATTTGAAATGCCTATTTAAAAAAAAAATTTCATTCACTGAGCATTTATTTAATACTGTAGGAATATCTACTTTATAAAATGTTTATTCTAAATTAATTTGTTTTCTTTTCACTGAACTAAATTCATTATTGCGTACTTTGTCTAAGAAAAGGGATAAGTAATCATACAATTCCTACCTTAAGGAGTTTTAAAAGATCTTTACTTAATGAGTTTTCCAGAAATGCTCTCTGTATAGAAGGGTTGTAACGCGCCAGTGATTCCACAGCCATTGCACCCTTCACTTGGACATTAAGTTGTTTCCCTTTAAAAAGAGCCACCAGAGGAGGAATGGCTCCTTTAGCAGCCACAGCATTCTGAACATCCTTATTATCACGTGCAACCTCAGCGATTGTAGCAGAAGATACGGCCTTTAACACATCTTCAAATGAATTTGAGAACCAGTTAATTAAATCTTTAACAAAGTAACACTACAAAAATACAGCATATCATTAGTTTCTCACCTTATAAAATCAAACTTGTAGAGTTTATAGAAAATTTAGAAAATAATAGAATAATAACTGTCCAGATTCTCACCATACAAACATGAACATATCCTTTAATCTCACCTGTTTTTTTATACGTATAAATTTAGATAGTGTTAAAGACATTTAATGTAGTTGCACTACAAACGCATGCCTTACATTTTAGTTTACCAATATAACATTTTCCTATTCTTTTTTTTTTTTTTTTTTTTTTTTTTGTATTTTTCTGAAGCTAGAAATGGGGAGAGACAGTCAGACAGACTCTCGCATGCGTCCCACCGGGATCCACCCTGCACGCCCACCAGGGGGCGACGCTCTGCCCACCAGGGGGCGTCGCTCTGCCGCGACCAGAGCCACTCTAGCGCCTGGGGCAGAGGCCAAGGAGCCATCCCCAGCGCCCGGGCCATCTTTGCTCCAATGGAGCCTCGGCTGCGGGAGGGGAAGAGAGAGACAGAGAGGAAGGAGGGGGAGGGGTGGAGAAGCAGATGGGCGCTTCTCCTGTGTGCCCTGGCCGGGAATCGAACCGGGGACTTCTGCACACCAGGCCGACGCTCTACCACTGAGCCAACCGGCCAGGGCCATTTTCCTATTCTTTATGGACATCTGTGTCTTTTAAATTCATGAATGGGTATATCACATTTCCTTAATCACATTTTATTTTTATATTTTAATTACAGTTTACATGCAATATTATTTTGTATTAGTCTCAGGTGCACAGCATAGTGTTCTGACTTTACAAAGTGATCCCCTGATATTTCAAGTACACATCTGGCACCATAATAGTTATTACAATATTATTGACTGTCTTCCCTATGCTGTACTTCAAATCCTCAGGACTATTTTGTGACTTACAATTTGTACTTCTTAATCCCTTCATCTTTTTCACCTAGTCTCCCAAACCCCCTCCCCTCTGGCAACCATCATCTGATCTCTGTATCTATGAGTCTATTTCTATTTTGTTTGTTCATTTATTTTGCTCTTTAGATTCCACATATAAGTGAAATGATATGGTATTTGTCTTTATTTGACTGACTTATTTTACTTAGCATAATACCCTCTAGGTCCATTCATCTAGGTCCATATATATATATACACACACATACATATATTTGTGTATTTATATCACCACTTTATCTACCTATCTATTGATGGGCACTTGGTTTGTTTTTGCATATCTTGGCTATTGTTAATAACACTTTGTGAACATAGGGGTGCATATATTCTTTCCAATTAGTGCATTGAGTTTTTTCAGATATATACCCAGAAGTGGAATCACTGGCTCATAAGTCAGTTCCATTTTATTTTTTTTTAGGAAACTTCATATTGTTTTCCATAGCGGCCACACAAATCTGCTCTCCCAACTGCAGTGCGCAAGGGTTCCCTTTTCTCCATATCCTTGCTAACACATTTTTATGGATTCATCGATGACAGCCATTCTGACAGGTGTGAACTGATATCGCATTGTGGTTTTAATTTGCATCTTTCTGATGATTGGTAACACCGAGCATCTTTTCATACATTGGCCAATCTGTATGTCCTCTTTGGAGATGTGTGTATTCTGATTCTCTGCCCATTTTTGTAATTGGATTTTTTTTGTGTGTTGAGTTATATCAGTTTTTTATAAATTTTGGATATTAACCCCTTATCAGATCTATCATTGGCAAATATGTCCTCCCATTCTGTAAGTTGTCTTTTCATTTTGCTAATGTTTTCTTTACTGTGCAAAATCTTTTTAGTTCGATGTAGTCCCATTGTTTATTTATTTATTTATTTTGTTTCCCTTGTCCAAGAAAATGTATTAGAAAAAAATATTGCTAAGATTTAATACCAGAGATTTTACTGCCTGTGTTTTCTTCTGGAAGTGTTACGGTTTTGAGTCTTACATTTAAGTCTTTAAATCCATTTTGAGTTTATTCTTGTACATGGTGTAAAAAGGTGGTCTAGTTTCATTTTCTGCATGTATATGACCAATATCTCAAAACTACTTTTTGAATAGACTGCATTTACCCCATTGTATGTTCTTGCCTCCTTTGTCATACATTAATTGACCATAAATGTGCAGATTTATTTCTGGGCTCTCTATTCTGTTCCAGTGACCAATGTGTCTGTTTTTATGCTAGTACCATGCTGTTTTGATTACTCTGGCTTTATAGTAGTTTGATATTAGTTATCATGATACCTTTGGCTTTTATCTTCTCAAGATTGCTGTTGCTATTCAGGGTCCTTTGTGCTACTTAAATTTTTTTGAAATGTCTTTTCTAGTTTTGTGAAATAGATCATTGGTAACTTGCTAGGAATTGCATTGAATCTATAGATGCTTAGGGTAGTATGGACATTTTAATGATTTTAATTCTTCCTATCCATGAACACAGTTTATGCTTCCACTTATTTGTATCTTCTTCAATTCTTTCTTCAGTGTCTTATAATTTTCCAAGTACAGCTCTTTTACATCCTTGGTTAAATTTATTCCTAGGTTTATATTTTTGTTTGTTTTTTCCTGAAGCAATTGTGAATGGAATAGTTTTCTTAGTTTCCCTTTCTGATAGTTTATTATTGGTTTATAAAATGCAACTGATTTATGGATATTTATTTTGTATCCTGCTACTTTATTGAATTCATTTATCAGTTCTAGTAGCTTTTGATGAATCTTTAGATTTTTCTATATACAGTATCATGTCATGTGCAAATGATGACAGTTTTTCTTCTTCTTTTCCAATTTGTATGCATTTTATTTCTTCTTCTTATCTGATTGCTGTGGCTAGGACTTCCAGTACTATGTTGAATAAGAGTGGTCTTTCACCCAACTCTTAAAGTTGAAGTTTCTCCAGTTTCTCATCTTGGTCAGCTGTTTTTTTTTTTCATACAGCAAACTTTCATTAGCAATCTTACTTACTCTTAATTACTTTGTTACGGTTATAATCTAGTCTTTCCAGTTCTCTATCTAAATCCCTGACCTTCACCTCTGAACTTCAAAGCCCAGATAATTGGGATGATCGAGGTGCTTCCTTTAGAATTTCTACTCACTTGATAAACAGACACAGGAATCAAATAGAGATTTTTAAAAAATCACCTTTATTACTGGAAAGCTTGCTTTGAGAAAAACTGCCAAAAAGAACTATTCCATGCATTTGTAATGACTCATTCTTCAAACTGAAAAATTACATAATTCACTATTCTTTTAATGGGAGGAATGAGTAAGATTGCTGAGTGCAAGGTGAAAGTAGGAATTTCTACTTTTTGGATTGAAGCAGAAATATAGGGGAAGAGAAAGAAAGGTTCCTTTCCCACTCTCTTAATTTTATAAACCCAGCAGTTTAAATTTGGGTATTCAGATATTTAGGTTATATTACATATGTCTAGATCCATTCTATGATAAATCTAGGACATCTAATTCATGTAGGACAAGTCAAAACCTGTGCTTGCTTCACTTAATATATCTGGTTGTTCACTTAAAAGTACATAAACAGAGGCTCACCTGAATCAGAACTCAGAAATGTGATAAGATATTGGATGCCTTTATGGTCTCTCACTGCTCTTTGATTTTTTTTATTTCTCATACATAATACCCGTACACAGTGCATTACATTTACTAGCACATTTTCTATGTCTGACTTTAAGAGATTTATCAGAGCTGGGATTCCATTCTGAAAATAAACAAAAAATGTAATTAAATTTATTTGAGGTGTATGTGATCTTTATTTAGAATCACAAGTCTGTAGTCTTGCTGTAAATACCTGTTTATTTAGGAAAGAACAACTATCCATAACAAATGTGTCTACTGTTATGGCACATAAAGTGACAGTTAATACAACTTTGAGGATATTATATGCTTAAATATTAAGGTAAGTCATATATATATATAAAATTTTATTTATTGGTTTTTGGAAATAAAGGAGAGAAATCTCATCTTTACTCCATTTAAAATTAAACAATTGTATTCACATTTAAAAATAATTTATGTTGCACAAATATAATTAACAAGAATGAGAACATCTACAATATATATGATTTTATTTATTGGTTTTTGAAAAGAGGGGAGAGAAAAAGAGGGAGAGTGAGAAGGGAGGGGGAGAAGCCGGAAATATCTACTTGTAGTAGTTGTTTCCTGTAATGGCCTTGACTGGACAAACCCAGGGATTTGAACTGGCGACCTGAGCTCCAGGTTGATACTTTGTCCACTGTACCACCACAGGTCAGCTAAATATATTTTAAAATAGCTTATTTTTAATACCAAAATAAATTGAGGCTACAAGTTCACTGTAACATTTACTAAATATCTAAAAAAGTATAGGATCTGAGTAAGATCAACTGAATACAGTGTTTATTTGGAAATATATGCCATTGTAGATGTTCTAATTCTTGATAATTATATTTGTGCAACATAAATTATTTTTAAATGTAAATACAATTGTTTAATTTTAAATGGAGTAAAGATGGGATTTCTCCCTACTAATAGAAATAATGCAATAGTATTATGGAAGATAAGAAACTGAAATATAACCTTAATTTCAATGAAGTTAGGCAACATCTGTAATGTGAACCATAATAAATGTGTATAATAAATTGATCTTTTCTGGACCAATCTGTATCAATGAAGGCAAGGATAAACAAGGAATCATACCAACATTTATGTTTGGAAGAAGTAGTCTATTGTGAGGTAAAAAGGAAGAAATAGACTTCAGACTCTGGAATAAAATCTACATTGTAAAATACCATCCACTGGTAAAGCTGAAAGGACCCACACATACAACCCTATGGCATAAGCCATTTTCTTCATAGCCTAGCCCTTTCCCAGATATACTTCCTGCAAATAGTTGGACTGGAAAGAACTTAATTTAGAGATGAGTAATGATCAAAAAAGAACTAAGCCTGACCAGGCAGTGGCGCAGTGGATAGAGCGTCGAACTGGGATGCCGAGGACCCAGGTTCGAGACCTCGAGGTCGCCAGCTTGAGCACAGGATCATCTGGTTTGAGCAAAAGCTCACCAGCTTGGACCCAAGGTCACTGGCTCGAGCAAGGGGTTACTCGGTCTGCTGAAGGCCCGCGGTCAAGGCACATATGAGAAAGCAATCAATGAACAACTAAGGTGTTGCAATGCACAACGATAAACTAATGATTAATGCTTTTCATCTCTCTGTTCCTGCCTGTCTGTCCCTGTCTGTCCCTCTCTCTGACTCTCTCTCTGTCTCTGTAAAAAAAAAAAAAAAAAAAAAAAAAAAAAAAGAAAAAAAGAAAAAAAAAAAAAGAACCAGGATAGGATCTGTACAAATATAAGGGGGAAAAATAGGAAAAACTTATAACAGATGAAGAATGTGCATCAGAAAACAATATTACCATAAAGTAGATAAAAATTGTAACCAGCCCTGGCTGGATAGCTTGATTGGTTAGAACATGATCCTGAAGCCCAGAGGTTGCTGGTTTGAGTCTCAGGCAGGGCACATGCAGGAACAACTTGATGTTCCTCTCTCTCTCTCTCTCTCTCTCTCTCTCTCTCTCTCCCCCCTTCCTACCTTACTGAAATCAAAAAATTAAAAAAAAATTAATTATAACCAAAAGTGGCATATTATTACCAACCAAATAATAATTTTCTTCTAATTCTGGTACACAATTAGATTACATTTCTTAGGCAGAATGAAAATCTAAAATGGTAGTGTTTCTTATAATACCTTCTCATAAACAGCAAGAAGCAACCACATCCCCTAGAGATAAGTCAGCACTTGCCTGCCTTCCATGTTTTCCCAGGTGATAGCTTTACCGGATATTTTTGTTGAGAAACAGTCTTCCCTGGGCCTCTTGCACTCCTACCTGTATTGTGTGAGTGTATCAAGATTGCAACAGCTCTTTCACCTGAGCCATGCTCAGGACTTTTATGTGGCTAGCAATCTTGTAAGGTATGGGAACAGTTCCCTCCAGATAAAGAACAGGCTTGCTTACTGACTGCAACGTGACAGGTTTCTTAAGCTCAAGGTTCCACAGATGTGACACAAACCCAACGTGTAGGGTAGCATCCATCTGGGCCCACTGTGTTGCCTCGTGAGATTTGGGAACAGGGGAACTGGGTATCTCTGCTGAAGCTCATGCCTCTCTCGCTGTGCTTGCTCTGGTACAGTCTCGCTCTTGTTCACTTCGGCACTCATTGGATTGTGGAGGTTTGCTCTTTGCCATCCTCATTGAGATGGAATGTTTCCCTGAAAGTTTTGCCACTGCATAATAACATGGATATGTATCTTTCTAGCTTCCATATGAGGGAATTACTGTCAGTCAACATGATGTTCTATGAAAAGAACTTACATATTTGGCAATAACATCCTTGTTTTCAAATTGAGCAATATCATACAGAATGACAGTACAGCGAGAGTGTAGCTCCGGTTCATCAGTAGCCAGTAGGTTGATCAGAGCAGGAATGCCTCCTGCTTCCACAATAGCATGTGCTACACTTACATGGGTTGAGATATTACTCAATAACCCAACTGTTTTGCATTGTAATTTTATTTTGGAACCTTTTAATAGATTGATCAAGGCAGGAATGGTGCCTGCAATGAAGAAATGAAAAAAGTATGAATTATTTGTAACCATTTGTATTCAATTTATCATAAGATTTAAATAATGTTTATGGGTATTGCCATGTAAACAACTGGCAAATAATTCTATAACATATTTTTTAAGTTATCACTTAAAACTACATGAATGTACTTTTCTGTCTTGTCTATAGTATAGAGAGCTCTCAGTGTTCATATTATTAATTTTCACACAGCATACAATCATACATTTCATACTGGTAACCTTAACCACCTTTGAAACACTGAATTTTGGCTTAAGATCATGGACAAATAAATTCTTTGAGCTACTATGTGGTAGACTTCATTCTGTTTATTGCATCAAGTTTGCGTGGCAGTGTTTGTACAGTTATTTGATCATTATTTTATATATTACCCATATTTCATACAAGCAACTAAAAAATAAAAATAAAGTGCTGAATCTACTAAAAAGCAACCTTCGCCTGATTAATTACAATTGGTTCAAAAAATCATTGGGCTTGGTGAAAATAGTAAATCTGACTTCAGTTGGATGCTAGTTACATCAGTTCAATGTGAAAGAAAAGAGCACATTATAGAGACACATAAAATACTGAAAAATATAATAGGTATGATTCATTTATTTATCTGAAATGTAATCTCCCCTGTGACATATTTATCTGTGGTTCACTTTTTGGACATAGAACTTTTGTACATGTTTTGTACACTTTAGGGGACTAATCTATAATGATTTTTTCACACATTCATTCACTCAACAAATATTTATGGAGCACCTCATGTGTGTTCAACATTCACATTAGAGTAGTAACTACTATGTTAGACAGTGCAGATAGAACATTTCCATCATGTAGGACAGTGCTGTTCTCTAGACAACCCTATGCAGTAGGACCTATATATTTTATGAGTGAGGAACGTAGGCTTAGAAAGGTTAAGCAATTAGCTTAACTTCTAAATGCAGCGCTACCTACACACTCTGGACTGCTTTGACAAACCATGACAACTATTTTCCATTTAAAAACTAGATTGTGTAAATACAGAATAGAGATAACTTCTAAGTGAAAGTGGTAGTTATTAGAAGTAGTATGAAAAATTAATTTAATAATACTTTTAAATTTGAAAGTTTTAGAGAAATGGAATTTACAGAGTTGTTTGATCCTGTGCAGCTTCCCAGTGGAAAATAAAAAATATCTTAAAGTGATGAACTGAATATAATATACCTCTGTATAAAACAGCATAAGCAAAAGATAGTTAATAAATTTTACATCACCTGCATTCAAAATATATTGCCAGTATTCATCCTTTGCTAAGCAAATTACTTCTAAGGACATGACAGCCATCATCCTTCGTTTATAGCTTTCGCACTGCAACATTTCTGGTAAGTATTCAACAGAAAAACACAAAAAGAAGTGGAATGATTGCTTCTGTTTCTCTATAGGCCAAGTGAAGCCATGAATTGAGATCACCACCATCACCCCCCCACTGCACTCATTAAATTTCCTCTATGTGGGGTCTTTTGTGAGAAGCCGAACATACCCTATCTACCCATGATCGTTGAGATTTATAATCTGTATCATTAGTATTTTCTTTATCTTCAGTCTGAATGACTTAGAATGGGTGGTCACATGATTCAAGTTCGCTTGGAAAACAGTACACCTCAGTGGTTTGAAATCAGTTGCTGGAGTATGTGAACTGTATTATTGTCAACAAAAATGTAGTATCTATTAAATCATATGTAAGGCTTTATATATTTCCTGAGTGTGAAGAAGAATGAACTTATATTCCAGACATGAGATAATACAAATGTATATGCTTCCAAACAAATGTCTATGGTGCAATAAAAACCACACAGAAGTATCCTTGCCTCATCTCACTTTAGTCAGCTCCTATAATAACAAATCTGCCTAATAACTAATAACTCCTACCTTGGCTAGATCACTCTATGGATCTCTCTTTTAAAATTTAATTTCCACTCTAAGAGCTAGTCCCGAAAACATAATCAACTCTGGTTAGTCTATTTTCCCTCATGCTGGAAATGGGCAATGCAAGGAGAAGAGCTATTTCAGGGCTTAAAGCAAAGCAACGGTGGCTATACATTCACTGATTATTGTGTTTGCATCATTATTGGGACTTCCCAAGAATGGCTGAAGGAGACAGTGGCTGCTGGGAATTTTCTGTGCCATTAAGCTATTCCTGGTAGAAATACTTTTCCATACTGAGATATTTCAAATGTGTTAGTCTATTAAAAGTAGCAGGATGGTCTTCTTAATTCCTCCTTAAAAAGGCTAACATATAAAATGACAAATATCCATACAAATATAAACATTGAAAACAATTTCCAACAATCTTTTGGGGCTAATATAATTGGAATGTGTTCCCAGTACCCAGGTGTTTTGAAACCAATTATCAGACTTCTTGAATCAGCAGACTGGGGCTGAAAATCATAAATATATCATTTCCCATCCTAAAATGAGTTTTTGGAAGTATCATTTCTCCAGTTTGTTTCATTTTTGCTTTAGTTTTTATTTAATGAAAGTAATACATGTTACTAAAAGGCCTACAGCAAAGTATCGTGGTTGCTTGTCCCACCCTCTTCAGTCTTCTGAGTTTCTCTCTCCAGATATAACCACTTTGGACTCTTTCCCTATACCTTCTGTGATTTACATATTTCTATATTTCTAAATATTTATACACATTGTTACCTTTTGCTGTAAAAATTTTAGACATCATTGATTGACTTCATGTTCCAGTAAATGAGAAACTAGCTCTTTCAACACTGCTCTTCCATTTCTATTTCCCCTCCTCCATATTTATAGTTTTTAGTTAAATGAACATTCAATACTTACATTATGATGCCTTTACAGATATTATTCATAGCTAAGCATTACAATATACTACAGTTGTGTCTTCTTTCTTACTTTTATTTTCCCTGGACATAATAATTTTCCTATTTTATTTCATTCTCTTAGTTTTCTTTGTACTTATTGATAATTCCTCCCACCTTCTCCCTTTGGCTTTGGTACACAGTACCCATTCTGGGACTTCCCTTTGCTGTCATCTTTGAAATTCCCTTTGCTTTTCTCTTGGGTCAGGCTCCCAGTTTCCTGTTTGTTGGGAGAATCCCTCCTTAGTGTCTTGAGGTCTTTCCTGGTTTGCCTCTGAAGAGAACCCTTCTAACTGGCACTGTGAGTTCTTGAGTCTGAGGAAGGTCTATGGTGTGAGTCCAAGAGGTTCCCAGTTTTCTCACTGTTGGCCTGGAACGGTTTCTTCAGTTGACCAATGTCTCCAATATTTTACGGCTGTCGCGTCCTTTCCTGTTTTCTCTTCAATGCTTGTTTGCACTTGGTGGTGGTGGTGTTATTTTTATTTAATCTCCATGTACTTTTAGTGGGAAGGAGAAAAGTCAGATGTGTGCTTTCAATTGGCCTTGTAACGCTTACCTACCCTTATAATATTTCTGGTTAGACTGAATACAAATTTGGACAAAAATCTTGAACAGAATTTTTCACAAAACATTTATTAAAATGTGAGAAAAAATGTTGCTGAATCTGCCTCTAAAATTAGGAAGTAGCAAATAAATTGAAGGGAATCTTTATCACTCAAACTTTAATTTCTCCCCTCTTTCCTTTTTTATTTAAAAAAATTTTTTTTGATGGAGAAAATGATTGGACTTTTGGAGAAAATTAGAAAATAAAAGTGTGCAGAATGTAGTCTGTTTTGTTTAGTATCTTTGAATTTAATTTAGAAATAAAACTATTTCTGCATGTAAAATATTATATATATAATTCAGTGTTATTTTTATTTCTGGTTTTAACTCAAAACATTTACTTCATGATTTTTAAATATGTAAAATATGATGCATGTATCACTGCATTTTATTTGCTCTATTTCAGAATCAGCATCAATAATTAAACTGAATAATATCTAGACAATTTATTTAAAAAGAGGTTATGTGTTCTATACTCACCTACCAAAGTTTTCCAAACTGGAAGTTCAGGGATATTTAACTCTATTATATGTTTGAGAACCTCTGTGTGGAAAGTAAGCACTGATAAATGAATTATATTGTTTCCTTTAATATCTGTTTTTCTCCAGTTAGCACCAAGAGACAATAGGTACTTAATAGTGTCCAGTGCTCCTGAAGTGGCAGCTAGTAACAGGGGAGTACACTGATCCCTAGAAGTCAAGGAACATATAATAATAATTAAGCACACATATCATGTCATATTTATTTTTTGTAAAACTATCCAAATCACTATTGGAGGAAATCTGAGTTACACCATCACCTCCTCTTTCCTACACGTTATTGTTCTTTACGGTCCATATGTAAATATATTTGCTTCTCCTGCTTTAGCTGTCCTTACTGTTTGCCCCTGTGCTCCTTCCCAAATTAATTATCATGTCTTCTACTTCACTTAAAAGTTGATAATTCACAAAATTCTTAGAATACACTATCTCATCTAATCCTTGCAACCACTCTATGAGTGAAGGAAAAAGCAAGGCAATTCTAATCATCCCGTTTTACAAATGATAAAACTCATACTAAAGTAGTATTACAATTCATTTCTTTAAACTTCATGTTCAGTTCTCAGATCCCAGCTTCCTCATTATGGCAGAAACTACTAGTTTTTCTCAAAACCCATTATCTTCTTTTTAGAATATGAAGAACTTTTGGTTGGCCACATGGCTCTGCAGCCAAATATGACATTCTCACTTCCCATATGAATATATATGGCCATCAGACTCTGATTGGCCAATGTGATATTTATAAAAGTTACCTGGAAAACAACCTAAAGAGAAAAGGAGTGTACTAATAATTTTCCTCTCTCTTTCTCCTCAAGGAGAAATAATGAAATACAGGAGTAATAATAAAAGCACGAGTTGCCATTTTGTACCAGAATATGGAAACCACACAACAACAAATAACAAAAGGAAGTCTGGGTCCCTCAAAGTGTCAAGCCATTATGCCAGCTTTTGACCATGAAACAAGACATCATAAAAAAGAACTATATGTTTTTCTCATTTAAACTACAAATATTTTGGGGTATCTTCATTACAACAGCTTCAGTTGTATCTTAACTGAGAGATAGATGTACTAACTAGCAAGGTGACCTCAAGCAAACTGGGTTATTTTCTTTGTAAAAGAATGAAGGTAACAACAATCAGCTGATAGTGTTGGTCTAAGGAATGAATAAGGTGCTTAGCACAGTCTTGATACATAGTTCCCCAATTCTCCTTTTATTTTTCTTAAAAAAAATTTTTTTTATTGATTGAGAGAGGGAGAGGGGGAGAGAGAGAGAGAGAGAGAGAGAGAGAGAGAGAGAGAGTGGGAGAACATGTTTATTGTTCTACTTATTTATGCACTCATTGGTTGATTCTGATATGCGCCCTGACCAGGGATTGAACTTGCAACGGGATAACTCTCAAACCAACTGAGCTACAAGGCCAGGGTCTTCCCCCGTCCTCTTTTCATCACATCACATTGCCTCAAACATTACTTTTTAAAATCCTTACACCTATGCCGTCATCTATTTGTGAAAGCTCTTTCTCTTGCTACCTGTTGTTAAACTCTCACCTCTATCCAGCTGGTCCCAAGTCTCTCCTCTATTCCCTTTTCTCCTGAGCCTTAGGAAAACTCTTGCCCTGTATGAATAAACATATCTTTACTTTCTCCCTTTGCTACTTTAACAAGACTGTTCTCCTCTTGCTTGCTTTCTCCTACTCACTAGTAGGAATAAAGATTACTGTTACTTCTAATGCCATCACTCTGATTCATATCATTTGAAATATATGCTATCATATTATATTACTGTGCCTAGTTCCACATTGCCATTTCCCCTGCCCAAGTGAGTCCTCTTCCACATTCTAGTTCATACACTGCCTCACCACATGCCCCTCCTATTGTCAATGACTTCAACACTCACAGTAATTACCTTCTGTGTTCTGATATCTCAATTCCTTGTCACGCCTTCACTCGTGCTCCATATTCATACACAGATTCTGCATAGCCCCACTCCTCATTAGCTCCACATAGGAGACCCCAACCTCGATAATTGACCTCTCTACTAATCCTTTGCTTCTTCCTTATGTTCACAGATCACTTCTTACTTCTACCACTGATATCCAATTGTTTGACCTTTACAATCCACTCAGTCTTTTAATCCTCTTGTGACCAAAGACACGTCAAACTATGACAGAACCAGGACCCGACCTCAGGTTTCCACATTCCATGGCTCTTTCCAGAGTCTATTAGTTAGACAATCTATTATCCAGAAACCCTGGTTTCCTGAAAGTTTTCTCCACATGCATCTTTGCCTGAACGCAGAGAGATAATTAATTTTTTCATTGAATAATAATGGACAGGCTATAAGAAGACTAAGAAATATCTGAATGAAACCATGCCTAAATCATGTTCAGAGATTTAAAACAATAACCTGTTTTTCTGATTACCAGCCAGAAGAAGTTATACCTCCACCCTAAAAGCTGGTCCTCAGCTAAACTATGAAACAAAAGCCTGTTTGGGATATTTCCTTATCTCAGAGTTCTTTACTTCTTTAAAATGTGTTTTTCTTCTGGATATCACTACATATGTCTACTGTTATCTGATGCCTATTCACTTTGATCTGCAGCCCATGGGCTGCCTCCTGACTGTACAGGTTCCAATTTAGAGGAACTTTCTCCTTCCTAGTCTCAGGTTTCTTCCTAGGCACTAAGTAGTAAAACTGGCAAACTGGTCTGTGGAACCATACCCTTGGGAAACAGCTAGGAAGAGTTTCCTAGGGCTACTCCTTAGTCTTCCAGACAACATGCAGAGGTTAACAGAAGTTCTGCCCGTATAAATCCTAAAGGTAAGCGGTAGGGGAAGAAGATAGTAACCAGAAAAGGTAGAACACTCCTTACACAGCCTTTCAAATCAATCATACCAACCATTTCTTTTAGTGTCAGTGTTTCGGGCAAGCCACAAAAGCAGAAATGTATACCTTTACAAATGCTTAATAACTTACTCAGCTGTTGCCTCAGCTTCTAGCAGACTAGGATCCTTCCTACAGAGAATAATGATGATGCAGATATTGTCATAGAAAGCAGCAAAGTGAATGGGCATCCAGCCTCTTTTTTCAGGAAGCATGTAATCAGCTTTGAAACTGAGTAGACAGATGGTTGTTTCTAATGCACAAGCCTGTGCAGCCAGGTGTAGAGGAGTTGGACCTAGAATGGATGGACAATCCCTTCAGTGTTAAAGACCTAACATTCCTAAAAATCATGCCTTTTTGGTAGCCAACCAGAGCTTAGTATTGTGTGATAGAAGCTCCAAGATAAGCATTAACTGGATTAATTTAGGTAATGCTCTATTTATTTATTTAACTCAGTATATATGACCATTAAAAATGAATACTTCTTTATAAGTTAAGAATAAATAACATTGCCTGACCAGGTGATGGTGCAGTGGATAGAACATCAACTGGGACCCTGAGAGCCCAGGTTTGAAACCCCAAGGTTGCTGGCTTGAGCACAGGCTCAATTAACTTGCACGTGGGCTCACCAGCTTGAGCGCAGGGTCACCGTCTTGAGCGTGGGATCATAGACATGACCCCATGGTTGCTGGCTTGAGTCCAAAGTTTGCTGGCTTGAGCCCAAGGTCGCTGGCTTGAGCAAGGATTCACTGGCTCAGCTGGAGCCCTCCAGTCAAAGCACATATGAGAAAGCAATCAATGAACAACTAAGGTGCTACAATGAAGAACTAATGCTTCTCATCTCTCTCCCTTTCTATCTAGCTCTGTCTCTCTGTCTCTCTCTCTCTCTTGCTAAAAATAAATAAATAACACTGAAAATATTAAATAGTTGAAAATTAAGTCAATGCGTTAAATAGTCTTGTGATAAAATGTTATTTTTGTTTAAATTATTTTCCATTTGATTCAAATTTTTTGCATAAGAGATAAGATCCTATGAAATTGAAAAAAAATAAAAATAAAAATCTCAGTCTAAAGGCCTCTATGTCACTAAATCCAGTGGGTGTTTTTCAATTCTCATCTTACTGGCCTCTTAACAGTAAATTGACCACATCTGCCTCTTTAAAATAGTTTCTTTCCATGGCTTTTGTGATATCATACCCTCCTATTTTTCTCCTACCTCTCTGGCTATTCCTTCACAATCTCCTTTGGGAACTTCTCATTGTCCTGATGCCTAATGAGTTTTAAGACCCTGTCTTAGTCCTTTCTATCTTCTCAATGGCTACACTTACCACTTCTAAGGTGATGACTCCCAGGATTTTGTGTCTAGATTGGTTTCTTCTCCAAGCTCCAGATCTGTATCTCCAACATCTGACTAGGCATCTCCACACACTACCTTCAACTTAACATATTCAAAACTAAACTCTGGTCTTTCCCTCCAAACCTGGTCCTCTTTCACTGCGCCCTAAGTCAGTGGAGGATATCACCATTCAGCCATCCAGTTCTACAGACTGGAAACCTGAAAGACTCCTTGGTCCCTCCCTTTCATTTCATCTCCATACCTCCACCACCCCTTCTAAATATCTCTAGAACCTATCTCTCTCTCTCTCTCTCTCTATATATATATATATATATATTTATTTTATTTTATTTTATTTTATTTTTTTCTGAAGTTGGAAACGGGGAGGCAGTCAGACAGACTCCTGCATGTGCCCGACCGGGATCCACCCAGCATGCCCACCAGGGGGCGATGCTCTGCCTATTTGGGGCGTCGCTCTGCCGCAATCAGAGCCATTCCAGCGCCTGAGGCAGAGGCCACAGAGCCATCCTCGGCACCTGGGCCAACTTTGCTCCAATGGAGCCTTGGCTGTGGGAGGGGAAGAGAGAGACAGAGGGGAAAGAGAGGGGGAGGGGTGGAGAAGCAGATGGGCACTTCTGTGTGCCCTGGCCGGGAATCGAACCTGGGATTCCTGCATGCCAGGCCGACACTCTACCACTGAGCCAACCGGCCAGGGCTTTCTAGAACCTATCTTTACTGCCACCACTACCCTCCTCCAAGCTATAATAACCTCTCAACTGATATCTCCATCTTGTTCTTGTGCTTCCCCATATATTTTTTTTTTCAAAATGTAAATGTTAGCTTTTTATCCTCTTGCTTAAAACTCTTCAGTGACTTCTCAAGGCCATCTGATCATGAATATAGGAAGAAAATCCATTGGTTTCAACTTAACCTGAACCACAAAGCAAGCCTGAAAGCCATTTTTATCTCCCCTTTCTGAGAATTTCTATAGTACACCATTCTATATTAATTATGCCAGTGATTGTCAAATGCTTCCCTGTATTCATCCATCCATCCATCCATCCATCCATCCATTCGTTCAACAATCATTTCCCAAGTGCCTACTAATGACAGGCTTTCTTCTGGGCACTAGGATACCATTGCAAAGTAAACTATATCCTTGCCCTTTATGGAGTTTATGTTCAAATAAGTGAAACTCAATAAACAAACAAATAATATTATACAAGGTAGTTGTAAAGAAATTCTTAGAAAATAAAAGAAAAAAGAAGAGAGAACAATAATACAGGGAGCACACTATTGTTAGTCAACTGCACATTCCTCCAGTGTAGGTGGGCCAGATAACCTTCCTTCTTCCTCCACATGCCCACTCACCTCCCTTTATCTCTGACCCTGTGCTCTGCTCCTACAGACTCAGCAAGCCCTGCCCTTTGGCTTCTTATCTGTATCTCCAGTGGGGAATCTGTATCTCCTGGAGGAGGGAGGAGGAGGAGGCTAGGCTGTTCATTCTCTCTGAGAGAGTCCCTCTCTGATGCCATCGCAGGTTAGCTGTGTTTCTCCATCAATGTGAGGTGCCTGGTTTGAATAACTACCACCCTTCCCTTAAAAATTCAGGTCTTTGTAAATGGTTTCTTTAAAAATAAACCCTCCTTGAATTATCCAATACAGAGTATGAAGGTATAGCTGCTTTGATATATATTTGTAAAAGGTATATAGCCTTTAAATTTATTTTTGTTTTTTCCATACACAATGCTTAGCTCAACTCTCTCACCTCATTTAGGACTCATCCCTCAAACCTAATAGATTGTTATGGTCAATAGATGGCAGCATATCTAAATAATATTAAGGTTTTCATTTGTTTAAGGTATTAAAAACCACTTTTAGGTCTGATTTTATTAAAATAGGTAGAGGTGACTGAAAATTTCACAGTTGAAAGAAAACTTAGGAGGAATATAAATAAATAACCAAAGGTAGAAAACTTTTATACTTCAAAATGTTTACAAAACATCATTATGTGACATTCTCGTGAGACAGAGCATTGTGGAGATTTTATACTACAAAAAAATTTCAATATATATTAATGTTTTATTTATTTATTTATTTAAATTTTTTTATTTATTCATTTTTAGAGAGAGAGGAGAAAGAGAGAAGGGGGAAGGAGCAAGAAGCATCAACACCCATATGTGCCTTGACCAGGCAAGCCCAGGGTTTTGAACTGGCGACCTCAGTGTTCCAGGTCAAACACTTTATCCACTGCGCCACCACAGGTCAGGCCTATATTAATGTTTTAGAATGCACCATATATTTTATTTCTGTCTTACCATTTCTTGTTTTTTTAATGTCCACTTTTGATGATTCTGTTTTAAAAGGAAATACACATAGATATATGATTATTAATATATAACAGTTTCCTGAATTAGCCAAAATAAACTAATATGAATAAAAACAAAAAGACTATATTTAGACACAGATGTCAGGATTACCTCAAACAGGATTGGGTGTAACTTGGGCAAGCGACCTGGGCATGTTGTGTGCACCTGATAATATCATGTCAGAGAAGACCTGGAAACCCTGCCTCTCCAGTGGTTAAAACCCACAGTTGATGCAGTTTTGTGTTGGTTAAGTAATAACAGATGTTTCTGGTAGAGTTACATATTTTCTTTTTTTTAATGTATATTTTATTGATTTTAGAGGGAGTGGATGGGGGAGAGAGAGAGAGAGAGACAGGAACAGTGATCCATTCCTTTATGTGCCCCGACTGGGGATCTAACCGGCAACCTCTGCACTTCTAGCCAATGCTTAAACCAACCAAGCTATCTGGCCAGGGCTGAGCTATACATTTTCTATACTTTAAAATCTACCCAATTCTTAGTCAATGGAAATTCAAGTAGTCACAGGATGAATGAGAGACACAAATACATCAAAGATTTTTTTTTTCCCCACCAAAGAGGACTTAAAACATAACACATGTTTAAATAAATTTGATCAACTAAATTTGTGCTCTTTTTTAACTAAGTCTATTCTGTATTGAGTATTTTAATCGAGTAACAGAAGTATCTTATAATCAAAACATTTTAATTATAGTAAGAGTATAGAATGTATTAATAGTCAATAGGATTAAAGCAGAACATTTTGTTTTAGTGATTGAATATTTCTCACAGCTTGTTAAGATAGATAGTTAACATATAAAATTACCATTATTTTTATGGTCAGTATTGTTGCATCAGTCATTCCTGATACTTTATCGTTATCTCTATCTTCAGTATGGAGGACCTCCACGTTCATTCTCAACTTTATTATTTTTATACTGGTTAAATATATTCCAGAGAATATATAAATATGTAAGTATAGCTAATAACCAGGAAAAATTACTTTTCAAAGTTCAAATGAGGGTGGCCTTAAAGGGGTCATTAAACCCAAAAATTTTTACTATAGAGGAAATTTTTGCTACAAATATAATTTAAGTGTATGTAGTGTGAAAAAAACTATCCCTTGGCTGAGGACCCTGGAGTGAGAAAATAATTTTCTGCTAGGCTCTCTATTTATAATCTCCCTTTTCTCTGAATTTCTATAGCAAATCATTGTATATTATGCCAGTGATTATCAAATGTTACTTTGTGTTTATACATCTATGCATTCATTCAACAATGATTTCCTGAGTACCTACCAATGCCAGGACTTCTCCTGGGCACTAGGATACCATGGCAAACAAAGTAAACCAAATAATTGCCCTTTGGGAGCTTATATTCAAGTGAGGTTGACACAATAAATAACAGACAAGAAAGCAGTAAGTGATACTTAGAAAACTAAAAGAGATCACTCTGTAATAAATGAAACAAAAAATCTTAACTTGGCTCTAGGTTCTAATATCACACTTTAGCCTTACTCTAAAATCAACATTCATTCTTCATGTTGAATAGGGGTAAGAAAAGGAAAAACATTCTAAAACTTCTGAAAAGATTTACAAACTTGATGGTACCTTGGCTGCATATAGTAAAGCGTCTCTGGTTGACATTGACGTTGGCATAGCACAGATGACATATGATGGAAACTCTGTTGTGCAGAGCAGCATGATGGAAAATAGCATAACCTGCCTCATCTGAAACATTGATGGTTGAGCTTGAGGTTTTACGGCTAAGTGTATGGAAAACAGCAGATAATCCTCTTTCAACAGCAGACTTCATCCCAAATGGGATACTCTAAAATTAAGAAGGCTAGTATTAGTTGTTTCAAAATACGCCTAAAGTTTGGTTCAAGGGGAAAAAGAACAGTGGAAATATTTTAATATAATCACATGATTAGTTCTCAGTTTCAGTAGACTTTTAACATGACCCTTGTGAAAAGTGTCTCACTGGGCAATTATTAAAGCTGTTTGAGCTATTAATAAAGTATCAAGAACTTTAAACATGGCCCTGGCCGGTTGGCTCAGTGGTAGAGTGTCGGCCTGGCGTGCGGGGGACCCGGGTTCGATTCCTGGCCAGGGCACATAGGAGAAGCGCCAATTTGCTTCTCCACCCCCTCCCTCCTTCCTCTCTGTCTCTCTCTTCCCCTCCCACAGCCAAGGCTCCATTGGAGCAAGGATGGCCCGGGTGCTGGGGATGGCTCGGGCGCTGGGGATGGCTCAGGCGCTGGGGATGGCTCCTTGGCCTCTGCCCCAGGCACTGGAGTGGCTCTGGTCGCGGCAGAGCATCGCCCCTGGTGGGCGTGCCGGGTGGATCCTGGTCGGGCGCATGCGGGAGTCTGTCTGACTGTCTCTCCCCGTTTCCAGCTTCAGAAAAATACAAAAAAAAAAAAAAAAAAAAAAAAAAGGAACTTTAAACTAAACATTATTTTTGAAAAGTTTCTTTTTCCCTTCCTTTTTTAGGGAGAAGTTGCAGATCTTCTTTGGAGACAAGTAAAACGGGGTAGACAAATATCTTTCTGAACTACTTTAAAAGCAAAGGAAGATCACTGGGTTCCTCTTCTGACTTGAGAAGATAGCTCTAATTTAGAAGTCGAGAAACTATTGATAAAATATTGTATATAGCTATAGAAATACAGTTTGCATTCTTTGCTCTAGATCTCAAAAATGAAAAGGTAAAAATGTCACATTTTTCTTTGAGACATTCCTCTACTTAATATTTTAAAGTTAAACTAATAGTTTAATATTTTATAGACATTAAAACAAATAAATGTTAAGTAAATGCCGGTGTATTCTTTGAAATTGGTGAACTCAACATTTAATATATCAGTTCCAGAAGTTATAAATCAAGGCTTGTTGATGCAGATGTATAGATTTGGTTCAGGGTGTGAGGTTTGCTCCTTAGCTTCAGTTCCCAGGACTGAAGTGGGGCTCTACCATGCATGAGCTATGTGATTTGGGAAAGATCCTTAACTTGCTGCACCTCAAATTTTTCATTTGTAAAATAGGAATGATGACAATACTACTAGTACTTTCAAAAAGTTTGTTGAAAGGATTTATAATATAGTGCCTGGCATGCAAAATTAGCACTAATAAATATTAGCATTATTATGATTAATCACAATCCAGTTCATTAACAGGTAGTTTTGTTAGAAACAAAACATTTGTAATCTTGCCTGAAATTTATCCAGAATTGTACAGCTTTTCGTCTTTTAAAATGTGGAATTTTTAGTTCATACTGAAAACTTTAAGCTATTATTTACACCTAAGATAAAATCTGAGACATATATTTATCAATAATATATAACTTCTTACACAAAATTAGGTGGCAATTACTGAAATACCTTGCATTTCATAGCTTTTTTGAAACCAAATTTTTTCTTAAATTGTTCATGTAACTGAGCATCTGTCAATGGAAGTCTTTTTGGTTTTAGATTGTCCACTATTTCATTTATGGCTCCCCACCACTGTGTCTTATATAGTTGGTGATAGTAAGTTTCAAGTTCAAAATAGATCACATAGTAGCTATAAAAAAATATAAAGAGGTAAGTTTAACTTTGAAGTGATTTGCTATGTTTTATATGCTGGTAAAACTTTATTTTTATAACAATCAAATACAAATATGTAGTTTAAATTGTATTTGATTATAAATAGTTTAATAACATGCTTATCAATTGTTATTACTCATGTCTTTCTATAACAAGTATCTTCTCCATTTTGGTCCTTCGAATTGACTCTGTCCTTCCCATCCCACTACCAGGCACATTTCCTGTAAGTCACTGGAAGCCCTAACTCTTGCTTTAAGGAATTCTAAGCTTACTTTTTAACCATCTGCTTACTCTCCTTTTACAAATTTATACATTCTCTTTTAATCTAATTATGCCTTCATTTGCTTTCTCAAGAGTTTACCTTGAATTTGACCTGGATAATGATTGGGTAATTGTTCCTTGACTTTTAATCACTGCAGCAATAGGGAAACCCCCAACCTACCGGTTCCTTGAGACATAAGTGGACAATAGTCCCAGTCCCCAAACCATCTGGAGTGGAAAGGTAACAAAATTTTTAATGAATCCATTCCCTGGGGTTGCTTATTATCACAGTTAACAGAAAATGGTGGCCTTTCTCCACTTCTGTCCGTGAAATATGCTTCCTGTCGCCACATTTCATTGGTAAGCATTTCAGTTGCTGACTGCCTCTGCTAGCAGAGAAGCCTCTTACTGTTACCCGGGTTTCTGTTTCAAACATAACTATTTATTGCTGTGAATACAGTATTCTTTTTTTTTTAATTTTTTTTAAAATTTATTCATTTTAGAGAGGAGAGGAAGAGACAGAGAGAGAGAGAGAGAGAGAGAGAGAGAGAGAGAGAGGAGAGACAGAGAGAGAGAAGGGGGGAGGAGCTGGAAGCATCAACTCCCATATATGCCTTGACCAGGCAAGCCAAGGGTTTCGAACCGGCAACCTCAGCATTTCCAGGTCGACGCTTTATCCACTGCGCCACCACAGGTCAGGCCGAATACAGTATTCTTGACAGTGGCCACCCTCTCCTATGGCTCTTCACTTTAATGCTTAGTGACTATTAGTTCTCCTAAGAGTTCCCAGAATTAGGTTCCATTGTACTAATTTTCAGGGAAGTGAGTCAGTGACTGGCTACACTCAGGAGACTGCTTGCCTAGAAGCTGAAAAGGAGACTGAGCCCCACTGGTCAGTTAAGAAAGGTCTTAGGGCCTGACCAGGTGGTGGCACACTGGATAGAGAATCTGTCTACTGGGATTCTCCACCTGGGATGCAAAGGACCCAGGTTCGAAACTCCAAGGTTCCCGGCTTGAGCGCAGGCTCATCCAGCTTGAGCACGGGCTCATCAGCTTGGGCATGGGATCATAGAGATGACCCCATGGTCACTGGTTTGAGCTCAAGGTTGCTGGTTTGAGCAAGGGGTCAGTCTCTCTGCTGGAACCCCCTGGTCAAGGCACATATGAGAAAGCAAGCAATGAACAACTAAGGTGCTGCAATGAAGAACTGATACTTCTCATCTCTTTCCCTTCCTGTCTATCTGTCCGTATCTGTCCCTCTCACTAAAAAAAAAAAAAAAAAAAAAAAGAAAAGAAAAGAAAAAGAAAAAAAGAAAAAGAACAGTCTTCCCAGTTTTCTGAATATTATAGACCTTTGCATGAATGTAGGCTTGAGGAGCTATCTGCATTTGAGGTTGTCATTCTTTTTCTCTACCATTCCTCTAACAAAAGGCAATTAGACCACAAGAATATAAGCTAAAGGCTGTCTTCACCCACACTTTGCAAGTACAGTGCCAGGGCTGGTGGCAAGACTTGTCACTTGTGGAGGTGCCACCTTCATCAGGAGGGACTTGTCAACTTACTAGACTACAACCTCCAAAATAAAAAAGTGCGTACTCTGAATTCCAATTAGAAGGTTTTCAAATCACAGTGGTGATAAACTCTAGAACCTTAAGGAGTGTGTTGATTATAATTACCACCTCTAATGATTACTACACAGAATGTATCAAAGTGCATGAAGTAATAAATAGTACACTTAATACTTTGTTGAGTTTGCACATCAATCATAAGGATTACTATTGTTCTAAAATCTCCATCTTAAGGTTTTAAGACAGACTTTGAATTTTGACTCTTCCCTGTTTTCTGCTAACTTTCAACAACTTGTGGCCACTGTGCATAATTGCTAAAAGTTTCTTACCTTTTTCCATTAAATTCCATGACTGGTATTGAGTAATGTTCTTTGTATCCTGAATCTTCTATAAATGTATGAGCAGCACACTCCTGTATTTTTTCTAAATTGTTCTAAAATATGAGTCATGTTAGTAAAAAATATCTTTAAACAAATTTAAATAATTATGATGTCTTTTAGATAAAATTTTATACATATAAGTGACAATTTAAAAATATATAATATATTTCCCTAACTCTAATAATACCTGCATGTATCAGATCCCTACTTCGGCAATAAGGGAAAAAATGCAAAAGAAAAGAATATAGTAAAAATTGAAAAGCAATGACAATTAAAATGTATAATATTTATACTACATACCAGATGAAGAATTATTAATCCCAAACTCTAGAGGATTTCTGCTTTAATACTAATCTTTGAGGAAAATAGAATATGTAGTGAATGGTCAGGGATTTCTACTACACTTTTTGATTAAATATTCTAGGGCAACTAGTGTCCATAAGAGGTCTGTAAATTCTGTGAGGATGATAGGTGTACTTAGTTTACTTATTGTTATCTCTGTTATCTAACATAGTACCTTATAGTTTGCATTTACTTCATATGTTACATAATGTATGAAAAAATTTGTGAGTTGGAAAGATCAGAATTTGAAGAGCTGCCTAGTGTCTGTAACAACAGAGACTCTTTCTAAATAGATAATAGAATAAAAGAGTTGTGAAATGACAAACCATTTCATGAACAATAATAATTTAAACCTTAAAATCTTCCAAAGCATTCTCAATTGAAGGAGTGGTGATATCAAATTCAATTCCTCCATGAACATGAAAATACTGATCCTCTTTGTAGTGAAAATTCTGGCATTTAAAATCTCGTCCATAAATAAATGGAGGCAATTCTCGCTCTGTCTTGACCTTGTCATCTCCAAAAATAAAAACAAACTTTTATTTAAAAGGTAAGAACAGCATACAAACAATCACATTTTGGAAATCTAGATTCTCATTTATGTAAAGAAAGTGAAAAAATCTACATGAAATGAAAAACTTGGCAATTTTAGTTTATATAATTACTTATGCTTTTAGTGTGTATTTTAAAGATTAAAATATATTTATGTTATACATTTTTGGGCATTTTCTGTAGTTTCATAGCAAAGACATTCCAAAAGAATAGTCAAAACATTATTTATATATTGATTTCTATGTGTGAGTTCAAAATTAGTATTTTACCTTCAATTACCAGAAATATTTGAAACTTGGTGCCTTAGAGGATCTTTGGTTAAATAAGCAAAGAATTACCTGAGCTAGCTTAGGTAAAAAGTTGCATTAAAAAGAAGTAAGTGGGTATCTCTTACATAACAAAAATAATCAGACTACGTATTTCTGGAAAACAATAAAACCACACATAAAACATTTATTTTAAAAAATAATTTTATAAAATCTCAGTAAGGATTAAATTTGTTCAATATTTTGACTTGTTAGCAGAATATGGTTTAATCAATATAAAGTATATAATATATTTTGAGAAATGTAAAAGGCACATACAGAAAAGGACAAGGAATAATAATATAACATCCTAATCTCACTACCTGAGTTAACTCTTAATATTAACTCAACACATTTGCTTTTAATAATCTAAATAATAAAATATTACATATATAGCTAACGTCCCCTTTAAGTAAGGCTCTCTTAGTTCCACACACACTCCATCCCTGGGACAAGCATTTTCATGGATTCATTTTCAAATAGTTCACAGGTATGGATAATATTCAGCATTTAAATGTTCATGATACAAATTTTTATTAAGTGATTTGCAAAATGGTCGGATACTAAAGAAAATACATAAATTGTGTGTGTTAATTTGGGTGGGAGGAATAGTTTGCACTGCGTTCTTGTCAGACTCCATTGAAGCGTGGTCTCATTTCAGTTCTTTATTCTCTTACATCGGTCTGTTTATTATTTAGAGTGCCATATACAAAAAGGTTAAAATGTGTTTTTATCTCTTTATGAAATATTAGACTATTTATGATTTTTTAGTGTTCCATATTAATTTCATAATCAATTTATAAACTTTCATGAATAACATGATAAGAATTTTGAGAAGTACACTGACTTTATAGAATAATTTGGATATGATAAATCCAGTGTTGTCTCATCATAAACACAGCACATTTTCCAATTTCTCAGAAATTGTTTTAAGTTTTCAATAACCATTATAGTTGATATGAATATATACCAAGTACTATGTACAAACATTGAGTATATTTAATTACTTTGGAGACATTAAATCTTGTTTTTTCTTTCTAACAGGCTAACACTAGGTTACATGCCTCAATTTACATACTAAAACAAAGTTAAATTTAAATTTAATATATATCTGTATTTTATATTTGACTTTTGATGATACTTACCTGAAAAAGGCTGAAGCAGACTATTTAAATACGGAACTTTCATTTTCTTTTTTAAACTCAGTAGAAATGGAATCAGAAAACATATTAACTTTAGGTATCCTATCCCTCTTCTGATTTCTTTTTTTTTCTCAAAGTGTTTTTGAATAACCTTTTTTTGAAGATATAATCTTTGCTGTAGTCTCTGGTAGGTACAAATATCAAGATAATCCTGATTATACTTTATAGCATTAGTAAGCCAATAGGCTGTTTCAAATATAAAAACATTTTCACACTGTTCAACATGTGTGGTACTGAATGTCAACTTTAGCATAATATTTTCAGCATATTTCATAAATACAGCTTTTTCTTCAGGGCAATTGGGTTTATATGTTGGATCTTCATTCATGTCTTCATCATAGATTCCATTAAAGTCTGGATCCTCTGTAATATCAATCAAACCTTCACATTGAAAAAGAAAAATTTCAGATAGTGAAAACTTCATACTGGCTTCTAGATAAATATAGCAGATTAAACACAGAGTGAAACCTGTAATCCTACTAACATGACAGTAAAGGGATAATGAAATGCCAATACAATTGTTAAAGGTGAAAAGCAGGTGGATGAGTAGTAACTAAGCAGAGTAGAGAAAGATGGAAGCTTATAGAATTAAAAATATAAATTTCTAATCTCTCTCTATTTTATTTACTGATTTTACAGAGAGGAGTGGCAACCACAACATTCCAGGTAAATGCTCTATCCATTGCACCACCACAATCCAGGCTAGATTTCCATTCTTTTTAAAGGATTAGAGAGGCAATACCATGGAAACAATAACATAGGTCTCATCCTCAAATCATGGAAGAAATGGAAGAACAAGAAAAAATGCAATCTCCCTTTATGCAGGGAATCAGCTTTTCACTGGGCTAGAAGTGCAATTTGCTTTTCAAGCTCTATATGACATATTTCCTATATTTGCTGATAATGGAAAATAAACATATGCAACCAATAAAGAACTTGCCTACTAACCAAGATAAATCAAATAACTGAAAATTGATTTTACTCTATTATAAATGACAAATGTTCTGTTACATTTTCTTCCCATTTATTATGAAATTAAAGACTGCCTTGTCAATAATAATGTATTTTTATAGTTGCATTTATGAAAGGATTAGAAAGTACAAATTGATAGTTACAAAATAGTTACAGGGATGTAAGGTACAGCATAGGGAATACAGTCAATAATATTGTGATAACTATGTGTGGTGCCAGGTGGGTGCTGGAACTATAAGCGGAACACTTTGTAAAGTCTATGTTGTCTAATCACTACGCTGTACACCTGAAACTAATACAAAATAATATTAAATGTAAACGGTAATTGAAAAATAAAATAAAATAAATAAAATAAAGATAGGATAGTTGCCTTTATAATGTTACCTTTAATCTAGGCTTGAGGAAAAAGCTTAGAATAATAAAATACGGCTTTCAAGAAAGTGTGGAGTTTGTTGGTGACACATGTACCTTAAAGTGTAAATGTTCCATTAATGTGTTCCCCTTTCTTTATCCTTTTTTCCCCTCTAAATCTTTCTGTTTATCACTCCATAATATTTTTAAATGGCCAATACAATTCATCTCACTTTTGCAAAGAGCTAGTAAAATAAATTAAGAGCTTATAAAGAAATTGTCCTGGCTGGATAGCTCAGTTTGTTAGAACGTCATCCCAGAGTGTGGAGGTTGCCAGTTCGATTCCCCAGTTAGGGCACATACAGGAGCAGCTCGACATTCCTGTCTCTCTCCCTCTCTCTCCCTGCCTCTCAAAACAATTAATCAAACAAACAACTAAACAAACAAAGAAATTAAAGTGTTTCTGAGAGTGTTAAAAAATTTCAATGTGAATCTGAGCATTGTTGATACCTCTAAAACTTCCTGGGTTGGAGTGGGTGGGAGCAAGTCAGCTGTCACCATGGAAAGGCTCAGACTTGTAAGCACTGAAGAACAGGGGGTGGTATAAGGTTAAGCACAGTGGGATTCCCAGATCACCTTTCCCAGATAGCACAGCGGGAAGAAAGGGAGAAGGGGAGGGGAAATGAGCAGGTGAGGGAGGGGAGGAAGGAAGAGGAATGGGCAGGGAGAGGGAGAGAAGAGAATGGGAGAATGTATTGTAGAGAAAATAAAGTGCTTAGAGAAGAATGAGTTGGTTGAGACAGAAGTAGGAAGATGATACTCTTGCTGAGAGGCTGTTCCTTAGTTCACAATTATTAAATCCTTCAAGGACAGCCAAGCTAGCCAAAGTAGACTTAATCTTTCAAGATGTGTAACAACTCTGCATTAAATTAATTGATCCAATTCATGTAATATTTGTTGATACTTATAATGTATCAGTTTTAGGCATTAATACAGTGATAAACAAGGCAGGTAAGGGTACTTTTTAAAAAGGAGCTTACACTTAATTTTATTGTTTACTTGTTCTTGTTATTAGGCTTAGTTTTGTGTTTCAGCAAGAAATAAAAGCTCAATGGATATTTGAAAAAAATAAATCACACTAGAGTCCTTTACAAATGTATATGTATATTTTGTGTGTGTATATAATTTTTGATTTAGCTATCAATGACAGAAGGAAAAAATAAGAAAACAAACAATTCCATGACGCTAACTTACCATCTTAGCTGCATTAACTATTACAAACTACAATATGCCAACAAACTGGACAATCTGGAAGAAATGGATAAATTCCTATAAACAAACAATTTCACAAAACCAAATCAAGAAGAATCAGAAAATCTGACTAGACCAATTACAACTAATTAAATAGAAGCAGTAATAACAATGATAAAAAAAACCTCCCAACAAACAAAAGTCCTCTACTAGATGGCTTCACAGGTGAATTTTACCAAACATTCAAAGTAGAACTTACAGCTATTTTTCTCGGACTATTCAAAAAAAATTCAAGAGAATGGAGGACTTCCAAGCTCATTTTACCAGGCCCTGTATTATCCTAATTCTAAAACTAGATAAAGGCACTACAAAGAAAGAAAATTATAGGCCAGTATCACTGATAAGCATACATGCTAAAATCTTCAACAAAATATTAGCAAACCAATCCAGCAATACATTACATTATACACCATAATCAAGTGGGATTTATTCTGGTGATGTAAGGTTGGTACAATATCTGCAAATCAATAAATGTGTTACACCACATAAACAAAATGAAGTATAAAAATCATATGATCATATCAATAGATGCAGAAAAAGCATTTGATAAAATCCAGCACCATTTATGGTAAAAATTCTCAGCAAAGTGGGAATAAAGGGAACATATCTCAACATAATAAAGGCCATTTATGACAAACTCATAGCCAACATCTTACTCAAAAGGTAAAAACTAAAAGTGTTTCCCTTAAGATCAGGAACAAAACAGAGATGTCCACTTTCACCACTCTTATTTAGCATAGTACTGGAATACCTAGCTGCAGCAATCAGACAAGAAGAAATTGATATCCAAATTGGAAAGAAAGAAGTAAAACTGTCATTATTTGCACATGACATGACACTGTATATAGAGAACCCTAATAGTTTCCATCAAAAAACTACCAGAACTAATAAATGAATTCAGTGAAGTAGCAGGATATAAAATAAACATCCGGAAATCAGCTGCATTTCTATTCACCAATAATGAACTATCAGAAAAGGAAACTAAGAAAGCAATCTCATTTACAATTGCATAAAAAAAACCTTGGAATAAATTTAAACAAGAATGTAAAAGACCTGTACTCAGAAAATTATAATACACTAGGTAAAGAAATCGACGAAGATACAAATGAGCAGATGCATTAAATATTCAAATGATCATAGTTCTTTGATATTTTATCGAGAAGCTAAGAAACAAAGAATTTGGTTTCCAAGGCAATTTCTTTAGTAAGCAGATTTACTTGGACAAAGGAAAGTTTTTTTCAGATACTTTTCAATTACATATCCACTTCAGATCAAAGTGATCAATTTCCACATTAAACTCTTCTGTTAGAGGAAAGAAGTATGGTATACCACCAAACAAAAATAACAGAAACAAAAAGGAAAAGAACCAGCAGAGGCACAGTGCTACCAGGAAACAAAAGATGAAATGGCTATAAGAAGACTTCATTCATCAATAATTGCCCCAAATGAAAATAGACTGAATTAACCAATGAAGAGGCACAGAGTAGTGATTTTCAACCATTTTACACTCGGGGCCGGTGAAAATAGGAGAATTATTTTGAGGAGCACTAAGGCAGAAATCACCCTGAGCATAAGTGAATTTGACTAAGATCATTGGGTCTATAATCATCATACAACATCAGAGTGGTTAACTCTTTCACAGACCAGCACAAAAATGAACCAGTCTGCAGACCAGCAGTTGAAAAACACTGGAGTAACAAACTGAATCAAAAAACAAAACCCAGCCATATGCTGCCTTCAGGAGATACATCTAAGCTGCAAAGACAAGTTAGACTAGAATGAAAGGGTAGAAAATGATTCTTCAAGCAAATAACATTCACAGAAAAGCAGGTGTAGCCATACTTACACTTGACAAAATAGATTTCAAAATAACAAAGGTAACAGGAGGTAAAGATGGACATTTTAGAAATTGACAAACCACTGGCTAGACTCACTAAGGAAAGAAAGAGAAAAGTCTCATATAAACAAAATCTGAGATGAAAGCAAAGTTATCACAGACATCACAGATATACAAAGGGTCATACTAGAATATTATGAAAGATTATATGCCACCAAATACAATAACCTAGAAGCCGGTAAGTTCCTAGAAATATATACTGCTTACAAAAATTAGGGGATATCTATTGCTTTATATTCATTTTGAAATATCCCCTAATATTTGTGAGTAATATATAATCTTCCTAGGCTGAATCATGAAGAATTGGAAAATCTAAATAGATCAATAAACAGTGAGAAAATTTAAACTGTCAAAAGTATACCCCAAAATTAAAGTGCAGGATCAAATGCCTTCACTAGTGAATTCGACCAGACATTCAAAGAAGATCTGATAATTATCCTTCTCAAACTCTTCCAAAATATTGAAGAAGAGACAATACTTCCTAACACATTTTATGAGGCCAAGATAACCCTGATGCCAAAGCCTGGCAAGGATAACACACACACACACACACACACACAGCTGCAGACTGATATCTCTGATGAATATAGATGCAAAAATCCTCATGATCAAGTATAGTTTATTTCAGGGACACATGGATGGTTCAACATATGCAAATCAATCAATGTGATACACCACATCAACAAAACAAAGGACAAAAACCATATGATCCTATTAATAGATGCAGAAAAAGCATTTGATAAAATATCCATTTATGATTAAAACACTCAATAAAATAAGTAAGAAGGAAAACACCACAATATAATAAAGGCCACCATATATGGCAAATCCTTAGCCAATATTATACTCAGAGTTGAAAAACTAAAATACTTTCCTCTAAAATCGAGAACAAGACAAGGACGCCCACTTTCACCACTCTTATTCAACATAGTTCTGGGAGTCCTTGCCTGAATAATCAGGCAAGAAGAAGAAAAAAGGCATTCAAATTAGGAAGAAAGAAGTGAAAGTGTCACTTTTTGCAGATGACATGATTCTGTATATAGAAAATCCTAAACACTCTACCAAAAAACTAATAGAAACAATAAATACAGTAAAGGTGTAGGATAAAAAAAAAATCAATGTACAAAAATACAGTGTTTTTATTTATATTAAAAATAAAACTTCATAAAAAATTAAAAAAAATATTTTTGAAATTGCAACAAAAATAATAAAATACCTAGGAATAAACTTAACAAAGGATGTGAAGGACATATATACTGAAAACCGCAAACTTTTATTAAAAGAAATTGAAAAATGCACAATGAAATGGAAAGCTATTCTGTGTTCATGAATTGGAAGATCTACAGAGTTAAAATGGTCATATTACCCAAAGCAATATATAGATTTAATGCAATCCTCATCATAATCCCAAAGCCATTTTCTAAAGAACTAGAAAAATCATCAAATTTGTATGGAACCACAAAAGACCTCGAATAGTCAAAGCAATCCTGAGAAAAAAGAATGAAGCTGGAAGGTGTCACACTACCTGACTTCAAATTATACTACAGAGCTACAATAATCAAAACAGCATGGTATTGGCAGAAAAAAGACACATAGACCAATGGAACAGAGTGAGAGCCCAGAAATAAAAACACATGTATATAGGTAAATAATCTTTGACAAAGGAGCCAAAAACACGCAATGGAGAAAAGAAAGCTTCCTTAATAGATGGTGCTGGGAAAATTGTAAAGCCACATGCAAAAAAATGAAACTAGATTACTGTTTGTCCCCGTGTACAAAAATTAATGCAAAATGAATCAAGACCTAAATATAAGATCTGAAAAAATAAATTACATAGAAAAAAACATAGGTACTAAACTTATCAACTTGGTCTTAGAAAACATTTTGTTAATTTGACTCCAAAGGAAAGGAGAGTAAAGGCAAAAATAAATGATTGGGACTATATCAAACCAAAAAAGCTTTGGCACAGCAAAAGAGATCTGAAAAAATAAATTACATAGAAAAAAACATAGGTACTAAACTTATCAACTTGGTCTTAGAAAACATTTCTTTAATTTGACTCCAAAGGAAAGGAGAGTAAAGGCAAAAATAAATGACTGGGACTATATCAAACCAAAAAAGCTTCGGCACAGCAAAAGAAATCACCAACAAAACAAAAAGGCAACCGACCAAATGAGAGATGATATTTGCAAACAACAGCTCCAACAAGGGGTTAATAATAAAAATATATAAGGAACTCATACAACTTAACACCAAAAACAACAAACAGTTCAATTAAAAATTGGGCAAGGGGACCTGAACAGATATCTCTCTCAAAAAGACATACAAATGGCCAATAGATACATGTAAAGGTTTTCAATTTTACTAGCTATTAGAGAAATGCAAATCAAAACTACAATGAGATACCACCTCACACCTGTTAGATTGGCTACTATCAAGACAGGCAATAAGACTTGGAGAGGTTGTAGGGAAAAAGGAACCCTGATTCACTGCTGGTGGCAATTGTAGATTACTGTTTGTCCCCGTGTACAAAAATTAGATTACTGTTTGTCCCCGTGTACACCAGCAGTAATCACTGCTGGTGACAATTGTAGACTGGTACAGCCACTATGGAAAACAGTATGGCCATTCCTCAAAAAATTAAGAATAGAGTTACTATATGACCCAGCAATCCTTTTTTTTGGTATCTACCTGAAAAACATTTATTTGCAAATATATATGCACCCCTGTGTTCACTGCAGCATTATTCACAGTGGCCAAGACACGGAGACAACCAAAGTGTCCTTCGATAGAGGACTGGATAAAGGAGGTGTGGTGCATACAACTCAGCCATAAGGAAAGATGAAGTACTGCCATTTGTAACAACATGAATGGACCTTGAGAATATTATGCTAAGTGAAATAAATAAGTCAGAAAAATCTAAGAACCATGTGATTACACTCATATGTGGAATATAAAACTGAAACTCAGACTCAGACAACAGTCTGGTGGTTACCAGAGGGAGGGGGTAAAAAGTTACTATAGTAAAGGTAAAGAGGCAAATACATGGTGATGGAAGATGATCTGACTTTGGGTGGTGGGCACACAATGCAATATACATATTGTGTATCACAGAAATGTACACTTGTAACCTATATGATTTTATTAACTAATGTCACCCCAATAATTTTAATTAAAAAAAAGCTTCTGTTGTTAGATCTATTTCACCAAGGAAAATCTGGCCAATTATGGGAGAATAATAACCTTTTTCTGTCTTTGTAAGACAATGCAAAAACTTCTTGCCATATTAAGACTATGTATAAAAATGGACTGAATAAAATTCTAAAATACTATATTTTTGAATATTAACCCCATAATGTGCAGGCAGTTGACATGCAATATGTAAATCAACAGGTTTATTCTTAGATTAGCCAAGAAGGGTACCATCCAGTTTCAGATGTGATAAAATCTATATAAACTCTATTGCGAGGTTCTTTCCAGTCAAGTGAGATTCTAATACATTTCTTTTTTTTACCAGAACTGAGACTTGTTTTTAAACCTGTGTCCAAAAACTATGGAAATCTAGTTAGAAAATGATAATATATATTTGATCAATGAACACCACTGGAAACAGTGTCACACATTTTCCATTTCACTCTCCATTCCACTTAGCTAACTGCAAAGGAACTGTGGGAAAATAATTTTTTTTAAACTTCAATAAAAAACTGAAATATGCTAACAAGCATGAAACCGGATTTAGTGGTATCTAATTGTTTATATACAGGCACTAGAGAATTATGGCCATGAGAAGGGAGAAATTTAAAAATTAGTTAAATCAAGAATAAATACTCATGAAACCAAATGTTACTAAAATACCAAAGCTTAGATTGCTGATGCATTTTATTTACCCATTTTTTTTAAGCAAGGTGAGGGAGACAGGGACAGACAGACAAAAAGGGAGAGAGATGAGAAGCATCAACTCATCATTATGGCACCTTAGTTGTTCATTGTTTACTTTCTAATATGTGCCTTGCCCAGGGGGCTCCAGCTGAGCCACTGACCCCTTGCTCAAGCCAGTGACCTTGGGCTCAAGCCAGGACCATGGGTTCATGTCTATGATCCCACGCTCAATCTGGAGACCCTGCGCTAAAGCTGGTGAGCCTGTGCTCAAGCCGCCAACCTCAGGGTTTTGAACCTGGGTCCTCAGTGTTCCAGATCAACTTTCTATCCACTGAACCACCACCAGTCAGGCCACATTTTTTACCTTTAACTTCAATTCTTATGCCATTGATTTTTGAGGTTTTTATTCATCATTCTACTTAACTGTTCCATTTAATTGTGCACTCATTGATTGCTTCTATCATGTGCCCTGACCAGGGATTAAACTTGGACCTTGGGGCACTGGGATGATGCTCTATCCACTGATCCACCCAGCCAGGGCCATAAAAAACCTTTTTTAAGAAATGTGGCTAAATACCTAAAACTGAACCACAGATAAATTACCTTTAATTTAAAAAAAATGACTTCTAATAAAAATAAAATGTGTTAAATCCTCTTACCTGCTGAACTAAACTCAGCAAAAATATTTTTATATGTTTGAGGCTTTCCATCTGGATCAATATCCATGATGGTACGCCACAATTCAGAGAACCGGGCTCGTTTTTCTTTGGGCATGTATATTCCATGCCATAGTGCTTTCAGCATGTAGTCAACATTGATCAGAATCTGCCCAATTCTGGTATCATAATAAGCTGGAGGTACTTGACAAGAAGAACTCTGATCATAATTAGGTTCTAAAGTGATTGAAGGAATTTGATTGAAGCAATAAATCCCAACAGCCAACTCCCTTAGGATCTGATGGACTTCTTTATAGTCTAAGGGGGCAGCAGGGTCCACAGGAGTCAGCAGGATTGCAGTGTTGAAGCCTACATTACTCATTTGACTTGCAATCCCAGATGGGATGTCCAGTTGACAGTGCACGTCTTCATTGACAGCCAGCCAGTTAAACAGTGCAGTAGTTAGCAACTCTTGCACTTCACTGCGGTCATATTTTTCAAAAAGAGCAGAAGCATTTCTTTGTACTGCTAAATTTTTCATGTAGGTTTCTTCATCTTGAGTTTGATCAAATCTAGGTAATCCTTTTTTGGGAAACCTCAACATTTCTAACTAATTCAAGTGTGTCCTTTTTGAATTTTCTGTAATAAGTATTGTAAAAAGAAAAAACAAACAAACAATAAGATTAGCCACGGTAATAAAGCTGGACTGCTCAAGAAATACATCTGTTTCTTTCATCCTTATTAGGTTAATTGTTTCATGGTTAACCATTGCATTTTCGATCTTTCTGAAAGCATTTTTTAAAAATTAAAGTGTAGCTGACAGACAACATTATATTCGTTTCAAGTATACAGCATGATTTTACACTGGTATACCTTACAATGTGATTACCACAATGTGACTAGTAACCTCTGTCACTGTACAAAATTATTATATCATTGACTATATTCCTTGTGCTGTACATTATCCCCATGCGACTTTTTTATTTTATAACTAGAAGTGTGTACCTCTTACACCCCTTCACCTTCTTCACTATTCTCCCACCACCCCTTCATTTGTTCTCTGTATCTGTGCGTCTCTTTCTGTTGGGTTTTTTTTTTGTTTTTTGTTTTTTTTTTCATTTTTCTGAAGCTGGAAACAGGGAGAGACAGTCAGACAGACTCCCGCATGCGCCCGACCGGGATCCACCCGGCACACCCACCAGGGGTGACGCTCTGCCCACCAGGGGGCGATGCTCTGCCCATCCTGGGCGTCGCCATGTTGCGACCAGAGCCACTCTAGCGCCTGAGGCAGAGGCCACAGAGCCATCCCCAGCGCCCGGGCCATCTTTGCTCCAATGGAGCCTTGGTTGCGGAGGGGAAGAGAGAGACAGAAAGGAAAGCGCGGTGGAGGGGTGGAGAAGCAAATGGACGCTTCTCCTGTGTGCCCTGGCCGGGAATCGAACCTGGGTCCTCTGCACGCTAGGCCGACGCTCTACCGCTGAGCCAACCGGCCAGGGCCTCTTTCTGTTTTGTTTGTTTATATTTCACATATAAGTGAAATCATACAGCATTTCTATTTCTCTCTGACTTATCTCACTTGACATAACACCCTCTTGGTGTATCAATGTTGTCACAAGTGGCAAGATTTATTTCTTTCTTATTGTTAAATTATACATGTTATATATCTAATAAAATATTATTTATATCACATCTTTATCCATTCACTTGTTGCTGGACACAGGTTGTTTGCATATCCTGTCTATAATAAATAATGCTGCAGGCCCTGGCCGGTTGGCTCAGCGGTAAAGCGTCGGCCTGGCGTGCGGGAGACCTGGGTTCGATTCCCGGCCAGGGCACATAGGAGAAGCGCCCATTTGCTTCTCCACCCCTCCCTCCTTCCTCTCTGTCTCTCTCTTCTCCTCCCGCAGCCGAGGCTCCATTGAAGCAAAGATTGCCCGGGCGCTGGGGATGGCTCCTTGGCCTCTGCCCCAGGCGCTAGAGTGGCTCTGGTCACGGCAGAGCGACGCCCCGGAGGGGCAGAGCATCGCCCCCTGGTGGGCAGAGCGTCACCCCTGGTGGGTGTGCCGGGTGGATCCCGGTCGGGCGCATGCGGGAGTCTGTCTGACTGTCTCTCCCCGTTTCCAGCTTCAGAAAAATACAAAAAAAAAAAAAAAAAAAAAAATAATAATAATAATGCTGCAGTGAACATGGAGATGTATACATCTTTTCAAGTTAGTGTTTTCATTTTCTTTGGCTAAATACCCAGAAGTGGCATCGCTGGGTCATATGACAGATTTTTCATATATTTTTTTCAGTCTTAAACTAATTGCAGCATAAGAAAGTTTAAATTTGAATTAAAACAATTAAAACGGAAAACTCTTTTAACATAATCATGTTCTGCTTTTCTAAAAAATATCAAAAGATACTAACAATCATGTCAAAAGAAATGTAAGTTTATATATGAGAAGCTAATGCTGCATACTTAATTTTTGTTGGAGATGCTTTTTGGCATATATTTATTTTTTATTTTTTAAAGCAAGAAATTAAAGACCTGCTTAAAAAGAAAAGGAAAGACAAGAAGTGCCTGCTTAACTTTCTATTTCTGTGCAACTAGCTATTTCTCTGTTTCTGGAATAATAACAACCATAACAATTATTTATTGAACATCTATTTGCTTAACTCTATACACAATATTTTATTCCATTTAATTCTTCCATCTCCCTTTTTTCACAGTGGTTATCAAAATTTAGTCTGCACTGAAATTGCCTGGGACTTGTTAAGATAGATTGCTGGACCCTACCCTAGAGTTTCTGATTCCGTAGGTAGGAGTCGGGCCAGAGAATTTGCATTTCTCAAAAGAGGTGATGCAGGTGCCGGCAAGGCACTTTGAGAACCTGGCTCCTAGAGGCAGGCTTCAGTATCCCCACTGTATAGAAAGTTACAGCCCGGTCCTAAGGTTTACACCAACAGAATCAGGACCCCCCCAGGTCTGTTCATAAGCAAGTCCAAGACTTATGCCCATAGGACAAGAGAAAGGATAGAAACCTACTTTGAAAGGATTGTTTTCTTGTCCTGAGGAGGGAAGCTGTATCCACGCGGGTTCTCGGGGTACTTACTCCTCGGGGCCAGACAGTGGTTGTCCGGAATGACTTCTTTCAGGGCGGGAATCCACCATCAGCAGCCAGGCTTGGGCGAGAGCCTGGAGAGGCGCCTTCCCTCTCGTGGTGCTCTGCCTTCTCGGAGCCCACCACCTAGTAGTCTAAGGTCTACGGATAGGAGTCCTTGGGGCCAAGCCTCATCTCAGGACACCCCACCCCCTCGCTGACATCACAGCCATTGGGCACCGCTCAGATTCCTCCCATACACGTGCCCCACCCCCACCTCTTCCCGCCCCCTTTAGAACTCAGTTTTTCCTCACGTTCTGGTTACCCTGACTCTATTACTTTCTACTTTCACTATTTGTCTCTGAGAAGAAAAAAACTGTCAGAGGTGAAAGCACCAAGCTCTAAGGTTTCTGAGTTGGAACCCCACCGTCATCATTATTCTTTTATTCAACATTTATGGGCCGCTTAAGAGTCAGGTATTGCGTTAGGAGTTGGAGACCCTGGGACACAGGGCAGATCTCGAACCCCAAGGAGCTTAGTTACATGGATAACCATATATTCAAATGGTGTGACAGAAGTGAGGAATAGGGACAGAACAGGAAGGAAGCTAACCAAGACCAGGGACTGGGAAAGGCTGCCTCCAGGAAGTGATCTTTTAAGCTGAGCCTGAAGATGGAGAAGGACTCTTCAAGCAGAGTTGGAGAGGGCTAGGGATAGGGAACAGGTGACGAAGAGTTAATTGACTTGGGAAGAAAGTTGAAATTTTTGAGAAACTGAACAAAACTTTGCACACAGAACGAAAGAGAAGTGGGCACAAAATCAGACCACAGGGTAGGTGAGGGGCAGATCATGAAGCTGCTAAGTTTATAATTTTGAAGTTTATTCCAAAAGTTTAGACTAGGTTGGTGGCAGTAGAGCAGGGGTTCCCAAACTACAGCCCGCGGGCCGCATGCGGCCCCCTGAGGCCATTTATCCGGCCCCCACTGCACTTCCAGAAGGGGCACCTCTTTCATTGGTGGTCAGAGAGGAGCATAGTTCCCATTGAAATACTGGTCAGTTTGTAGATTTAAATTTACTTGTTCTTTATTTTAAATATTGTATTTGTTCCCGTTTTGTTTTTTTACTTTAAAATAAGATATGTACAGTGTGAATAGGGATTTGTTCATAGTTTTTTTTATAGTGCGGCCCTCCAACAGTCTGAGGGACAGTGAACTGGCCCCCTGTGTAAAAAGTTTGGGGACCCCTGCAGTAGAGGCTAGGTACAGGCTAGAGTGGTGGCAGTGGGGATGGATGCTTGTGGATGGATTTGAGAAGTAATGAAATGGCCTGTTTAATCGCCAGAGTGTTCAAAAGAGATGGGGTTGTAGGTGACACTTAAAATTTCCGTCAGGAGCAACAGGTAACCAGGGCAAGTTTTAAGAGTGGTTGTGAACATACTGACTTTGAGGTACCTGTGACATGACAAAGTATAGATGTCAGATATGTCTTAGATACACAGGTCTGGGCTAAATATGGCACCTTGGGTTGGATATATACATTTGGGAGGTTTAGGGTAATTGAAGCAAGGGGAATGGTTGAAATCACCAAAGGAGAAAATAAAGAAGAGCTGAGAAACCAGGACAGAGACCAAAAACATTTAAAATTTAAAGGTCAGGTGGAGAGGGTGAAGTCAGCAAAGACAAAGAGCAAGCAGTCAGGAGGATAGCAGGAAAACCGAGTGGCCGCAGAAGCCAAGAGAAGTGTTTCATGAAAAGGGAATGGCCGACTTCACTGGCTGCTGCTGCGACGTCAAGGGAGATGAGAACTGAAACTGGTTAACTGAAGTTAGCAACATGGAGGTTTTTGGTGACCATTGGGAGAAGATTTTCTTTCTCCAACCATATAATTATTTTAGCAATTTTAAAGACCAAAAATTCAACTGAGTGAATTAAAAAAACAAACTGGCTTTATTGAGGGATTCGTGAATCAGCAGTATCCAACCTAGCAAATAGAAGCAAGTTCTAAGAAGTCGTACAAATGGAGTTTTTGCAGGCAGACGGTGGTGGGACAAGGTTAAAAGAATGGATCATTTCAAGCAAGGTCAGCTTCCCTTAGGGAAGTCAGGGAGTCTTATCAAGCAGACTACCTCTCTAGTGCTGACCAGGAAATTCCAGACCGGTTTCAAAATTCTACTTGTGGGAGAGGCTGAAGTGGAAATGGGTTAGCTATTAAGTGTTGGTGGGGCTTAGCACAAGTGATTCCATTTTTGCATCTGCTGTTTCTTTTAAACACTTGCTATGGAGGTATCTATAAATTTATGATTGCTGTTCCAGGGCAATGGATGTCAAAAATCATTGCCTTCTTTAAGAGAGTTGTATGTTTGTGATTAAGAAGTGTGAACAATACATGTAAATTCCTCTACTTAAAAGATTTTTAATCAAGTACCCAGATGATTTGTTCCAAGTGTCTCAATCTTGAAAAAGTTTGTTCCTTTAAGGATTAAGATAGAACTTTATCCCAGAGTTTATGGGATTAATTAACAAGAAGGCTATAAACAATTAGGCTTTTGGGGACTAAAAAAATAAACCAACAAAAAAGCAAATAAACTAGCACACAGAGTAACCTGCTAGAGAATATGACCTGGAGATTCCCTGAAGGTTCAACTGATTAAATTAACAGGTAGAGCTTACATGATGGTGACTGACACATAGGCAACACTATATAATTGATAGCTGTTTTTATACTGAACTGTATTATAATTATTATGATATTTAACTCTGTGCTGCTGGGTTAACCACTGAGTTTATCCACAGACCTGCCTTTAGGTAGACATGAAACCTATCCAGGTAATACTAAATTTGGTTTGAACATTGCATTCACCAGGGAATAAATTCAGGCCATGTGAAAATCTGAAAGAATTGTCATATATGTATCCTAATTTTTCTATGATTAAAAGAATGAGAATGCCTGTCCAGGTGGTGGCATAGTAGATAAGAGTATCGGCCTGGAATGCAGAGGACCCAGGTTCGAAAAACCCTGAGGTTGCCAGCTTGAGTGCAGGCTCACCAGCTTGAGCACGGGATCGCTGGCTTGAGTGTGGGATCAAACATTACCCTAGGGTGGCTGGATTGAGGCCCAAGGTTGCTGGCTTGAAGCTCAAAGTCACTGGCTTGAGCAAAGGGTCACTGGCTTGGATGGAGCCCCCCTATACCAGTCAAGGCACATATGAGCAAGCAATTGAACTAAGGTGCCACAACAAAGAATTGATGCTTCTCATCTCTCCCCCTTTCTGTTTGTCTCTATCTATCCCTCTATTTCTCTCACTTAAAAATAAAAAGAAAAAAGAATCAAAGAATGACTATATCCAGAAAGCATGTCATCCTTTATTTTTTATTTTTTTGTATTTTTTTTTCCTGAAGCTGGAAATGGGGAGGCAGTCAGACAGACTCCCGCATGCACCCAACCGGGATCCACCCGGCACACCCACCAGGGGGCGATGCTCTGCCCATCCGGGGCGTTGCTCTGTTGCGACCAGAGCCACTCTAGTGCCTGAGGCAGAGGCCATGGAGCCATCCCCAGAGTCCCGGCCATCTTTTGCTCCAGTGGAGCCTTGGCTGTGGAGAGGAAGAGAGACAGAGATGAAGGAGAGGGGGAGGGGTGGAGGAGCAGATGGGCGCGTCTCCTGTGTGCCCTGGCCAGGAATTGAACCCGGGTCTTCCGCACGCCAGGCCGATGCTCTACCACTGAGCCCACTGGCCAGGGCCAGCATGTCATTCTTAATCGGGGGTGACCCTGGGATAGTGATCACAGCTGAATAATGTGGGCCGATGTCAGATTGGAGTGGAGTTGAGTGAATCACATGGAAAGGTGGAGAGGGCAAGTGTGAGAGCCAAGAGAAGTAAAGAAAGAGGGAGGACTAGAGAGGTGCATTTTAAATTGGTACAGATTGAAATATTTTAAATAATGACAGGAAGGATCCTACAACAAAGAGACTGAAGAGACTTGCTGGAGAGAGGAGTATAAGGTTTCTGAAAGGCAGGAAGGGCTGAGATACAGAGAACAGGTGGAGGCACAGACTTTGTGTGTGTCTGTGTGTGTGACAGAGACAGAGAGAGTGACAGATAGGGACAGAAAGGCAGGAAAGGAGATGAGAAACATCAATTCTTCGTTGTTGAAGCACCCTAGTTGTTCATTAATTGCTTTCTCACATGCACCTTGATGGGGGAGGGGAGAGGGCGACAGCAGAGAGTGATTTCCTGCTCAAGCCAGCAACCATGGCATCATGTCTGATTCCAAGCTCAAACCAGCAAACCCGTGCTCAAGCTAGTGAGCTTACACTCAGCTGGATAAGCCCGTGCTCAAGCTGGTGACCTTGGGGTTTCGAACCTGGGTCCTCTGCATCCCAGTCTGACACTCTATCCACTGTGCCACCGTCCAGTTAGGCGGCCCAGACTTTTGATGGATGGATTGACTCATTTCCTTTTCTATTGGCAAGAAGGGAGAAAAGGATTGGTGTGCCTACTAAGTTAGAAATTCTGGTGTTGGAAAGTGGACGCAGTTCTTGACCTCATGACTGAGCTTTCTGTGAAAAGCCCAGGTCATGAGCTGAGAAAGGGGAAAAGAGAGGAAAGTTGAAATATGTGGGACAGAAGCATGTTTAAAATTGTCTTAAAAGTTCTCAGGATGGGATGAGTTGCTTAAAGAGATGTTAACAGAAATAGCAAGTACTGCTCAGAAGTGTGAACCTTGAGCAAATGGTTTAGCTTCTCTAAACCTTACTTCTCTCATCGTGTAAACCAGGATCCTAACAACAACAAATTATTTTTGGATGTGGCTACCATAAAGAGTCAGTAAAAGCTTCCTTCTTTCAGGGGGCTGGGAGGACATTACCATGTAAGAGTTTAAAACAATGTTAATATCATAGTCCAAAATATCCAAGTTGTTCTTTCAAGCATCATCTTTCTGTAGACTGTCACTTTGACTAAATTGGTTATATTAAGCGGCAGAGTTTAGTAAAAATTCACATGATGAACTTTGAAATTACTACATTATACAATAATCGAGCCACACAGACTTATTTTTATATCATCATTTAGTAAATGTTATTACATTGTGAAATATCATGTTTTAATCTCCTTTTCAATAGAAAGGTTTTCTAAGGAAATGACTTGGAGCCTTCCACATTTATCAGATGCCTTTTCATTCCTCTTTTCCATTTTTGCAATTCTGGATCCAAACTGCATGGCCCGTTTTGGCAGAAGAGCAGAGGCTGTAAGACCAAGTTCCATCGCTGCAAGACGCAAGATTAGTTTTTCACCGATTCCACGGGGTAAAGACAAGTTTGCCTTTTCCCAGACTGGCAGGGAATTCAGAAAGGAGACAACATTTTCATCCAGGAAAGGAAATCTAAAATAAACAGATAAATATAACACTATAAAAAATAAAATCAATCTGCTATAATTCTTTTGCATTTTACTTAATATGTTAAAATTATAATATAAAATTAATTTTTGAGGGTACTATTTTTCTTAATTAAATATATTCCAGTTAGTTACACAATTCAGCAGCTAAAATTTAATTACATTAAAAATATTTCACAACATGTGAGCAATTTTAATATATAGCTACAAAATAAATAAATTTTGCTTCAATAAATAAGTAAATTAGGCCTACAGCATTGAGAAATAATTTCAAATTGGTTTACAAGACATGTTTGGGGATGTCTTAAAATAAGCAGGGTCTTAAGTCATTTTCTATCTGGTCTTTACCATGTCTAAAGAAACTGAAGTTTAGGGATATGAAACCAATAAAATAGAAGGGCTCTATAATCGTGAACTTGTGAAACACTTACTTCTGGTAAAGCTTTATGTGTCAAAACAGTTTTATTACATTTAAACCATTAAATTGATAGAACAAAGTATTAGATTTTAAAACATAACAGCTCTTTTGGCCTCCTTGTTTTCCTACAAAATTGTATTTTTTTAATTTAAAATACTTTAACATTCTCCTTCCTTTGGATTTCTCAAAATGCAATAGTTACACTAGTGTTTCTATTTCACTTTATTTTACTAAGGCTCAAGTAGAGAGATTGGAAAAAACGGTAAAGACACTGGCTATATGGAATATTTTATAAAAATGAACTGTAGCCTGACCAGGCGGTGGCACAGCAGAACATCAGCCTGGGACGCAAAGGACACAGGTTCGAAACCCCGAGGTTGCCTGCTTGAGCATGGGCTCACCAGTTTGAGTGTGGGGTCTCTGGCTTGACCCCAAAGGTCACTGGCTTGAGCAAGGGGTCACTTGCTCAGCTGGAGTCCCCCACTCAAAGCACATATGAGAAAGCAATCAATGAACAACTAAGGTACTGCAACGAAGAATTGATGCTTCTCATTTCTCTCCCTTCCTGTCTGTCCCTATCTGTCCCTCTCTCTGCATCTCTCTTGCTAAAAGTAAATAAAAAATTAACTGTAAAAGCATATTTAGATACAAGAATCTGATATATTACCATTAAAAACACATAATAAATTACATAGCTGAAGCCACTGGATTGGTACTTGTTAAATAACAACTCTGAAACATTCTTCATATGCATTTTTACCTGAGGGCATCATATAGGACCTTTAAACTTAACTGCTTTTACGCAACAAGGTAAATTCCTTTTCTCTGACTCAGCTGAAATAACAGACTGAATTTCAGTCAATCAATCAATCTCTCTCTCTCTCACACACACATACACCCTTCAAAACATATTGTGGCATTATCTCTTTATAATGGAATTTTGAAAATTATGATGGAATAATGATATAGTGGTTAAAATTTTACATGTGTCAGAACTGGCAACATAAGAATGACAATAGTATAAAGACAACTATAGTTCAGTGGAAGGAGGAAAAGACTGAAGTAGAGATAAGAAACAATGAAGGCTCAGCGCAGATGTACTGTGATGTTCCAAATCCCACAAAGCTTATCTGGACTCCCTGCTTTCGTATGCTGTATCCTTGCAATAAACTACCACTTAACAAATTAATCTACTTGAACAAATTTCTTCTTTATATAACTAAATGACCAGCTATCTTCCTTCGCTGCTGTCTGTGTTAGCTATATAAAGCCGAGATATTATTTTAGCTAATGGTTATTCAATTAAACAGGAACCTAAAAATCTTTTTACATCTTTTATTTTTACAAAATTACACAACATGCAGAGAATTGGCGTTACCTTGCTTCTTTTCCATGATCACCAATAACTCTGTCATCACGACCAAGATTTCTAGAAGAAATTCGACCCAGTTCCATCTCAATTTCCTTATTCAATCCTTCCAGCCCATGCGTCTCAAAGCGGACACGATGACGAGAATAACCTGCAAGTTGCTCATCTGCACCAATTCCAGTAAGAACTACCTATAAAGGTTTAAAGCAATCCATATAAAAATGTTATCTACCACACAGTAAGTGAAAAAAGATAAAAGCAAAATTTAAAATATAACCTCAGAGAGTAAAGCTGGAGGCATCATACTACCTGACTTCAAATTATACTGTAGAGCCATGATAATCAGAACAGCACGGTATTGTCAGAAAAACAGACATTCAGACCAACAGGACAGAATCGAGAGCCCAGAAATAAAACCATATGTACATGGATAAATAATCTTTGACAAAGGAGCCAAAAGCACACAATGGAGAAAAGAAAGCCTCTTCAATAAACATAGTTGGGAAAATTGGAAAGTCACATGCTAAGGAATGAAACATGACTACAGTTTGTCCCCCTGGACAAAAATTAATTCAAAATGGATCAAAGCCCTAAATATAAGGTTTGAAACAATAAATTACACAGTAGAAACATGTAGGTACTAAACTCATGGACCATGGCTGGAGAGAACAATTTATGACTTTGACCCCAAAGACAAGGGAAGTAAAGGCAAAAATAAATGAATGGGACCATATTAAACTAAAAAGCTCCTGCATAACAAAAGAAACTGAACAACAACAAAACAAATAGGCAGCCAACTAAATGGGAGATGAATGATAATTGCAAACAACAGCTCTGATAAGGGGTTAGTATCTAAAATATACAAAGAACTCACAAAGCTCAGCAACAAACAGGCCAACAGTCCAATTAAAAAATGGGGAGAGGACCTGAACAGACATTTTTCCCAAGAGGACATACAAATGGCCAACAGATATATGAAAAGATGCTCACCTTCTCTAGCTATATGAGAAATGCAAATCAAAACTACAATGAGATAGCACCTCATACCTGTTAGATTGGCTGTTATCAACAAGACAGGTAATAAGTGTTGGAGAGGCTGTGGAGAAAAAGGAACCCTCATTCACTGCTGGTGGGAATGCAAATTAGTACACCTATTATGGAAGAAAGTATGATGGTTCCTCAAAATATTTAAAAAAAAATTAAGAATAGAATTACCATATGACCCAGATCCCTTTACTGGGTATCTACCCCCAAAACTCAAAACATTGCTACATAAAGACACACGTATCCATGTTCACTACAGCATTATTCACAGTGGCCAAGACATGAAAACAACGAAAGTACCCCTCGATAGAGGACTGGATACAGAAGATGTGGTACATATACACTATGAATACTACTCGGCCATAAGAAATGACGACATAGTGCCACTTACGACAACATGACTAGACTTTGATAACATTATACTGAGTGAAATAAGTAAATCAGAAAAAGCTAAGAACTGTATGATTTTGCACATAGGTGGGATATAAAACTGAGACTCATGGACATATAAAGGTGAAGTGGTTACCAGGGGGAGGGGGATGTGAGGGGATGTGGGGGGAAGGGTGTAAAAAGGGATAAATGTAAGGTAATGGACAATGCTTTAACTTTGGGTGATGTGTACACAACATAATTAACAGTTCAAATGCTATAGAAATGTTTACCTGAAACCTATGTATTCTTTTTTTTTTTAATTTTATTTATTTATTTTTTACAGAGACAGAGAGTGAGTCAGAGAGAGGGATAGACAGTGACAGACAGACAGGAACGGAGAGAGATGAGAAGCATCAATCATTAGTTTTTCATTGTGCGTTGCAACACCTTAGTTGTTCATTGATTGCCTTCTCATATGTGCCTTGACCGCGGGCCTTCAGCAGACTGAAAAACCCCTTGCTGGAGCCAGCGACCTTGGGTTCAAGCTGGTGGGCTTTTGCTCAAACCAGATGAGCCCGCGTTCAAGCTGGCAACCTTGGGGTCTCGAACCTGGGTCCTCAGCATCCCAGTCCGATGCTCTATCCACTGCACTGCCGCCTGGTCAGGCTATGTATTCTTATTGACTAATGTCACCCTAGTAATTTTCTAGATAAAATTAAAAAAAAAAATTATAACCTCAAAGATAACATTTTCAGAAAAAAATCACAAGACAAAGTCATAAAACAATAAAATATGCTCAATTTTTTTTTTTTTTTTGTATTTTTCTGAAGCTGGAAAGGGGGAGAGACAGTCAGACAGACTCCCGCATGCGCCTGACCGGGATCAACCCGGCATGCCCACCAGGGGGCGATGCTCTGCCCATCCTGGGCATCGCTATATTGCGACCAGAGCCACTCTAGCACCTGAGGCAGAGGCCGCAGAGCCATCCCCAGCGCCTGGGCCATCTTTGCTCCAATGGAGCCTTAGCTGCGGGAGGGGAAGAGAGAGACAGAGAGGAAGGAGAGGGGGTGGGGTGGAGAAGCAGATGGGCACCTCTCCTGTGTGCCCTGGCCGGGAATCGAACCCAGGACTTCTGCACGCCAGGCCAACGCTCTACCACTGAGCCAACTGGCCAGGGCCAATACGCTCAATTTTTAAAGTCATATACATTGCACTGTAGTTTAAATGCAACTAAAATATGCCGTATTCTTACAATGCCAAAAGTTTTAAGGGCCAAGATTAGGTCTCAGAAATTCTTCTGAGCAGAAATATTGTGCCATACCTTGGCACTGCTCTGATATAATTTCACTTCCTCCTGGGTCACTAACCAACCAATTCCTCTGGAAGCAAACCAGACTGCACAGCCAATGCTATCATCCAACACTGTATCCAAGGGCTGAACCAAGTGACATATTCGAGTTCTTCTTAATTCTTGCAGTTCCTCCAGAGAAACATTAATTTCAACAAAATTCCAAATCCGGGAAGGGTTGGCAGCTTGCAGTTCCTTTAGCCCGGCTCTTCCTGTGATTCGATCTGGTACACTGAATTGTTTCTCAGGACTATCAGCAGCAGCCGCTTTTGTAGAAGATTCTTCAGAAGGTATTTCACAAATCTTCTGTTTTCTCCTTTTTTTGTTAAAACTAGTTGATCTGGTCTTTTCTTTATTCATGAAAGCCACATTAAGAAGATCAATTGGTTCATCTAAAGGTATATGACGGTCAGCAAGGGTGGCAATAACCATGGAATCAATACCCCCAGAAAACAGAACTGCAACATTTGCTTTTCTATCACAAGGTTTCAAAACTTCATTTGGTGTCAGGTATTCATGCCTTGGTAAACACAAGACTCGTCTCTTGACCGCGATACTCAAGACATCTATGAATTGCTGAACTACTTCCTTCATGTGTCCATCAGTAAGAAAGACCTGAAGTGTTTCCCTTGTAGGTGGGATGCTAGAAATATTATTGCAATTAACATCAAATGAAGCTTGTGGCAACATCATATTTAAAGGTACAACGGGTTCTTTGAGATACAGTTTGGCTTCATTTGCTACCACTGATACAAATGTTGGCAAGTTCTCTGAAATCTGAGTCAGGCTACTGACACATTCTTTGATAACATTGTCCATAGAAATGTATCTCCAAGGATACAATTTTAGAACAACAGATTTGGAAATAGAAGTAGATTTGAGATCGATTCTGAAAATTCCAGATGCTGGAACTTCTTGCCATTGATTGGCCACTTCAGATGTTTGGGCACCAACTGAAGAGAGGCAGACACCCAAATTACTAAAATGCCAAAGCAAGCTACGGCGACCAAAATAATCCCTACCAAACCACAAATGATGACTAGATGCTTGATAATATATAAAAGACCACGGACCCTGAACTTCTGAGAAGAGTGACAAAATGTCAGATTCATTCTTACAAGAGGAAAGACGATTAAACATTATTTGAGTATCATTCTCTTTGGCTTCAACCATTATTCCACTAAAGACTTCACCATTCCACAGGAACACATTGTCTCTTTCATCTTCCAGAGGTTGGGCAGTCAAAACACCTCTTAAGTGAAGGACATGACCAGAAAATAAGCACTGGTAGTTAACATTAGACTTTAACAACTGTTTACTACTATTGGGTCCCCGTCGTTTAAGATTACACAGTAAATCCTCTTTCAAATCTTTGCTGAAATGTTCAATAGAAAAGCTTACAGAACAACAAATGCCACACATTGTTATGTGAAATCAAGTTGACTATTTCTTGATTTTGGTCTTCTCTGAGTTTTCTATTTCTTGATATTCTTTTTTCAGTTCATCCAATATATCTGTGGGGGGGAGGGGAGAAGAATATTAAGTAAAATAAAAATTTTTGATCTTTACACAGTAATTCATAGGACAATGTATTTACCAAGATCAAACCATTTGAGTATAACACACAGTGTGTTAGTGCAAATAGTAATTTACAAGAGGTTTCTCATGATGAATGCTTCTCTTTTAGGAAAACAGTTTCTACATATGAAATGTTTATTTTGGCCTATGCACTTTATACATACCATCATACTTAAATCCCACAGGACTTTGAAAGCTAAAGTAATTTCTGCAAAGTCACAAAGGTTTCAGAAAGTGGTAGAATAGGTTTTCATGTATAGATGTTTCAAACTCTAAAGCACATGTTAATAATTACTGCTTTCTAACACATCAAATGTAATTTAATTTGCTTTTATCTCTACCATAAACTCATCTTTGGAAAGCTAACTTGAAGAAAACCAAACTACTGCATTAATTTTATTAAAGGTGTACCACTATCCAATCTTCAGACACATAATTAAAAATTCAGATGTATATAGAGCATAATTTAGGTACCACCATGAGTTTCTACAATAAGCCTACAAAAGACTCTCTGTGCATTTCCATATAAGATACCAAAAGAACTTACTTTTGCTTTCAGAAAGCATTTCTGTTCGGTCAGCAAGAAAGAATATGTTGCTGTTCTGCTGCTGCTTATATACCTTCTGCAAAACATTATTTAAGCCAATATTATGGTTTGATCTAAAAAGCAGCAGATGCTAAAACTTTGACCTCAATGACTTATTCTTGAACTTCAGTAACATGTCCAGAACAGTACCTTAGCATAAACAACAGTTATCCATTATCCTGCCATTGATACCATTAATACTGAGATGAAACTCTTTTATCTCTGCATATACCATAATACAGTACCACTTTCACCAAAAAAATTAAAAAGGCTCCTATAACTACAGGTAGGTTTATAACTTACTTGTGTCAATGAACAATATATCAAGAACTTTTTTCTTATTAATTAATGTTGTGTTCTTTTATAAAGTACTGTATGCATATACTACAGTTTATTTGTTCAGTCCTTAAGTTTTAGTTATTTAAGGTGTTGCCAATTTTTAACTATTATAAATCAATGTTGTGATGAATGTCTTGGTAACATGGGAATATCTGTGCATTCCCATGGCTTTTTCCTAAGTATCAATATCTACATATGGAACTGCTGGGTCAAAGTGTTACATACTTTTTGACCCATTCTGCCAATCTGCCTTCTAATTGTGCCTTACTCTCTAATATTCCACAAGTGACAATATCAGAAATTTCTAACCTGTCAGTTATCAAATAATCTGTAAAATGCTTTAAAGGGTTCAAAATAATTTCTTCCTGAACTTTAAAATGTAATTTTATGACAGTATAAACTCATGAACCAGTAGCTTGCTTGTTTATGAATACATTAATAGAAATGGCATTAAATAACCATGTTAAATATTTGGAATATCTATGTAAAAAAATGTGAGGGTGGGAAGGGAAGCAATTTATCCTTTCTTTTTTCAACAATTATCCACTTTCACTTAAAGGAACAGTATCCTCTCCTCAATAAATATAAAGTTCATTTATTTCTAAAAAAATATCAAATTTAAGTACAAAATAAATAACATTAGTTATTACAGCTCCAAGATATAGTACAATTAGTATCATTTGGTTTAAAGGTAATGTGGATTTCATATTATGGGAAAAAGATCATAATTAAACATAATGATCAAGTATTTTTAATATAACGATATCTACATATTTATTTAAATTTTCTTTTGAACTGCAAAAATTAAGATATTATATACCTATATTTAAACAGGTATCTACATATGACCTATATATGCATACATAAAATCTTAGACACTTCACTTCTGCACTTTAAAAAGATGCTGAAATATAAATCTTATATAAGATTCTTATATAATCAAACCCTCCTGCATACTATTCAAAATCACTCTAATAACTCACCCTGTTCTTCTTCAGGTTAGAAAGTTCATCCACCACAATTTTTTGTTCTTTAATCTATTGAAATAGAGAAAAACTTCTTAAATCAGAGGTTCTCAAAGTATGCTCAGTGAGGCCCATTAAAAGTAGAGACGGGATAAGGGCTATAATGTAATGATTGTCCAAATGGTCAAATACAGATTGTTTCCACTTAGTTGAGGGTGCAGGTGTGGAAAAGTTGGAAGAGGAAACAGTAATTAGACTCCCCAAGTGTATAGGCGGGGGCTTGGTATTGGTAATCAGTATTCATGCAAGGGTCATAATTACTAAACAAGGTTTATATCCTTTTCTTAAAATAGACAGTATGTGCCAGTTTTTCAGTGATTTCTTTTGTTATGTTTTATCTTTTAAAAATAAAGAACAGCAAATGGAATGAAGGGTAGGCTACTCCCCTCCACCCACAAATAACAATGCTTTTCATGATTTACGTACTAAGTGGTATAGCCAGGCCTTCAGAGAAAACAAGTAGTACTAAGTGCCCTATCTGGGCAGTACGACCTACCACCTTCCATCTTCCCTTTATTCCTCTGTGTCAGACTAGCACAGTGCTGGCACTGTTGAAGGAGGTGTCACTTATTATTGATTGACTGATTGGTTTTTAGAGGTGAGGAAAGAAGCAGGAGACATCAACTCGTAGTAGTAGTTGCTTCCTGTATATGCCTTGACCGGCAAGCCCAGGGTTTCGGACTGGTGACCTCAGTGTTCCAGGTCAATGCTTTATCCACGGTGCCACTACAGGTCAAGCTTCACTTTTTATTAGTAGGAAAGGGCTCAACTAAGAGGAAACTAAGTTTTTTCTAACTCTTTTCAGTAATAGTAGTTATTTTGTGTACCTGACTGATTATACGGTATAACCAGTGTTTCTGAAACCACGTTTATAATCTTTGTCCTACCTCAATACCTCAGGGACTGGTCATACATCAGTGTCAGTGGCTTGCTATAGTAGTAATCAAGGGTGTGCTGTTTGAAAATTCACGCTACCCATGAGTCTGCACCCTTCTGTCTCCCCAGTTAACATTCTTGTATAGTAACTGATTACTTTGAGTTGAATTCCAAGACCAAATTTGAAACTTGTATTTGAACAATGCTTTTGTATTAGAACAATTTTTTCTAATCATCAGTTTAGGAAAGAACCAAAGAATCCAGGACATCTAATACCTGAAAGGCTGTAACCATCTCCAAATCCAATGTTTTTTAAAGGTTTTATCTGTCAATGGCAGATAAGATTTATATGATATTGGCTTCCCTCTCCCCATTTTGGGGTGTAAGAATGACAAGCAGATAGTGTTTTTAGATCGTTGCCCCGGCTGAAGTGGAAAACAGACTGGAAGAAGGAAACAAAGGATGGGAGGCCAGTTCGGAAGCCTCTGCAGGGTTCCCGTGGCAGGTGGATGAAGGTGGCTGGTTTGGGATGGTAGGAGCGCACAGGGTGGTAAGAGACACCTGCGAAATGAGCACAATGGGTAGGACTTCGTGGTAGATGTCAAGGATGGCTCCCAAGTTACTGACAGGGATACGGGATGGATGGTGGTGGTATTTTCCGAAATGGAGAATATCCGCAGCGGATCCGGGGTGGGCGGCAGTTCTGAAAGTTTAATCCCAACCAAATCACCAACTGGCCGTTGGGTCTAATTTCGGGACACGTTTCAGGTCTCCCGTTACTGCATCTGTCCAGAGCGAAGAATCAAAGGCGCAAAGCAGCCGGGCAAAGCCAAGACCGAGACGTGCTGCCGCGGTGGACCTTGTCAGGGGGCCACCAGCGCTCCGTCCCGGCCTCGCGGCCTCTCGCTTCGTCCCACACTCACCTTGCTGCTAATATCCTCTTTGTGAGGAGCCGAAATGTTGGAAGGGATCAGCCCGGCGCCGTCCTCCGGGCGTGCCTCCGGGAAAGGCATCTCCATCAACCCAAAACTACGGAGTACGAGCCAGACCTCCAGCCTCAGACTCGAGCAAGAACACGTTCCGCAGGGCTCCGCCCACCTCAGGTCCTTCCCAAGAGCCCTTACCAATAGCGTCTGCGCACTTACCGGAACGCCTGCGCAGTTCAGGTCTGGCGTGGGAGCAGTTCTGCGCGTGCGCACAAATGCTTAAGGCGCGCGTGCGCAGAACCGGGTTGCGAAATCTGAGAGGTCTCGGGATCCCAAGTAGAAACGTTTTTGTGACCTCTTGAGTTCCTCGCGAGCAGTGCTATGAGTTGTTTGCGCCCCCCAGTGGTATATATAATAATGAATAGAAGCGCAGTAGAAATACTAGTTATTATTTATTATCTAGTCAAAGATATGAAGCTGGCCCTGATTTAAGCGCTACATTGTTGGAAACTGAACTATACAGACTTGGTAAAGTTTTTGTTAACTTGTTATTCGACTTAAAAACTAAATGAAGGATGCCCAGTTAATATGAGTTTCAGATAAATGAATAACTTTTTAGTATATGTACATCCCACACAATATTTGCAATGTCTCATTCCTTCGGAAAAGCGATCCAAAACTTGGAAACAAGCAAGAGATAACTGGCTGTTTGTCAGTGATTTTCTGGGCTTAATTTTCTATTGACTTGACTCTTAACAATTCTGTAAGGACAGAGGTTAACCTGTAGATTTTTGTCTTACAGAAATAAAAATAATTTCTGTTTGGCAGACCACATAATCCCACATAATATATTGTTCCGTAAAACATTTATCAGTTTTGTATCAAACCCTGAAATCAGTAAAATGTTTTTACTAGTATAGGCCTAGCTTCTCATAGACTCTTTGAATTGGTCTTAACATCTTACCTGCTACCTCATTAATTAATGAGTTGAATAAAATTTTGGCATATGTTCATTTTATATTTGTATGAGGGACATGATTTTATATTTTTTAAATTATACTTTGACGTTGGAAATCTCAACATTCCATGGATATGCCAAAGTGGACTCACAGGATGGATGGAGCCAAACTCTATGGTTAAGAAGTGTACCTCCTGGGTTATTTAACCCAGACTTATATTTTATTGGCTCCTTGAGTAATGACTTAAAATTTTTATTGCTTTTAGTTCTGATTTGTGCATGGCTAAGTTATTCCACACTGATAGTGGCGGCATTGATTGGGAATTTGGTTTTATGGTCTAAATCATTTGGTTATACCTGTTTGGTGCTGTAGACCTAGTCTAGAAGAGTGATGAAAGAGAATATGGTGTTTTAGTCTTTTCATTTGTCCTTTGCAAGCTCACATTAATTAAAAATTTTGTGCCTACTAGGAAGGAGAACAACTTTTTGAGATCTGTGCTGGTGAGTTTTGTGTTTCTGTGTTTACTTTCAGCTTGAGATTGAGGTTATAAAACTGAAGTTATAAACTCTTTGTGTGTCTGTGTGTCTGAATTTAGAACAGCTTTTACATTTTGCTGTGAAGATGTAAAATATTTTCATACTTTTGGATGGTATTAATAATTTCCATTATAATGTCTCTTAAAGGATTGTCTATAGACATAAATATTCACTTATATATATTTTTGGAAGTCCAGAATTCCCAATACTTTAAATGTACTAGGCTTTTAAGAAAAAAAAGTCCTTTTTACAAAAACTAACATTTGAAGAATACAACTTTATATAAGTAAGGTGAAATCAGGGTATTTTAATAATTTTGGTTTAAGAAAGAAAAGGCAATTGTGTCTTCTATCTGACTCAATGCTAAGTAAAAATACAAGTACATGTTTTATTTTTTATAATGTTTAAATTTGTTTTTTATGAAGAGATCTAATCTGAATTTCCTAATTCTTACATTGGGTTACTGATTAAGATGCCTAGAATACTGCTAATGAATATTTAAGTTTCTGAAATATATAACTTTATGTTCACTAAGGAATAATTATTCAAACAAACTTTTTATATCAACAATAATTATGTTTTGTACCATGTAAGTTTAAACACAATTCTAAAATTTTAGGTCAATTAAGATGCTGGGATAACATTAAATTGACTAAATTAATCATTATTTAACTACATAATTTGTTTTAAAAGTTGAATACTGAAACAATGATTAATAAAAGCATAATTATTTTTTAAATCTTTTTAATTTTTTTTATCTTTTAATTACAGTTGATAACTTTATTTATTTATTTATTTATTTATTTTAGAGAGGAGAGGGAGAGACAGAAAGAGAGAGAGGACAGACAGAGAGAGAGAAGGGGGGGGAGGAGCTGGAAGCATCAACTCCCATATGTGCCTTGACCAGGCAAGCCCAGGGTTTTGAACCGGCGACCTCAGCATTTCCAGGTCGACGCTTTATCCACTGCGCCACCACAGGTCAGGCAATAATAGCATAATTTTAAGTTTATAGACTTTTGCTTCTTGTTTTTATATGCATTTGAATGGCTATCCTTTTGAGTCATGTTTAGGGACATTTTCATTTTTGCCATTTTGCAAGGGTATAAAGGGAATATGTATGGCTGTACAGTTGTATTATGTGTATGAAAGAACTCTATTTGTCTGCTAAAATTCTTGCATATGACAGTTCTTAGTTATCTACCTCCAATTATATGAAATAAAAGTTATTAAAATTTTTAAAAATTTATAATTAAAATGGGAGGCTAAGGGAAAAAGTTATAGAGAATAGAAGGTAATGGAATGAGTTTGTTTTGCAAGGAAAAGAGGTGTTCTCAAAGAGGGAATATGAAAGAACACAGTGAAAGACAAAATTGGAGGAAGTATAGGAAATTGGAGAAGGTTTGATGGAAGTGGATTTTATTTGCCTTGGTTTATAATACTTGACCCTGAAAAACAAACAAACTATGAAATATGTTTAAGTTTCAGCAAAGTATCTTCAATTTGGAAAGCTTATTCACAAGATAATTATCTTTTAAAAACTTTACTGCCAAATATTATATTAAATAAAAACTAAAATTTGGTATTTTCTTAATTCCCCTCTTCAGCTTCATTTTCTAAAACATTTAGGGTTCACCATAACTGAACTTGTAGGAACCTAGAAACATGCTCCTGACACATGGGTTGTCATTTTAATTAGTGTTTGGAGGTGATGGTGAGGTTTATCTGTAAACCTGAAAGACACTAAACACACTGGCATATGGGTGTACTTTATACCCCTCCTTCTATGGCAGTGTCTGCCAGAGTGGGAGCTCTGGTTAATGTTTGAAATTGTCTCTTAGACCCACAATCATTTCCATTCTGAGTGGCTAGAAACACTATTGATTGTTCCATAGTTGTTCACCCTTTTGGAGGATGGGTTGTTGCTTAAGGCTCTGCCTGGTTCTGATGTTTCCATTTATTTACAGGAGGCACTGAAGATACCATAATACAAAACAAAGTGGTGTTTATATTAGTATGGTGCTAAACTGTTTTTAAAGTTCTTTCACATTTTATCTAATTTTTTCCTGTTTCTCCAGTTGCTTCTATTTCCACCTTCAGCTGCTGTAACTCCTGCATTGCTTGAAGTCACACTTGTATCATTTGCCTTGCCTAACTGGTTTAGGACTAATGGTGAGCAGCGTACCATACAACTAGCTGGGCTGTTCGTTCTTCTTTCATTTAAGTTCATTGCTGTCATACAGCCTACTTAATAGAATCATTTTATGTTTATTAATGCTCTATAGACTCTCTGATGCTGTATTCTTATACAATTTATTCTGCTTAATAACACACAGTTCATTACTGTTTTATAAAAGTGATGTGTATTATTAGCCTGGCTTTCAAGGTTTAGATGAATAGTACCAAACCTCTGTTTTTCCTCGCTTTCTCAGAATACTAACACTGTTTTGTTTCCAGTCACATAAGTCTCTTCCCTGTCTCTTTCAAATGAGGTAGGGAATAGAGATATGGTCCTCAAACCAGTTAGTAGGTGGGTTCCCTTCTCACTAGGTAAAATCACCTGAAAGTATTGTTCAAATACATAAGGATTTGTCAGTCCTTTCCCCAGATTTACTAAATCAAATCTTTGTGTCTGTTTCCTAACATAGTGCTTACCATTTACCCTATGGTAAAATGGCTGGATTTGAATTTTGGCTTCTACACTTATTAGATGTGTGACTTTGGGTAAGTCATGAGTCTCTTAAGCCCTAGTTTCATAATCTGTAAAGGGGGTTACTAATAGTGCCTACCTCAAAGGAATATTATTGATTGATTTTTCTTTTTTTATTAGGTGAGATGCAGGGAAGCTGAGAGACAGACTCCCACATGCGCCCACACCAGAATCCACCCAGAAAGTCCCTTACTGGGTGATGTTCTGCCCATCTAGGGCCATTGCTCCATTGCTTGGCAACTGAGCCATTTTAGTGCCTGAGGCGAGGCCATGGAGCCATCCTCAGCACCCATCTTGCTTGAACCAATGGCTGTGGGAAAGGAAGAGAGAAACAAAGAAGAGGGAGAGGGGTGGACAAGCAGATGCTCACTTCTGCTGTGTGCCCTGACCAGGAATTGAACCCAGGAAATCCACATGCCGGGTGGACACTCTACCACAGAGCTAACTGGCCAGGACCTATTGACTAATATGAGAGAGAGAGAGAGAGAGAGAGAGAAGAACAGGAAGCATCAATTTACAATAATTGTTGTGTGCCTTAACTAGGCAAGCCCAGGATTTCAAACCAGCAACCTTAGCATTCCAAGTTGACACTTTATCCATTGTGCCCCACAGGCCAGGCTTAAATTTAATTTTTAAATTTAAAAAGAAGTTTTTAAAAAATGAAATATTAACAAATTGAACCCCTCTCAAACTGGAAGAAGATCATGCAAAGTAGAATTTATTCCAAGGTTACAAAGACAGGTTTCCTTGTTGATGACCTAAATGACAGATAAAGCCAAGATGTTAGTAGAAAAAGAGGGAAGCAGCAGTGTAATTAAATTAGTTCCTTTAATATAATCACAACCAGGATTTACTCTGGATAAAGTGAAATTACAGTACTCTAAATTCACCAAGGATACTCATAAAATTTGCTATAGTGAATAAACTAAAGTTATAGTAAATAAACTATTCAGTAACAGATGAGTCTTTATAAGCCATATAACCATATAATGATATCGATAGATGTTAAAATCCAGCCCTCTAAGAAAAAAATATACAGGTGGGGCAAAAAGTTGGTTTGTAGTTGTGAGTATACAAAACACAGAGTTTATTCTTGTATTATTACTTATTATTATATTATTTTACCCGCAAACAACTGTAAACCTACCTTTGCCCCACCATGTAATAGTACATTTCAGTTTTAAGCTTTAACTAAATCATAACCAAAATAAATATTACTGTTTTGGAAAAAAACTTTCAAATGGCTTTAATGTATATCGCATAAAGTCAAAATTAATGTTTTTTTATTAATATGTTTGCATTTTAGGGAATTTTTAACAGCTTTTTTACTTGGATCAAATATTCAGTTTAGAATATGAAAATTAAGAAAACATTCTTCTATAGATGTAGTATTATTTAAGTTATGAGTATGAGAAAAACATGATGAAAGTAATTTTGTGTTTTGTTTAGAACTGCATGGTAGTTCCTCAGACATTAAGGTGATAAATTAAACCACTGTTTCCTAGAATGATGCCTGTCACCTAAAAGGCATTCAAATATTTGTGGAATTCAACTGGAACTCATTTTGCAGCCATTGAAAACCATTTCACAATTTTGTTCATTGAACTGTCCTATGATAAAAGAACAATGAGCAAATAGTCCTGGGTCCTGGCATTATCTCTGTACTAATAAACTAGGTGACTTTGGACAAATCATTAAATTCCTTAGCCTTTTTGAGCTGTAACCAGTATATTCTCAGTATGGGTTGTCTAAAACGTGATCCACCCACTTTTTTTTTTTTTTTTGGTGAGTGAATGCTTTTACCTGTCAATGTTGCATGAGTCTAGGTACTCAAATTATAAAGACTTTAAATGTTAACTAACAAAAAATAACCTTATATGAGATAGACACTATTATATTTGAACAACCCTGTTCAATTAAACTATAACATGAGTAGCAAGTGGGAATCATTTATTTATGTAAAATTTTTGAGTAGCCACATTAAAAAAGTAAATAGAAACAAGGTAAATTAATTTTAAAATATTTAACTCAATATATCCCAACATTATTATTTCACCATGTAATCAATATAAACATAATTTACAAGATAACTTACATTCTTTTTATGCTTTCTTCAAAATCAATTATGTATTTTATAGCACATCTCAATTGACATGGCACATTGCAAGGGCTCAATTGGCACACATGCTTAATGTATTGGTTAGTGCAGCTCTAGGCTTGCTGCCTTAATAAAATAATACAACAGGCACTGTCATTATTGTGTGAAGTCTAACATAATGGCCAAATAAATTCCAAGATGAATCTCAGGCACATCAGTGGAACATCAAGAAAGTTTGTCTTTCTTGATTTGTAAAATGGGTGAATTAAGTAGGATGGCCTTTGAGATCTTTACCATTTCTATTTTGAATGCTGTGGTTCTGTCAAAGTGCCTTGCATAGAGGGGCCATTTACACTGTTGTATGTGGTATACAGATAATACAGTATACAATTTAAAAATCTGCAATACAGGCCCTGGCCGGATGGCTCAGTGGTAGAGCATCAGTCTGGCGTGCAAGGGGTCCCAGTTTCGATTCCCAGCCAGGGCACACAGGAGAAGCGCCCATCTGCTTCTCCACCCCTCCCCCTCTCCTTCCTCTCTGTCTCTCTCTTCCCCTCCTGCAGCGAGGCTCCATTGGAGCAAAGATGGCCGGGGCACTGGGGATGGCTCCTTGGCCTCTGCCCCAGGCGCTGGAGTGGCTCTGGTTGCAACAGAGCGACGCCCCGGAAGGGCAGAGCATCGCCCCATGGTGGGCAGAGCATTGCCCCATGGTGGGCATGCTGGGTGGATCCCAATCGGGCACATGCGGGAGTCTGTCTGACTGTCTCTCCCCGTTTCCAGCTTTGGGAAAAAAAATAAATAAATAAAAATAAAAATAAAAATAAATAAAAATCTGCAATACAGTGAGAGCGAAAAGTGAACCGCAATAGGGCAAGGGATGACTGTACATGTGCACATTGTCTCATTCCATAAAAACTATGAGACAGAAACTATTTATGGAAATAAGGAAAAATGAAAAAAAAAGGTATTAAAGTAGAGAGGGAAGTAGTGAGGGAAGAAAGAGAAAGGAAGGGAGGAAGGGAAAGGATAATTGGAGAAGGGTCAAGTCTCAGAAATATCAATCTCCATTAGGTTTATTGGTAATTATTTCTAGTATCAGTGAACTTTCAAACAGAAAGCTTAACTTTTGGGTGCAGTGCTCTTTTAGATTACAAAGTACATTTTAAAAGTAGACCATGTCCCAAGAACCCCTTAGACTGTGGACTTATTTACATGTGGCATAGGCCTAACAGACCTTGGGCTTTGTGATCATAGCCCTGTAAACTGTAAAGTTCACATCGCCATGAGAATGACCAAGCAGAAAATCTGCAATTTACTTCCTGGATTTTCATAGTCAATGTTATTTAAAAGGTACGGTGTTAGTATAAATGTATTTCAACTCGTAAGTTTTATTTTCAACATTTAAGTGAACCACCTTAGTAGCTTAAGAGGTACTCTGTGTTGAAGCCCACTTTCTTAGAACAAAGTATAGACTAATCTACTTTTAGATAAATTTCTAGTTCTTTGGGTTGAATTGGGAGGTAAACCTTCAGAGAGCAAAAAAGGAAATGGTTTACCTACTATGATCAATAATAGAGATTTTCAGGGTAGTTTTCATGGCACTTGAACTAAAATTCAGGCCCTGATTATACCTGGCTGCATCTGTTGGACTGTGAGTCACTGGAGTGCAGTCAATCTATTGCCCCAGGACTGACCGTAAGTTCCTGACACAGAGTAGATGATTTCATTCATCTTTGATGACTTCCATTGCCATCTATGTGCTGACGACTCTCAGTTTGTAACTTTAGTCCAGGTCTCTCTTTTGAGTTCTAGACCTGTTTTAATCGAGATCTCCACATCATTGACTCACTAGTGTTTCACACTCACCGTGTCCCAGACTGAACTCATGTTTCCCACTGGAAGGTGCTCCTCTTCCAGGGCTCTTCATTTCAGTGAACGGTATAGCCATCTACAGTTACTCAAGTTTGAAACCCTGACTCATTAAGTTCCCTGACGTCCCCCAGCCCGTCAATCCCCATGCCCTTCTGAGTCTCCTTAGATAGATACCCTGAATCTATTCACCTTTCTCTGTCTCTGCTCACACCGCTTCAGCCTGCCATATTTCCCCTGACTGCTGGGATAGCCTGTGTTCCCTGTACCCACGTAGGCATCTCTGCACTCCAAGCACTGTGGGGACTTCAAATTATATATAAATAATATAAATCAGATCACTTCAGCACCCTGTTTAAAATAGTCAATGCTCTTAAAATAAGTTCTAAACTCTGATGCTTGGGTATTTTAGAATAAATTCTAAACTCCTTTACATAGCCCTTCGCTTGTGTCACTTTCCCCCTCACTTACCAGTTACAGTGTCCGTGGACGCCTTTCTGTTCCTAGTACACTCTAAGTTCTTTCTACCTCAGTTCCTTTCAACATGCTGTTCACCATGCCCCCACACATACACTTAATTAAATTAATTTATCAGGTTTCACCTTAATTCTCACTTCATCCTTCAAGGCTTTTCTGCACAAAGTAGGTGAAGTCCCCTTGATACATTCTTATAGCTTTCTGTATGCCATTGTGATCCTAATCACATTTGTAATGTTTGTTTATACAATGTTTATCTTTCCACATGGGCTTGGACTGTGTCTCTCATGTGTTGCAGTATCACCAATAACTAGCCCAGTGCCTGATAGATAGCAGGTGCTCAGAAATCAATATTACTTGAAATATTGAAGGAATAGATATGTATACCCCTATCTTTGATTTAATTAGTAGCTGGGTCATTGCTATTTATATCTAGACCTACAGATTTATTTTAAAAGACTTCATTATATTTCTGAATATTTTTGCAGGGAGTAGTAACTCAAAAGAGTCTTTTAAAGTTATTCAGTGTCTTTCTTACATGAACATCAAATAACCTAACAAAGATATTATTGGAAGAAAGTGGAATAAAAAAGTATATATGTTTTTACATATGCCATATATATCTGGAGTTGACAAAAGAATTGAAAAATGATAGAGTTATTAAATCAGTTGTTTCAGAACTGGAAGGTATCTTAAAAATCACCCAGTTCACTTTATTCTAAACTCAATTACAGAGGTGGATTTAACGGTGGGCACACCGGGCACACACCTGAGCCCTGACTTTTGAAGGGCCCCTCAAAACCCCAACTTTATACTTTTTTCTAATGACACCAAGTTTGGTTTCATATGTGCAATTTTAACATTAATGGCACATAATATTTTTTATTTATTTGAAAATATGTTTAACATGTAATTTCTATTTTCCCTGTCTCTCTTTTTTTAAGGGGCCCAATATTTTCTTCTGCACCCGGGGCCTAAACCGATCTTAATCCGCCTCTGCTCAATTATACAACATAATCACCTGGATCAATTAAATTAGAATTCCTGGGGATGGTATATTCTGAAAACTCTTGAAAGTGAGTCTAATGTATAAAAAGAACTACTACTAATCTGGCCCAACCCTTCCTTTTACTATGAACAATATATTGAAGCCTAGTTTCGTGTTCAGGGTCACATGGCAAGTTTCTATATTAGTGGTCTATTTAGTAGAACATACTTTCTTATATTACTAGTTAGAAAAATGGAAATTGATAAGAAAGAATATGGTTAAACCCCTGAATTTTCTTTTTTCCAGGATATCTAATTTCTGATTGGCAATTGAGCCTGAATATCTCATTAGATCAACTGGTAAAATATTACCCAGTATCTTAGATTAGGGTTTCCTTGACTGGTCTGATCATAAGATTCAACCAGTATGCTAGCTAAGCATTCCAGTTCCTCAGTGCATATCCTGAATATTCTGATGCAGTAAGTTTGGAGCAGCACCCAGGAATCAGATGTTTTATAAGCACGCAAGTGAGCTTATCTTCAGTTAAGTTTGGAAATCATTGGTTTAATTGATGATGTCATAATTTCCATTTCCAGAGACACCAGTTAAAGAGGCCATAAAGAGCTAATTTCAGCACAGTAATTTGGGTTTACTCCCAAGGAAGAAGGTCAGTATCAAAGACCATGATGCAGAAGTAAGTCAAGGTATGCTGATAAGAAAAGGAGATCAGAAGTCTTGAGAGCTGAGGGCCAAAGAAGTCTCAGGCTCAAAATGAGTTGGCAAAAAGCAGGTATGCTGGCGATGGTGTCTCCAAGTAGCAGTAAACCATATGAGGTGACTTCATATAGGGTGGAGCCCAGATGTAGAGATAAGATCAGGGTGTACATTCCTTTGTAGATTACCTCGATGAATAGAACAGAGCAGCAGGAGGCTTCCCTGGAGTCAGTTTGTAAGGACTCAAAAGGACCTTCTCTGAGCGCAGCCCATAAATACGAGCTATGGTACCAGCATGCAACAGAATTATAATCCATTTGGGCAAACATGAAACTGCAGCAGATACCAGAGAGTTAAATTAAGGTGCTAGGTGATATAGGATAGAATGTTAGGGCTGTGAACACCTTTAAACAGAAAGGTCTTGGTGAGGCTGCAATAATCAGAGAATACTTTGTGGAGAGGCATCAGCCTGAGCTGGATCTAAGAGAATGGTTAGGATTTTGACAGGCATAGGAAAGGGAGAGCATTGCTAAACATGGGAGACACAGGATGAGGAGCACAGGGAAGCAAGGGTTCCCGTCAGCCAATTGGTAAGATAGTTAGGCGTTTGGTTGGTGGGGAGGTGATGAAGAGTCGGGGTATTGGAGGGTGAGGTAGAGAGACAACATGACAACAGAAGAGAGAGAATTTCAAAAGGTTTGAATGTTAGTGAAATTTAAACTTGATGGTTCAGAAAATAAGGATCTATTAGCGTGTAAAGCCAGTAGCCAGGGCCACCATCACAGTTGCCTGGCCCATGCAGGTTCGCATTGGATTTGGACAGTCGGTAAAGAAACAACGGAGTCAAAAACTGGTGAGCCATTATCTTTAATTCTAGCTTGCACCCAGCGGGCAAGTAAAAACACATACTGGGCTCCAAAACCCACTCACATTCAGTGCTCACAAAGCTACTGACATATCTGAGTTTCCTAGAATCAAAGGTTTCTAGTTCACCAGACTTTATTCACCTCTGTTCCCCATCTCCTTCCTTCTCTCTGCACAAACTCTGCACTAACTGGCTTCTCACTCAACACTCTGCCATCTTGGCTGCTTCTCCTGGCCTCCTCCATGTGGCCTTTCTCTGCTCTCCTCTCTGCTCTCATGATAATCTCAGGAACCAAGAGCAAGCTTCCCGTTCTGTCCCCACTTTATAGTATAGAAATCAAAACCTTTAATTCAATATACAAAATAGGGAAGTCTCTAATACAAAGTCACTTATCTGAGGCAAGATGGCATTGCTCCACCCCACATCAAAAAGGGTGGGAAAGGCTTATTCCTAAAACCAAGCCCCAGGCTACAAGGATCCTGCCTGCCCACAGCCTGCCCCCAACATACATTAATATCACCTGGGCAATGGCTTCCACGTGGGCAGCGCCATCTTTAACCAAGTGAGCATAATATATTAATCTGCCCAACATGGCATTTGTCCAGTGGGTCAGGAACCTGGGTGTAGTTAATTGTTGCTGGAAATTGGTCTGGCAGCAGGATGCTAACTGAACGGTGGTACAGAGAGGGCCATTGACGCATTTGGGACATGTTCTCTAGTGACAGCCACAGATAAGATGGAGTCTGTGGAAACAAAAAGGAGAAATGAAATGGAAGAGCATACTTATTACTTAGAGAAGGACTTCACACAGAAACTGAGGGAGAGGGAGAGATTAGAAATGGGGCCTTATATATTTTTAGTTTATATTCTTGAGTGTATTTTTAGAATAATACCATTTTTTCTTTTTAACACCCTCTAGGTGGGATTTATCAAAACTCTGTTGCTTTGCATAGAAATACTGTGGCTTAAGGGTTATGAATATGAGATGAGGATTCTTGAGATCATCTCATGACTCTGTAGAAGTGACATTCAGCTTTACTATTATCCTCTGAAGGTCCTCCTGTGAACTCGACTTACAGGTAGTGCCTTTGTAGGTAAGAAGCCAAGAAAGAGTCTTGAAGAGAAGCATCACCTACTGTATGGAGGTATAATGCATGGTCTACACTGTGGAATCCACTGAACCTGGGCATGCTGGGTAACCCTGGGCCAGTTAGTAACCACTCTGAATTGCATTTTCCTTACCTGTGAAATGGAGAGAATATCATTGGCATACTACCTGGTCAGAGCATGTTAAGGAATCAGTAAAATATTTGTAAAGAGCTGAGTTTACTGCAGTGGCTCTCAACCAGGGCTAATTTTGCTCCCTTGATTGTCATGATGGGGGAGGTGCTACTGCCTTCTGGTGGATAGAGACCAAGGATGTGCTAAACATCCTGCAATGCACAGGACAACCTCCCACCCCATACCAAAGAATTATCTAGTCCAAAGTGTCAATCATGTCAAAATTGAGAAGCCCTGGTATAATACCTGACATAGAATAGGCACTCAAAAATAGCTATAATTTTTAGAGTATTTAATATGTGTAATACTATACTAGTTGTAGAACAGTCATTTTCTACTTGACTCCTTTCAAAAATCCTGTGGAAGGCAGTTACTCTTATTAGCCTACTTTACAGGTGAAAAAACCAGGAGTCGGAACAGTTGAGTAACTTTCCCAAGGACAAATTGCTGGTGGCAGCCTGACTCTAGAGAGCTGTTTTTAACTACTATGTTATGCTGCCAATCCAATAAATTATTGTTTTTATTACTGTTATGTAGAGAGAATATAATTTTCTGAACCTATTTGTTAATTCCAACAAATTGAGTTGTCTGTTGTGTGTACATAAACAAAACAGACAACTAGTGAACTGCAATGAACTAATCTGAGCTTACATGAATTGATAAATTAAATGTAAAGCCAGTAGCCACGGCCACCATCACAGCCGCCTGGTCCATGCAGGTTCACATTAGATTCGAACAGACGGTAATGAAACAACGGAGACAATAACTGGTGCACCATTACCTTTAATCCTAGCTTGCACTCGGCTTCCAAGTAAAAACACACACTGGGCTCCAAATCCCACTCATTCAGTGCTCACAAAGCTACTGATTTACCCGAGTTTCCTAGAATCAAAGGTTTCTAGCTCACTAGACTTATTCACCTCTGTTCCCCATCTTCTTCTCTCTGCACAAACTCTGCACTAACTAGCTTCTCCCTCAGCACTCCACCATCTTGGCTGCTTCTTCTGGCCTCCTCCACGTGGCCTTTCTCTGCTCTCTTTTCTCTGCTCTCTCCTCTAGTGCTAATCTCAGGAACCGAGAGAGCAAGCTCCCAGTCTGCCCCACTTCAAAGTGTAGAAATCAAAACCTTTAATCCAATATATAAACAAGGAAGTCTCTGATACAAAGTCACTTATCTGAGGCATAATGGGATTCCTCATGAGAGTGCACCACCCCACATCATGCAATCAATTAAGGGTGTGGGGAAAAGCTTAGTCTTAAAACTAAGCCTTAGACCAGGGGTAGTCAACATTTTTATACCTGCTGCCCACGATTGTATCTCTGTTAGTAGTAAAATTTTCTAACCGCCTACCAGTTCCACAGTAATGGTGATTTATAAAGTAGGGAAGTAACTTTATAAAATTTATAAAGCAGAGTTACAGCAAGTTAAAGCATATAATAATCATTACTTACCAAGTACTTTATGTCAGATTTTTGCTAAGTTTGGCAGAATAAATCTTTATAAAACAACTTACTATAGTTAAATCTATCTTTTTATTTATACTTTGGTTGCTCCGCTACTGTTCACCATGAAAGCTGGAACGCCCACTAGTGGGCGGTAAGGACCAGGTTGACTACCACTGCCTTAGACTATAACCACCCTGCCTGCTTACAGCTTGTCCCCCACACCCAATGCAAACTATAAGCAAGCAAACATATATCATATTTAAAAACTTATTTGACCAACATTAAGCCTCTTATCTCTTTCCCTTTTCTGAATATGGACAAGTCAGACCAAAAACCCATGGTAATGACTTGTCGCAACTATTATTCCAGTTAGAGATTCCTGAGTGGTAGCACAGTGGTAATAGCGGTGCTCAGTGATGCAAGATGTCAATCTCTATTCTCCCTGGATTCCTGCCCAAATGCTGCTACTGTGCAAATAGTAGGACTGCCCACCACTGTTTACTTCTAACCTAGGTTGCAGTTTCAGCGGCACATGGAATTGAAAGTATCAGAAGTTTTTATGCCTCAACCTAGACAGTGTTATGGAATGATTAGTCCAGTTAGATAATTGGAAAAATAAAGTCTTTGGTTTTTCAGTCCATATTTGGTATTAACAAATGAAGCTTTAAGATTTTATTATTTTCAGGTTCTCCAAATCTAGCTTTCTTTGAATGCCTGTTAGGAAATCTTCAATTTGAATTTTATATTCATAATAATACCTAGTATTAACTATTCACCTAAATTCATTATATTTTTTATTTGTAAATTATGTATTTAATTACATAAGTAATTGAAAACTTAGTCTTAAACACTCATGGGCATTATACTAAGTTCTTTGGAAGAATGTAGAAAAATAACAAAGTTCTTTAAAATCTTAAACCTAGGTGAAGAGACAAAATACTGTATAAGCAAATGGAACTATTTGAGAACAACAGCACAACAATTCACTACTATATACCACATAAAATAAAGGCAACTAGCCCTTACATGCAAAAGTGATATAGAAAGAGAAAACGATTGGGTTCAAGAATCCAGATATATGGAGACAGGCCTCATGGAATGAATGTGGGACTCACCAAGTCCTGGGTAACGGCTGGAAGATGGGCAGTATATACAATGCTGAGGGCTCAGAATGTGCAGTCAGGCAGACTGGGGCCAAATCCTGGCTCAGTGCCTACTTAGTTTTCTCATTTGTAAAATGGGGGTAATCATAGTAGCTACTTCATCAGTTTGTTATAGGATTGAATGACTTAATGTACTTAAATGCTTGAAATCCAGGTAGTCTGACCCCAAAATCTGAGCTATAAACCCCTAAGCTACAGCAGCCTAAAATTGTCAGTATGGTGTGGTTGTTGTTTCTACAATATGATGGGAATCAGAGTGGATCAGGGAGACACTACCTGATAGGAGACTGTCTGAGGTTGTTACAGAAATCTAGGCGCAAATGATAAGGACCTGCATTAAGGTAGTGGCTTGAAAAGCAGAGATTAAATAAGATGGAATAAGTGGTGCAAAGGACCAAATCAAAGGACATTTCATGATACAAAACCAGAGGGTATTTGGATGCTGAGACTGAAGTACAGGCAGTGAAACCTAAGAAAACAGAATTGTGAGCCCGGGTGCTCAGAAGTTGGGTGATACCATTAAAAATAATTTAAGACTTTCTATTTTATTATGAAGAAAAGACAAGCTCAGTTTTTGAAATGTTAAATTCTATATGTCAAATGAAAATCTAAGGGCAGATCAACCTCTGGACAATCAAAATATGATCAATAAGAAGCTAGAGACGGGTAGAATTTTGTTTTTGTACTACATTGCTATTATGTCACTGGAATAAAGTAGGTAGGGTTAAAGGGTTGCAGCTCTCATCAGATTCTTGACATATTTCTGGGGTCAGGGTGACTAGTTAATCTTAGGTGTTACCATTTAGAGTATTTTCACATTCCTGGTTGTGCTTTGATGTATTTCCTTATTTTTAAACCTCTATAGCCTGGTATGCATTGCTAAAATGTTACAAAGGTTGGTAATCTTGTTGCTAAGCACTCAACTTATTCTTTCCAAAGTTGTCATCCATTTATCAGCAATAATACTTCAATTAATGGTACTAATAATTCATCCGAATGTTTCTGAGATTGAGTATGATGATTATTATCATCTAATTATTTTAGCAGAGTTCAAATTGCTACTGATCAATTGTGGAACATGAAAACCCAGCCCTTCCCTTTCCCCTGAAACTGACAGTTTCCTCAGTTCAGAGTACAGTGTTTTATGACTACAGTACTCTTAGAAGTTGTACATTTCCAGGAGTTGACTAGAGAAGCAGTCATATCTACATACATAAGAGCCCATCATAACTTGTAATTAGAGTACTTTTAAAAAATTATTGTTCCTTGAGGTAAAAGGATTAGGTCAGAGTTTATCAACCTTGGCACTATTGATATTTGAGGCCAGGTAATTTTTATAGAAAGTTTTCTTGTGCTTTACAGGCTGTTTAACAGCATCCCTGGCCTCTACCCACTAAAAGTCAGTAGCAGTTATATCCCCCAAATTATGACAACAAAAAATGGACCTAGACATTGCTGAATGTCCCTAGTCAAAACCACTTGCCTAAATTCTTCCATTTAGTTATTCACATTGCTGATTTTAAATGTTTTTATAAATCTTTAATGCCATATAAAATAGTATGCCACATACATGTTCTGCCACCAAGGATTTCAGAGGTCCTGGCTCCTTAAATAAGTGATGTACCTGGTTTAAATTTGTGTGCTTCTGGAATGTGAGCCACGGCTCCACATGCAGAATGGCATCCAGGAACAAGTACAGTGGCGGCTTGCTCCACACTGTTGCTATCCATTGAGGGTACAAAGAAGAATACAATTGTCTCTAACCTTAAAGAACTGTCAGTCTAGTGGGAAAGTCAGACAAAGAAACAGTTACACTGTAATGTGATGTAAATACTGAAGCTGAGGAGTGAAACGGGCAATATGGGAACTCAGAGGAAAGAGTAACTAACTCGACCTGAGGACATCAGGGAAGGCTTTTCCCTGATGGGAAACAAGGGAGGGAACAAAGCAGAACAGAGTCTTAAAATGAGTATGAACTTACTAGACACAGGAGGAGAAGAAGAACTTCAGGCAAAGAAAACAGCCTCTGCAGAAGCTTACAGACATAGCTTTCAAGACATAATAAGCATGTTTGTATGACTGAAATAAGGGAGGTGAGCAGCGGTGGTCAGAAAGGAGGCTGAGAATGTAGGCAAGGCCCCACTGCTGTAGGCCTTGAATTCCTCGTTAAGATCTAACATTTTTTCCTGTTGGCCATGAGAAGCCCTTGAAGGATTACAGGCAGAAGTACTCTATTCTCAGGGTCAGGAATCATCTAGCCAATATTGAAAGATGTGTTTTATAATTGTGCTTACTGTTAACCCTTTAGCCATGTGCATCTGTTCAGTTAAAAATAAATAAAGGAGTGCCTGAAATAAATAAGTCCTTTTGCTACATGTGGGAGAAATAGAGCCCCAAAAGACCTCAAGGAGACTATAATTTATTACGGAAGAAAGCCTGGTATATCTTAGAAGTCTGGACATAGTGAGAAGACAGCAGACAAAGAAGGGTGTTTAATGCTGTCTGAGAGAGTCTGGGGGTCTGGGAAGGTGTTATAGGATTTGGACCGCACTTGACAGATGGACAAAGGCTCAGTGACCCCACCTTAAAGTGCTGCTCACTCTGGGGATAAAAAAATTTATTCTTACCTAGAAAGAGTTCGCCTTTGTGTTTTTGTTTTCCTGAAATAAATATCAGTTCAATTTATCATTTCAATTTAAAAGTTTAGACTACGTGGATATATTTAAAGGCTCCTTCAGATCTTTACTCAAAGATACGTTTTTCACTGAAGATTTTCCTGAGCATCTTTTTTTTTTGAGCATTTTCTTCTTTATTTCACCTTTTTCATATTACTATATTTCTCCATGTATATGATGCTCCTATGCATAAGATGCGCCTTAATTTTGAGGCCTGGAATTTGAAAAAAAAATGTATTACATAAAGTTATTGAACTCAAGTTTTATTCTTATAAAATTCATACAACTCCTCATCACTGTCAAAACTCCCATCCATTAGCTTCTCCTCATCTGTGTCTGATGATGAATCACTGTCTTCAACAATGAGTGCAAAAACAAGCATGAAAAAGCAGGAAATTCAAGTAAAAAAAAATCTACAACCACTGAATAAGGCACACCCAGTTTTGTTTTGTTTTTTTTATAAATAAATTTTTATTTTAATGGGGTGACATCAATAAATCAGGGTACATACATTCAAAGAAAACATTTCCAGGTTATCTTGTCATTTAGTTCTGTTGCATACCCATCACCCGAAGAGAGATTGTCCTCCGCCACCTTCCATCCAGTTCTCTCTGTACCCCTCCCCCTCCCCCTCTCCCTCCTTCCCTCCCCCCACCCCCCCGTAACCACCACACTCCTGTCCATGCCTCTTAGTCTCGCTTTTATGTCCCACCAATGTATGGAATCCTGCAGTTCCTGTTTTTTTCTGATTCGCTTATTTCACCCCGCACAATGCTACCAAGACTCCACCATTCCGCTGTAAGTGATCCGATGTCATCATTTCTCCTAGCTGAATAGTATACCATGGTGTATATGTGCCCCATCTTCTTCATCCAGTCCTCTATTTTTTTTTTACAGTGATTAAAAGCCTTTAAGCAAACTCTTGGCCAATACAGCAAGAATCCATAAATGAGTAGTGTACTTAACATGTTCACCAAGTCCAAATTGGCCCCATCCCCATGCCAAATCCCTGAAAAATGCAACCCAACCACAGTTCAGTCTGTTAGGAGCTGTCACAGGGAAAGGAGTCCAGGAAAGTTCCCCACAGGAAAAGTCCGCATGGCACTGGAATTGTTGTCACCATTCTACACTTTGCAGCTCATGTCCAAGTCCCAATGACCGCTGCTTCTAGCTAGTAATGATTTAGGTAGACTGGAAAAAGCCATTTGCAGCATGCGTGGATATGGAGCTTCTGTTCTCCTCTGCCTGGAGAGTTGAGACCAGGGTGCTTTTCCTGGAGCTCTGTGACTGTGGCATGGTAAAGAGAACCTTGGGATACACTAAGCTGGGTGGCAAAGGTAAATTCATAATACAAGTTGGCAAAAGGAGGAAAGAGAGCTCTAAATTAGGAGTAGGTCCCAGCCTGAAATATGAGTGGGGCATTGAGGTAGGAGGGATAAAGGAAACACTATATATTAAGCAAAGCAGCAGAAAATAGGACTATCAACACCCACAACAGAGATCTTTGAGGGAAGAATAAAAAACCTGACTATTCAGGCAAAACATAGTTAAGTGGCCCTTGTGCAAATGAGATCAGTTTACCTGCTTCTTGGAAGAAATACCCTAGGCTCGTCCACAGTGTCGTAGATGGGGCCGACGGCCCTGGGCACCTTCAGCCTTCAGTGGCAAACCCCAGCTTTCTGGGCAAGGTTAGGTCATAGGTGGCTGGAGCAGGGCTGGAAGAGACTGAACCCTCCCTTAGAGGAGCGAGGGGGAAGCCCATCTTCCAGTGTCCCTGTTTCCTCATAGCAGAGGCGTGTAAGCCTGGCAGGCTTTAGCTCAATGACCTTCCTTTCCACTATTGAAGCAGGACCCAGATGGCATCCTATGAGACCCCTTTGGGGCGTTGGAGCCTTTAAGGGTGTATCCTAAAAGCTGGCAGTTCCCCTGATCTCTATTGGGCTTTTTCTGCCTCTAGGTATCTTAAAAGCCATTCTCAGAAGATCTCGCTGAGGGGTTTGAGGATCCCCATCCACCTATATAAATCTTTTCCATATATCTGGAGCTATTTGGAAAAAGACAAAACAGTGTTATTAGCTAGATCTAATAAAGAAGGTAGTAGTTTGCAGGCAAAAAAGATTTGGTGTCTCCTGTTCATCAGCATTCAAAAGAAATGTAAATTTTTTTTTTAACTAAAAAACATGATATGGTAGACCCGACGGAGTCATTGGCCTGGTGTGCAGGATTCCCGGGTTCGATTCCTGGCCAGAGCACACAGGAGAAGCGGCCCATCCACCTCTCCACCCTCCCCCACACCCAGTTTTTAAACCCCAACTTTTTCAAAAAAGGATGCTTCTTATACAGGGGGAAATATGATACTTTTTCACTATATCACTCACTGTGCTGCATATTTTATTAATATTATTTATTGTCTTTCTCCTTTAGAATGTAAACTCCACGTCCAGGGATTTATGTCTATTTTGTTCACTGTTATATCCCCAATGCCTAGTAGAAGGCCTGGCATATAGTACCTTTCAATAACTGTTGAATAAATGAACATAATTTTTATAATTAATTATGTTGGCTTACCTAAAAATTGTCTACCATATTATTACCTATTAATGGAATTTTATTTTTTTTAAAGTAGCTAAATAGTCTTGGAAATGGTTTTATTGCCTTTAGTTTTTTATTCCATATTTTTTAAGGAAGTCAATTATTTAATTTCTTTTTCTATCTGGATCTATACTTGAATTCAAAATTCATAGGTAACTTTATAATAACTGATTGATGTGGTACAGATTTTTTATATTGAAGCTGTAAAACCATTTTAGAAATTTTGAGATCAGTAAATTGCTTTGCAGTACATATTACCAGAATCTATAAGTATTTGACCCAATTAACAAATTCTGATTTTGGTAGGTCAAAATGTATTGAATCACTTTGAGAATCTGTCTAAGGTTAATGTACATTTATCTCAGCTCTGTGAAATCCTCAGTATGTTTCCTTTCCCTCCCCTTCCCTCCCCTCCCCTCCCCAACCCTCCCTCCCTCCCTCTCTCTCTCTTTCTTTCTTTCTTTCTTTCTTTCTTTCTTTCTTTCTTTCTTTCTTTCTTCTTTATTTCTTTCTTTGCTATACTGTAGTGGATACATATTTATGTTAGTAGTTGGAGTAACAGAAATTTATTCTACATATAAAGGAGGATGAATTAAAGCCAAATTGACTTCAGTGTCTTCCTGTCACTTCAAATTGTGAGAATATATTTAATTGGAATAGTGGGAGAAGACATTGGCCCTGATTCAATCAACTATGTCAGGGAGGGGGCATCATATGATCCCTGAAGTGCATCTTTCCTATGGAGGGGACCACAGTCCTAGTTAGTGGGTGAGCATGGGAAGAGTAGGTAGGGAGAGAATGAGAAGGGCTTCACTATACAGGTACCCTTGAAATGCCTATAGTAATGGCTCAGCTTGATTAAAGAAAGACTGTTTCCTTTCTAAGAGCATTAAAAATATTTTAAAGAATCATTAGGCCCTGACTGGTTGCTCAGTGGATAGAGCATTGGCACAGCATATGGACATCCCAGGTTTGATTCTTGGTCAGGGCACACAGGAGAAGTGGCCATCTGCTTCTTACCCCACTCTGCCTTCTCTCCCACTTCCCCTCCTACAGCCAGTGGCTCAATTGGTTCAAGCATAGCCCCAGACTCTGAGGATAGCTCCATTGATCTGAGCATTGGCCTCAGGCACTGGGGATAGCTTGGTTGATTTGAGCATCAGCCCCAGATGAGGGTTACTGAGTGGATCCCAGTCAGGGTGATGTAGGAGTCTGTTTCTGTTTCTCTATTTCCCCTCCTCTCACCTAAAAATATAAAAAAATAAAAAGAATAATTAAAATTAATAGACTTTTTATTTTTATTCATTAATTATTTCCTAGTATATATGTTTAGCATAATCTTATTCATAAAAACTAAATTTCAGGATTATTTTTCTCTTTCTCTTTTTTGGGGGTAAAATTTCTGCTGAGGAAAAAGAAATATAATATTTTGTTTTCTACTTGGTATCTAAGAAAAAATCTAGATTCAAATCCAGAAGTTGATTTTATTTTTTTCTTTAGAAAATCAACAGACTTTGTAAAAATGTTTTATATCATGAGAACCAGAGTCAGCCAGCTCCCTATTCTCTCATAGTATGATTGTTTTGAAATGCTGTTTTAGTCAGTTTATTTTCACTGTTTTTTTCCTATTTCTGTCTCTTTCTCTCTATCCCACCCCTTGATGTTGTTTAGCAGATTGTGTTTCATGTTAGCATTTTGATTTCTTTTCAAGTTAAAAAAAACCCCAAACAACTGTAGGAGTAACATGGGTAAATCTCTGTAATGAAATCTGAGCTCTCCCTTGCTAACAGGGAGATAGATTCAAGTGACCACATGTTTGTTTTCATAGTTCTCTTGATTTCTGTTGGCAACAAAGGCTGTGTTGGACTGCCCAACCAGAAAGCATTTCTTGGTCCCAGTGTGGAAGACCACTTTCGCCTTATACATTCTTGTGCAGAATGAAAATATGAGACAGATGCAGAGCCATACACACATTATTCATTTGTGCCACAAATAAATATTAGCTTCTACTTGTGTTAGGTTAGGTGCTGGGAATATAATTGTGACCAAGACAGGTAACTGTCTTTGCTTCAAGTAGCATGTGATGTAGTTAGTAAGGTAGACCGATGAACAATTAACCTCTTTAGTGACAGAAACTGTGACATGGAAAGTGTAATTTCCTATGGGAGCATCCCTGAGGAACCTCAAGCCAGAGGGGTGGGTAAACAGGAGGGAGGTCAGGGTAAAGTTAAAGGAAATCTTAAGCTGAGACTGGAAGGAGTACAAGTTAGCAAGACAAAGGGTAAAAGAGTGGAAATAAAAGGGAGGGAAAATTAAGGTATTTACTCATAATCACCACAAACAGACTTCAGGGCAATTTCTCAGTTTCTGGACCCTGCCTTCATGTTGCACTACTTGGTATCTCAAACATCAAAATTGGATGAACTAAAAGTGCAGTGTGTCCGTAATGTCATGGTGCACTTTTGACCGGTCACAGGAAAGCAACAAAAGACGACAGAAATGTGAAATCTGCACCAAATAAGAGGAAAACCCTCCCAGTTTCTGTAGGATGATGCGGCAGCATGTGCGCATGCGCAGATGATGACGTAACACCATGTATGCAGCGGAGCAGACCACAGCCATGCCAGTCGAGATGTGGACGGTACAGAGGAAAGTTTAGTGTGTTCTGTGGCTCGCTAAATTCAAATCCATGACCAAAGTGCAATGTGAATATCGGCATGTTTATAACGAAGCGCCACCACATAGGGATAACATTACTCGGTGGGATAAGCAGTTGAAGGAAACCGGCAGTTTGGTGGAGAAACCCTGTTCTGGTAGGCCATCAGTCAGTGACGAGTCTGTAGAGGCTATACGGGATAGCTACCTAAGGAGCCCTAAAAAATCTGTGCATGAGCCCACATCGAACTGCACTGAATAGGTATGAAACTGGGAGAGTTTTTCTTTTATTTGGTGCAGATTTCACATTTCTATCGTCTTTTGTTGCTTTCCTGTGACTGGTCAAAAGTGCACCATGACTTTACGAACACACTGTACTTCTTCACCAAAGTGGACATGTGAAGAATGGCTAGTCCCAACCTGGGCGAGTCCCATCTTCCACTCAGCCATTAGAGGTTCCTGCCATGGCTTCAGTATGCTTTCAAGGAACCCTCAAGCCCAGCGTGACCATGAGCCCTTCCATTAAGGCCCTTGGCACCTTGGCCAGAACTCTGGGAGCACCTGAAAACCTGCTCAGCCATGTCTGTAACATAGGGGTTTCCCCCTTTGTTTAAATAAGTAATACCTGCTTACTATTTTTTTTTTTTTTTTTCATTTTTCTGAGGCTGGAAACGGGGAGAGACAGTCAGACAGACTCCCGCATGCGCCCGACCGGGATCCACCCGGCACGCCCACCATGGGGCGACGCTCTGCCCACCAGGGGGCGATGCTCTGCCCATCCTGGGCGTCGCCATGTTGCGACCAGAGCCACTCTAGCGCCTGAGGCAGAGGCCAAGGAGCCATCCCCAGCGCCCGGGCCATCTCTGCTCCAGTGGAGCCTTGGCTGCGGGAGGGGAAGAGAGAGACAGAGAGGAAAGCGCGGCGGAGGGGTGGAGAAGCAAATGGGCGCTTCTCCTGTGTGCCCTGGCCGGGAATCGAACCCGGGTCCTCCGCACGCTAGGCCGACGCTCTACCGCTGAGCCAACCGGCCAGGGCTACTATTTTTTTTTAAAGTTCTCTAGTACACCTACTACTCTCCTGAACCACTTCACTTTTTTGCGTTATCTGCCTGGTATTTGAAACCATGTGGTTTTTTAACACTGCCAAAAAGATAATGTTTGGCAGACTTTATACCTAAAAGTGTAAAATATCTATATGGCAAAAAGACTCCAAAAACAAACTACAAATGACACTGAGAAAAATATTTAAAACATATAAGAGACATAAGTTTAAAATTCTAAAAATCCTGCCTATTAACAGTGAAAGAGAGAAAGGAACAAAAGAACAAAGAAAAGAAAGAGAAGAAAGAAAGAAAGAAAGAAAGAAAGAAAGAAAGAAAGAAAGAGAAGAATGGAAAATAAAAGGGAGAATAAAATTAATTCTACAGAAAAATAAGCTAAAGATAAGGAACAGGAAATTCCTTTAAAAATAGAGGCCTTGGCTGGTTGGCTCAGTGGTAGAGTGTCAGCCCTTTTATGTAGATGTCCTGGTTTTGATTCCTGGCCAGGGCACACAGGAGAAGTGCCCATCTGCTTCTCCATCCCTCCCCCTCTCGCCTCTCTCTCTCCTTCCCTCCTGCAGCCATGGCTTGATTGGAGTGAGTTGGTCTTAGGCGCTGAGGATGGCTCCATGGCCTTTGCCTCAGGGGCTAAAAAATGTCTCTGGTTACAACAGAGCAAGGGCCCCAGATGGGCAGAGCACCGCCCCCCTAGTGGTCTTGCCGGGTGGATCCCGGTTAGGTGCGTGGGGAAGTCTGTCTCTGCCTCCTCTCTTCTTAAATTTAAAAAAAATGCTGAAAAACTTATGGGAACTATAAATTAAAACACCGACCTACTACGTTTGTTTATTAAATTTGACAATGTTACAACTTTAATGACAAGTTGTAACATTAAAACACTAACTCCCAAAACTATGTAGACCAGAGCCACTTCATCTCAAGCTGCCAGCCCACTCATGCAATTTTTTTCCATTCATGCATTTTGATTAACCTTGTATTAAGTGTAGGGTGTAGGAGCTGGGATCCTGTAACAAGAGGGAACCCCATTCCCATTGTATTTTATATCAGTATCATTTCCTGCAGTACAACTCTATGCAGAGTAAACAATGACCCCAGAAATTGAGCACTGTGAGCCCCAGGTTTGGGCACAAAGTATCTTGAAAACTTTATTTTAAAAATAAAATAGTTCATAATTTCTCCCACCAATATTCAGCTAATGAGTTTTGCCTTCCTGCTTTCTTACATGGGATGGATCCTACAAAGGAGAAACATAATGCCAGAAGCAAACTAGGGATTCCTTATTACTAACACCCTGTTTTGGTTTTATCATATTTTTTTTAATCCTGTTTGATTACTTTATCTCCTGTGTGTTTCCAAAGATAAGAAAAAATCTGGGGACCAAGGATGACTTTGACTGTACCCCCAGACCAGTCAGTCAGCCCTTAGGTGTCCTTTGGAGTGTTCATGGCAAAGATCTCCAGACTGACAGTCACATCTGAATTTCTGTAGTAACTAAATTTTTCACTTTTTGGGTAGCTCAGCCTCTCTAAACTGAAAGATATGATAATAAAAAAAAAATGGGGGATGTGCAATATTATCTGCTATATTATTAAGAGTTATAATTAATCTTGCCACTGTGTAGGCTTTGCTTCCTCTATAAGATTGGCTCTCTCTGTAAAAGGCAATGACTGCTGTTCTAGGCCCATGAGGTGATGAGATTAGGATGGACACAGGATGATCTGCATGGCCCCACCTTCTCACCCGAGGCTTACACTTTGGTGTTGACACATCAGGTGGTTCTACTTTATCTGCTATTGGGCCCTGGAAGTCACCTTTGCCTTCTTTGTGGCCCCATCCCTTAAACATCTTCTTTGCTTGCAGATACTCCCTTTGGAAGTCTATAGATTTGATCAGATGACATGCATGTAATAAAGAGGAGAACCTGCTTGATATCTCTGACTACTTGGATTTTCAAAGCATTGAACTGGGGTCTAAGGCAACCCGTAGCACCAGTATACCCTGGAAGTAGCCACTCACTTGTCCTGCATGAACTACAGGTGTCTTCAGAGATCAACCAAGAGCTTTAAAATCTCAAGGCAGTACCTTAACCCTTCTGATCAAAGTGTATGCACATCCTGCAGGCTGTCATCAAGCATGGCTGGAAGGAATGAATACATCAAGGTCACCTTCGTCAGAGAGGGGATAAGGCCATGTTATGCCAAAAATATTCCTATAAAAATTATCTTGTTCTCAAAGACAAGATTCTTGTACATTTCCTCCAGAATGACATCAATATTCTTGAGGTGTGGCCCAGATCACGTTGTATGCGTGTGGAGAGATGTGTTTAGGGATAATGGAAACATTTCTATTTTTTCCAACCAGCTGAATCATTCTCCCTTTTTTTTCTTTCCTCCTTATTTACTGAAGCCCAAACCATTTTTTCATTTGCCTCATTTTCCCCCAGGCAGAAAACTACACCATGAACATTTCCACCATTGATAGAGAGATAATACCTTAGTTTAGCAATGTGTCATCAAATTGGATACCTTGGAGAGACTCAGTGGGAGGGAATTTCCTTCCCTAGGCTGTCCACCTGAGAAGGAGACCTATTTGTCATGTTTAAAGTTTGCTTCTTAGACAGAGTAATACTACAGGCATGACAGATTCTTAAGTGAATTTACCCTAATCTTAGTCTGTGTCCTGAGACATCCCAGGATCCAATACAGTGGTATTGCCTACCACACATACCCCAGCCCAGGCGTACACAGTCTGGGTTCAGTATACTGTAGCCTTTCTCTAAAATGCAAAAA